>NC_137071.1:8959657-10159657 GCF_951640355.1 Cnephaeus nilssonii | reverse complement strand
TTAAGAGTTAATTATTTGAAAAAAAAAGAGTTAATTATTTGAGGAAGCATTTTTTCAATTATACTGTATATTTGTACCGTATATACACAGATGTGTATGTGATGATGTGAAGTTATTTCCTACTATGAGTCATGGTTAAAGACATATTTGAAATATACTAAATTAGAAGATGAATTCTGTTCAGAGACTATAGGCAGTGTGCTTGGATGTAAAAACACCCTATTGTCTGTGTCCATGGGCTACTCACATATGCATACAAGTTCTTTGGCTGATCACTTCCACTTCCCACCTACCCACCCTCCCTCCCCCTGGGCATGGGATTTTTGTTGAAGTGCTCCCAGGCGATGCTGCTGTGCCGATAAGGCCAAGAAGCACTGAATTCTAGCCTCCTCCTAAAAACTGTCAACGAAGGGAAAATAAAATCCCTGGACACCACCACTCTCTACCACCCTTTGAACCCCTCCCCCATTCCTGAAGTGCTCAGATGTAAAGAGGACCACTTCGGGCCATCTCACCTGCCGTTTTTGTTTATGTAGGTCGCTAAGTAGCCGTGGTCCTGCCAGGTGTGCACCGACTCGGTCATCCCCTGCTCCTGGAAAATGGACTGGAGGCCTTTTAGGATGGTCTCGCTGTCGGCTAGAGGAGGGAGAAGGCAAAGTGGTCAGAGGAATCACGTTCAGAAGAAAAGCCAGTAGAAACACAGTGTGATGACTGAACTTTATGAGAAAACCTGAACAACGAGTAGCCAGAGTCCCATTTGTCATGAGCTATAAAGATTCTCGAGCCCTGGCCTGTTTTGGCTCAGTGGATAGAACGTCAGCTTGCGGACTGAAGGGTCCTGGGTTCGATTCCGGCCAGGGGCACATGCCCAGGTTGTGGGCTCGATCCCCAGTAGGGGGAGTGCAGGAGGCAGCCGATGGATGATTCTCTCATCACTGATGTCTCTCTCTCTCTCCTTCTCCCTTCCTCTCTGAAATCAATAAAAATATTTTTTTTAAAAAACAAGATTCTCGACCCTGCAAGGAGAGGATACAGATTTCCAGGTAACACAAAAGAACACAGTTAATTTAAAGATCCAGAGATGAAATCATCTTGGATTATCCATATCCAGGTGGGTCCTAAATGCAATGATGTGTCCTTATAAGAGACGGAAGAGGAGAAGACACAGGGAGAAAGCACAGGTGATGTGAAGGCAGAGGTAGAGATTGGAGTGATATGTTACAGAAAACCGAAGAAGAACAAAGCAATACTTAGAGAGATGGAGTTACATTTATTACGTGCGGGTCCAGAGGAAAATGTATCTCAAATTCTGGGCCCCAACATGCAGGAATTCTCCCTATTTATATGTTTTTACCTTCTTTGTCTTCCAAATATGGGGTGTTTCCGGCCCCTTTTGCAAGTTCTTAAAGAGCCTGTATGTGTTGGACCTTGAGACCTCAACCAGAGGCCTGGCCTGGCGCCAGCAATGATAACCTTGTCTGGGGAAGGTTTAATGGCCTCTCTGAAGTGGGAGTAGTCTTAGCAAGCAAGAATTTACAGAAGCCAAATAGCAGGGTTAAAATTTCAAACGGCAGTTTTTATATAAGATGGATGCTTCAATAAATCACAGACCAAGGACACCTGGAGCCACCAGAAGCTGGATGAGCAACCAGGACCCTCCCCCAGAGCCTTCAGAGGGAGCGTGGCCCTGTCTATACTTTGTTTTCCAACTTCCAGCCTCCAGACCTGGGAGTCTGGAATAAGTTTCCATTTTAAACCACCCATGTTTAATACTTGATTACAGCAGCCCCTAGCAGACTAATACACCCCCCCCCCCCCGAAATTCCTATTTTCAGCTTCACTTACACAGGATCAAATGGAATAGCAAAAATGGCAGTGAACGGGTGAGTGAGTTTGGGGTTGTGATACCCTCATTGCTCTGTGTTTGGGGATCCTCTGAATCCCCAAACACAGAGCAATGAGGGTATCACAACCCCAAACTCAAGGACACCATTTAGAACAAAACTAGATGACTGGGCGTACCTGCAAACCCCAAAATAGGAGTAGGTGGAGACAAGCGGGACAGAGCCCAGAGATCTGTGTGGTACCAGCAGTTGTAGAGAGGAAGTTGAGAAAGCAAAGGGACTTCAAACTGCTCTGCCCCCCCCCCTGCATTAAAACACAGTGGTTGACCCACAGGGAAGGGGGCACTCCTCCCTTTGAGAAGGCAGCACCCAGCAGGCCAAAGGAGGGAGAGCAGAGGACCTGGGCAGGGCCGGAGAATGTCAGGGTGGCCCTCTGGACAACCCAAGTGAACTGAGGCCACTTCTAGGAAAAAGCTCCACTTCCGGGAGAGATTTCTGGAGCAGAATCCACACCACACCCCCATGGGAACACAGGCATCGACCAACACAGGCATCGACCAACACGAGCAGTGACCTTGTGTCTCATTCAAGTTTCACTCATTCCCAGGAAAACCGTGCCTATGGGAAACTCATTTGGCAGAAAATGATCTAGCTGGCTTCTCTATTCTGATATTGGGTTCAGGAAATTAAAAGGGAAGGTCGGAATGATACCCTCAGAACTGAATTCTCCCCCACCTACAAAAATCCTGATTTCAAACTTGACGAAAAGAACTGACCTCGTTCAGTTTGTGTTTGTCAAGGAAGCCTGGTGAGGTCAGGCCACCGTGTATGTTGTTGTGGAGAGCAGGCGAGTGAAGACCACTGGAGCCCAGACCGAATTAAAATTTAGGGAGCCTTTATTAGCCGGCCGGCCGGCGACTGCTCTGCCTTTCTCCATGCAGGGAGTCCAGAGAGCAGCAGAGACCCTTTGAGCAAGACCAATTTTAAGCACATTAACCACATCCTGTTTTTGCAGAGCAAGCAACCCAAGACAAAACAGTTTTCCCCAATCAATGTCAGGATCATGCCATTGACGACCATGTTGTTCACAGGGTCATCCTGTTCTTCAGAAAGCTGACAGTGTTCTGTGAAAGAAGGCCTACATGCTGGGAAGGGGCCATGAGACCCTATCTCAAGGCCTGGCCTGGTGTCAGCACTGACAGCTCTGTCTGGGGCACAGTCCACGGCCTCTCTGGAAGCATGCTCAAAAATTCCCACTCTCCAACAGTGTGACTGAAGGGCAGAGTGGTAAAGACAAGTGTGCCCAGCATACCCCAGCGGTACTTAACCCTGAAGAGGAGGAAAGCCGCTTTGAAATTCTTCAATCCTCCTTGGCTAGAACAGATGTTTTCTGTTTTGAAAATGTATCAAACAAGTCATCACTCCTGGTCAATGGCCTGAAGGCTGGCTTCTGTTGGCACGTTACAAAACGGAACACAAATCCCTAGGCTGGTGAAGAGGACAATGTAGGCAGGGCTGTGGGAAGCCGCCCGTTGCCTTCACTAGCAGAGAGGTGTGGACAAGGAACCCGGAAGGCTGGTTAACCTTGAAGCTCTGAAAGGTCAGAGCCAAGCACCCACTGTCTAGTTGAAACAAAGGGAGCGGGAGCAACTTGCACCTTTTAGTCTTATGTACATCCTTACTCATTGGCTATTACTGGAATTGCCTGCCTAGAGCTATGGGTATATCCCATAGTCTTAATAAAAGGGATTGCTAGGCTGGAGCAAAGCGTAGTCCTTCCTCTTGAGCTGGGCTCCCGCCTGGCCCCCAATATTTCCAAATTTATATTTTCTAGTCTCTTTCATTTGTGTGCGGCCTCCTCCAGAGCCTGAACCCTGAACCTGAACCCTGAACCCTGAACCACGCGGGACGTGTGTGTGGGGGGGGGACACTCACACAGGGCCCCCTGTGTGTCACTGGCCACACTGGACAGTGAAGGAGGACCCCAGCCCAGAGGCTGAGCTGGGGGTTGTCTCTGTGTGATACACGCACAGCCTTTGACTGCTGGCCGAGTCCAGCGTGGAGACCAGCCCCTATTCTAACCAGCACTGTTAGCAAAGGCACTGCTTGGGCTAATGGAGGCCCTCCCGCCAGGTTTCAAACTGGAAAGAAAAAAAAAAACACAATACAAGAGAAATCCAGTTTGACACGTTACTTATTTCTATACTTTGGGTTTACCGGTCCCGTCCCAGTTCAGCAGAAGGAGGCCAGGTCTGAATGTTTATTTCTGGCTGTCACCACCGCCCGGTCCACATGGGCACCGAGTGTGCCGGTCCTGCCACTGACACGAAGACCAGGCCATTTCGCCCACTGTCCACTTCAGCTCATCTTCACCTTATTCCTGACCTGGGGACTCCCCTGTTACCCACCCTGCCCCCAGCCCATGGCTAAGACTCCAGAAAGGGGAGCCAGAGCTGAAACAGCTGTCCAGCATCTCTCTTCCAGAATCATGGTTTTCAGGAGAAAATCAAAGACATGAGCTCCACTTTTCAGAGTTTCTAGAACACCTAGACCAACATCTAGACCAGTGGTTTGCAATCCTAGCTACACATTAAAATCACAGGGGGAGTCCTAGACGGTTTGGTTCAGTGGATAGAGCGTCGGCCTGCGGACTGAAAGGTCCCAGGTTCGATTCCGATCAAGGGCACATGCCCGGGTTGCAGGCTCGATCCCCAGTGGGGCGTGCAGGAGGCAGCCGATCAATGATTCTCTCTCATCATTGATGTTTCTATCTCTCTCCCCCTCTCCCTTCCTCTCTGAAATCAATAAAAATATATTTAAAAAAAAACACGGGGGGAGTTTTTAAAATTCTGATGCCACATCCTAGACCAGTGGTCGGCAAACTCATTAGTCAACAGAGCCGCAGTTTGCCGATCACTGTCCTAGCCCAATTAAATGAAAATCTGGAGGTGGGACTCAGGCACCAGTATTTTTAAAGATCCCAGGGAAAATCCAAGATGCAGCCACAGTTGAGAAGCACTGATCTAACCACTAGATACAAAAAGAGAGAAATCCCCACAATATCCTAACTAATTAACTCAAGTCACCAAAATTTCAACCTTCATGCCTGTCTAGGAGCATGTAATATGACCAAGCAAAATGTACTTGACTCTAGCAGGGTTCCTCAACTGAGGTTGACAATATGGTTCAATGTCTGTCCTCTCCCTCCACAGGACTTCGGTAAACCCAGCCATACCCACTAAATGTGAGTACCTCACCCCCTTATGGAAAAAAGGGCCCCATTCCTCAATTGCCCAGGGTCAGAACACCTTGAAAACTACTAGGTACCGTATTTTCCGGCGTATAAGACAACTTTTTAACCCAGGAAAATCTTCTCAAAAGTCGGGGGTCGTCTTATACGCCGGGTGTCATCTTACAGGGTGGATATATCCCAAACTCTGTATTTTAACTGGAAAAGTTGGGGGTCGTCTTATACGCCCAGTCATCTTATACGCCAGAAAATACGGTACTCTACACACAAGTGAAAATGAGCCTGGGTCAGAGCATACCCAACTTTGGCGACACAAGAGAGCAATGCCATAAAATGCCTACAATTGAGAAAATTCCACAGTAGCTTCAAATTCTAAAGGAGATAGAGCCACCTGCTTTCAAGTAGACATAGTAAACCAAACCAGGCTAATAAAATGCTGTTTGGCAAAAGTTCTTAGAAAACTCTGGCCAGGCAAGAATGATGCGTACTAATAAGTAGCATAGTACTCAGAGCCTTCCAAAGTGTGCAGGACCATAGCCGCCTGTCCCAGGGCAAAATGTGCCCTCTGTCCCCTGGAACGCTCAATGCCCCCATTTCCAGATCAATGCCCACTTTCGTGTGCGTTTATTCAGCAATAATTTTAACATGCGTGCGGAGGAGCGGGGTGAAGGCCTAAGGTTCATCTCCCTTCCTCATTTTCTCCCAGGGATCCATTTATTGGCTTAAGAGAATGAACCTCAGTCCTCTGACCCTGATCATCAACTCCAGATGCCCGAATCCCAAATCTGTACATGCAGGAGGAACCTGTCTCCCGCCCCAACTGCTCACCCGACTCTCCTCTAAGGAACCCGCACTAGTGTTCATTCCCTCCATCCCTGTGGTCTGGGGTACTACCATTTCATCACTGATCCATCAGATGTGCATAAATTAAGATGAGCTGTTCCCACACAACTTTAGTAGCCCAACAAATTGAAGGATTCGTGTTGAATAAAAATCTAAGACACCAGGCACCCTGGCAAAAAGGGGGGAAAACATTTGTTATATCCCCACTTCTTCAGCTTTAAGAGGCTAAAATGCTGTAACCCTCTTAACAAAGTGGATTCCATTAGAAGGCTGCCCTCGGGAAATAGACAATCCAGAAAAACTTTTTTAAAAATATATATTTTATTGATTTTTTACAGAGAGGAAGGGAGAGGGATAGAGAGTTAGAAACATCGATGAGAGAGATACATCAATCAGCTGCCTCTTGCACACTCCCCACTGGGGATGTGCCCGCAACCAAAGTACATGCCCTTGACCGGAATCAAACCTGGGGACCTTTCAGTCCGCAGGCCAACGCTCTATCCACTGAGCCACACCGGTTTCGGCCAGAAAAACTCTTGACTCTCTCCATCAATGGCCTTAACTTGCACCTTGAAGTCTTTTTCCATTTCAAAAACTGCAACTAAGCCCTGATTGGGTAGCTCAATTGGTTACAGTGTCATCCCAATACACCAAGGTTGTGGGTTTGAACCCTGGGCAGGGTACATAAAAGCATCAACCTACGAATACATAGCTAAATGGAACAAGTCGATATTACTGTTTCTCTCTCTCTCTCTCTCTCTCTCTCTCTCTCTCTCTCTCTCTCTCCCCCCCCCCTTCCTCCCTCCCTCCCTCTTTCTCCCTCTGTCTCTTTCTCCCCCTACACCCCCTCTCTAAAATAAAAGAATTTCAAAAAACTTCAAATAAGACAACTTAGGATAAAAGGTGTTGGGGTTTCTTTAAACTACCCAGTCCCAGTCTCTGCCTTACTGGAGGCCACCCTTTCCGCAGGACAATTACCACACCAGCCCGCCACCAGCCTGCTGGGATCAGGGGCCAGAGCTGCACTAGTCTCACCTATGAAAGTAGGGGGGTTAGGGGGTTGGAATAGACAATTTGTGGCCATATTCCTTTCCGCTCTTTCTCTCACACATTCAAGCAGCTATGAAAGTAGGAGATGAATTTCTATTCTTGTCAAACTTATCTTCAATTATGCAGGCTGGAAATTCCACCGCCAACACTCCCCCCCCCCCCAGTTTCTTTGTCTCCTAGGTCTCTCTTCCACAACAGCTCAAGCTATTTAAGTTCCATGGGGTGGTTCATTATCCCATCACTGCACCGTGCCCAAGTGGTGAGGCCCAAAGCCCAGCCTCCTGCCGGCCCATCTCCCACTCCCCAGACCCTGATGTTTCCAGAGCCCTGTACCGACCTCCTACCAGATTATCCACTCACTCTGGCTGGCCTCCCACACCGACACTTCCCCTTTAAGTCCAGGTCAGAGGGCCCTTCAGTGGACAGGGCCCACCGCCACTCCATCACCTGCGTGAGCAGCTCATGGCAAGAGGAAGCCAAGATGCGGGTATCCTTTCCTCATATCCCGAGACTCTGATGTCAGAGCACCTAAAAGCCAGAGTTGGGCTGTGCAGTTTCTCTTCCCACATAAACCAGCTTTCTGGTTTTCTTGACAGGCCTCTGCACTCCAATACAGTGTGAAGTCATTCAAGTATCTGATTCAAAACTCCGCTCAGAGGGCCTAATCTTGACAGTGGGCGGTGGATACGCAGCCTTGGTCAAAACTCCAAGAACTGTACACTAAAATGCACTCTATGTAGATTATATTAAGTTAAAACAAAAGCCTGTTCCAGCCTTACCACCATGACTGGCTTAACCCCTCTGAGACCAACAAAAGAGTACAGCATTCCTCTCACCCAAGCAGCTGGCTCACAACTGCCTAAGGCTTACAGAACGTCTTCTGAACTCCCCCAGGATATGCTAGGTAGAACCAAAAACATAAATGTTGACCGGCAGTGAGTCCAGATCACTGAAGTCAAGTGATATACAGAAACAGTCCTCATACTTCACAAGAGCTTAAATTTAAAATGACATTAAGATTGTTTTAATTTTTGCCCGGCTGGCATGGCTCAGTGGTTGAGCATCAACCTATGAACCAGGAGGTCATGGTTCAATTCCTGATCAGGGCACATGCCTGGGTTATGGGCTCGATCCCCAGTGTGGGGCATGCAGGAGGCAGCCGATCAATGATTCTCTCTCATCAATGTTTCTATCTCTCTTTCTCCCTTCCTCTCTGAAATCAATAAAAAAAAAATTTTTTAATAGAAAAAAAGATTTAAAGAAAAGATTGTTTTAATTTTTAAATTTTAACCTAGTGTCTGTGTATCAGGAGTCTTCTCACACATTCAGAGGCCTGATGCATTTCCAGGGATTAAAGTGAAGGTCAAGCAGATGGTTTCCTTAGGACAGCTTGGTCTTACAGTCCCACGTCCAGTTCTTTAGGTAACAGCAGCAAGATGATTAATCTCCTCGTACAAAACCCAAGCCAATAGGAATGTTCGGAACATGATTCATAATAATCAAAATGTGCAAATACCCCAATTGGCCAAAATGTTATAAATGGATAAGCAAAACATGGTTTGTTCATACCTCGAACTATTATTATTGAGCAATAGAAGAAACACAGCACTGACACACGCTGCACCATGGATGGCCCTTGAAGTCACGACGCTGAGTGAAAGGAGCCAGTCACACAGGACCATATACTACATACCCTCATTTATCTGACATAGCCAGAGAAGGCAAACCCCTAAACACAAAGGGCAAATTAGTGGGTGCCAGGGCTGGGAGGAATGGGGAGGATGCCTAAGGGGCCCAGGTTTCTGTCTGGGGTGATGAAAATATTCTACAATTGTGGTGACAGTAGCCTGACTCTGAATATACAATGGATACCAAAATCCAGAAATGCTCAAGTGCCTTATATAAAACTAGAGGCCCAGTGCTAACACTGGGCCACCTGCCCTCTCCCAGAAGGAATCATTTGAGCATGCTCGGACTCCATGGGCTGAGGGACATCTTTTCAGACACGAGGAAGGAGTCAAGTCAGGCCAGAGCTGTGCAAGAGAAAAGGGGATGGTCACCAAGACAGGAGGCAGAGACGAGGTCAAGGCCTTAAAGGGCCCTCTCTAGGGACTGCACCCATCCCAACAGGAAGAAGTTAAAGGTGTGACACAAAAGCAGGCCCCGGGCATATAAAAGAGACATGCCAGTCGGCAAGAGGGGACGTGCAGGGTTTGAGGTTAGAGAACAGGAGAAGACTGAAGGTACCTAAACCAGGAGATATGACCAGCCCTTACCTTTAGCTGAAAACTGCCACCCGCAGTCCACCATGAGGTGTGAAAGGGGTCCCAGCTGCAACCTGCCACCTCCCCCTTGCCCCTGTTGTCACAGAGCAGCGGGATGAGAACAAGTTCCAGGCTGGCCTGAGGTCAGAGAGCAACGGTTCCCTTCAGCTCGACCCGGGAGAACAGATTTCTTTCCCCAAGTAGTAACTGTTTTTACTACTTTTCTTATCCAGGAAGGAGCACTAACCAGCAGCAGGAATAGCCAGCTCTCTTCCCACGAACTTTAGGTGGGCAGAATCCTTTACAGGTCAGACCTATGACCATTTATGTTTCCATAAACAATTCTAGGGTTTCTGCCAAGTTTCTGTGCCGGGCTATGAATCAAAAATAAAATAGCCTGGCCTAACTGGTTTGGTTCAGTGGATAGAGAGCTTCAGTTTGCGGACTGAAGGGTGCCGGGTTCGATTCCGGTCAAGGGCACGTGCCCAGGTTGTGGGCTCTGTCCCCAGTGGGGGGCGGGCAGGAGGCAGTCGATCAATGATTTTCTCTCATCATTGATGTTTCTATCTCTCTCACCCTCTCCCTTCCTCTTTCTCTCTAAATAAATTATATATACATATACATATATATATATATATATATTTTTTTTAAATAATAAAATAAAATAGCCTGGGTTGTGGGCTCAATCCCCAGTGTGGGGCGTGCAAGAGGCAGCTGATCAATGATTCTCATCATTGATGTTTCTATTCTATTTCTCTCTCTCCCTCTCCCTTCCTCTCTGAAATCAATAAAAAAAAAACCCACATTTTTTAAAAATAGCATTTCCAGCTCTAGCAGGTTTAGCTCAGTGGATAGAGCCTCAGCCTGTGGACCAAAGGGACCCATTTTCGATTTCGGTCCAGAGCATGTACCTTGGTCTCAGGCTCCTCCCAGGCCCGGGACCTGGTAGGGGCACGTGCAAGAGGCAACCAATCGATGTGTTTCTCTCACATTGATGTTTCTCTCTGTCTTTTCCTCTCTCTTCCACTCTCTAAAAAACAGATCAATGGAAAAATATCATCAGGTGAGTGAGGATTAACAACAAAAAACAACATTTCCAGAGATAAAGGAGTTTGCACTTTGTGACGTCAGAAATCACCTTTCTGTAAAGAGCTGATTCTGCCCTGACTGGTTTGGCTCAGTGGATAGAGCATTGGCCTTCGGACTGAAGGGTCCCAGGTTCGATTCCAATCAAGGGCATGTACCTTGGTTGCGGGCACATCCCCAGTGGGGGGTGTGCAAGAGGCAGCTGATCAATGTTTCTCTCTCATCGATGTTTCTAACTCTCTATCCTTTTCCCTTCCTCTCTGTAAAAATCAATAAAATATGTATTTTTTAAAAAGATAGAATCATAAAGAGCTGATCCTGAGGCGGCCCAGCACTTTCCCTTCTGACTTTGACCAGGGCAGACTCAGCGGAGACATTTAGGTCTTCCCCCTTCAGAATGGACCTCCAAGATCACTCAGCACCTAGAAGGCACTGGACAATGAAGCGTGACCACAGAACAGCACAGAGATGAAAGACAAAGGACACAAGTCAGAACTCAGACACAGAGAGGGGCGTGTGAGCTGATGGATTCCAGATGAGAAAAAGGCCATTTTTACAGATGGCTCTGAAGCAAGCCACGGGACTTGGCGAAAAGGCAGCAAAGTTGTTCTGTAAGGGGTCACATAGGAAAGATTTCAGGCTTTACAGGCCAAAGCAGGTCTCTGTCACAAATGTGTGTTTACGTGTTTTACCACCCTTTAAAAATGCCAAATTTATTCTCAGCTGGAGGGCCATACTAAAATAGGCCAGAGAGCAGGCTTTGGCCCAGCGCCTTAGTTGGTTGATTCCTGGGATAAAGTGTTTTCAGCTCTAAATTTCTAACCAACAGGCATAGGGACACTTAGCTGTACTTCTACAACCTGAATTTCCAGAAGCGATGTTCTTAAAATCTGAGGAATATATCCTATATTCAAGTTAGCAACTTATTAAATGTGGGGAGACTGGGGGAAGCCAGCTAATAACCTACATAATTAGGAACCCTGCTTTCTTTTTAAAAAAATCTATTTTTTATTGATTTCAGAGAGGGAGGAAGAGATAGTAACATCAACAATGATAATTATTGATTGGCTGCCTCCTACACACCCCCTACTTGGGATCGAGCCCCGAACCTGGGCATGTGCTCTGCTGGGAATTGAACCGTGACCTCCTGGTTCATAGGTCGACTCTCAACCACTGAGCCATGCTGGCCAGGCCCCTGCTGTTTTTAAAGAATACATGGAAGTGACATTAGCAGCTAACAGAAACCCCACACTACAGACTGAGAATATTTAAAGTCTCAAATCACTAATCTGTGCTCCTACTTCAAGAACCTAGAAAAAGTAAACCCAACAGAGAGGATGGAAATAATAAGGATAATAGTAGAAATCAATGAAATTGAAAAAAAAAATGAAGCAAAAAGGTATTTCTTTGAGGGGGAAAAAAAGCAATAAAATTGACAAATTCGAGCAAGACTGACAAAGAAAAAAAAAGAGAGAGAAGGCACAATGGCCAATATTAGGAATAAACAAGAGAGATCATTACAAACACCAAAAGGATAATAAGGGAATACTACAAACAACTCTCCACAAATAAATTTGACAAGTTGAGAAGGAAAAGGGCCGATTCCTCAATTCACCAATATGAAAGAGATAAACTGAACAGCCCTCATACTAATAAGGAAATTGAATGTATAATTTTTAAAACTGAAAAAAAGAAAAATCTTGAGGCCAGATGGTTTCACTGGAGAATTCTACTAAACATTTAAAAAAGAATTAACACCAATTCTACATAATCTCTTCCAGAAAATAAAAAGGGAGTGAACTCCACCCAATTCATTTTAATGAAGCCATTATCCTAACACAAAACCACAAATGACCCCAAAAGAAACTTCCAGACCAGACCACTATCTTTCATAATTGTAAACACAAAAATCCTTAACAAATCCTGGGCAAATCCTTGAAATCCTTAACAAGTAAAATTCCCACAATATAAAAAAATAATTAGCCCTGGCCAGCCTGGCTCAGCAGTAGTGTCGACCCAGTGGACGCAAGCACTGAAGGGTTTCAAGTTCGATTCCCAGTCAAGGGAAACTACTTGGATTGCAAGTTTAATTCCCTGCCCCAACCAACTAGGGCACCTGCAGGAGGCAGCCAATAGATGTGTCTCTCTCACATCAATGTTTCTCTTTATTTCTCTCTCTCTCTCTCTCTCTCTCTCTCTCTCTCTCTCTCTCTCTCTCGCTGCCTCTCTCCCCTCACTCTCCCTCCCTTCCACTTTCTCTAAAAAAATCAATGTAAAAAATGTCCTCAGTGGTGAATAATAATAATGATAAGCAGCCATTATCCAGCAGGATTTATTCCAGGTTCAATATTTTCAAAGCTCCATGTAATGCTCCATATTAATAGGCTACAGAAGAAAAATCACATGATATTAAATGATGCAAGAAAAGTTATGCGACATTCAAAATAAAAACTCACAGAAAAACAGAAATAGCCCTAGCTGGTTTGCCTTGGTGGATAAGAGTGTCAGCCTGCGGACTGAAGGGTCCCTGGTTCAATTCCGGCCAAGGGCACATGCCTGGGTTGTGGGTTCGATCCCCAGTAGGGGACGTGCAGGAGGCAGCCGATCAATGATTCTCTCTCGTCACTGATGTTTCTGTCTCTCTAGCCTCTCCCTTCCTCTCTGAAATCAATAAAAATATATTTTTTAAAAGAAAGAAATAGAAAGGAACTTCCACCCTATATAATAAAAGGGTAATAATAATAAAAGGGTAATATGCAAATTAACCATCACTCCATCACAAAGATGGCGGCGCCCAGTACTCTCAGCCCCGCCTGAGTCCCCCAGTCCAGGGGGGGGGGGGGCCAGCCGCTGAGAGCGGGCAGTGTGAGCGGCCAGGTGGAATGCTTGCTTCTTCACCGCAGCGACAAGGCAAGTGTTCCACCCCAGCCATGGAGGGCCTCTGGGCAGCAGGCGTGGAGTGGCCAGGCCCTGCAGAGAGTTACTGGCGCACGAATCTGTGCGCAGGGCTACTAGTAACTTGATAAAGATCATCAACAACTAGCATTATACTCAACTAGAGGCCCGGTGCACAAATTTGTGCACAGGTGGGGTCCCTTGGGGTGGCCTGCAGGGATCAGGCCCCAGCTGGCGCCCCCAGGCTCACAGCCCCAGCTCATGCCCCCAGCCCTGCAGCCCCACCTGGCACCCTGCCATGGCCTGGCGCCACCCCTTCACCTGCTCCACCATCCCACCTGCAGGGCGATGGATGGGGGCTGGATCCCCCCCCCCCCGGCCCAGTCCCTCAACCCGCCTCCATCGCTGGTTGCTGGTTGCTGTCTACAGGGCTATCGGTGGGGTGATCAGCACCGCCCCCTCACACCCGCCTTGTCCTCCACCGCCATCCCACCACAGTCCCACTCTCGTCAGGGCCCATCGGGGCTGGTAGCGCCTCCACTGTCACCCACTGCCAGCACCCACCATGTTCCGCGCCACCCCCTGGTGGTCAGCGCATGTCATAGCCAGCGGTGGAACTCCCTGTGGAACAATTTGCATATTGAGCCTTTATTAGATAGGATGGTAACAGACTGAATACTGAATGGTTATGAGGCAAGGATGTCCACTCCCCCTAGTGTTATTCAACCCTGTAACTAAAGTAGCCAGCCCAGTAAGCCAGAGAGGTACAGAACATGCCCAAGGTAACACAGCTAGTGGTGGTACAACCAGAATTCCAACTCAAGCGGTCATGCTCCAAAATCTAGTACTTTTAATCAAGACACTGTGTTGCCTTCATTAGTTATACATGCAACAAGAACATGGCTTACTGGTTCCATACACTAAACATCAACAGTGGTTACCTACTGGTGATAGGATTCCAGATCTGGGTTCCCCCTTTCCCTAAACCCTATATATAGTCTAAAACTAGTAAATAGCTTTTAAAGCAAAAAAAAAAAATGTATGTAAAAAGACAAATGCATGAGCCATTACTTGAACAGCTTCTGCAGTTTCTTCAAGTAAACTGCCAGATCTTTATTCAAAGAAAAAAAACACACACACAGGAAATCCACTAACAATTTAACATTCACAAAATGCTTTGGAGAAAAAAAAAAAAGGCCTATCGTAATTTTGCACTCCATAAGCCCTTTTCTCTCCCTCCAACTTAGACTAAACCCACTTAGGAACATCAAACACTTGGACTAAACACACTTACAACCCTCTTCCTCCAAACTCCCAAACCAACAGGGCCACATAAACCAGCTGCAGCATTACGTAGTTCAAAAATTCCAGTATTAGCCGAAACCGGTTTGGCTCAGTGGATAGAGTGTCGGTCTGCAGACTGAAAGGTCCCAGGTTCGATTCCGGTCAAGGGCATGTACCTTGGTTGCGGGCACATCCCCAGTGGGGGGTGTGCAGGAGGCAGCTGGTCAATGTTTCTCTCTCATCGATGTTTCTGGCTCTCTATCCCTCTCCCTTCCTCTCTGTAAAAAATCAATAAAATATATTTTTAAAAAATTCCAGTATTAAACTATTTCTAAAACCTACACCATTACTGTTTCCCAAAGCGTGACCCAAGGCACTGGTCCTGAAAACTACTCTAAGAAAAAGGGTCCCATTTTGAACCAAGTTGAAGGCCCCTTAGCCCATCAGTCTGGCTTGATCACTGTGATCTGCAGTCCTTCGGAAGAGACAATTTGGTGAAATATAACAATATTCTAGAAACCGGTTCGGGGTTTTCACTGCAGAAATTCCCACCCTAGAAAAACAAAATCACGCAACACAAATCCAATGAAGTAATATTTTAAAAATCCAAGTGTCTTTTTCAAATGCTGCTTTTCTAACTCAAAAGAGGTCCTTTATATAAGTAGATCAATATTCACATCACGTGCCCACCCATCATTTTCTGCCTCTACCTTTGCCAGGAGAACTTTCCCTGTATTTCTGTACGTTAAACTCACACCTCTTTATAACTGAGCATCATTATCCACTGGCCCGATTTCAAGGTACTCAGCCCTAAGTATTGCAATTAGTGTTACGTATTCTATGCACCATCTGACACTCTTCCAAACATTTTATTGGACATCCCGCCCAACAACACAGTGTGTGGGATCTGGGTATCATGAGAGCCTTCATGCCAAGAGAGAAATTAAGGTGCAAGTGAAACTACCTGGCGGGTCAAGTCAACTCAGGAATCTAGAGCATGCAACCTGCAGGCTCATGCCGGCGCCTTTGGAGTTTGCGGCTTAGCACATAAATGCATTTCATCAAAACTATGCACCAGCTCAGTGGCTCCTTCCAGAACACAGAGGACAGTATCCGTTTAACGAAATCCAGGCCCACCACAACTTAGGGCCCTACGGTTGTTTTTTCTGGGGTCTGGAAAAGTGCCTGCTTGTAAGGGTTTAAAAGAGCATTTGTGCAATGGTTTACATACTTGGTTTGCAGATCCAATTGAGGAGGTTTCCCAACTTCTCAAAAGAACTGAGCCTGTAATTAAACGACCATGAAATGGTGGTTGGAGCCGCAGGGCACACCAGCAGGCTTAGGTTACAACTGCAGTGAAATGGTGGATTAAAAATGCCCGGAAGCTCCAAGGTTGCAAAAACTAAACTCAATAATAGCTTCGTTGAACACGTTTTTAAACAGACACCCAACCGCAATCCAGTAACTTTCTAACTAAGCCTTACCTGCCAAGGGTTAGTATAACCGTGGTGGTCTCAATTCAAATCCTAAAGCCTTACCCAGGTATCAAGACTGACACCAGAAGCGCTAACTTTGCAAAGCTGTTAAGAGACCACAGCACTTCAGTCTGTCTCCCCAAGAAGGTGGCAAAGGCCTGTGAGTGCTCATTCAAACAGCCAAGTTCATTATACAATTAAGGGGATTCAAAGAAGACTGCAAATTGATAACTCCTCCACTGCAAAATAAAGCCGCACCCTACCCCCCCCAAAAAAAAACCCACCAGACAAACTGTCTATGGGTTAGAGTCTAGCCATTGAATTGGAAAGCTGCTCTCCTTCAGAAACATCACAGGCAGGGCTTCAGAATACTTGAAAACATGCCTATCGCTAGTGAGCTGGGGTGGGGATCATCCCTAATGCCTGGATTATGGAGTTAAGACTTGATAACAGCTGTCATCCCCTCCTGTAAAACACTGGAGAACTACCAAGAACTAACACAAACCATTTTGTCATATTTGACCTCTGCAGACTTCAAGAAACGGGTATAAGGTTGGAACTGCACTCTAAAATGAATTGTGGGTCATAAAAACATTTTTTTTAATTGATTGTAGAGAGAGAGGAGAGGGGAGGGAGAAAGATAAGGAAGGAGGGGGGGGAGAGAAAGAGAGAGACAGGACATCAATTTGTTGTTCCACTTGGTTATGCATTCATTGTTTGATTCTTGTATGTGCCCTGACCTGTTTGGCTCAGTGGATAGAGCATCGGCCTTTGGACTGAAGGTTCCCAGGTTCGATTCTGGTCCAGGGCATGTACCTTGGTTGCGGGCACATCCCCAGTAGGGGGTGTGCGGGAGGCAGCTGATCGATGTTTCTAACTCATCGATGTTTCTAACTCTCTATCCCTCTCCCTCTCTGTAAAAAAATCAATAAAATATATTTTTAAAAAAATTTTTTTAATGGCAAGCTCACAAAATGAATTCCCAGCAATGTGCAATTATTCAGCCTGGAGTCAAATAGAGCATAATCGGTGCAAATAAGAATTTACTGTAGCGTTGGCCAGTGTAGCTCAGTTGGTTTGAGCGTGTCCCATGCACCAAGGGATCTTCAGTTGGATTCTTCATCAGGACACGAGCCTGGGTTGCAGGCTCAATCCCCAATAGGGGGCATGCAGGAGGCAGCCCATTGATGTTTGACGTCTCTCTCTCTCTCCCCCATTGATATTTCTCTCCCTCTCTCCCTTTCTCTCTCTCTAAAATCAATAAAAACACATTTTTTTAAAAAAGAATCTATTCTGTTGAACACCATAGACCCAGAGACATAGAAGCATGGAACAGACTGAAGGGGGGGGGGGGGAGTAGAGGCAGTGGAAGAGTAACCAAAGAATCTAATCTAATAATAGACAAATATGCAAATTGACCACACCTTCGCTATGCCCAAGCCACGCCCACCAACCAAGCCACGCCCACCAACCAATCAGGACGAGTATGCAAATTACCCCAACAAAGATGGTGGCTAATTTGCATATCAAGACAGCGTCAAAGAACCCAAGAGCTGCAGAAGGGAGTAAAGCTTCGGAGAAGCAAGCAAGCCAGGGGGAGGAGAAGGGAGGAGTGTAGGCAGGGCTGGGGGTGAAGGGAAAAGCAGGTGGGCTGGCGGAGAAGGCGGGGCGGGTGACAAGGGAGGAGAGGAGGCGGGGTAGAGTGCAGCAGGAAATCCTATTGCAGGATTTTTCCTGCAACGGGAATGCTAGTGTATATATATGCACACATTGGAGTAGGGGGAAGGGAGGGGGCTAAAAGGGGTCAATGCAGGGGGAGGGAAACATCTGTAATACTTGCAACAAGAAACGTAAATTTTTTTAAAATATATTTTATTGATTTTTCAGAGAGGAAGGGAGAGGGATAGAGAGCTAGAAACATCGATGAAAGAGAGACATCGACCAGCTGCCTCCTGCACCCCCCCCACCAGGGGATGTGCCCGAAACCAATGTACATGCCCTTGACCGGAATCGAACCTGGGACCCTCCAGTCCGCAGACCGACGCTCTATCCACTGAGCCAAACCGGTTTCGACAACATAAATTTTTTTTAAAAGAATCTGTTGTAGAGTTGGTGGACAGCAGTTAAAAAAAAAAAAATCCAAAGAGCATGCTAAATGAAGGCAGGCTCCAATGAGGACCCCCCCCTCCCCTGCCCCCAATAGGCCACAAGACATTTTCAAATACACTTAAGGTCCCAGAGAATACCTAAAGGTCAAACCACGCCTCCCCCAAAGCTTTCAATTCTGAGTCCAGGCTACTTGGAAGCACAAGGAGTGTGAGACTGAAGCGTGTGTTCAGGGATGAGGAGAAGCAGGGAGAAATGGACCTTGTAAAAGTTGATAAGGAAAATAAATAAATAAATAAATAAATAAATAAATAAATAAATATTGATAAGGAGTTTTTGACTTTATTTAGAGGACAATGAGGCCGCTCCAGGGGGTTCTAAAATGGGGAAAGGGGAAATGATCTGTTGAGTTCCTGATGATCCAGCCCTTCCTCAGAATGGGAGACCAGTAGGGAGATTGTGGCCAAGGACTGGAGCCAGGGAAAAAATTAGCAAGGAATCTGAGAGGGTGTAGTGGTTACTTCATGACTTGCTGATTGGGGTTGAGGTGGGTGGGTGCCCCAAAGGCTTCTGATACAAGGCGTTTTTTTTGTTTGTTTTATTGATTTTATACAGAGAGAGAGAGAGAGAGAGAGAGAGAGAGATATCAATCCGTTCCCTCCCAAATGTGTCCAGACTAGGGATCCAACCCACAACCTGGGTATGTGCCCTGACAGGGAATCAACCCTCCACCTTTCTGTTCAGGGTGCATAGAAGGATACTCCACCCAACCCCCCTTCCCCCGGTCAGGGCAAGGGTTTTGTTTTTAAATGAGGATCTTTTTATAGCAGTTCACCTTCTTAATCAACATCAGTACTACTGAGAGAAAACGGGTTAAAACCGGCAAATTCCAGGAACTCTGTCCCCTCCCAGAGTGTGATTCAGTCAATCTAGAGTGGGACCCTAGTGGGCCTTTTCCCACTCCCAGGCATCCCTCCCCAGGCTTAATTGTTAAAGTGGGGAGGAGGGGTGTGTTGTTTATCATAGTGTGGACGAGGGTTCACGATACTGCTGAGAGGATAAGGGGAAAGCTTTTTCTACTCCTGAATAACAAAAACACTTGATGAACTTAAAACTGGATTGTTGAAGTTGTAACTTACAGCTATTTTAAACACCACAAGGCGATCTGCTTCCACCAGAAAGCAGCTAAACAAATGCAAGGGTGACCTAGCCAGTTTGGCTCAGCAGATAGAGCATCGGCCTGCAGACTGGAGAGTCCCGGGTTCGATTCCGGTCAGGGCACGTGCAGGGTTGCAGGCTTGAACCCCAGTGGGGGGGGGGGGCGTGCAGGAGGCAGCCAATGGATGATTCCCTCTCATCACTGATGTTTCTATCTCTCTCTCCCTCTCCCTTCCTCTCTGAAATCAATAAACATATATTTAAAAAAATAAAAAAAGAAGCAGGGGAATTTTGCTAACGGTGGGTCATCCCAATTACTGTGATAGCCTAGTTAGAACTTTCATTGGGGTTCTCTACTCCAGCACTATTGACAGTTTGTGCTGCCAATGCTGGGGGCCAGGGGGCTGCTGCGTCCTGTAGGATGTTGAGCAGCATCCCTGGTCCTCCCCAGTTGTGACAACCAAAAATGTCTCCAGATACCACCAAACATCCCTGGGGGCGGGCGAAGAGGGAGACAGGGCTGCTGGGAATCACTGCCTTAAACTGAGGCTTCCCAGTTGTTGAAGTAGCAAGGGCTTTGGAATCAAACAGATGTAGCTTTGAATCCCAGCTCCCCACCCACCAATGAGGTGAAAACTTCAGTGGGCCTATTGATTCATCTTAAAATGGAGATAACAAGGCCTACCAAAAAGTTGTTGTGAGGATTACATAAAGTAATTTGCAATGCAATGCCTAGCCAAGGAGGCATTTCATAAACATTAGCCAGGCGTCCTCAAACTACGGCCCGCGGGCCACATGCGGGTGTTTTTGCCGTTTTGTTTTTTTACTTCAAAATAAGATATGTGCAGTGCGCATAGGAATTTGTTCATAGTTTTTTTTTAAAACTATAGTCCGGCCCTCCAACGGTCTGAGGGACAGTGAACTGGCCCCCTGTTTAAAAAGTTTGAGGACCCCTGATATTAGCTTTTACACTTTCAAAGAGTTGTTTTGAAGAACAACCAGGGACCTCCACTTATAGCTCTGGCCTTGAGTGGAAACCTCCTCCTAAAAAAAAAAAACCAAAAAACACAATATACAGAAATGGCAGTCCGGTTCTCTCTCTAGCTCCTAGAGGATCTGTACTTGACTCCATGGGCTCCCAAGAGGCCAGGGGACGCAATTTAGGGGGAGGGGGGTCGGTGAACTTGGATGGGAAAAAATACACGTCCTTACTTTTTATGAGTCAAGATTTATCATTTTCTTCAATTATACTGCTAAAAACACACATTACCAACTATATCTGGCCATTGTCACCAATAAAATCACAGCTTTTATATAAATTTTCTCCGCTCTCCTTCGAAATTATGGCCTACTACTCGGCCTGCTGCTAGGTCATGTTATTTTTTTTTTAATATATATTTTTTTATTTTTTTAAGATATATATTTTTTAATTGATTTTAGAGAGGAAAGGAGAGGGAGAGAGAGATAGAAACATCAATGATGAGAGAAAATCATTGATCGGCTGCCTCTTGCAAGCCCCAAACTGGGGATCGAGCCTGAAACCTGGGCATGTGCCCAGGAATCGAACCTGGGACCCTTCAGTCCGCAGGCTGATGCTCTATCCACTGAGCCAAACCAACTAGGGCAGGTCATGTTATTTAATGTGTTACTAAAGAAGCACATGTTACTATGCCACCACATTTTATTATATTTTTAAATGTGCAAGTTGCATTTTAAAGAATTGGGTTATCTTATACATTTAAAAGTCTTGTTCTAAGAAGAGTTCCACAGGCTTCCCTTATGAGGGTCAAAGGCATAAGAAGTTCAGAACCCCTAGCCTAAACCTTCTATTCTTAATTTATTATAAACAAGATCTTTATTATGAAACGAATTCATGAATGAGTGATGCAGTCACTTTCCCCCCTGCTATATAAAGTATCAATCAGTGATCCAACAGACAAACTTAACAGCCATCAGCCAGGTTTTCCCACTCAGGACTCATCCTCAATTCTAATTAATGTAAATATGGGCCTTGTTTTCCCCTAGTGCGCTTGAGCTAGCTTTCCAGTTTTACCAGAACACCCATAGGGCCCACTTAACCAGCACTTATCAAACATCTATGATGTTCCAGAACTGTTTCCAGAATACAGACCCTGGAGATCTGCCGTGAGAGATGCTCCCAGCCTAGGGGGAAGATGAACCTCAAAAGAATTGATAACCTTCCAGGGCTAATTGGCCAACCAGAGACTGAGCTTCTAAAAGGGCATCTCTGTTTACCCGCACGCTGGCTGCCTAGCATGTCCAACTAGAAACACACAAGGTATCCTCCACTGGTATAGAGATCCTTAAACTATACAAACACGGAACATGTTCATTCTTGTTATCCTCTCAGGTTGAGAAATCACAAAATGTTTTCTGGGCTCAAGAGTCCTCAGAGTCCATCCAGTGCTTCACTTGCAAGATGACCAAAGATGGGCCTTTTTTTTTTTAAGCAAACATTCAAGTTTCTGGGTTACCTCATCAGCCAGCATGCTCAAAAGGCATCACCAGGCCCAACGTAGAATTGCCCTTTGTGGCCAGTGGCTGTTGCGTACTCCTGGCTTGCATTGGTAACCAAGTTACCGTATTTTCCGGCGTATAAGACGACTTTTTAACCCAGGAAAATCTTCTCAAAAGTCGGGGGTCGTCTCATACGCCGGGTGTCATCTTATAGGGCAGGTATATCCCAAACTCTCTATTTTACCTGGAAAAGTTGGGGGTCGTCTTATACGCCAGAAAATACGGTATATGGAATCACAGTAACATAACTATATGCTTCAAGCTTAATTCCATGAAAATCAGAGCACAGAACTGTAGGATTAGGAAAAAATACTGACAAGTGGGAAAAAGAACATAAATCAAGGCTCCACAGGCTTTGACTCACCCTTGAGTCACATCCAATACTCGTGCCAAGAGTAGTATACTTGGACTCATTATTATCAATTAAAATAAATGTTTTTTGGAGACCTCACAGGTGGTAGATCTCTCATAAAGTGCCCTTTAATGAAAACCAAAAGAACTTACAAGAGCCTAGTCTAGCCAGGCCCCTTTATTTTACAAGGCTGGATACCTACTGACAAGCGAGGGTGACATGCCTCCCCCCCATATCAAATGATGGGGGGAATACAATAAGAATCAGACTTCTCTTACTGCCGAAACACTCATGTAGGGACTCAAGAGCTAACATAGATGCATGCGTACACACATATCCCCTTCCTTAGAATTATTCCTTTCTAGAATGTTCTTCACCGTGCCATCAAAACTTTTTCAACTTAAAGATTAACAGGCTGGGAGTGAAGAATAAATGGCTGGGAATCCACCTCGATCTTTTTTCCTTTACTTTTTCTTGGCACAACTAAATTATTTAAATATTTTTTTTATTGATTTCAGAGAGGAAGGGAGAGGAAGAGAGAGATAGAAACATCAGTGATGAGAGAGAATCATTGATTGGCCGCATCCTGCACGCCCCCTATTGGGGATCGAGCCCACAACCCTGGGCATGTGCCCTTGACTGGAATCGAACCTGGGACCCTTTGGTCCACAGGCCGACGCTCTATCCACTGAGCCAAACCAGCTAGGGCACAACTAAATTATTTAGATGTCACTTTCACACCTTGCCAACTCTGAACCTACCAGTTCCCCCTGCTCCCTTCCAAACTGCACATCCATGGTTCTCTCTCCCTCTCTGGCCAGTGTCAGGCAGTGTTCAAGTTCTCTCACTTTTTCTTCACCCAGTTATGTGAAGGTTTTCCCCCACTTTCTTTTTTAATATGTTTTATTGATTTTTTTACAGAGAGGAAGGGAGAGGGATAGAGAGTTAGAAACATCGATGAGAGAGAAACATCGATCAGCTGCCTCCTGTACACCCCCTACTGGGGATGTGCCCGCAACCAAGGTACATGCCCTTGACCGGAATCGAACCTGGGACCCTTGAGTCCGCAGGCCGACGCCCTATCCACTGAGCCAAACCATTTTCGGCAGGGTTTTCCCCCACTTTTACAACAGAACACAGAAGCAGCCATCATTTCGGCAGGCAACATCCGAATTAAGCCGAAAGCTGTTACGGCTTCAGGCAGGGACACTCAAACTGAGTCAAGTGCCAGAATCTTTGTGCCTCACCCAGAGAGTACCCTCCTTAGAGCCTAGAAACGCATGCTAAGTCCAGGTGAGTGCTCACAGATGCTTACTTACCATCAGGGTCACTTCCTAGACGCACCTCTTAGCAGCTAGGTATTCCTTCCTCCATCCTCACTCAACCTCCTCACCTCTAAATTGAGTATGCTACAGCCTGGCCAGTATGGCTCAATGGTTAAGGGTTGACCTATGAACCAGATCACGATTGGATTCCCGGTCAGGGCACATGCCTGGGATGCGGCCTCGATCCCCAGTGGCTGGGGCTTGCAGGAAGCAGCCAATCAACGATTCTTTCTCATCGATGTTTCTCTCTCTCTCTCCCCCTCTCACTTCCTCTCTGAAATCAATAAAAATATATTTTTAAAAATATATCAATAAATTGAGTATGCTACAATCTTCACTAAGCACTATCAGCTTTCAATGGCAGGGTTGAAAACCTTAGCTATCTCACACCCCACCAGCCACATTCCCCAATCACCATTTTACCTCCGGATTCTTCCCAGCAGTCTCCTTTCCCTCCATCCTCACCTAAGAAATGTGGGAACTAAAAAAAAAGCTTTGTTTTCTCCAGGGCACTTCCAGACCACCCAAATACAATGAGATTACTTAGCAACCTCGTAGTGTTTTAGGGCAACTCCCTTAATATTAAAAGCCCTATGAAGTCTGCACTGTTCTCCCCAACCTCCCCCCACCCCCATTTTTTTTAACCAGGGGGGGAGATGAGACTCAGGAGGAGAAACAAGGCCAAAGTCACAGGCAGGGCCAATCATGAAGGGCAGGGCGCCAACCTAGATCTTCCTCCAGTCCTCACTTTATTAAGTCTTGTGCCTTCGAGATCCTTTCATTTGGGGAAGAAAATGCAAAGTTCAGTACTCAGAAGTTCAAAAATCGGGAAGAGAAAGTGAGAAAGTCAATGTTTTCCATGGTAACAAAAAAGGCTGATCCATCCAATTCAAGGAAAACACTGAAAAAGCAGGCTATGGTCGAGATGCTCCAAGGGAAGGCAATACGGGAAAGGCAGATCGTAGTTTACAGCTCTCCCAGGTTTAAAAGCCCTCAGAAAACCAGGCCCGCAATGCTCCCCCTCCCCCCACGTTAGAAGCACCTAGAGAAAAAGCCTGCAAAATACCACTCCCCATCATAATTCCCGCACGCGGTTCCTATTTCCTCAGCCCTCGGTTCTGGTCGCCTCTCAGTCTTCTAAGCCTCCCGGATTCGGGGAGATCGGGCTCCCGCGCCTAGACCTCAACCTTCCCTCCCCCGCCCCCCCCCCCCGCCCCATACAACACCCCACATAATAATAATCATTTCCTTTTCCCGTCGCCGGTCCCTTTCCGGGGGATTCATCTCCCACGCCGTCGCCTAAGAATTCTGCAAGCGCGGAGCGGTCCTTCCCCAGCCCCAGCTCCCGCCGAGGGGAGTCCCCATCCCCGTGGGGGAATTTACCCGCCGCGGAAAACAGGAAAAGGTCACGCGGGCGGCCCCGCGCCGTCCACGCCTCGCTCCGCCGCCGCCCCTGCACCCCCGCCCCATGGCTGTCCCGCCTGGGGGGGGGGGGCTGCTTGGCGATCCGGGCCCCAGAGGGAGGCTTGGCTGGGAGGAGGCACCCGGCGCGCCCACCCCCCCCCTCCCCCCAGGCCCTGCGCTGCGGCCGGGACGGAGCGGGGCGCGATCGGAGCGCGGCCTCCCCGCCCCCCCCCCCCCCCCCCGCGGGCCGCCGGTGCACATGGTCCCGCAGGGCGCATTGTTCGGCCGCGGCGTGCGCCTCGCCGGGCCCCGGCTCTCCGGGCGGCGGGGGCGGCGGGGCAGGTGGCGGCCGCGTGTCCTCACCTTTGGCGCCGAGCATGAAGTCGAGCGTGCTGTGCCGTGCTGCTGCCATAGTGAGGCGAGGCCCTGGGCCATGCCTGGGGAGGCGGCCGCGGGAAACGGGGGGTCCGCGCGACGGCTCAGCCAGCGGCTGGTGGGACTGCGCCGCGCCGGGGAGGCCGAGGAGAGGAGGTGGGAGGGACCGCCGGGAGCCACCCGGGGCGCAGGGGCGGGGTCGGGCCCGCCTCCGGGAGGGAGGAAGCGCGGACGCCCGCAGCCCCGAACTTGGAGCGCAGGGGTGAGGCCTCGCCGATGCGCGGGTGGAAACGTGGGCGCCGCGCTCCCCGGCGTGCGTCACCAATGGCCGCGCCCCGCGCCCAGGATCGGGCGGGCGCTCCCGCCATCCGTTAGGTCACCTTAGGTTTAAACAGCGCAGCGCGACTTCCGGGGGGGCCCACCCGCTCTACTGCTCCCAGACCGGCCCCCAAGCCAAGGCCCCTCTGATTTTCCCGGCCAAGTCAAGAAAATAAAACGCGGGGATCCACCCTGGAGTCTCAAAGTACTGCACTGCCGCCTTCTTCTTAACTCTTCCCATACCCCGGTTAAGCCCATTAGACATAGGATGGCCATTCTTCTGAGCCGGGGTCCGCTGTGCATTTCAGGACCGAATAGAAAAACACCTGGGCACTTCAGTTACCCACGTTTTTATGCAAAACGAGAATGGGGGAGAAGCACGTGAGGGGAGAACGTCGTTAACGTTGATCTGGGGAATTACAGATTCCAGAGCGGCGCCTCCATCCCTGATGCTTCCATCCGTGGCAGTGAACCTACCCGCTCTGCGCTTGTCTTTGACTTTGGTGTGGCTGGTGTTCAACAAGATGTGGTAAAGGAAACAACATCAATGGCTGTGCATTAAAGCTCGCCTTTATTACAGTGGCAGAATCGCTGGGCAAAGGCCTCCATCCTGCCATCACTCTTTTGTGCCTGTCTTGCCTCTTGGCTCGTGAATTGCTGTACTGGCTGGACAAATTTTAGATCAGTGAAGTCTCATACCTCCACAAAACCAGAAGAACCTAGTATTAAACTCATCTCTCCTGCAGGCAGCCACTAGTCCTGTTTTGCTGAAATCTTTCACCTTTCTTTCTTTCCTTCCTTCCTTTCTTTTTCAAATATATTTTCATTTATTTTTTTTACAGAGAGGAAGGGAGAGGTTTAGAGAGCCAGAAACATCGATGAGAGAGAAACATCAATCAGCTGCTTCCCGCACACCCCCCACTGGGGATGTGCCCGCAACCAAGGTACATGCCCTTGACCGGAATCGAACCTGGGACCCTTCAGTCCGCAGGCCCACGCTCTATCCACTGAGCCACACCAATCAGGGCTCTTTCTTTCTCTTAATCCTCACCCGAAGATATTTTCCCCATTGATTTTTAGAGAGAGGGAAAGACAGGAAATATCTATGTGAGAGAAACACATCGATTGGTTGCCTCTGCACGTGCCCCGATCAGTGCCCAGGGGAGGAACCTGCAACCTAGGTACCTGCCCTTGACCAGAACCGAACCCGGGACCCTTTGGGCTGCAGGCCGGCACTCTGTCCACTGAGCCAAACCCGCTGGGGCTATCCTTCACCTTTCTACAAGAACTGGGCATTGTCTTCACAAGTTTTCTTCAACACACCGTTCTATTAAGAACGGAATCCCCTTTTTAGCAACGCATTCATTGTTTCCCACCCACAGCCACCTGTTTGCTCTGTATGTTTTCCTTCCTTCTGTGGTTCCCAGGTTCTCAATTGCCTGTAGCTACTCTCGCTCAGCTTTCGGTCCTTACACTTCAGTCTGCAGCTCCTCCTTGCTTCCTGGGATACTCTTCAGTTCTTGCTTTCCTCGGGAGTCAGGTTACTGGGAACACAAGTTGTCCTTGGCCACATTGAATGGCATTGTGGCTCCACGGGTCTCAAGTGTGCCTCTCTCCCCACGCGGCAGCAGGGTGGGCCTCTGGGGCGCCTAGCCTGTGCAGTGGCACATTGTCAAGGGCTCAGAGGAGCCTGCACTTGGTTTAATGCTCTAATTTTCGAACAAGGAGCCCTGTGTCCTTGTTTTGCGTTGGGCCTGTAAATTATGTAGCCAGTCCTGCTCAGCAGCTTGTGTCCTGCTGTGCTCGGGCCTCACCTTGCAGAAGCAAAATAGACACAGGTGAAAATCCTTGAGCTGCTTTGCCCCAAACTAATCGGAGAGCCGTAACAAAAGTGGAATTTAACAAAAATGCTTCATGATGTGCCGAACATCGGAGATCAATGGGCCTCTATACTGAGTGGCCAGATTATGATGATCTCTGAACGCATAATAATCTGGCCACTCAGTGTGTGTGTGTATATATATATATTAGAGGCCCGGTGCATGAATTCGTGCATGGTTGGGGTCCGGCCAGCCTGGCCAGGGGGAGGAGACAGGGGCAGTTGGCCGGCCTGCCTGCTGGTTGAACTCCTGGTCGAGAGGACAATTTGCATATTGGCCTTTTATTATATAGGATATACACTGAGTGGCCAGATTATTATGCATTCAGAGATCATCATAATCTGGCCACTCAGTGTATATGGAACTGACGTTGGGGTAGCCTTAGGAGTTATTGTAAGGATGTCCTCAATGCATGTGTCACCTACCCATGACACAATCCTGGCAAGGTTGTCAAAGGTAGGACATGGACAGGAACCAAGGGATTGAGGCCTCTTTAAATCCCCTCCTGAACTATGAGTACCTATTTGGATCCTGGAACCTGTTCTCATTGCCTGGGTTTTATAATCTAGGCCCCGGGCTTCAAGGTTAGTTACAGGATGAATAATCCCTTTGTTTGTGGGAATTGCTTATGTTACAGTTTCTGGAAATTGCCAGAATCCCGCAACAAAAAACCAGGAGAGACCCAACTACAGCCTGCATTCTGGAAGCAACCTCCTAATCAACAAGATCTTGGCAATGGCGAAAATGTGGATGTCATGGACCAGTGTCCTCTGGACCCACCTCATCTGCTCTTGGCCAAAGGGGAGGCCCGAGGCAATCAATGCAGCCCCTGCTGTCCTGGAGCAGACACACACTTTCCTGTTGAACATAAGCAGTTCCCCAGAATATCCACACCAAATAAGGCCATCCTCTGAGCAGCAGGGGACAAGACAAAAACAAGCCCACTCCATGCCCTAACTGGTTTGGCTCAGTGGATAGAGCGCTGGCCTTCGGACTGAAAGGTCCCAGGTTCAGTTCCAGTCAGGAGCACAAGCCGGCTTGCAGGCTCGATCCCCAGTAGGGGGCGCGCAGGAGGCAGCCGATCAATGATTCTTTCTCATCACTGATGTTTCTGTCTCTCTCTCTCCCTCTCCCTTTCTCTCTGAATTCAATAAAAATATATTTAAAAAAAGACCACTCCAGAATCATGTCTGAACATGGAGAACATGTGAACCTGAACCTCGTCCAAGCCACAAACGTCACCAAACATCCCCCAATCCTGGCTAATGAGTGACGGCTGCTTCTTTACCCATCACAGCCTCTGCCTAGTCTTCTTGCTTCCAGATGGCATTGATTAAGGCACCCAATCATGGAATCGCCCTGCCCCCAGTCCTGAGCAATGCCCGGCGGCCTTAAGTGCTCCCCCAAACACCTAAAACGGGCCCAATCCTACATGTGGGCCTTCCTGACACCCTCTTGCTGTGATGCCCCCACGGTGCCCCAAGGTGTGCGTTCTCCCTCGCTGCAAGGAGAAGAAAGCCTGCTTGATCCACTCCAGGTGTGTTCCTGGGGGTGTGGCTGGAGGGAAGTGCCAATAGTGACTAAAATGAAGTCAACGCCGAAGGTGAAGAACCATAGGTGTAGCGCCAAAACTCACATTCACCGGGACCCACCTGCTTAGTCAGCCCAGCTTGACCACCTGCAACAGAGTTGTTATTGTGTTTTCATTGATTTCAGAGAGGAAGGGAGAGGGGGAGAGAGAGAGAGAGAAACATCCATGAGAGAGAGAATCATTGATCGGCTGCCTCCTGCACGCCCCACACTGGGGATCGAGCCTGCAACCGGGGCATGTGCCCTTGACCGGGAATCGAACTGTGACCTCCTGGTTCACAAGTCGACACTCAACCACTGAGCCACACCAGCTGGGCTGCAACCGAGTTTTATAAACTCTGAGGAGGAGCCACACTGTCTGTCCTGCAGTTAGCACCAGTAACTACCAACCAGGAAGAAGGAAGTCAAAACGGGGAAGAGCCCTCCATTAAAAAGGAGAAGGTGGTGGAGGCAGAAACCGGGGAGACACAGTGCTAACGGGACACCGTCCCAGGCTGTCAGATGCCAGAGGCCAGTCATTGTGCTGCTGTCCCCCACCTTCCTTGTGAAGAGAGGTTAGGGGGCTGGCAGCCACTAGCAGCTGCACCTGCCATCAAAGCCAGAACTTTCGGTTTTACTGTTTTCTTTTCTTTTTTTTTTTTTCCTCTTTCACCGGGTCCACTTGGGACCCTTGGAGACATTCCGCCTCCCGGCCCACTGCGTGCAGCTGTGATGAAATCACTTCCTTTCTTTAAAAACCTGGCCTTCGTTATTAGGGTGCGAATGGTTGACAGAAATCTGGATGACTCCCCCGCCACTTTGCAGATGAATGTGGGCTGCACCCAGCTAGTTAAACACGATTACATTTCTGATTAAAAAGGGTGTAACTGAGAGGGGCCTGGAATACTGGGCCCAGTGTGCACACTGGATCAGCTGGAAGCTTTAAAGCCTAGCCCTGCTTGTGCCCCAGCCCATGAAGTCCAGCCTGGGCATCGGCCTTGTTTTAAAAAAAAACAAAACAGCCCTAGCTGGTTTGGCTCAATGCAGAGAGCGCGGGTCTGCGGACTGAAGGGTTGGATTCTGGTCAAGGGCACATGCCAGGGTTTCGAGCTCAATCCCCAGTAGGGGGCGTGCAGGAGGCAGCCACTCAATGATTCTCTCTCTCTCCCTCTCCCTTCCTCTCTGAAATCAATAAAAATACATTTTATCCCTAACCGGTTTGGCTCAGTGGATAGAGCGTCGGCCTGCGGACTGAAAGGTCCCAGGTTCGATTCGGGTCAAGGGCACGTACCTTGGTTGGGGGCACATCCCCAGTAGGAGCTGTGCAGGAGGCAGCTGATTGATGTTTCTCTCTCATCAATGTTTCTAACTCTCTATCCTTCTCCCTTCCTCTCTGTAAAAAAATCAATAAAAAATATTTTTAAAAAACAGCCCTGGCCAGTGTGTACAGTGGTTAGAGCATCGGCCCATGAACCAAAGGGTCTCTCATTTGATTCCTGGTCAAGGGCACCTGGATTGCAGGTTCATTCCCTGGCCCCAGTCGGGGCATGTGCAGGAAGCAACCAATCAATGTGTCTCTCTCACATCAATGTTTCTCTCTTTCTGTCCCACCCCTCCTTCCACTCTCTAACAATCAATGGGAAAAAATATCCTCCAGCAAGGATTAACAAAATAACAAAAACAAGCAAAACAACAGGAAATGCCCATGTAAAGCCACAGGTGCCACTGTCAAATCAGGAAGCGGTGTGGCCCTAGCCGGTTTGGCTCAGTGGATAGAGCATAGGCCTGGGGACTAAATGGTCCTGGGTTCGATTCCAGTCAAGGGCACATGCCTGGGTTTTGGGCTCGATCCCCACTGTGGGTGTGTGTGTAGGAGACAGCCAATCAATGATTCTCTCTCATCATTGATGTTTCTCTCTCTCTCCAAGGCACCAAGCTCCTTCGGGACTCCTGATTTTTCACCCTTGCACTCCCATTGCTTGGCACCATGCCTGGCACAATGTAGGCCCTCAACATCTGTGTCTTTCGAAATGAACTGAGGAATGGAACATCATGCTCGACACTCCAAAGACCCCAAGAGAGACCAAGTTCTCTGAGATGAGATCAGGTGTTGGGGGAGGGAGATGAGGGTGACCCCCATTCCATGTGACTTCCCACTCTGTTCCCCATCATATTTCTGATCCCCAGGGTGCCAGGCAGTCCACAGCCCACTCAGCAGGTCTTTAAGAGTTCACTGGTAGAATTTTCTGGAGGATTATTTAAGAAAAGTAAATTAGCCCTAGCCGGTTTGGCTCAGTGGATAGAGCATCAGCCTGCAGACCAAAGAGTCCCAGGTTTGATTCTGGTCAAGGGCACATACCTTGGTTGCAGGCTCCTCCCCAGCCCGGGCCCTAGTCGGGGCTCATGCAGGAGGCAACCAGTCCAGTCAATGTGTTTGTCTCACCTCAATGTTTCTCTCTGTCTTTCCCTCTCTCTTCCACTCTCCCTAAAAATCAATGGAAAAAAAATATCCTCAGGTGAGGATTAACAACAACAACAAAAAAAAAACAAACAAAAAAAGAAAGAAAGAAAGAGAAAAGTTGATAATTCTCGGGGGGGAAGGGGGTGTGGGGGGTGCAGGAAGAGATTGGACAAAAATCTTACACTTACTGATGAGGATAGTGGGGGGGGGCGGGTAAGGGCATGGGGTGGGGTGGGAACCGGGTGGAGGGGAGCTATGGGAGAAAAAAAGAGGAACTGTAATAAACTGAACAATAAAGATTTATTAAATTAAAAAAAAAAGAAGAAAAAGAAAAGTACGTTATAAAAAAGGCTTTCCTCAAGACATTTCAAGCCAGCGCTCCACTTGAGCCTCTTTACAAAGCCCTCATTTCTCCACATGAAACACTGTCCAGCCCACCCCACTTCCTTTTCTCCCCTCATTTCTGGCAAAGAATGGCACATTACAGGGGAGGGAGACTTCATTGTTGCAATGCATTACCTAAGTGCCCCAAGTAATGACACAATCAAAAGTGCTACCAAAGCAAATAATAGAGTGTGTTTGGGTCCCCAAAGTAATGCCCTGGCTTCTTGTCTGAGTGCACCATTTAGTTTGAAGATGTAAGTAAATTCTCAGCTGTTCGTGCTAGTTAAATATCTATTTTCCCATAAGATTGATTCCTTTCTCCCGTAGTCTCTAGAGTAGCAGTTCACGGAATGATTAGGTTCAGGGCCTTTTGTTGGCCAGCCTGGATCCTTATCTTTTTTCTTTTTTTTCAATTAGCAATAATCGCGCCTCGGATAAACCTCATTGGCTACGATACTGCCACTGCGCAAAGCTTGGATCCTTATCTTGATTATTCCATTTGTTTGCAGGTAACCTTTGGCAAATGATCTAATCTTTCTTTTCTTTTCTTTTTTTTTTTTTTTTACTTTCTAAATCTCTTTTAATTCAATTTTCTTTAATAACCAAGCATTGAAAACTTTACAAAATGTCCATTAAATTTGTTAACGTTCTTTTCCTTTTTCCCCTCTATGGGTCTAAGCATGGGTGGGAGTTTTGTAGACACATCTACTTTTACTCCAAGGGGCACAGTTATCCTGAGGTTTCGATAAATTAACAGCCAAAACTGGTTTGGCTCAGTGGATAGAGCGTCGGCCTGCGGACTCAAGGGTCCCAGGTTCGATTCCGGTCAAGGGCATGTACCTTGGTTGCGGGCACATCCTCAGTGGGGGGTGTGCAAGAGGCAGCTGATCGATGTTTCTCTCTCATCGATGTTTCTAACTCACTATCCCTCTCTCTTCCTCTCTGTAAAAAATCAATAAAATATATATTTTTTTAAAAAGCCCCGTGGAAGAATTCGTTATTACTGATGAGTTAAGACTGATGTTTAACTGGTACTTTCCCCAGCCCCAGTCCAAATGGTGGGTTTAGGGGGCAACTCCAATTTTTTTTTAATTTTTTAAATATTTTATTGATTTTTTACAGAGAGGAAGGGAGAGAGATAGTCAGAAACATCGATGAGAGAGAAACATCGATCAGCTGCCTCCTGCACACTCCCCACTGGGTATGTACCCGCAACCAAGGTACATGCCCTTGACCAGAATCGAACCCGGGACCCTTGAGTCCACAAGCCGATGCTCTATCCACTGAGCCAAACCAGCTAGGGCGCAACTCCCATTTTAGTAACCATTTCCCTACAGTAGAGCTAAAAGATTCCCAAAGCCCACAGAAGGTCCACCGTTTTTAAGATGTCTTTGATACAACTCAACAGTCAGAGGTAGTCCCAGAAGCTGAGTGCAGTGGGATTGGATGTGAGCCACCCATTTTGCACTGCATGGCAGCACCATGCTTGTCACCGGCCGGACCCTTAGGGCTCTGTCCTCGCCCGAAACACCTCCTTTCTCCAGTGGGAAGGCCCATAATGGAGCATTCAAGCCCCAGCTCAAATGCCACCCAGCCCAGGCAGAGCTGACCCCTCATTTGCTTGTTCTGTTCCCACAGCGCAGCAGTCAGCTGTACAGTGAAGAACTTAGCCCCTTGCATTAGTGGCAGCATGCTAGTGCCCTCGAACTTGACCTGTATTTCTCTCTAGCCCCGTGGTCCACAAACTGCGGCTCGCGAGCCACATGCGGCTCTTTGGCCCCCTGAGTGTGGCTCTTCCACAAAATACCACGGCCTGGGCGAGTCTATTTTGAAGAAGTGGCGTTAGAAGAAGTTGAAGTTTAAAAAATGTGGCTCTCAAAAGAAATTTCAATCGTTGTACTGTTGATATTTGGCTCTGTGGACTAATGAGTTTGCCGACCACTGCTCTAGCCAATACGCCTTCCTTAATGCGACTAAAACCCAGAGAGTTTGAGGGAGCAACCCAAGGTCAGGTGCTTGATAGTAACATGAAGGCTTAGGGACCAGGACCATGACGCCCCAGTTCCTAGGCCAGGGCTCTTTTCTCTGTCCTTATGTCCCATTTCCATTTTGGAACGTCCACTATGGGCCACAGTACGTAAAGTACTGTGAGTTCTTTATATATGTCATTTCTAATCCTCCCAACCCAGCAAAGTTTTTTTTCCTGTTTAAAGACATAGAGACCAAGGCCAAGCAACCTGCTCAAGGCCACACGCCAGTCTGTGGCAGAGCAAGGCTTAGAACATGGGCCAGCCCTGGCCGGTTTGGCTCAGCGGATAGAGCATCAGCCTGCAGACTGAAGGGTCCCAGGTTCGATTCCGGTCAAGGGCACATGCCCAGGTTGCCGGCTCGATCCCCAAACGGGGGCTTGCAGGAGGCAGCCCATCAATGATTCTCTCTCATCATTGATGTTTCTATCTCTCTCTCCCTCCCTCTCTGAAATCAATAAAAATATTAAAAAAAAAAGAATATGGGCCAGTCTGACTCCAAAGTCAGGAGAATTTCTAATCTATCATGTTGCCGCTCAGGACTGGAAATGAGAGCGGGGGGGGGGGGGGAGGGGGCGGGGGGGGGGAAGCACTGAATGGTTCATTTAAAACACACTCATCCTACATGCAGACAATTGTTGTTTTAAGGAAAGAGTAGAAGAAAAAGAGAGATTACATTTTGGCATGCAAAGGCAAAACAATATTTTGTTTTCCTGTTCCTGGATCCCACTGCAGCTTCTTCAAAGCAAGTGAATTTATGCATGTTGACACAGCTCTTATTTTAAACTCTTCTTTGGCTCAGTTTTCAGCTTCTTCCTCTTGGCATCACCAGTCCCATGACTCCCCTCTTCCAGTCTCCGAGAATCTGCCGAAAATCGTTATGCAGCAGTTACTGTTAAGATCCACACCACACATGATAATTCCGTCCTTCCCACTAAACCATAGTTTCTTCTGGTTTTAGAGTAGATTACCTGGCATGTCAGCATGTTAATCATAAGGGTCTTAGACTTTAAGGAAATGTGAATATTGATATTTTAAACACATGTTCATTGGGGAGCACCCTTCTAGTTGCTAGATAGATGCTGCCCGATTTATGATTCATTTAATAAAGACAATTAGATTTTCAAAAAAATAATAAAAATATGTTCATTGCATCAGGAAGTTTGTCCTTTAATAATCTTAAATCACATTTTTTCTAAATTATTTACAAACTAGAGGCCCAGTGCATGATTGAATCATGCACGTGCAGGGTCCCCTACACGCTTTCGCTTTTCGCGGTGGAGCTGGGTGCCTGTCCGCTGGTGCACCAGGCCTTTCAGAAGCCTCTGGCTCGGCGGAGGCTTCTGAAAGGCCTGGTGCCGGAGCAGACAGGCACCCAGCTCCCCCACTTTTGATGGTCCGCGGCCACTGAGGGGGGCTACCCTGCGCCTCTCAACGGCCGCTGAAGGGGGCTGCCGCGGACACCTGGCTATCCTGCCATTGAGAGGCGCAGCTGGGTGTCCGGGGCAGGTCCCCTCAGCGGCCGCGGATCTGGCCATTGAGAGGCACAGGGGACGGGAGTCCCGCCCCCTGCGCCTCTCAACAGCAGGGTAGCCCCCCTCAGTGGCAGCGGATCCGTGCCTCTCAATGGCCGGATAGGCCACCCCGAGTCCCGCCCCACAGCCTCCCGCCGCCCAATCGTGGGAGTAGCGGAGTGATGGTAATTTACATGTTACTCTATTATTAGATAGGATATGCAGTTTTCTCATTTTTGTCTGAAATAGATAGTAGATGTATTTTAATCTGAGTACACCTATTGACATAAAAGTTCCATAAGTGAAAATGAATGTATGTTATTTTTTTAAATATATTTTTTATTGATTTCAGAGAGGAAGGGCGAGGGAGAGAGAGAAACATCAATGATGAGAGAGAATCATTGATCGGCTGCCTCCTGCACCCCCCACACTGGGGATCGAGCCCACAACCTCCTGGTTCATAGGTCAATGCTCAACCACTGAGCCACACCAGCCAGGCAAATGTATGTTATTTTAAACTTGCTTCCTTAAAAAACACCAGGTTATTGAACTTTGGCTGTTTGCAATTAATGAAAAATAATTTAGAAACTTCCCATTAACATGCTTGTGCAAAAAAGAAACATGTACTGCAATGCAAGATGCCTGCCAAATGGGAAAAAATAAAGCTAAAGAATGTTCTGTTGTTGTCCAATTAGTAAGATCTCAAATTGGTCCAAAACGACATCATGTGCCCCCTACTATGATGTACTGAGAAGGACCCAACATCCCTTCTGTGGTCTTCTTGCCAAAAACGCACAATCTGAACCTAATCTTGAAGAAACAACAGACAAACTCAGACTAAAGGACCTTCCACAAAATGAATGGCCTATATTCTTCAAAAAAATGTCAAGGTCAAGAAATACAAAGAGCCGAGACCGGTTTGGCTCAGTGGATAGAGCGTCGGCCTGCAGACTGAAAGGTCCCAGGTTCGATTCCGGTCGGGGACATGTACATTGGTTGCGGGCACATCCCCAGTAGGGGGTGTGCAAGAGGCAGCTGGTCGATGTTTCTCTCTCATCGATGTTTCTAACTCTCTATCCCTCTCTCTTCCTCACTGTAATAAATCAATAAAATAAAATAAAAAAGAAATACAAAGAAAAGCCAAGGAACCATTTCAAATGAAAAGAAACTAAGGAGAGCCCCAGCCAGTTTTGCTCAGTGGATAGAGCCTTGGCCCACAGGACTGAAGGGTCCCGGGTTCGATTCCAGTCAAGGCCATGTAACTCGGTTGCAGGCTTGAGGCAACCGATCAATGTTTCTCTCTCTCTGGCTCTCCCCTCCACTCTCTCTAAAAATCAATGGAAAAATAAAAATTATTTTTTTAAAAAAGAAACTAAGGAGATTTTACAAGTAAATGATAATGTGTGATTCTGGAATAGATCCTGGACCAGGAAAGAAAAATTGCTATAGGAGACATTATGGGGGCGACCGACAACAGTAGAACAAGGACTGTGGATTAAACAATAACTTTGTAGCAACATTAAAGTTCCTGACTTTGGTCAGTGTGCTGTGATTATATAAGAGAATGCCCTTGTTCTTAAGAATTACACCCCGAAGGTTTTGGGGTGAAGGGGCATAATGTCTCCAACTAATCCATGCTTTGGGGAAAATTATATATGCATGTGTAAATTAAAAAAGAGAGAGTGACTAACAAGGCAACGGGACAAAATGTCAAAAATAGTTGAATCTGGCCCTGACTGGTTTGGCTCAGTGGATAGAGCGTCAGCCTGCGGACTGAAGGGTCCCAGGTTCGATTTCAGTCAAGGGCATGTACCTTGGCTGTGGACACATCCCCAGTAGGGAGTGTGCAGGAGGCAGCTGATCAATGTTTCTCTCTCATCGATATTTCTAATTCTCTATCCCTCTCCCTTCCTCTCTGTGAAAAATCAATAAAATATATTTTAAAAAATAGTTGAATCTGGGTAAAGGGTGTACAAGTGTTCCTTGTACACGATTTGAAACTTTTATGTGTGTGTGTGTTTAAAATTAAAAGTTATCAAGAGCAGTGTGGCTCAGTGGTTGAGCGTCGACCTATGAACCAGGAGGTCACAGTTTGATTCCCAGTCGGGGCACATGCCTGGGTTGCGGGCTCAATCCCCAGTGTGGGGCAGGAGGCAGCCAATCAATGATTCTCTCTCATCATTGATGTTTCTATTTTTCTCTCCCTCTCCCTCTCCCTCTCCCTTCTTCTCTGAAATAAAGAAAAAAAAATATATTTTTTAAGGAGCAGTGAATGTATAGAAAACATAAGAATGTTAAAAAGAAGGAAGAAAAGCCATGCTCTTGAGGTATCTATGACACAGTGGCGTCTAAGACATGTTTAAATGTCTTGGTAACAGGCAAGCTTGACTTTAGGGAAACACTCAGCCTTTGAAAGTGCGGAGTTGAGGAAAACAGGAAGGTTGCCTTTTGGATCCTTTCAGTTCTTTGTTCACAGGCTTAATAAAAAACCCAGAGGTTAATGCATTACCCAGCCCCATGGCTCACTACCAGGCCTCCAGGTGCCAGCTCACCTTCACTGACAACTTTTGTGTGTGTGTGTGTGTGTGTGTGTGTGTGTGTGTGTTTGTGCTTTTTGTTTTGTTTTGTTTTGTTTTTCATATATATTTTATTGATTTTTACAGAGAGGAAAGGAGAGGGATAGAGAGTTAGAAACATCGATGAGAGAGAAACACCAATCAGCTGCCTCCTGCACACCCCCTACCGGGGATGTATCCCCTACTGGGGATGTGCCCACAACCAAGGTACATGCCCTTGACCAGAATCGAACCTGGGACCCTTCAGTCCGCAGGCTGATGCTCTATCCACTGAGCCAAACCAGTTAGGGCTAAAATATATTTTCATTGTTTTCAGAGAGGAAGGGAGAGGGAGAGAGAGATAGAAACATCAATGATGAGGAAGAATCATTGATTGGCTGCTTCCTGCATGCCCCCTACTGGGGATGTGCCCGCAACCAAGGTACATGCCCTTGACCGGAATTGAACCTGGGACCTTTCAGTCTTCAGGCCGATGCTCTATCCACTGAGCCAAACCAGCTAGGGCTCACTGACAACTTTGACACCTGAATGCAATGCCCATCTCATCCTCGGTGGAGTTTTGTTTCTTTGTGGGAGATTTGGCCAACGCCCTATCTCAGTTCCTTCAACTATTCAGCTCCAATAATTCTGGATGCTGGCGGCAGGGTGGGGGCAGGAGGCAGTTCATATAAAAGTCATGGCCACTCAGAATATGTGTACAGTGCCCATTCTTTGATCATATCAAAGTACACCCTTCACCCTTTAAATAGTCCTTCAGTCTGAGGACCACTCTATTTCCTCCTCACTTTATCACTCACCTCATTTCTGTTCTCTCCCCGTAGTTGGTTATCACGTCCTCAACCCCTCAAGCCCTCATCCCTTGTCCCTGCAAACTCCCAACCCTGGATCAATTCAGACTTTTGCTTCCTCACCAAATCTTTCTTAAATACATTTGGTCATTTCCCGGAACCCCTATTCTATTACCTAAATTTGGGCCTTTATTCGTACTGTCCTCCACAGTAATAACTGGCTCCCTGCAGTTCATGCCCCACAGGCTTCAATAGTCATCTTTCCAGAATACAATTCTAATGATATAACAACTCCCCTGCTACAACTCCAGTGCCAATTGCCTACAGAATGAAGTTCAAATGCTATGTATGGCTTAAACACTTTTCACAATCTGACCTGAGCCTTCTTTTTCTCACGCAGCTCCTATTATTCCTCCAAAGACACAGGTTCTAACCCTGCTAAGTTTCTGCAAGGCTCAGACACATCATGGTTTTTCACTACCCAATGATGGTAAGAAAATTACCCAAAATTTGGAATTAAGATTTTTTTATCAAATAATAAAAGGATTACTCCATGCTCTTTCCTTGTTGTACTGAAATATTCTCAAATAAGTACTCCTATGTAACCTAATGCAGAGCAGTGCTGTCCATTAGAGCCATATACGCAATTTAAATTTTTCTAGTAGCCACATTAAAAAATGAAATAAAAGCCCTGACCGGTTTGGCTCAGTGGATAGAGCGTCGGCCTGCGGACTGATGGGTCCCAGGTTCGATTCCGGTCAAGGGCATGTACCTTGGTTGCGGGCACATACCCAGTAGGGGGTGTGCAGGAGGCAGCTGATCAATGTTTCTCTCTCATGGATGTTTATAACTCTTATCCCTCTCCCTTCCTCTCTGTAAAAAAATCAATAAAAAATATTTTTAAAAAATGAAATAAAAACAAACTGGAGAAATTGAGGTTAATAATGTATATTATTTTACCCAATACATTCAAAGTATTATCCTTTCAATATGTAAAAAAAATTATTGAGATATTTTAGATTCTCTTTTTTATCCTAAGTCTTTGAAATCCAGTATGTACCGTATTTTGCCCTTATAGCACATCTTTGGATGCTATATTTTAATGAAAAATATTTAATCTGTATTTAGATTTCATAAATTTTACAATGGAAAAAAGTAAGATTACATACCCAAGTTGTCTTAATATACCTAAAAATTTCCCATAACTGAACTAAGTACCAAAAATCATTTTCCTTTAATGTTTACATCCACATTGACAAAACTAACTTTAAAAGAATTGATTTGGCCTAGCTGGTTTGGCTTGGTGGATAGAGGATCAGCCTTTGGACTGAAGGGTCCCAGGTTTGATTCCAGTCAAGGGCACATGCTCGGGTTGTGGGCCCGATCCCCAATGGGGGGCGGGCAGGAGGCAGCCAATCAATGATTCTCTCTCATCATTGATGTTTCTCTCTCTCTCTTTCTCTCTCTCTCCCTCTCTCCTTCCTCTCTGAAATCAATAAAAATACAAAAAAGAACTAGATTTAAAAAATAAAAAAAATAAAATAAATTGATTTGACTTTGAAGCAAAACATGTCAGTTTCAAAACCACGTCTGTACAAGTTAAATTCACTAATTTATGTCAACTCAGTATTCTTAATGTTAAATTCAAAGAAGCACTGTGTTATTTGAAAAGCATTTCTAGATTCATCAATATAAACAAAGCATTCTTCAAAGTTTACTTACAATTTTTACAGCCAATATACCTAATGCCGTCTATTATAGTTTTCTGCATATTGTTTCATGTTAGAAAAATGTATAAAATCAATATTATTAATTTTTAAAATATATTTTATTGATTTTTTTATAGAGAGGAAGGGAGAAGGAGAGGGATAGTCAGAAACATCGATCAGCTGCTTCCTGCACACTCCCTACTGGGGATGAGCCCGCAACCAAGGTGCATGCCCTTGACCAGAATCAAACCTGGGACCCTTCAGTCCGCAGGGCGACATTCTATCCACTGAGCCAAACCGGTTAGGGCTCAATATTATTGATTTAAATCATGCAACATTTCAATTTCAACATAAACTCTTACACCTGTCTAGCTAAATCATAAATACGCTTTTCCTTTCCGTATAGCTCACATCTATCTTTTTCATATGCAGTGTGCTATCCATAAGAAAACATGTAAATCACATTACCAGCTTTTTAAATTAATGGATATTTGGCAAGCACTCCTTTTGTTATTGTTAACAGCACAGTAAAACTTCGTAAAACTTTTTGTTTGGCAACAAACAAAAGATCATTACATTCATTGTCTACTTCTTTCAACAGTTCCATAAATTGGTGATGAGTCATAAAATTTGTACGTATATGCTGAACAGTTTTAACAATCGTTTCCATGATACCTTTCAGAAAAGTGAGCACAAATATTTTCAGTGTGTATCATAAGTGGCACGAAGTCACCAGAAAAACATCAGTCTCTTGTTTTAAAATTTCAACAGATCCAAAATCTTGACCTAACAGCTGGAGCATCATCTGTCATGATATATATATTTTTTATATCCAACTAAGGTTCTTCTTTGACAGATGTAAAATATTTTAAAATATCTATGCTGCCCTAACCGGTTTGGCTCAGAGGCTAGAGCATCGGCCTGCGGACTCAAGGGTCCCAGGTTCGATTCTAGCCAAGGGCATGTACCTCGGTTGCAGGCACATCCCTGGCATATGACAGGAAGAGTGGGCATGCTACTATAAATATGTGAGGAATGAATGAAAGAATGGGAATCCCATGTATTCTTTTTTTTTTTTCATGCATGTACAGACTTAGGCCCCTACTATGTGGCATTCATCCTAGAACATCTATAAGTTTGGGATATAAGAGGACCATGATTTAATTGGATATTATGAAAGCAGAATTTAAAAGACATGAAACCAAGAAGACAACCTAGACCTGACTAGTTTTATACAGTGGGACATTCATCCCAACTATGAAACAATTGCATTACTGTGAAATTGAGAAGCAGTGTCCTTAGTAGACTTCTTTCTCAGTGGGCACGGGATCCTAACTTCATCCGAAAAGCTTAAAATAAAAAGACTGCTCTTGGCTTTTTTCTTTTTCCAAATCCCATGATTTGAAGATCAGAATCACAAGTTGGCAAACCTACAGAGTTTGCAGCATTCGGTTTCAAGCAAAGATGCTGTTAAACTACAAATAGAATCGAGTGTTTTCATCACAGCTGGATTTCCAGCTTCCCTCCCATCTGTGGAGCCCACCCGCTGGGTAATCAGCCAATAGGTGCTCACCTTCTCTCTGTACTCTTGTGGCATTAAGGCAGGTACTTCAACAGAGAAAATGTAACTCGGGAGCAGGGTTCCTCTACTGTTGTTGCTAGGGTGGGCTGAAGCTCATGTAGCAAGAGTCACTAAAGAAAGAAGATGAGACACTCCACAGATTATTCATTACTAGTAGCCCATTTGCAGGAAGAATCCTGCAAGCGGCCACTGTGGCCGTGTGCGCTGCCGCTGCCGCCCACCCCGCTCCACCCCGCCCCACCCCGCCCAGGCTTTCCCTCTGGCAGCCACCTTGCTTTCCGCTTTTCCTCCCTCTTCCTTCTAAGTTGTCTTCAGTCTTCACTCCTCCCTTCCTCAGCGTATGCAAATTAACTGCCATCTTTGTTGGGTAATTTGCATACTCGCCCTGATTGGCTGGTGGGCGTGGTTTTGGCTGGTGGGCGTGGCTCGGGCGTAGCAAAGGTACGGTCGATTTGCATATTACTATTTTATTAGGTAGGATAATGGATCGACCTGATAGATAAAGCCTTAAGCAAATGATCCACCTTTTCATCACTGATAATGGGACAAACTGACATCAAGTGCCTTGTGATGTGATATCATGGTGTCTGGTTTATCCATTGCTGCATGAAAAACAACTGTAGAATTCAGTGGTTTAAAATAACAATTGAGAGGACCTTAACATTGAATACAAACAAACACATTCACTGAAGCGTTTTTTCAAATAACATAATCACATTGGGGAGGCGGCATTAATCCAAGTAATTTGATACCCAGAATTTGGACTGCATGCCCTTAGGCTAAAGCACTCTAATACTAAATATTGAACTATAGTAAGAACGCTTGTTTTGCATAGGCATGAGTTTGCAAGCCTGAAACTATTTTCTATGCATTCTAGGATTAAGCAAATAAGTAAATAAATTGTGAATATGGAATCCAGGTTTTTCATTGTTGGAGAAGGGAGATACAATTATGGAAAGGGGGCAGAATAGATTGAACACTTCTGGGTCCTGGCCGGGTAGTTCAGCTAGAGAATCATTCAGATATGCCAAGGTTGCAAATTCAATCCCCGGTCAGGGCACATACAAGAATAAACCAATGAATGCATAAGTTGAACAACAAATTGATGTTTCTCTCTCTCTCTCTCAAATAATAAAAAATCAAAAATTAAATTAAAAAAATAAAAATTTGTTTAAAAAAGATAAAATGTTGTCTGCAACTTATTTTCAAATGGTTCAGGAAATATAAGAATAAACTTAAATACGTACGTGTGTGTGTGTTTGGAGAGAGAGAAGCAAATGTGGTAAAACTGTCAATGTTGGTGAATGATATAGAGCTTTTAATGTGCTATTCTTTGAACTTTTCTGTGGTTTAAAAAATTTTCAAAATAAAGAATTGGAGATAAAAATAGAAGAAGAGCATTTAAAAATATGTTTTTTTTTTTATTGATTTCAGAGAGGAAAGGAGAGGGAGAGAGAAATAGAAATATCAGTGATGTGAGAGAATCATTGATTGGCTGCCTTCTGCATGCCCTTTACTGGGGGATCAAGCTCACAACCCAGGCATGTGCCCTTGATCAGAATTGAACCCAGGACCCTTCTATACACAGGCCGATGCTCTATCCACTGAGCCAAACCAGCTAGGGCAAGAAGAGCATTTCTTGAAAGCATTTTCCTCCTAAATACTGTAGTTATTTTTTTTTCTTCTTTTTCAATTTTTTTTTATTAAGGTATTATATGTGTACATATCTTACCATTGCCCTAAATACTGTAGTTATTTGTTTATTTATTTTTAAATATATTTTTATTGATTTCAGAGAGGAAGGGAGAGAGAGATAGAGAGAACCATCAATGATGAGAGAGAATCATTGATAGGCTGCCTTCTGCATGCCCCTTACTGGGGATCAAACCCGCAACACAGGCATGTGCCCTTGACTGGAATCGAACCCAGGACTCTTCAGTCCACAGGCCGACACTCTATCCACTGAGCCAAATCAGCTATAGCCATACTGTAGTTATTTATATGATCCCCACATATATCATAGAATCCTCAGAGTTCATCCAGCCTAGTGTTTATTAAACTATTAGGGGCCCAGTGCACAAATTTGTGCAGCTTAAAAGGAACTGTGGGGCCGTCCCGCTCCTGCCACCGCTCTCATGCGCTGACGGTGCTGGCCCCAGCCCCACTTGCACCTGATGAAGGCGTGGAGTGATTGGGGCCTGCGCCAACAGCAGGTGCGAGCTGCAGCTGCTGTCCTGATCACACCTCAGGAGCAGGGGGAGGTGGAGAAGCCCTCAGGGGTGATCAGGGCCAGCAGCCACCACTCCCACCCACTGATAGCGTCAAGCAATTGGAATGGGCGCCGGGCACCGGCAGCGGGTGTGAGTGGCAGCTCCAGCAACTGGCAGCGGGTGCAAGAGGTGGCTGCTGGCCCTGATCTCCCCTCAGGAGCAGGGGGAGATGGAGAAGCCATGAGGGGCGATTGGGGCCAGCAGCCGCCACTCGCACCCACTGATAGTGCCGAGAGATTGGGATGGGTGCTGGGTGCCGGCAGTGGGTGCGAGTGGTGGCTTCAACACTGGCAGCAAGTGCGAGCAGGGCCGGCGCTGGCAGCAGGTGCAAGCACCGGGCGGGACTGCGGCATGCAGGAGCAAAGAATTTTCAGTAACCACCAGAGGCTTGCCCCATGACAGCGACCAGCGACCTGCCTTGGTCTGGCGCCCCCGCTCACCTGCTCCACCATCCTGCTGCAGGTGACACCCGCCATGTTCTGCACATGCCCCCTGGTGGTCAGCGCACGTCATAGTGACTGGTTGTTTTGGTTGTTCCGCCATTTGGTCTATTTGCATATTAGCCTTTTATTATATAGGATTATTATATAGGATGGATTGTAACTCATTCCTTGGTCTTAACTAGCAGGTCACTGGCCAGCATTTCTTTGAGTGGAATGGAATGGCATAGAACAGTGATGGCGAACCTATGACACGTGTGTCAGTACTGACACGCGTAGCCATTTCTGATGACACGCGGCCGCATGCCGAGGATGAAACATTTGTTGCTCCTGAGGATGAAACATTTGCGACTAGAGTCTTGGAGTTAGTTTTTTCCTCAAAGTGACACACTACCCGAGTTATGCTCATTTTTTTGGCGAAGCTTGACACACCAAGCTCAAAAGGTTGCCCATCACTGGCATAGAACAAAATAATGTCAGTGGGTTCCATCACTTAAGAGAAGTCCATTTGGGTAAACTTGTTTGAATCACATATATGTGTATGCATGCCTTTTGCATGCCCATTAATTGGTTAATTACAATTTAAAAATCTATTCATTATCATGGGTCATGCTCAAAATGGTTGAAAAGATTCAACTACCCAGGACTTCCAGATAACACCAGTTCAATTCAAGGCTGGGCATTCTGTACTTCAAAAGGGCCTTTTCAGATACTTTTTTAAATGTATATTGTTATTACTTCCTTCTTCTTCTTCTTCTTCTTCTTCTTCTTCTTCTTCTTCTTCTTCTTATTATTATTATTCAAATGACCCAAATTTCAGAGATGTAATAGTACATGAATGGAGAGGCACAAGAAGGAAAGAATTACACTCCTTTCTACATATAAGAATTACTCTTATATGTACTAGAGTGTACTCAAGAAGTACACTCTAGTACATATAAGAATCTAATACATGACAAAGGCAGCATCATAAATTAACCATCGAGACATGAATTCAAGTTGTTTTGCCATATTTAGTCAATTATTTGGTTTAACAAATCTTTTAGAGCCTGATTCCACACCCTACAAAATGTATTTTTTCAAAAAGTCAAACTAAAAATAACCAGAATACAATTCAGGTGAATTTGTATCCCAAACCAATAGTCAACATTATTCTTTTAATTGAGATATAATTGACATATAACATTGCATTAGTTTCAGGTGTACAAAAATTATATATATATATATATATATATATATATATATATATATATATATATATATATGTAATTATATGGATGCTTCCTATTGTTGGCACTTATTCAAAAATTAATCCTATATTTTTTCTTGTTCTCAGTATGGTGCAGGATAATTTACTGAGATACTAATTTAGGTTTTATTCTTATATCTCTCTTCCCCAAGGCCCTTTGCACCAAGCAGGACTTAGGGACCAGGAACACTGTACAGAAAGCAGCAATGTTTTAAAAGCAGTCCTTTTTTTATTTTATTAAGGTATTATATGTGTACATATCTTACCATTGCCCCCCCCCACCACACTCCCATACATGCCCTCACCCCCCAGTGTTTTGCATCCATTGGTTATGCTTATATGCATGCTTACAAGTCCTTCGGTTGATCTCTTATCTCCCCCACCTCTCCCTAACCTTCCCGCTGTAATTTGACAGTCTGTTTGATGCTTTACTTAAAAGCAGTCCTTTAGTACTGTGGAAGAGAATTTCTTTAAAATATAGCCCCTTTGAGTAGCTTGGCCATCTTTGTTGTTCAGAATGTAAACTGGGTCAGGAGGACTCCTACTATCAGCTCTGAGTTCCCCAGCGTCTTTTCTGCTCAATTAAAGAATATAGTCAAGCTGGGCTGGCATGGCTCAGTGTTTGAGCATTGACCTATGAACCAGGAGGTCACAGGTTTGACTCCCGGCCAGGGCACATGCTCGATCCCCAGTGGGGGGTGTGCAGGAGGCAGCCGATCAATGATTCTCTCTCATCATTGATGTTTCTGTCTTTCCCTCTCCCTTCCTCTCTGAAGTCAATTTTTAAAAAAAAGATTATAGTAAAGTACCCTATATTCACAAAAAGCAACCTCCCTTTTCTAATTCTTTGTTTTTAAGCCCAAGTTCCTTGAGGAAAGTGTGCTGAGTTGAGAGATGACAATTTTATAGACTCCATCAATGGTTTTCTTTGAAATCATTTTACATATTTCAGATAAAAGATTCCTCACCATTAAAATAAAGAGATTAGACTAAGCCAGGGATTCTCAACCTGGGTTTAGGAGATCAGTGAACTTGAAAACCATTTCCTCTCCATTTTCACTGATCTCTAACAGAAGTGTTTCCTTCAATTGCAAAACATAAGTATCAAACTGTGGTTATGGTAGCAGGACCTGTGCCTTGTCATTAATAGAAATCACAAATACTTTCATGTCACATGACAATTGTTGATCTCTTGAAATATAATTCATACTCATTGCCACTTAAAAAGCATGGTAGTTATTAGACTGTTGCTAGATCTAGTTATTTAATAGATCAAATAGAGAAGTACATGTATCACACATTTATATTTGATACCCTGGTAACCGTGTTTTCATGTAATTGATTTCCTTTGCATTCTTATTTATGATGTTTTATGCATTCAAAAACAATATTTTGAAAAGCCAAACTTAAAAAAAAAATGTGTTGAGCTCTTGGACTGAACACTATCAAGTTGTCAGTGCTCACACTGGTGTGTACACAGGATTTCTTTCCATCCCTCTGGCAAAAGAGCTCACAGCTTAGATAATTATCTCTGTGACAAGGTTACACTGACATTTTGATCATTTCTTATCTGCCCTCAAGTACCACCACCTGGTCCACAAGCTGAAACAACCTTTAAACTCAACCTTTCAAACAGACCCTTCTTTAGAAATCATTCTTTAATACTTCCACAGCAAACTGTAAGAAAAAGCACCAGAAACGGAACCAGGAAACCCATTTCACTCCAGCTCTGCTGTCTAATCCTGGGAAAGTCCTTTAACTTCTCTGAACCTCATCTGCAAACACAGCTAGATGATCTTTAAAATCTCAAAGTTCCCTTCTCGGTTGTAAAATTCTATGCTTCTGAAATTTTCTGTTCTTCTGCTGGGTGTGTCCTTTGGGATTCAGTTATTAAGTACTTTAATTCACTCATTCAGTTATCAGATACTGAGGTGGGAATAACTAAGCAACTAAGCTAGAAGGTTCTGGGAAAATTTTCCAATGGGTCATATTGGAATGGTTTTGGAGGTTGAGTCGAATTTCACTAAGTAAGGAGAGGACAAAGACATTCCAGGCAGAGAGCACTGCCAAGGCCCAGTATGCTCAGGGCCCACAGCACACTGAGGGGCTTGATAGGGGTTCAGAGGGGATGGGATCTGCACTGAGTTTAAGCTCTTTGGATTATATGAAATAGGAGGAAGTTTATAAACAAAGTGACGTGGTCAAGTTTGTGTTTTGAAAAAAACAGTCCTGAGAGCAATGTGAAGCATAAGGAAAACAAATGAGAGAGCTCAGTGAAAAAGGAACATAATGCAACATTTGAGATAAGAGATAATGGAGACATGAGCCAAGTTACTGGCAATGGGAATAGAGAAATGAATGGAAAGAATGGTAGGAGATGGCCTTTATGAGAAATTGGGCATGGTGATGAAGGAAGAATCATTGGGGACCCTAGTTTAGGACAACTGAGTGAAGGGTTATATTGAAGGGTGTGCAGTTATTAATAAGAACAGGCAATACAAGAAAAAGGAAAGGCTCTCTGGGGAAGAAAGCTGAGTTTTGAAATGTTGAGTTTGAGGGGCTTGCTTGACCTCCAGAGAGAAAGTCTGGCCAGCCTTTAGAAATATGTGCCTGGAATTCTGGAGAAGGGTATGCCTGGAGATATAGAATTATAAACATCACACGAGGTAACTGAAGCCATTTCATTGGCTTCCCCATTACCACCAATGTCACCACCATCTATCCGGTCCTTCTGCACTGCTTCACCTTACCAAGCCCCTCAAATCCTGACTCCTGACCTTGCTATTAAGGCTTGCAACAACTGCTTCTTCCTCACTCCCACCTTTCCAACTCACCTTTGTGTTACTCCATAACACATCTATGCATTAGTTAGGGTACAGGCAAAATTGTTGCAAAGGAACCCCAAAGTACAATAGTTTATATATGATCGGAGTTTCTTTCTTTCTTATGTAACTAGAGGCCTGGTGCACCAGTGGGGTCCTTCGGCCTGGCCTGCAGGATCAGGCCGAAACTGGCTCTCTGACATCCCCCAAAGGATCCCAGATTGCGAGAGGGTGCAGGCCAGGCTGAGGGACCCCACTGGTGCATGATTGGGGTCAGGGAGGGACCGCAGATGGCTCCAGGGTGTGTCCGGCCTGTCAGTCCCGATCAGTTGGACCCCCACAGCAAGCTAACCTACCGGTCAGGGCATTTGCCCGCTGGTGGTCAGTGCACAGTCATAGTGACTGGTCGACCAGTTGACTGTCTGCCCCCTGGTGGTCAGTGCACGTCATAGCGAGCAGTTGAGCAGCCTTAGCATATCACTAGCATATTACTCTGGTTGGTTGAATGATGACCAGACGACCAGACACTTAGCACATTAGGCTTTTATTATATAGGATAGTCCATGGCCTGCAGGGCAGCTCTGTTCCATGAGGACATATAGTAACCTTGGCTGATGGGCAGCTCTGCCATCCTCAGCATCCCTGTTAGGGCCCAAGGAATTGTCCCAATTATTGCCATTTCCAAGCTGGTGGGGAAAAAATCAAGGCAAGCAGCTTCATCTTTAAGGAGATAAATACACATCAATTCTATTAACATCCTTTTGGTCCAAACTTGATCATAAGACCACACCTACCTTCAAGGGAGATTTACCCAGTATCTGGAGGCTCTTTGAGTCTGTTTTGTTGTTTATTTTTCCTAGTGGTTCTTGCTTATGGTTTTCTGTCTCTCATTAAGACTTAGTTACTTTTGATTGTGTGCTGGACATTATATATGAAAAATATTTGTAGAAATAATTCAATGCCTAGGTTGATGTAATCTTCCTCTAGAGATGTTCTTTTGTTTTTTCCCCCAGGATTACTTTAGTCCAAGTTCAAGATTTGAAACTTTCTAAAGGATCCATTTCTAGGTCACCCTTACTCCCAATAGGTATGTGCATATGAAACTTGGAATGGTTTACCGGGTCTCCACCCTTGTCATGCCTTGATTTGACTCTTGTCTCCCTAATCTCATGAGGTTGCTAAAAAGACAGCTCACCCTGTCAATGATCTCTTCCAGATTAGCTAATGACTCCAAGGCAAAATGGTCCAGAGTGCCAGGCTCATCCCCTCTGGATTTCCATTCTGGATCTCATCCCAGTAATTTATCAGTTTTTTTCTGTTAGCTTTTGATACTTTTAAAAAGATGTTTAATATATTATGTTCAGCATTTGTTTTGATCAGTCATGGATGGCAGGTACTTCATGTGCCTGTTAGTCACTAATGAAAGTAACTGAACTAGCTAGTGTGCCATTACTAAATTGGAAGTGTTACTTCTTTATAGTTCCTAGAACAATGTTTCTCAAGATTAGGTTCATGGACCGTGTGCACCAACATCACATGTCATGCATGTTAAACACTGAGATTCCAGGGCTTCCGTCTGATACTTCATTCAGAAACCATGGCACTAAACCCCAGAAATATGTACTTTTGATAGGTTCTCAGCCTATAATTATGAAGACTTAAATTTGAGAAATTTTGCCCCAAAGCCTAGATCAGAACTCTTAGCAATAGGTATTAAGGGAATTTGATATGAATCTTGTCCAAAGGGCAGATGGAAACAACATATGCCTCAGTCAGAATTTGGTCAATGTTTAAATCTCCTGTCTCCTCTCCATTTGAAAACAAAAATCCTCCTTAAGAGAAAATTATCCTAACAAACCAAACCCCTATCTAAAGCCAAAGTCTAGCCCTGTCACATTCACCTGTCTTAGGAGTAGCATTTTTTTTTTTTTTTTTAGGAGTAGCATTTGTTTTGATCAGTCATGGATGGCAGGTACTTCATGTGCCTGTTAGTCACTAATGAAAGATTTGATAAAGAAGTTAGGTTACCCAAAGGTATCTTGATCTGAAATCCACTGGTAAATCCAACTATGAACTATTAAAAAAAAGAATATGTGAAGCTGTATCTTTTATAAAATGTTGGTAATTGTAGATAGTAAGGTTTCCTCCCAATATTATTATTTGGCAAAATAAAGATGCTAACACTATGTTAGTCTTCAACATTATTTTGAAATTTTACTGGTCTAAGAAATCTGTAGATTTCAGAATCATTGACTCAACAGCTACTCAAGCCACTCCAGATTCCAGTATTCAAAAAATTCCGCCTGCCTGCTAAAGTCTCTGAAAATAGCTGGCTAATCTGCATTCCACACTGTCAGGAACATGATTAATTATCTATTTGGATTAGCCAACTGAATCTATGTTCCCATGTTTCTGTGACACGGTTACTTAAATTTCTTAGCTTTGGTCATGCTTTTGAGTTACAATGCTTTCTCGAATGTTTGTCTTTGCTTTCTTGCAGGGGAAAAAAAAAACATGGCCAAGCAGTCTGTGAGCAACACCTTTAGATTTCTCATTCTGTACTAATCATGCAGGGTCTTAGATTTCTTCAACTTCTAAGGACAAGCTTCGTGTGAGTTCTGGTGTTTTCCAAGGCTGAATAACCTTAATGTGGAAACATGCTCATGTTACACAGCATAGACTTCAATAGAAGGGTTCAGAAAATTGGACCTTTTTAATCAGATGATCTTACTCTCTACTCAGAAAATGAAATTCCATGGGGAAATTGCTTGTCAGAGCAGGCTTTGTTCCTTTATAATATTCGTTTTCTTTGATTTCTCTCTAACCAAGAGGGTACTTCAAAAACCATGTGAATAGGGAGGATGGTATTACAAATGAGCTGTTATGATGAGATTTTTAAAAATCTGTCTTGGAAAGTGCTGTCAGTTGGAAAGTGGTTTCCATGTAGACGGTGCCAAATTCCTTAAACTTAAGCCAACTCTGAGTATGCCTTATCGATGAAATAATGTTTGTCACTTCAGTAACCAAATAGGCTAGGATACATTTCATGGGTGATGGTAAACTACGTAACCTATGACGACTGAAAAATAATTATCGCATGCCTCTATGGTTTCATTTAACCAGATTAATTCGCTTTAGTAATGGAATCATTTAGGCCTAATGAAATCTATCTAGATTATGATTCTAAGGAACAGGTAATTTGTGAGTAATAAATGTCTCTAAAATCTGTAGTTTTGGAACAACATCACAATTTTACATTTTTAAAGAGCCATTCTAAGGCAGAAACCTGGACTTGCTTTAAATACTCCATTCTCTTATTTCCCTGGGCTCTTTATAAATTCATCCATTCCATCACCAGCCTGGTTGTCTGACTGTCAAGGTGGGTGGGATATATGCGATGTTTGACTATGGTAAGAAAAATTACCCAACATTTGAAAACAAGGCAAAAGGGTGATTGTTTGTCCTGTCAATGTTGGACTAAACTTTATTAAAGGCCTTTATCTAACAGGCCCACCCAAGGATTCTTCGGCTCTCTAGGGGAATGCCCGGCTGCCTGCTTAAGGCTCAGCCATGTTAACCTGTCCTGTGCAAGGGAAGGGATAACCCCAGAGGTTATGTTTGTATTTTTACTTTGGCTCTGTTTTGCTTCTAATTTAACAAACTTACTTCAGCATGTTTTTCCTTTTTGAACATATAAAATTTGTCTTCTTAATTCTCTTTGTACCAGATTTACTATCCTGCTGGTTCCCTCATTAATGCATAAAACCCGTGACATATACTCAGTCTATATTTTCATTAGGCTTGTGTTTTGAAAGTTATACTGTGTCTGCATAAAGAAGAGACATGCATCTCACAAGACACCAAAGAAAATGAATCTCATTACTTTAGTTCATCTAATTTCACCTCTCTGGGGAACACATTTTATAAGAATTAAACCAATGCATTTTGCTTCCACCCTTTAAATCCTATTTCCTGGTAGCCTTCTGACAGATTCATCAAGCTTATTGTCCCAGGAAAGAAAGGACAGGCAGGTGCTTCCCTGAGCAGAGCGGCTATTCATCAGTCAAAGCTGATTTTCTTGACCTCTTTTTAGTAAGACAATGTACATAAAACCCAGGCTTTTTTGGGAAAAGGGATTTCTAAGTAACAAAGCTTCCTTTTTAATACGTAGGCCCTGTGTGCAGAATAAAAAAGGAGGCCCCCCCAGGCTGTAAAGAAGAGAGGGGAAAGTGTCCCCCCCACTTTTGGACTCAGCTGTGGGGAAAAGAGGGGGGAAATGGAGTCTGAGGTGGGGGGGGGGGGGTTCAAGACACAATTGTCCTGATCTCCTTCTTCCAGGTCAAAGTACTAGGGCGGGAAGTATGTTAGCTATGCTGTTGGGCAAGCTGGGGAGAGTAGGGGGCAGATGTGGACACTGCTTTTCTTTGGGAGGATTAACATCTGCCCTTTGCTACTATGAGGTCTCGAACCATACCCCTCCCTCAACTCCCAGGTGTCTTCTTGGAGAGCACCAGAGGGAGGGACCCAACTCTTACCTGTTGGGCACTTAACTGAGTCATACAAGTAGAAACTTTAAAACTACAAGGACATTTCAAACTATGGGATTAAACTGAGATTAATAAATTGGACTCTATCTTGTCCCCTCCCCGCACTTCTACCTAGAAGATGGGCGCTTGTAAGGCAAATCAGAGCAAACTTAGCGAAATAAGAAAACGACATTTTTAGCACAGCTGAGTATAACGTGAGTCGATGAAAAAGGTTTCCACCTGTGTATGTATTGCATGCTCCTCTTTTTGCCAAACACACTCAGCAAATGCATTATTGCCTTTTGGTTTCACAAACAGCATTACTGTACTTCCTTGTGATTTCTGGTCTCTACCTGACACATCTGTATGCTTCCTACAAAACTTCTATCTAACAAGATCAAGATGGCTACAGACTCCAGTAGCAAGTACCAGAAGTACAACCACTTGGACTATAGATTTGTTGATGAATCCTTAGAGTTTTTCAAATATTTGCTTACTATATATATATATATTTTTTAATATATTTTATTGATTTTTTACAGAGAGGAAGAGAGAGGGATAGAGAGTTAGAAACATCGATCAGCTGCCTCTTGCACACCCCCTACTGGGGATGTGCCCACAACCAAGGTACATGCCCTTGACCGGAATCGAACCCGGGACCTTTGAGTCCACAGGCCGACGCTCTATCCACTGAGCCAAACCGGTTTCGGCGCTTACTATGTTTTGAGGCTGTGTTATTAGGTGCCATTCACCAAATATAATCTGTTCTACATACTTTCTGGGCCCCTTTGGGTTGGATTAGGACCATGGAACTAATTGTGGAGCCTTTTGCTGCCAATGTGCAACTTTCCAGAGCACCTTTTCCCTCTGATGTGACAACTGGCACAGTTTAAAATGGTGGCTTCTGAGTCACTATGAGAAGCGGAGCTTCCAGATGACCTGTGATGGACATGTAGCATGAAGAGGAAAACATTGTGTTCCTTGGGCTTGTTTGTTACCACAACAGAGCTTAGCCTCTCCTATCTGAGACAGGTGTTTTAATGAAAGGAAGTGATTCATCCAAGATATTTCTTCTAAAGATGACACTGCATCGTGTTTTCTTTTAGTGGCTCATCTCTTTATATGTGGATGGTTTATCATAGTAAAAAAAGTAGACAATTAGGTGTTAGCCTAAAGATAAAAAAAGTCAAGGTGAGAGGCAACAAGTGTTTATTTGAGATCCCAAAAAATAAATATTCTGGAAGCACTGATTCAGACAGAAACCCAAATAGTGTTCCAATTAGAAAGTGAAGGTGAGGGATATTTATGAGAAAGGAAGGGGAATAATTATATGAATAGAAGGAAGGAATTTCTATGGGTGTTAAGGAAGAATTTCTGTAAGTGCAGATAAGCTAATGGGGAGGAAAAATTATTTCCCTTACTCTTACCTTCTAAGTTCTTTTGGCTAACTAATAATCCATATCTCTATATATAAAAGGCTAATATGCTAAGTATCCCTCTGACCGTCCGACCAGTCGCTATAATGTGCACTGACCACCAGGGAGCAGATGCTCAATGCAGGAGCTGCCGTGACACGCACTAGCCATTTACAAAGAAATGGCACCGCAGACCTGGTGCCGACAAAGCAACACTCAGCTTCCCCCAAGTGGGTCACAGGCCCCACCACCACCCTGGAGCAATAGCCCACCAAATCACAGCCAATACTGCTGAGACACCATGGTGCAAAATGAGGCCCACAGCTCAACCCAGCCTGGAAACAGTCGCTGTGGGCGCCAGGTAATGACGTCATGTAGCAATGCCCAGCTTCCTCTCCCTAGCGACTAGCCTCCTTGGAGTTTCTTCAGCCCAGGAACATGATTTGCTTTATAGCCAGGTGCAAACATTTTACAGTTTAACCAAACGTTTGTGAAGCATTTTCCCATACCTCATCTCATTTGATCCTCACAGAAGTCCTGGAGTAGGTAAATAGGAGACTTGGTAGAATCCTATTTTCTTTTCATTAGCTGGAAAACGGAGATTTAGAAAGCTTAGAAATTTGACCCGACTGAAAAGAAGAAATGGAGGACCTTGAAAATGACTTCAGGTTTTCTCACTGCACAGAATATAGTCAAACACTGCTGCAGTTAAATATTTTACTCTTTGTTATCCCTGCGTGATCTACAATAATAATCTGCTTTGTGTTGATATTTACTGCTGTGTTGCTGACAATTACCTGAAAGAGAAGTTGGGGTGCTTCCCTGGGCTGGAAAAATTTAGCTACATCAGAAAGCAGGTCTAATTAAGCAAGTTTATTCTATATCTATAAAAGTCTAAGTTGACTAGTGCATGTGCGATCATATAACGCTTTCACTGGTGCCAATCACACACATGTGTTTCGATCTGTCATCGTCGATCGTGAATTTGGTTGACACTTCTATTATAGAGAAAGGGTGAATAGCGATATTAAAATATTTCTTCTAATTAATTTCCTTTCAGTGTGCACGCATCCATGCACTGGGCCACTAATCTTCGCCTGACAATATTTTTTCCATTGATTTTTAGAGAGAGTGGAAGGGCAGGAGGGAGAGGGAGAGGGAGAGAGAGGGATCCATGTGAGAGAGACACATCGATTGGTTGCCTCCTGTACTCACCCCAACTGTAGTAGGGATTGAACCTTCAACCCAGGTACAACCCTTGACCCTTTGGTGCTCAGGCCTATGCTCCAACCACTGGACACCACCAGCCAGGGCATATTCTGTTTTGTGTTTTAAAAGAAATATTTTCCCATGTTATCATGTGTTCTGTAAAAGCATTTTAAAATTTTATTTGTTTGTTTTTGTAAAAGCAATTTTTAATATTTTGGACATAATACTGAGTAAAGTTAGCTAGTTTAATCTATCCATTCCACTATTTTGGTTGTTGGACAGTTAGGTAGTTTGCTCTTATTCAATGGGGTAAAATACTTTAGGAACATCTCTTTGTAGAAAGCCTAGTATATATTTAGAATGATTACTTTAGGATAAATTCCCAGAAAAGAAATTACTGCCTCAAAGGCCATGGAATTTTTGAGGTTAGTTGATAAAATATTGTTAAATTGCTTTCCAAACTAGTTATATCAATTTACATTGCAATGTGTCATGTCTTATCATGACAAATTATAGGCTATATTAGAACAGCCTTATGGACTGCAGAATAATCTTCTTTAGAGATCTTTAAAAAGAACACAAATTTCCTTCTCTATGTTCTAGGACAGACTTTCAAAGACATAAAACAGGTTTGCCAACTCTCAATAAAAAAAGAAAAGACATTTAAATTACATGCCCCAGCTCAGTGGTCAGCAAACTCATTAGTCAACAGAGCCAAATATCAACAGGACAACGATTGAAATTTCTTTTGAGAGCCAAATTTTTTAAACTTAAACTTCTAACGCCACTTCTTCAAAACAGACTCGCCCAGGCCGTGGTATTTTGTGGAAGAGCCACTCTCAAGGGGCCAAAGAGCCGCATGTGGCTCGGGAGCCACAGCTGGTTTGGCTCAGTGGATAGGGCTTCGGCCTGCGGACTGAAGGGTCCTGGGTTCGATTCTGGTCAAGGGCACATGCCCGGGTTATGGGCTTGATCCCCAGTAGGGTGTATGCAGGAGGCAGCCAATCAATGATTCTCTCTCATCATTGATGTTTCTATCTCTCTCCCTCTCCCTTCCTCGCTGAAATCAATAAAAATATATTTTAAAAAATTACAAGTAACAGAAAGGTTAACCTGAACATGGTGGTCTTTACCTTCTATCTTAGATTTGGATGGTGACTTTCTTTCCAAGTCAAATGTTCTGACATTATCTCTACACACAAGGTAAGTGTCTATTCTATAGACAGGGAAATACTGAGGCACCAAACGTTTTTTAAGTGACTTTCTTATAACCATATAATTTATATCAAACTCACATATATGATCCACACCTTGGGGAGAACTCTTTGCAATGTTAGTAAAGTTCAGATTCACCACTGGGGCAGGGACAAATTTTCCTCTACCTTTCTAGGTTCTTCCGGCTGGTCTAAAAATCAAATAGACATAAAAGAGATTAGCAAGAGAAAATTACCAAATTTAATTACATATGTATATATAGTGAACCACATATACATGAGAGGTTCATAGACAGTAAGGAAAAATGAGGTATATATGACATTCTCAGCCAAAGAGGAGGAAGGTTGGTATCAGGATGATATCAGATGTTCAATAATTAGAAGTTTACTCTATCGCTAGGTCCTAAAATTATTTCTGGTGATAATGTTTATTATGGGTAAAGCCCCACTTTAAAATCTTTAAGGCAGGGGTAACAGTTAGTCTTGAGCCCACAGGGTTTTGATTCCCTTCAACTCAAATTAATTCACATGTCACAAGTGTACATCTTGGGGAGGCATGTTCTAAACTCTTTCACCTTGAGACAGACCAAATAAAAATTTAAAAATATATATATTTCTGTTAATTTCAGAGAGGAAGTGAGAGGGAGAGATAAAAACATCAATGATGAGAATCATTATTGGCTGCCTTTTGCATGCCCCCTACTGGGGGATGGAGCCTGAAACCTGGGCATGTGTCCTGACTAAGAATTGAACCATGAACTCCTGGTTCATAGGTCGACACTTAATCACTGAGCCATGGATGGGCTAAACAACAATTTTTTTTTAAAGGGAGTTCCAGGAAGGGACTCCATCTAAGTTCTATTTTTGCATGAAAGAAAATATTGTAACATCTAAAGAAGGAATTTCTGCCCTAGCTGGTTTGGCTCAATGGATAGAGCGTCAGCCTGCATGCAGACTGAGGGGTCTCAGGTTCGATTCCGGCCAAGGGCACATGCCCGGGTTGTGGGCTCGATCCCCAGTAGGGGGCGTGCAGGAGGCAGCCAATCAATGATTCTCTCTCATCATTGATGTTTCTATCTCTCTCCCTCTTCCTCTCCCTTCCTCTCTAAAATCAATAAAATATATTTTTAAAAAAAGAAGGAATTTCTAATAGAAAACAAATGATACATACAACCTAGACTTCAACCTAATATGTTGCAGTTTTAGGGATCAATGCTTCCCCTGAGAAATTGTTGAGATGACTTTAAAATGATAATGATCTAGTCTTTTCTTTCTATGAATTCTAATGAATAAAGAACCAGTTTGTGTTGTATTTTAAACATCAAGGTGCTCAGTGTGGACCAGTTTCTCAACCCTGGCACTATTGACATTTTTCACCGGATCATTCTTTGTTTTGGGGGGCTATGCATTTAGGGATGATTAGTAGCATTGTTGGCCTTTAATTACTAGATGCCAGTAGCACCCCTGTTGTGACACTCACAAGTGTCTCTAGACATTGCCAAATGTGCCCTGGGGGATACAGTCATCCCAGTTGAGAACCACTGGTATGTTACATATGGTATATTTACGGTCATTCTATTTAAAAAAAATTTTTTTAATTGATTTTTTATAGAGAGGAAGGGAGAGGGATAGAGAATTAGAAACATTGATGAGAGAGAAACATCGATCAGCTGCCTCCCGCACACCTCCCACTGGGGATGTGCCCACAACCAAGGTACATGCCCTTGACCGGAATCGAACCTGGGAACCCTTGAGTCCGCAGGCTGACGGTCTATCCACTGAGCCAAACTGGTCAGGGCTCGGTAATTCTATTTAATAAGCTCTGGTTATACCAAAATGAATGACAGATGGAAAAGATGGAATACCTGGACACCAACATTCTTTAACATACAGTTTTCTTATTAATTTCATTTTTCAATAATATTGTAACATTTTGAGAAAAGTGTATTATCTCAGCAAATAAGTGGGAAAGTAAAATGGACATAAGTTGCTAAGTACACCGTATCAAATCTGTAAACCAGATGTGTGACTTCCATATAAACTGCAGTAAATATAAATTTTAATGACGAAGGTTTTCTAGCAAAATGGGTTTGTTCATTATGTAGTTACCCATGAATAACTATATTTTATCACCAAATGGCCTTTTCTGTTTTAAGTAAAATGCAAGGTCACCTATCTGAGTTTTCTAAGGTATTACGGAAACAATTTCAAAGCTGCTTTGCGTATGAATTCTACTTTCAATCTGGAAGATTCACATGGCATTTCAAATAGGACAACTTAAAACCCTCATTACGATCAGAATGAACGCCACATTTGAATTAAAATCCTTAAGAAAAACCTTCACTAATAAAGATTGGCGGTCTTATCTTTGCCCTTAAATTTAAGTCAATCATTTTTGGATTCTATTCTAATAATTGTGTCAATAAATTTGGCCGAATCTTCCCCTACCCCCAACATGTATCTGCACTGTTATAGCATGTCCTTCTTCTTACATCATGAACAACTCTTTCCAACACTGAAATACCTGAGACGTCGCTATGGCGACCCTTGGGGCTCTATCCTGGAGCCTCCATTTATCCCAATGTTATTAGGATTTTCTCATATGCTTATGCTCAGTAACATGCCCTCCCAATACCTGAGGGAAAATCAGTAAATATTTGGCATAAAGTAGTTTTCCCCTGGACTGTATTTAAAAATCTCCTTAGGTCAGTTAAGATACTTTTAGTTGTGAAGAGCATTCAACTAAAAACAGGGAGTTTTATGGACTTTCTCTTTTTTAATATATTTTGATTTTTTTACAGAGAAGGGAGAGGGATAGAGAGCTAGAAACATCAATGAGAGAGAAACATTGATCAGCTGCCACCTGCACACTCCCTACTGGGGATGTGCCTGCAACCAAGGTACATGCCCTTGACCAGAATTGAACCTGGGACCCTTCACTCCACAGGCCGACGCTCTATCCACTGAGCCAAACCGGTTAGGGCAGGAGTTTTATGGTCGTGCCTAACAAGAAGTTGAGAGGTAGGTGGTCATCCCAGGCTAACCAGTGGCATTGGTGAGCCAGACTCTTTTCATCCCTGTATGTTGCCAGCCTCAACATATTCACCTTTGTCTGCCGCTTAATGGCTGCGATAAGGCCGCCACAGCTCCCAGAGCCTATGAAAAAGACAGGAAGGAAGAGGTGGGAAAGAAAGTTCTTGAATAGCTTGCTTTCATCAGGATGGAAAATCTTTCTAGAAGGAGTGCTGCTGAAAGGCTCATTGACCAGACCTGGGCACATGGCCAGCCCTACATGCAAGGAGAGTGGGAGAGAGAGTATCTGGCATTTTTAGCATGTTATGGGGAACAGACCTTGCTAGAAGGGAAAAGAGAAAGATAAATGGCTTTTGGGTAAGTAACCAAAAGTGTATGCCAACTCCTATTTTAGGAGACTACTCCTCAGTCTAAAAACCTGTGATATTACCAATGTTCTAAGAGCACGCTAATAGCTGCCTCTTCTCTCTATTTCCTGTTTTGATTTGAAAACTTTAAATGAGGTTTAAACTCAGCCAGATTGGCTCAGTTGGTTAAGCATTGTACTGTGAACCAAAAGGTTGCTGGTTCGATTCCTGGTCAGAGCACATAGCTAGGTTGCAGGTTCGATCCTGTCAGGCCACGTGTGGAAGGCAATTGATCGATGTTTCTCTCTTACATTGATCTCCCTCCCTCCCTCTAAGCATGTCTTTGGGTGAGGATTAAAAATAAAATAAAATGAGCTTTAAGAAACCCAATTCAGTATGAGAAAAATTTTATATTGCATAAAACAAATAGGTTGAGGTTATTAAGTAGGTTGCTAAAATAAAAGCCGGCTTGATTTCCATTTAGTAGGGGTAATCTTTTATTTTTTAAATATATTTTATTGATTTTTTTACAGAGAGGAAGGGAGAGGGAGAGTTAGAAACATCGATGAGAGAGATACATCAATCAGCTGCCTCCTGCACACCCCCTACTGGGGATGTGCCCGCAACCAAGGTACATGCCCTTGACCAGAATCGAACCTGGGACCCTTGAGTCCGCAGGCTGACGCTCTATCCACTGAGCCAAATCAATTAGGGGTAATCTTTTAAAATCATGTGTGTTGCTTTATCTCCACAGAGATTGCAACGTTAAGATGCCCCAATGGCATTTTTTGCAGACACACCAAGAGAAATCAATAAGTGCAGTAACTTTTCTTTTCAGGTTGCATTCAGTTATTTCACACTATCACTTTAAGGAAACCTTTGGAGCAGCGGTCACCAACCGATGGTCCACAGACCACTGGTGGTCCGTGAGGTCTGAAAGGTTGGCGACCGCAGCTCCAAAGCATGCTAAAGGTCCTGCCTGGCTCAGAGACACGCGGCTGAATCCCTCAGATTGCACCTCCTCTGGGTGCCCTGGCTTGAAGGAGACTTAGGCTGGTTGAAGCATAGCCTTTCTTCCTGGGAGAGGTGGCCTCTGCTTCTCGGGCGCTCATCGAATGTTCTCCTTCAGGGGTGGGACTGGTGGCATGTGGTCCAGCAACAGCTCTTGCCAGACAAGGAGAGGAAGAACTTTGTCTCCTGGGGCTGCTCCTGACTTGGCCACATCCCCTGCTTGGCTCCAAAAAATTGAAGATACAAATAAGTGGAAGCATATACCATGTTCATGGATAGAAAGAATTAACATCAGAGAGAGAGAGAGAGAGAGAGAGAGAGAGAGAGAGAGAGAGAGCCAGATTTGCACTCGAAGCTCTGCTGCTTCCTAGAGGGGGAGACCTGGGCGTGTTAGTGGGAAGGGACTTAAAGTCTTCACCTTCTGCAAGTCAAAGTGGGCAGCAAGGCTAAAACCCAGACCCCAAATATTTCCTGTTCAATTTCTCTCTGTATCCTTGAATGTTTACAGGAATTATGTAATAATCAAATAGCATGACAATGCAAATGCATTTCCAGCCCACTCACAGGACACCGAAGACTGATGATCAATCATCAGAAAAGTTCATCCTTACCATAATGTGATGAGTCACTTTTATTTTCCTCAGGAGGAGAAAAGAATTGCTGAACTTGCACTAAAACACCTTTTTCTTTTTTAAAATATATTTCTTTATTGTTTTCAGAGAGGAAGGGAGGAGAGAGAGAGAAACATCAATGATGAGAGACAATCATTGATTGGCTGCCACCTGCACACCCCCACTGGGGATTGAGCCCACAACCCAGGCATGTGCCCTTGGCCAGAATCGAACCTGGGACCCTTCAGTCCGCAGGCTGACGCTCTATCCACTGAGCCAAGCTGGCTAGGGCAACCTTTTTCTTTACATGTCTAAAATTGACGTGCTGCCATGCTTGCAACCTGTGGAAACTTAAGTTCTGCCTGTCTCCCATTGCAATAGTACAAAGAGCAATTACACTGAGAATAGGAGTAAATTTGGAATGTACAAGCATAAGAAGGGATCATTTTCGACTTTAGAGTGCCCCATATCCATACACAAGAAAGCTCATTAAGTACTGTTAGGAACTATACATTCTGAGGGTGGCCCTCAAGGAATTTATAAACCAGGAAAGGAAATCAGACACATGAGGTCATAGGTGAATGTCATGGGCACAAATGTGTATAAAACTTAAGTAGGACACATGCTACCAGAAAGATAAACCTTGGAAACATCATGCTAAGTTAAATAAGACAGTACCAAAGGACAAAAAACTGTATGATTCCACTTATATGAGGTCCCTAGAATAGTCAAATTCATAGACAGAAAGAATGATGGTTGTCAGGGGCTGGAGATATGGAGGAAAAGGGAGTTAGTGTTTAATGGGCATAAAGGTTCAGTTTTGCAAGATGAAGAGTTCTGGAGAGGGATGGCAGGGATTGTAGCTCGACAATGTGAATGAATATACTTAATGCCACTAAACTGTACACTTAAAATGGCTAAAATAGTGAATTTTTGTTATGTATAGTTTACCACAAATAAAAAGAAACACTTGAGGAGAAATAAGAAATTGTGGTGTAACATAAAGAACGCAAGCCTTGGGCTAAAAGAACCTGAATTCTTCCCTGGCCGGTGTGGCTCAGTGGATAGAGCGTCGGCCTGGGGACTGAAGGGTCCCGGGTTCGATTCCGGTCAAGGGCATGTACCCTGGTTGCAGGCACATCCCCAGGTGGGGGGCATGCAGGAGGCAGCTGATCGATGTTTCTCTCTCATCCGTGTTTCTAACTCTGTCCCTCTCTCTTTCTCTCTGTAAAAAATCAATAAAATATATATTTTAAAAATAAAAAAAAAGAACCTGAGTTCTCATCCTTGCATTTCCACTGACTGTGTGACTGGAGCCAAGTCATTTAACTTCATTAAATGTCCTAACCTACAAGGTTGAGAAAAAGATTGATTTAAGGTTATTTGGAGAATTCAGAGGTAATGCATAAAAAAGCCACTTAGTTTAATGTATGGTGTGATGCAAAATAAGTTGTTGTCGTGGGAATAACGGAAGACTTCATAAAATGTAAAACAAGTATGTGAATACCATATTAGGAAATAACATTTATTGAGTGCCTACTGTGTTCTTATATCAGTTTACATAGCAAAGGTTTGAAGGTATTATCCTTGCAAAGATGAAATTAAGATACGGAGATATAATTTGCCTAAATCCCCTAAGCAGCAGTCTTTCAATTCCCTCATTCTTCCCCTCATAGAAAGTTATGAAATAAAAAGGTTTTGAAATTGGAAATAGAATGAAATAGAAAATAAAGAAGGTGGAGACGATCAATAAATGCAGAAGCTGGTTCTTTTTAAAAAATCATTTTATTATGAAATAATTTCAAACAAAAGTTTCAAGAGTACAAAAACTCCCTCATATCTTCCATCCGGATTCAACAATTGTTACCATTTTGCCATATCTGCTTTATTTTCTCTCTGAACCACCTGAGAATAAGTTTCAAACATGTCTTTACTTTGTCAGAGAGAAAAAAACTTTTCCCTCTACCTTCTTGAGTTAATGATTTGCGACTTGCAAATGAAGCTAACAAAAGACACATTATCAAAGAGAAAAAAACAGATTTAATTACATACGTGGGCCAGAAGTTCACAAAGAAATGTGACTCTAGGAGACCTTAGTATTTGGGGCTTATCTACCATATTAATAGGGGATGGGGAGAGATATGGTGCCCTTCTAGCAGAACAAATGACTTCTTAGAAGGTGGGAAAGGGCGGGCACTTACAGGAAAACAAATAACTTTGGGAAGATAAATGGGCCCTTAGAATTGGATAGGTGGGGAGATATACTCTTAAGGTTTTCTTCATTTTCTGAAGCTTCCTTTCTGTTTCTGCTTCCTTGTACCCCTTTTACCTAAATGCTGGTGTTCCTGAGAGCTCTATCCTAAGACAACTTCTCTTTCCTTCTAATTCTTCTACATTCTCCCAAGACTACCTATCCACTCCACGAGTTCAATTACATATTTGGGGTACATGAGCTCATACACCATATAGCCAACTAATTTCTCCCAAGTGTCAGACCTATACGTCCAATGGCCCACTTGAAGTCCTCCCAGGCATTCCAACTCAAGAGTTTCAAATGGAAATGCTCCTTTACTGATGTCCTCTGTTAATGGCACTGCCATCATTTAATTGTCCAAGCCTGAAACCTGAAGTCTTCTTGACTCCTTCCTGAACCAAAGCTACATGTAACCATCAAGTACAGTGGATTCTAATTTTGAGGTTTTCCTCTACTCTCTTTCGATCTCTACTCACTGTCCTATTCTGTATCACCACCATTTCTTGCCAAGATAGCTGAAATAAGTCAGTCTCCTAACCAATTTCATTGCCTCCAAACTTTCTCCCGGCTAATCCATATTTACCCTTGGCCAAGGTGATCTACCCAAAATGCAAATCTCATTGTGGCCCTCTCTTGCTTGAAACTTTCAATGACTTCCTATTTGTGATTAGGCTTAAGTACACACTCTCTTTAATGTATTTCTAACACTTGGCCTCTGCTAACCTTAGCTTAACCTTTTGCCGCCCATGCCTGCAACACTAGGTAGTACTCAGTGTATATTTATTATTTAAAAAATAAATGGTATGTGTGTTTTTTTTCTGATATAATACAAGAGAAAAATTGTCTTACTTACTGCTGTCTCCTCAGAAGCCAAAACAGTGCCCGGAACATAGTAGGTATACAACAAATATTTCTTAAATGAATGAAAAAAAATACATATCAGTTCCAATGACTGTATGGGGATGAGCAATAAAATGGAACCTCTTAAATCCAATAAGCATCACTTAGAGTAGCATATTTACAATAGTCATATGCTAGAATTTGGCAAGTGTAAAAACTAACTACAATGATTGCAGAAAAAGAGCATTTTACTAGTAAATGGGGGGAAAAACACACTCAACCAACTTCTTTGAAACTGATTACTATGAATAGAAAAAGTTGTTAACATTTTATAAGAAATAAAATACAAGTTTATAGTACCCTCTTATTTTCATGATTTTAAATTATGAGTAAAAAAGTAATGCATATATTTAAACAAATAATAAACAAGTACTCAGGGAATGTAGTGTTTCATATTTAATCACTATATAACTAAAAGAGATGAAGATATTTATTCTAAAATCAGGACATCTATTCCAAAAACACTTTTTTAACCTTTAAAGACTAATATTAGACAATACAGAGAGAACTAAAGCTTGAAAATCTAGAGAAGCAAAAAATATTTTAATTAAGAAGTTGATAAAACAGTACCTTTAGATAATGATATATATCAAGGATAATCTTCAGAATGCTAATCTATATTGTTTAGGAATGAGAAATACTATTTCAATAAAAATAAAAATACTTTAAAGAAAAAAAAATTTAAGCACTCTATTCAATTAAAATACATGAGATATAGTCTCAATTCATTGGATTACTGAATTGAAAGAGTAAAGTAATATAAATAAGTGTGATTTCTCAAATGAGAGAAATTTCACTTATTATATCTATTCTCCCCAAAGGATGTAAATTTACGCCTTCTCCTGGCTGGTATGCAATATGCCTGGCCCTAGTCAGTTTGGCTCAGGGTAATGAGGCAATATGTATATAAAACTTTGTTCACATTTCAAGATAGCAATTTTCCTTTTAGGATTATCTCAAGTTTCTAAAATATTTTTTTAAAAATCATAATATACAAAAAAATTAGTTATATATTTCTTATAGCTTTGTTCATAATATTGTGAGATTAGAAATAATAGAGGTTGATTAAAATATGGCATATTTAACACTGCAATATTATATAGCCATTAAATAACACTAGTATATTAATAACATTAAAAAATGCTTATAATATACTGTCAAGTTTAAAAAGCAGCTTACCGTCCTGGAAGGTGTTGCTCACTGGTTAGAGCATCAGCCTGTGCACAGAAGGGTTGCAGGTTCAATTCCAGGTCAAGGGCACATACCTGGGTTGCAGGTTTGATCCACCCCCCTGGTGTGTGTGGGAGGCAACCAATCCATTTGTCAGTGTGTGGGGGAAGCAACCAATCCATTTGTCTCTCTCACATTGATGTTTCTCTCTCTCTCTCCCCCCTTCCCAGTTTACCTAAAATTTGTTTTGATTTAATATGTTTTCTATAATAAAAGTGTATTTCTTTTCTAGTAAGAATTGTTGTTCTATACAGGCCAAAAATCACATTATCTATCTCTTTCTGTTCCAATTATATACTTCCCAAGTAAACTCGTGACTACCAACCTTTTTCCTAGGTATTTCCATAACAGAAAAGGAGTGCCCTGAACTGCAGGTTTCTGGTGATAAAAACCTAGAAATAAAATTAGAAGCCATTTAAGATGGAAACAAAGTGGTTGAAATGAAAGAAAAGAAAAAACAAACAAGAATGCTAGGAATAAAGTATGAAAGTCAGGTCAGGGACCTATAAAAGAAGCTATGGTATGGTCAAATATGTTTGCAAACTGTAAAAATTATGGGTACTGGATGATGAAAAGATGATTATTACTGCAGGGAAGAATGGGTAAAATATGCTGATAAAAAGATCTACAAAAGGACACATTAAAAAAAGTTTAGCTAAAAATGCAAATTAAAATAAGCATGTTAAAAAGCTTATTTTGAAATGTGATATTCTAGACTGTACAGAGTAGGTAGCTTTGTATTGTCTGATTTCGTCCGGAAAGTCCATACTATCCTGAATTTTCTCCTATATTGGTTTGTCATAGTACCTTCTCTTAAGTTACTGTTTGGGTCAAACCAGATTTAAATGCCTATATTACTATCAATGAAAACAACTATGAACACAAGTTATTTTGAACAAAATCCTTAGCCAACATCTTCAATATTACGATTTTAGGCCCATTTTGATTGGGGGGAAATGTTTAAAAGGGCCAAGGCCTGGGAGATCCTCTGGACAACCAGAGCCAGCCCTGGAAGCCAAGAAGGTATACCAAGAGGAGGCACGATCTAACTGAAGTGTAGACTGACATGTCAGGGCAAATTTATGTCATTATTCTGCATTCTGAAAATGTGTCATTTAAGTACATAATAACTAGAGAATGTGAGTTTATGTAAACTTCTGTTTATCAAGCTTATACAGGAAAATACTTATGTTTATTTTAAAGATCATTTATTCTACACAGAAAAAGGAACCTGGATTTCCTGCCTCTCACCATATAGAGGATGGGGCAAAATTAGGTTTATAGTTGTATGTGAAACAATTTATTCTTGTATTAATATTTATTATTGTATTATTTTCCAAATGAACAACTGTAAACCTACTTTTGCCCCACACTGTATTCTAGAAATTAAAGGTCTCATTGTGGAAGTACAACTCTAAAGCAAATAGAAGAAAGTGTAGACTATTATTATGATTTTGGGACAGGGTAGGGCTTTTATAGTAACACTAGAGGCCCGGTGCACAAAATCCGTGCACTGGGAGTGGTGTCGGGGGGGAGGGCCCTCAGCCCGGCCTGTGCCCTCTCACAGTCGGACATCCTTATTGCTGCCTCGGAGGTGGGAGAGGGTCCTGCCACTGCTGCTGCACTCACCAGCTGTGAGCCTGGCTCAGGACTTCTGGCTGAGTGGTGCTCCCCTTGTGGGAGCGCACTGACCACCAGGGGGCAGGCACCCGGGACCCGGGCTTCTCTCTGGCCCCAGCTTCATCCAGAAGGATGTCTGGTCTAATTAGCATGTTATGCATTCATTATTATAAACAATGAAACTAGAAATTAATGGATTTGACTATATCAAACTAAACATATCCTTGTTCAAGAAAGGAAAATTTATAGATGGATGATGGATCAGGAAAAATTACTTGCAACAGTCCTGGCCAGTTTGGCTCAGTGGATAGAGTGTTGGCCTGCGGACTGAAGGGTCCCAGGTTCAATTCCAGCCAAGGGCACATGCCAGGGTTGCGGGCTCCATCCCCGGTAGGGGGCGTGCAGGAGGCAGCTGATCAATGATTCTCTCATCATTGATGTTTCTCTCTTTCTCTCCCTCTTCTTTCCTCTCTGAAATCAATAAAGAAATATATTTTAAAAATTACTTGCAACATCTTAAGTGGGTGAGATATTTAGAACATGGGTTGTTCTGTAACCAGTTAATTAGTAAATATTTTAGGTTTGTGGGTCTCTGTTGCAACTGCTCAACTCTGGTGTTATAGCACGAAAGCAGCCATAGACAATACATAGATGAATGAAAGTGACTGTGTTCCAATAAAACCTTATTTACAAAAATAGGTGGTGAGCAGGATTTGGCCTGCAGGCTGTTGTTTGTTACCTCCTAATATAGGATATACAACAAATTCCCATGGATCAATAAGAGAAATTTAAACACTCAATGGAAAACCAGGCAAAGGATATCAACAAGCAATTGGAAGAATACAAAATCCAATGGCTAAACAAGTTTATGGATGTGCAACTTCATTAATAGTCTGAGAAATGCAAATTAAAAAATTCCAGTTTGCATTCAACAGATTTGTCAGAACATGGACGTCAGATAACTTAGGTGGAGGTAAGGGTGTGGGGAAACATGAAACGCTTATGCCTTGCCAAGGAGTGTGAGTTATGGAGAGCCATTCTGGAGAGCAATCTGGAAGTGCTAAGTGAGATTAAGTCTTTCCGCACTGCAAATAGAGGATAGCTCTTTGATAAAGGGCACCAGGCAACTTTATAACAACACACATACTTTTTTAAAAAAGTACATTTTTATTGATTCCAGAGAGGAAGGGAGAGGGAGAGAGAAACATCAATGATGAGAGAGGATCACAGATCAGCTGCCTCCTGCACGCCCCCCACTGGGGATCGAGCCCATAACCCAGGCATATGCCCTTGACCAGAATCAACCCCATGACCCTTCAGTCCACAGGCCGATGTTCAATCCACTAAGCCAAGCCAGCTAGGGCACAACACACATACTTTAAAAAAAATTCTGTAATTATAGACAATCTATATAAACTTTATTTTTCTCATTTCAATAATAAACAAAAACACTATCATAGACTGCCATTAGTCTACAGACCATATGTTATAGACTACTTTCTACCAATGTATTTTAGACACATAGAAAGCCTTAATATAATTAGCATCTAATTCTTTTATCATTTAGTTTTCTATCTTTAAAAGAACTGGCTTTACAAAGCCTAATTAATGGCATGCAAAATTCACATGAATTAAAAAAAAAGAAGAGACCTACCCGGTCTGTGTGGTGCAGTGGTTGAGTGTCGACCTACAAATCAGGTCATGTATCAATTCCCAGTCAGGGCACATGCCCGAGTTGTAGGCTTGATCCCCAGAGGGGGTCATGCAGGAAGCAGCCAATCAATTATTCTCTCTTATCGTTGATGCTTCTATCTCTCCCTCCCTTCCTCTCTGAAATCAATAAAAATATTTTACAAAATAATAAAGTGCGACTTGAATTTTGTAGGATGGAGAGCCAATTACAGGGTAATATTCTTAGCTTCTTCTGGGTTTTCCCTCCTCTAAAGTGTCAGGAACACTTCAGTAGAAGAATTTGAGAAACAGTTAACAAGCAGGGACAATTATTGAATACCCATCAATCTTTAGCTAAATAAAACTAAGGTATAAGGATGTTTTCCTCTCTCTTTAATGGAAAATTAAATTACACAAACAATATAACCTGCTTGCTAATTAAGAAATTGCAACTTCCTTTAGCCATTTTTTTCTACCTCCACCCTGAGTATAATCTATTGTAGCATTAGGTTCTGAAATACAGGCTTTCCTTTCATTGAATTAATTTGCCATAGTCTGATAAAATACCATGGATTATTCAAATTAGTATGGCCTAAACAGTAAGAGTAGCTTGCAAATGCACTGATTAAAAGGCTTATTATCTCAAAGTATATCACATACTTCACCTTAAAAATAAATTTGTTGCCCGGCTGGCATGGCTCAGTAGTTGAGTGTTGACCTATGAACCAGGAGGTCACAGTTCGATTCCTGGTCAGGGCACATGCCCAGGTTGCGGTTGCGGGTTCGATCCCCAGTAGGGGGCATGCAGGAGGCAGCCAATCAATGATTCTCTCTTATCATTGATGTTTCTATCTCTCCCTTTCCCTTCCTCTCTGAAATCAATAAAAACATATTAAAAAACAACAACTCCAGTTAAAAAAAAAAGAAATTTGTCATTCCACTCTATGCTAGTGCTTAAAATTACTTCAAAGTTGAAATAGCTGTGACATCACAAAAACATTTTTCTTATCACATGTTCATTTAAAGGTTCAATTAGCCCTAACCGGTTTGGCTCAGTGGATACAGTGTCAGCCTGCGGACTGAAGGGTCCCAGGTTAGATTCTGGTCAAGGGCATGTACCTTGGTTGCGGGCACATCCCCAGTAGGGGGTGTGCAGGAGGCAGCTGATCAATGTTTCTCTCTCATCGATGTTTCTATCTCTCTCCCTTCCTCTCTGTAAAAAAATCAATAAAATATATTTTTAAAAAAAGGTTCAATTATACTAAAGCATAGGTATACTACTGTTTCATAAGTCATTAAAAGAAAAATAGTTTACATTGAATTGCACACTTTAAACAGGTGAACATTATGGTATTTAATTTTATCTCAATAAAGCTGCTAATAAAAAAGGTGGTTTAGATAACCAGTCACTTAGTCATGTTGCTCAAATACAATAAATTAAACAAAAAATGTAAAAACAACTAAGATCAGCCCTAACCCGTTTGGCTCAGTGGATAGAGCGTCGGCCTGCGGACTGAAGGGTCCCAGGTTCGATTCCAGTCAAGGGCATGTACCTTGGTTGCGGGCACATCCCCAATAGGGGGTGTGCAGGAGGCAGCTGATCGATGTTGCTAACTCTCTATGCCTCTCCCTTCCTCTCTGTAAAAAATCAATAAAAATATATTAAAAACCCAAACAAAACAACAACTAAGATCAGCCCTGGCCAGTGTGGCACAATGGGATCAGAGGCAAGGAGGAGGAGGAGAACGAGGCTAACCAATCAGGAATTGGGTTAAATTTTCAGCCTATTTTATCGGGCCCTTAATAACTTAGAAAGAGAATGTGTGCATGCATGTGTGCATGTGTGTGTACATACAGGAGTATGGGAGAGGGGTAGGCTCTACGGACAAGCAGAGGACAAAAGGTCAGGAAGAACTAAATGTCATAGTTGAAGCACTTTCCTTTCACGAATTCCTAAAAATATAGACTAACTTAAAGAAGACTTCTGTCAGACACTAAATAAAAGGAAACATGATAGTAGTCCTCTTTCTTCATCCATAAACAGGCCATTTCCAAAACAGTAGTGAGAGCACAAGAATTATTTTAAAGATTTCTTTCCATGCCTGCAAGGACTTTCACATACAGATCGCTTGAGTAAAAACTGAAGGCTGCTTTTAGAATCAAGCCCTGGCTAGTGTTCTCAGTGGTTAGAGTGTCAGCCCATGCACCGAAGGGTCTTGGGTTCAATTCCTGGTCAAGGGCACATACCTGGGTTGCAGGTTCAATCCCAGCCCAGTAGGTGGACGTGCGAGGAGGCAACCAATCAATGTGGCTCTCTCATCGATGTTTTTCCCTCCTTCCCTTCCACTCTCTCTAAAAAAACAATGGGAAAAAATATCCTCAGGTGTGGATTAATAAATAAAATAAATTAATTAAAAAAAAAGAGTTTGAAAACAAATAAGATCAGCCCTGGCCAGTGTGGTGCATTTGGCTGGAGAGTCATCCCATACACCAAAAGGTGGTAGGTTTGATTCCCAGTCAGGGCACATACCTAGGTTGTAAGTTCAGTCTCTGGTTGGGGTACACGCAGGAGGCAACTGATCAATGTTTCTCTCTCTCCCCCGTCCTCTCTCTAAAAATAAAAAACAACAACACAACAGCTAAGATCGTACTGTATGTAAAAGAAACAATTTTGATAGAAAAGAATACAAGTATTTTTTTAAAGACAACACACAGATGATGATAAAATATAGACTGCTGGTACACATTTATTCTTTTATTGCTAAACATCAAATGCCAGCAACTATGGTATCTTCAAGTTCAGTCCTATGAATGAATTACAACACAGTCAAAAGATTTAGAGAAAAAAATCTCTGTGCACCATTAGTATATGGACATTCAATAAATACCATAGGACAAACTGATGACTGAGAGCTACATATCCATGAAGTACAAGTTTACAATTTACTACTAGAACAGACAATGACCTACAAGAGTGATTATCAAAAGGTCAAGTTTAACTGCATGTCTTTTCAAACTGAGATGCTGAAAGAAATATATACATTCTTTACAGATCGTGGGTGATTTTTTAAGATCCTCAAAAATGTAAACAATGCAGAGTAGGAACACTGAAAATAAAATTTCATTGAACAAAATGACAACACAAAAAGAACACTTTTCTTCAAAGCCTCAAAATAAATCAATTTTCCTAATTGCTCTACAGAAATCAAAATGGATTATTTTCATAGAGATGATAATCTTCCAGGGACACACAGACCTTCCGAGTTATTTTTTATGTTAACATATATTTACAGTAAATATTCAATAGTTTTTATAGCTTACTTAAATAGATACATGCTTCCCTAATCCATAAATAACACTAATTATCATCCATTCAACCATATTTATTAAGTATTTATGATGTCTCATGCACTGTGTCAGGGATGCAAAGAGGAGTATGACATGGTCCTTGCTCTAGAAGTGCCCACAATCAAGCTGAAGAGACAACACGTAACATTTCTTCCCTTTCTTACAGGATGAGGCCATTTGTATACAAATGGGACTGATCTGCTCAATACCCTAATAGAGTGGTTCCCAAATCCTGACCCTATGGAGCAGCAGACCAAGGTGTTTAAAAGCTACAAGAAAATAATGTGGTTGGGATTTTTTTTTCACCCAGAAAACAAAATTAATGGGAAGGATTTTTTCTATTAAATTTTTTCCTCAGTTTTTAAAAAACTGACCTGCACATATACAACATTTTCATTAGTAAATCGCTTAGCTCACGTGTTTGAATTAATTATGCAAGTATTTCATGGTATTCCCCAAGTTCTACCTGAACAGGTCTGAACATTACTCTGCTAATACATTTTGATCCTGAATGATTGCGTACAAACAGAACAAATACATTTTTCCTAGGATAGACTAATAATTTGTATGGTTTTAGTAGTGCTAATAACTGATAACCTGGAGTCATTACTTAAATACTAAAATCATACTCAATATATAATTCGTTTAAGAAGGCAGGCAAATGTGTAATACAGTCTAAAGAGTTTGTTAAAAATGATTAAAAACTTTTAGTACCTGAACAGCAACTCATTAATCTGAAAAAGGTGAACCCCATGGAATACCTCACTTATTGAAGAAGTTAGATACATGACTGTTAGTGTTCCTGAGTGTATGAGAAAAGGACATATTTGTCATCCAAGTACAGCATGCTCATACACTTCTGAACTAGGCGGGGCTTTTTCGGCACAAGATTAGGTTCCCAGGCTCTGGCAAATCCACGTTGGTACTCATGTGAAGCCGTTCTCACTGTGCTACCAAGTGTTCTGTGGACCCAGTGAGGTAGCTCGGGGGAAAGATGGAAGGCCAGGACTAGATGTTTTATTGCCCAACACAGAGAAACGTGGGAGCTGCTGGTGAGGACAGAGCATAGCTCAGAGCTTAAGGCAGTTGCTTCTTGAAGACAGGAACCTGGGAGCTAGGACTCAAATAGCCCCAGCAGCGTAAGAAAAAAGGTCTACCCTGGAAGGGTTCCAAGCTTTGAAGCTCTGCAGAGAGTGGTAATCAGGACCGCAGAGGTCCTGTGTTGTGGCTTGTGATCTGTCGAAAGACCCAGCTTAGTTCTGAGGTTCAACCCTAACTGCTCCAGCTCACGTGCTGCAAGTGGGAGGCCCTTCCTGCAGCTGATTCTAAATGTCAAGGCCAAGTGCTTCTGTGAGGGAATGGGGACACATTAGCAAAGAGGTAACTTGCGGGGCAAAACCTGTTTCAAGGTATTATAGGCCCTACTTCTTAATTATTTGGCATCATTTGACAAAGATTTTCCCTTTTGTGTCAGCAGATTCTCTTATAAAATTTTATTAACTGCAATCAGACCTCAGTTATCAGAGTATAAAACAATACACCGTTAAATTTTTAAAATACTTTTCTAACAAGACAAAGGACAAGAGGTATAGGCCGAGAAAATGCTCACCCTTCCAGTTGGCCAAAGTCTGGTCTCCTTCAGATATGGATTAATGATGGTTTCTCAAGAAGTTTTCCCCAACTAATTTTACCCAATTCTGTTCTCCTTTGAAACTACTGAGACAATATGAAGTCACACAAAATGGTTTAACAAGAATCTGCACTTGTTGAGAAATTGTTGCACAAGCATGTGCAGATTGTAAGTTCAGTCTTTGAAACTAGAATGTAGTCAAGGACTAGACCTTGCGTTACTTCTGTTTAGCCCCATCCTAGCGTTTGGATACTCTGGATATAGGAGGAGCTTAAAAGTTGTTGGCTAAAATGTGATTTTAAGGGAACACTTTATATTTCACACCAAGTACTGGTTTTCAGTATTGCATATTGTAACTCACAGATTCTGTCAGATGAGTGCCAACATTACCGTGCTGTAACCATCCAGAGTCCCAGAGTCACATTGGCAGCCAAAAGTACACTGCCACCAAGCAAGATGAAAAATCCTATCAGATCTTTCACATCATTGTCTCCGATCACTGAGGTAAGCGTAGCATCCAGGAAAGAGTTTAAAATCCACTGTCCATCCAAAGCAAAGCAGGGCACTGCATTAACAATAGCCAGAGCTCCTGAGAGAGAAATCAGGTACCTGGTGAAAATCAGTTAAGGAGCCGATTGTGAGGTCTGAGTGGAAATCACATTTCGAGGATTCAGAAGAAGATACTTTACCAAGACTGGATTCGAGATTACAGGTGACTTCCTTCCTTTCTCTGAATCTGTGCCTACCAGTACAGGCCATTCCTTCTTGGATCTCTACTATTTAAAACAAATAACATATTATTTCTAAGTTCAAACACCTTGACTAGAAAACTAAAGGCCAACCATTTGTAAACTAAGATACTCTATAATGAATCCCAGGAAAGACTAAGTCTTTTTAATTCTTTAATGATAAAAGGAAAGGAATTTGGAAGGAATAAGAAATAAAATTATTTTTTGATCCTTATAAGTATTACCTTCCATTAGGAAACAAAGGTTTTGGCCCCTTGAACTCTATTTTGCCATAATCTATAAGGTTATAGCATAAATAATGTAAATATAACTCTATTTTACTATCATCTGTACGTTTATAGTGCAAATCCCTGAGACAAAGCTACAATCTACAAGATATAATCTTGATTGTACACATTCTTTAGTAACTGCTCATTTGTTTTCCATTTCATTTTTTCCCAAATCACTGAGGAAAGGAGTTAAAAAAAATTGAAAGTGGCAAAAGGAAACCCTTCAAACTGTTCAATTTATTCAAATTCTACACAATAATAATTTTTTTAAAAACGTTCACCTTGTATATGCAAACATAATATGCTAAAGAATACAAGAGATTTTGTCCTCCGAATCCTATTTTAGTAGTGGAAATGAGTCTGCTGTCCCTTATGCATTCCTTCATTTGCTCAGAACTAACAGGCCCGGAAGAGGCAGAATTCATCACCTCACTAGTAACTGCAGTTTTCATCCCTTATAAATCAACTCTCAATTTGTATTCTGTGTTCCTTTCCTTTCGTGTCCCTGTCTTTCCCTTTCAATCCCTCTCCTCCCTCTGACTTCTTCCCTCCTAAGTTGATGTTTTTCAACTTAAAGCCTCTTTTTTAGTTGTTAGTAATTAACTGATATCTGTAAGGTTTATGAATGTTCTATTTAAGGTAAGAACGATCAAGTTCCACATTACACATTTTTAAAACATTTTCACACCAGAAAGGATACTTGACAAATGTCTCCACAACTACAGGCAGATCTATGCTTAGAAAGTTAAAACGTGGGATAAAACTGGTGATGCTCACTGAAAGAAAAAAAGGAATAATGCATATTAATTCATATAGATAAACAACATTATAAATTTTACCATATAATAAAAATTGGGCTAGCCTATTAAATTGGTTGAGAAAACCTTTTCCAAACATATGGGACAGGCTTTATATCACATATAAAAACAATCAATTATTCTAAGAACATCTAATAAAAATACTGGAATACAGAAATCATGCCCCAATATATATTTTGAGGTGAGAATAAGATAAAGTTAACTATATACCAAATATGAATACCAAACACAAGAGACTGATTTAATAAATACAGAATTTACATAAAGAGTCCTTACCCTTTCAAAGAGGTATAACCTTAAAGTTACATTCACTACAACTATTATGCCACTTAACCTTTTGGGTCTCGGTTTTTTTCTTCATTGCTGAAAGAAGGATTAAGACTAGAGAATTTTTAAGGTCTCGTCCACTATGTGTATTCCACAATCCTGTTTTTGTTCAAAATATTTAAAAACTTTCTTGTAATTAAGTGGAACCTACAATATACACTTCTGCATTACCCTAAAAGGGGACCTTTTTTCATTTGTCGAGGATGTATTTAATATTTGTAATCTAGAGTCACTTAGTATAAAACTCAAAAATAAAAATGATTCAGGTTGTACCTCAGGATACGACTATGAAGCAATGAGAGCCTTTTAAAGAGTAACATAAAACCCACATGCCCATCAACTGATTAATGAACAAAGAAAATGTGCTATGCCCATACAATGGAATATTATTTGGCCATAAAAATGATGTACTGCAACAGGCTACAACATAGATGAACTTTGAAAACATTATGCTAAGTGAAAGAAGCTGGTCACAAAATATTTCATTTATGTGAAACTCGAAGAACAGGCAAATTTATAGACACAGAAATCAGTCATTGCCAAAGGCTGGGGGATATAGGGAAAAAATGAGGAGTGATTGTTTAATGGGAATGGGGTTCCTTTTTGAGGTGAAAATATTCTGGAATTAGATTTTTGGTGATGGTTGCACAATTCTGAACATATTAAAAACTACTAAATTGTATACTTTAAAAGCATGAATTGGCCTGGCCGGCGTGGCTCAGTGGTTGAGCCTCTACCTATGAATCAGGAGGTCATGGTTCAATTCCTGTTCAGGGCACATGCCCAGGCTGCGAGCTCAACCCCCGCAGTGCAGGAGGCAGCCGATCAATGATTCTCTCTCACCACTGTTGTTTCTATCTCTCTCTCCCTTCCTCTCTAAAATCAATTAAAAAATATATTTTAAAAGCATGAATTGTATGGTATGTAAATTATATTTCAGTAAGTTATTTAAAAAAGGAATACTAAAAAGCTTAGACAACAAAATGAGTTAGACTATAGGATCTTCAGCCACATGGAGAAGCTCTATACTGTTCAAATAATTATGCTGCCCAGTTCTGAAATTATGTTCACATAAAATTGACGTGTCACGCACAAATTACTTTATTGTCACATCTCTATGATCCCTGGCATTCTCTGGGGGTATGCTGTGCTTGTTACTATTTTGGGGAGCTTGGATAAAATTTAATAAACTTTCACAGAATATCTAAGAGACCAGCTCTATGACTTGGGCATAAGTAGAAGAGAAGAAAAAATGTATTACTTTCCAAAGGCAGACATGGGATTCAGCTCCATCTTGCTTTTATAAATTCAGACTATTTTCCTACTGCCTAAATTTTATTTAATACTTAAGAATAAGTTAGCAACACCTGAAACTAGTATAAAGTTGTATGCCAACTTTAACTGATAATTCTTTAAAATTAAAAATAAGAACAAGTTAACAAGACTTTGAAAAGTGAGCAAATTTATAACAAAAACTAATGCAATATGGCATCTGAATGATTTTCTGAGGGTCTACCGCCATAATACTCACCTGTGTAGTGCAGGTGCAGAGGATGTCCTACGTACAACATATCGATTTGAGGTGGGTGTTTCACTTTTATTAAGCGGGTGTGAGTTTCCAAAGAAGGGATTATGCAGAAACTTGAACTTGAGCCTTTTTTACAGTCTTTATTGGTTCTACAAACTTGGGTGGCTTCAACTGCTTTCCGGGCTGGTAGACATGTATGCTACGGATAAAATATTAATCAGTCAATACGAAAAATGATTTATTAAAAGAAAATCACCAAGTTACAAGTCCTTCGATATCTTTAATGTCACCTAGCATATTAGGAAAGAATTTCATGTAAAAAATGCCACTTATGTGCACCTACTATAAATCAGATTCAAGTATTTTACTTTGTCCAAATAAGAGATTACCACTACACATTTTTAAAGATTCTCAGATGAAATGTGACACATGAAGTGCAGAGATTTTAATAAGATGATACAAAGTAAAAGGGAGAGAAGTTTTCATAGATTCCATTTTAGCTCTATCTGCTTATTATATAATAATTATATCAGACAAGCAAGACAGCTTCAGAGACAACTTACCAGACGCTTATTAAAATTATTTCTGTAGGAAAAGCACACATCAGTGAGGCTTTGGTTGTTACAGCATTCGATTGAACCATCTAGCCGTTTGTATGCTGAAGAGAAATAGTTTATTAGAATCTATTATATAGAATTATATTTCTAATAAAAATTTTGCTCTCGAGACCACAACAGTAAGATGCATATGAATTCAGAACCAACTGGATAATTCAGAGCCCAGCTTGATGGCTACTCACTGCAGAGTTTGATTTTATATTACAAAAAGATAGATATTCAGTTTGGAGTCAAGAAGCAGCACTTACCCTAGGTTAGCTATCTTCATATAAACTGACCCACTCGTAAAGCTGGAGCTCCAGTCTCAGTGGGCTTTATAATAACTCCAGCTGGTCAAGCACAAACATTTAACGAGCCACTGTTAGCTGCCCTAATGCCACTGATCCAATATCACTACCGAGCTCCTGCACGGTTGTGTCAGCAAACAAAATGGGCGAGAGGATGCCCAAGAGACTCTCACCCCTAAGGAAATCACTACTGTATCACATACCTATCTCACCTCCAGGCTTACCTGGGGGCTTTCCTTCCGGAACCAGGGCAGCCCAATTTGGCCCCACAGATGTGTACACATTTGCCTGCACACCAATAATCCAGTTACCATTTTTTGAACGATAACAGAAACTGTTTATTCCCACTATTCATTTATTGTTTTAAAGTTCTTTAGTAGACTGCTTCACTGGTATCTGGGGCAGAATAAGGAAGCTAAATCACTGACGCAGGTGGTATAAAAAATGATTTCCATGTATTTATTTTGGAAGGTTCTCGGCATTCAACACATCAAACTTGTAAAGCATAAATTGATATATGGGAAGGACCAATTAAATTTAGAATCTTATATGCATACAGCCATATAATCAAATGGGCTGAGGAAGACATTCAAAAACAAAGTTACTATAGTGCTGCAAAAAAAAAGTATGCTTTCCAGTACAAAAAAAAAAAAAAAGGTTTTCTATTACAAGAGTGTCTTCAGGAATACTGGCATGAAAATGTTCGTTGATATGCAATGTGATTTTATAAGGACACTGTATTTCAGCCAAAGGTTTTTGTTTGTTTTTAAATAGTTTTTAAAAAAACTAGATTATTTAAGAACTAGTGGCCCAGTGCACGAAATTCGTGCACGGGGCGGGGGTGTGTGTGTGTGTGTGTGTCCCTCAGTCTGGCCTGCATCCTCTCCAATCTGGGACCCCTGTGGGGATCAGGCCTAAACCTGCAGTTGGACAAACCCCTCGCAATGTGGAACTACTGGCTCCTAACCACTCACCTGCCTGCCTGCTTGATCTCCCCTAACCACTCTGCCTGCTGGCCTGCTTGCACCCAACTGCACCCCCCCACCAGCCTGATCACCCCCAACTGCCCTCCCCTCCTGGCCTGATCACCCATAACCGCTTCTGCCTCAGCCCTGCTACCATGGCTTTGTCTGGAAGGACATCTGGAAGTTCTCATGGTCTAATTAGCATATTACCCTTTTATTAATATAGATAACATCTTGTACTGGCTATACTGGATCTTCTCTAGCCACTGCTGCTCTCTCTCCTTGGCCAACACAAAGTAAAGAACAAAACAGGTGAAGCAAACTAACCAATGTATCTACTGCTCCTCTGTAATAGTTGGCGACATGGGCAGTTCTGTTTTCTTAATCATAACTGAATAGATATTTAAATCTGGGGTGACAAATCATATTTAAAATATGAAAGCAAGCTGTGAATATGTAACGGCACTGACAAACCCGTGCCTACAATCACTCATCAGCACAAGGATAAAATCTAAGGCAAAAAGTTATTAGACTAAAAAAAAAATCAATATAAGCTGTAAAACCCTCGGTGTTCATTTTGGTCAGTTGCCAAGTCCCACCAATATTTACCTCCTAATCATTTTTCTATCACCATCTGTTCCCACTTGAGTGTAGACTCCAATTCCTTCTCACCTTACCCATCTGAACAAAGTCCTAATGAGTTTTATTTACGTATCATGTAGCTCGCACGTGCAAACCTGTCCTACATACCGAATGTTTCAAATTAACCTGCCAAGGTAGAACTACAAGAATATGACTCTTCTAACATAACATTTCCAAACACTCTGCACTGCTCCCAAATAAAGTCTGTTTCATAGCCTAAAACTTAGACTTTCATTTTTTATCATCTTATCTCATACTATTCTCTTGCTGAACCAAATTCGAGCAGATCCTTGAGCACCTTCCAGTCTTATGGTGCCATGGTTCATTTCTAGCTTGGCCTCCTGAAATTAAACTCACTGTTGAGGACCAACTCAGGACTGCTGCTATGAATTTTGCCCTTAACTTCTCAGTTGAGACTGACCACCATTGCTCCCACAACTCCCAATGTTTCTGGTCATTACTTACATTTAACCTTGTACTATAATAATATAGGCATACTCTGTTTTTTTCACTAGAAGCTCCTTGAGAAAAGGTTTCTCAGTATCATATATAAGGTAGATAAGTCAATATGCATCAAACACTTAAATGATATTCTATACCCGTGGTCGGCAAACTGCGGCTCGCGAGCCACATGCGGCTCTTTGGCCCCTTGTGTGTGGCTCTTCCACAAAATACCACGGCCTGGGCGAGTCTATTTTGAAGAAGTGGCGTTAGAAGAAGTTTAAGTTTAAAAAATTTGGCTCTCAAAAGAAATTTCAATCGTTGTACTGTTGATATTTGGCTCTGGTGACTAATGAGTTTGCCGACCACTGTTCTATACCACTTGTCTTTGCTAGTAATTATTTTTTAATATTTACATCTGATGCTTGATCACTAACTTTCCTTGGAGGATTGTACACACTATAGAATGAAAGTCAAGAATTTGGTATTAGTACAGAATGTATTGATACAGCATGTGTGATAACCCAAATGTTTAAAGGGGACAAGCAAATCCAATATAATAAAAGCCCAGCGACCAAAGGGCGGAACAACCAGAATGACAGGTCGACCAGTCGCTATGATGAGCACTGATCACGGGGGACCAGATACTCAATGCAGGAGCTGCCCCGTGGTGGTCAGTGTGCTACCACAGTGGGAGCGCCGCTCGACTGACCAGGATGAGTGGCTGCTCCTGTTGCTAACCCCGGGCCGACAGGCAGGAACCCAGGCTGTGATGGTTGTGTCCTTGCCCCAGGCTCCTCCTCCTCATTCCCTGCCGCCTCTGGGCTTGTAGAGCTGACCCCGGTGGCTGGGAGGTGGGTTTGTGGCCACCGCAGGACTGAGGCCTACTCCACCACTTCTCAGTGCTATTGTCCCTGGGCCCAGCCCTGACCAGGTCCCCTGGAGAGGCGAGTGCTCTGGCTCCACAGAAGATGCCGGACCAGGGAGCAGCTGCTCAGAGGGCAGGTCCACAGCTGCTTGGCTGACCTGGATGAGTGGCGCTCCCACAGCGGGCTGATCCCTGCAGGCCACGCCCCCCACCAGTGCACGAATCCCAGGCATCGGGCCTCTAGTAAATTAAGTGGATAGTGTGTGGAAAAAATAGCAAGTGATGGGGACTGTAATGAATTAGAAAAAATATATACTATTCTAAGGGGTTAGCAGCCAGGCCACTCAACTTGGGGCCCAGATTTGATAGTTTCTCCGTTTTATTCCAAGAGGAATCAGAAATCTGGACCTTCATGTGAACCCTCTTGAATTTTAACCCTTTGCACTCGCTTGCTTTTTTCTCGATTCCTTTATTCTACTCGGGATTTAATTTTTTAAATACCCCAGATTTTACAAAGCGCGGCAGTAGAATAAAAAACTGGAGTTTCTTTTCATACAAACTTATTTAAATTATTGATACATTCAATACAATTCGACATACGAGCTGCTACCGATGCTAACCGTGTCGAGTCACACTCGACATCCGAGTGCAAAAGGTTAAATATTAGCAGCCACGTGAAATTTTTAAAAATACATTGCAAGCCAAACCAAATACATCTGCCAAGGCTGGATTTGGCCTCTAGTCTATCACTAATTTTCAACCTCTGGGTAATGGCTGCTTCTTATGGTGATTTTTCCAACCAAAACATGAATCCATGGCTGTGGCTACTCTGACAAGATTAAGTATCTCCTGACATGCAGGGTTTTCCATTTAAAAAGTTAAATATTTTGTTACCAGGTGAGAAAGTAAACTTGATATTTGCGTTTATCAACTTTTAAAAAGTTGTGGGTCTAAAATATCTTATTTTAGAATCTTTTCTACTGGGTCATATTAAAGAACAAGTTGCTGAACCAATTTCTGAAACTCAATTCTTAACCTATAAAGTAGAGACGCTATGGAAAACTTTCACTTTAAGATACTTCTATTAATCATGAGAAGCCAATCCAATTCTGCTTTGGAAAGAATATTCAAGACTGCAACGGGAGGTCCTAGAGGCATTTATGGGTTCAATTTAATTTGAGTTAAAGATTAGAATTATTCCATATATCTCCCCAGTCTGGGACACAATTAGGAAAATTTAAGACCAGATTAGTTTCATAATTTCACTATAGGGAAAACCTGCATATTCTGAATGTACTCTAAGATGGGGCTTAAGATATGAATGTACCCTAAGATGGGGCTTAGACATCTCCTAGTCTTCAAAGGATAGTCTAGACCAGAGGCGATTTTGGAATAAGGTTGGAGAGAAACTTTTTCAATCTATAGTTTATAGTTCCTACTACTACTTTCTATATCACTAAAATGAACTGAACCATTTTCTTAACCTAGCTCATTAAACACATAAATGTAGTTAGAGCTCTAACACAGGGAGAGGCAAGCCTATTTATTCTTAGTTCTACAGCATCACCTAGTAATAAGTAGTTTAGAAATTATTTTAAAAAAACACACTCTCTTCAATTTAGGATAGCAAAGAAATCTTCTATTATTACTTGATGTTCATAATGGGAAAACAGACACCTTTTCCCCACAAACATTACAGAAAATTTGGGCCTAAAAATGAACTGGGTATTTAAAATATGTGGAAAAGATCCCTGCAGTTTTCCTTTTATTACCTTAAAGATATGTAAGAGAGCCGAAACCGATTTGGCTCAGTGGATAGAGCGTCGGCCTGCGGACTCAAGGGTCCCAGGTTCGATTCCGGTCAAAGGCATGTACCTTGGTTGCGGGCACATCCCCAGTAGGGGGTGTGCAGGAGGCAGCTGATCGATGTTTCTCTCTCATCGATGTTTCTAACTCTCTATCCCTCTCTCTTCTTCTCTGTAAAAACTCAATAATAATATAAAAAAGATATGTAAGAGAATAATATTCCTGTTGCCAAGCAGTTATGGGCATACACCCTCACTTCTTCTGAATAGGAATATAGGTTATTCAAGGGGAATGTCTGAGTCTGGGCTCACAGCTTCATTTTAGGAAGCAGTTGCCTTCAGTATTCAATATCATTCTCCTTAAAATGCAGTTCAAATGCTGGCCTTGCTGAGTATAATCTTTCTTACTCAAGATAATGCTTTTAGAAAATAACAAAGAAATTTTGCTGTATGCATATATGATATAGAGTGTCCTCTCAAACTAAAGAGAGGAAAATAGCCCCCGCCCCCCCGCCCGCCCAAAAAAAAGAGACAGACTAGTTCTTGCCTGTAACTTTAGTTCTATTCAAATCACTAAGTGGCATACGAACACCCAGCAATATTAAAAGCAAAGGCTTAAATGTGAAAGGAGGGAAAGTTTTTGTTTTCTGTTCCGACAGCAAATAAACCAGAGATCTATTACAGGTGCAAAGAACTCTGAGCTCTCATCCACTGTCCTTTTTTGGACCTCCAGGCACGGCCATTCAGTCTCCAAGGAGTGTCTGGAATAAACTCCTTAGGCTTACCTCATGCATCAAGGGCAGAGGTAAAATTAACCAGCCTTGGCTCTGTTGGTGACATTCATAGTTCAGCAGGTTAATGTTTAAAAATAAAAAGGAAAGGATTAACAGCAAAAAAGGGTCTCAACAATTTAATAAAATATACAGTCATTTCAGGCAGATTAACCACATTTTTTTTTAATCTGTAAAAAATGTTAATATTTTAAGGAGAACATCATTCTACTTAATATCTTAGGGAATATTTTCATAATTTTAATAATATACCAGGGAAAAGTCAGGATATGAAATAAGGTGAGAGAAATGATTGGTTGGGACAACTTATGAGCACTCAAAGTTCACATCTTTCCAAGGTGGCTTTATCAGACTGATTTTTTTATTAGTGTGGAAGAGTAATACCTGCCTTAGGTTTTTAAAGAAATATTTCAAGAATATAGCACATGAAAAAAAAAAGAATATAGCTCATGACTCATAATAGTGAAATATTCTAAAAGTTAATAAGGAAGGAGTTTCAAGAGTATTTCAAGGAAACTTTTCATTTCCATTCTGACAGGAAAAGGATAAAACCTCAAACATCTGGAATGCAGTTATCTTAAATAAAAAAAAATTATATTGCAGAGAACTTTATTTGTCCACTGTGTCATTTTGGCTCTTGTAATTCAATGTAGAAGTACACCAAATTTAGAAAAATTGGAGGAAAATGATAAAGTAGTTCAGAAGTAAGAAATAATGGATTATTTCTCTTAAGAGAAGAACACATTGTGGGTTACATACTAACCTTCTGTCAACTGAAAATTTGGGAAGATGGTAAGTGGCTCTTGAGAACAGGAAAAATTGCCAAATATTTCTACCTTAAAGAATCAGATTAGCCTACTGAACAATCAACATAACCACGAGGGAGACAAGCAGACGCTGTTTGCGTCCACAGGATGCGACAGGAAGTAATGAGTGCTACATAGGAGTATTTTTGCCCCTTCCACACCCCACCATGGATCCTGAATATAATCAAGCCTGTAAAGGAAATATGGGGGACATCTGGATATATTAATGACATCATGAGGATAAGATATAACCAGACAAATTCAGAATATGGGAAATTCAACAAAACAAATGACTCCGCTTTCTTCAACAAATAGTAAAAAAAAAAAAAAAAAAAAAAAAGCCAGGAAGAATTGTTATAAGTTAAAAGAGACTTAAAAGACATACCGTCCAACTGAAACAAACCAACTATAAAAAAATGGTTATGGAAAAAAAACCTAACAGGGAAAACCAACTAGATATTAGGAATTATTGTTAATTTTGTTAGGTGTGATAGTACTGTGGTCATGTTTAAAAAACCACCATCTGTTAAAGACAAGATAAAGCTTATGGATGAAATGATAGGATGTCTAGGATGTACTTTAAATATTCCCCGCAAAAGAGAGGTGATTGAATAAAGAAAATTGGCGAAATGTTGATAATTGCTGAAGCTGAAAGAAGGATACATGAGTTAATTTATACTACTTTCTTGATTTTTATGCATGCTTGAAAAAAATTTACAATAAGAAGTTATTTAAAATGGGTTATACATGCAAAATTATGTTAAAACTTTAAAAATCAGTTCTTACTGCTTTGCCATTGTTGCACACAGCACTTTAGTAAAGTTATTCTTGATTATTAATCATATTTTCTAACCCCGGTAAATATGGACAAGGATTCAGGGCATTTCTTGACTTAAAGATACAGTTTGTGAGAATAATTTGTATTTTCCAACACTTTCAATAATTTGGGACCCAATAATCCTATCTAAAGAGAGAATACGCTAATTGACCATCACGCCCTCACAAAGACAGCAGTGCCGACAGCCAATAAGAAGGGAATGTGCTAATTGACTGCCATGCCCTCAAAGATGACGGCACCCACAGCCACAAGATGGTGGTGCCCAGTTCCCTCAGCTCCGCGCGCCTGCCTCCGGAATCCCCCAGTCCCCTCAGCCCTCCAGCCACCGAGGGCTGGCCTGAGGTGCAGGCAAGCCTCGGATGTCGGCTGCTCCGTTGACGCCCGAGGCGCAGGCAAGCCTCAGATGGCGGCTGCCCAGCCGCCCAGGGCCGCCCAAGGCTTGCGCTACCGGCAGTGGCAGCAGCAGAGGTGTGATGGGGGTGTTGCCTTCCCCTGATCGCTGGGTCGCCTCCAGCCCCTGAGGGCTCCCAGACTGTGAGAGGGGGCAGACTGGGCTGAGGGACCCCCCTCCAGTGCATGAATTTTCATATACTGGGCCTCTAGTTTTATATAAAGATTTGGGAGTCCTAGCTAGTTTGGCTCAGTGGATAGAGCATCAGCCTGTGGACCAAAGGGTCCCAGGTTCAAATCCAGTCAAGGGCACATGCCTGGGTTGCAGGCTCAGTCCAATGTGCAGGAGGCAACCAATCAATGATTCCCTTTCATCATTGGTGTTTCTACCTCTCTCTCTCTCTCCCTTCCTCTCTGAAATAAATAAAAATATATATTTTTAAAAAGAGTTGGGAGACTGATTTTTCAGAGCTGAAAGAACTCAAAATAAATTTGGCAGCTTCTGAGAATAAACTTGCTTCACCCTGCCACCTGCTACACGGAACAACAGATCTGACTTCAGGGGATATTTTCGGAAGCCAAGATTACTTCCTTTGGATGCCTGCCACATACAATAACTCTACCCCAAAGAGCTTTGGACATGCCATCATCCATACAGTACAGGAATATTTAATTACTGGAATTTAGTTAATTGGTCATGGTTGAGCTGGAATGCTGAATTAACCCAAATTTTTTCCTTTAAAGAGTTTATTTAGAAAGTATCATGGTATAAACAAATTGATGGCAAAGAACATACAATTAGCTATCTTAAGGGAGCCTAGGCCTATTGTTGCTTATTTCTAAAGGTGATAGTAAAAATGGCATGAATTAGAAGGATGCTAGCATTGATGGTACGTAGCATGGCCTATTTTTTGCTCTGACTCAGCCCTGCCTACTTCCTTCTTTGGTTTTTAGGTCAAGTTAATCCCACTCTTTTTGGCAGAGTAGTTTTATTTTATTTATTTATTTACTTATATTTTATTGAATTTTACAGAGAGGAAGGGAGAGGGATAGAGAGTTAGAAACATCGATGCCAGCGAAACATCGATCAGCTGCCTCCAGCACACCCCCAACTGGGGATGTGCCCGCAACCAAGGTACATGCCCTTGACCGGAATCGAACCCGGGACCTTTCAGTCCTCAGGCTGACACTCTATCCACTGAGCCAAACCGGTCAGGGCAGATTAGTTTTATTTATCATGTATGTCAATACTGTATTTACTGCAGAACAGTCACAGAAAAGAGCAGGCAGCAGGCAGGGATTAGCAAGGCAGCGTTAGGCTAGCATCTAGCACACAGTAGTTGTTTAGTAAGAACTTGTCACTACTTCTCAAATGCCAACTTTTGGTATAGTAAACTGACAGTCACTTTTTATGTAGATGCCTATTTTGGATGTCACACTACACTTTGAACAATTAAGGATTTTATTCCATTTTTGTTGTTTTTGTGACTTGTCTGAGTTAACAGAATAGTCAAGACAAGCCTTGACTTCTTAAAAAATTTTCTTGTTTTTTTTTTTTTTTTTCCTCTCCTTAGTTATCTTTAGAGGTTAGGTGTAGGCCCCCTCCCCCGACAACAGAATAGTATTCTTATTAGAAGTTCCCAAGACAATTCCAGCATGCAAGAGGGATGGGCCATAGAAGAAGATAAGAGGCAGCCATCCCCTATGGGTAATATGTTCCATAGCTGTTGCTCCTAGCAGCCTGCGGGTCCTCTTAGTTGCCCTCTCCATTAAGCCCATTAACAGGCAGGGTCCTCATTTGCTTCCCAATAGTGCTTTTACCAGATTCTCCTGCACCCAGCAGCAGACCTGCGTGTTCTTCTGCAGTTGCTACTAGATCTTTTTATTGGCCTTCTCCTCCTTGACTTGGTCCTGGGTCTTACCGTTCCTGAGACAGCCCACGGCGGTGCGGGATGGAGGGGAGGGGAGACAGGCAGGTGGGGGGGAGGGGAGACAGGAAGGTGGGGGAGAGGAGACAGGCAGGTGGGGGGAGGGGAGACAGGCAGGTGGGGGAGGGGAGGCAGGAAGATGGGGGAGGGGAGACAGGAAGGTGAAGGAGGGGAGACGAGAGGGGAGGGCAGGGCTGGGGAGGGAAGACAGGCGGGGTGGGGGGCTGGGGAGACAGCACAGCTGGGCCTGACAGGGACTCTGCTCTTCGGGAAAGATTAAAATATTACAACGGGGGGGGGGGGGGGGGGAGGGGGATGTACAGACGACTGAGGGGCGGACTGCGAGCAGCACCGGAAGGGTAGTATCAGGTATCGGTGGGACGGAGGGGAACGAGCCGATGCCAAAGGGGCTGATGGCTGGTCCGGGCAGAGGCAGAGCATAGCAGCAGCTGCTCTAATCCCACCCTTCATACAGCAGCAGAGGGTCAACCTCCGCGAAGGCAAATGGTCAACCTCCGCGAAGGCAAATGAGTCCCAGTGAGCCTCTAAAAGGACTACCTAGGAGCAGAACTGAAACTGTTTTCAGTTAGGGCCCTGTAGTGAGGCGGCAAGGTTCCCCTGGTCCCCGATAGCAGGACCTGGAAAAGCTTCTCTAGTCCTCTTGCCCCAGAATCTTTCTATGAGTTAACAAAATAGTCACGACAAGCCTCGTGGAACTTTCTATGCCCACATTTTCCACGGGAGACATCAAATCTTCAACATGGACTTAAACATGTTAAAAGTCTTTACATGGACCTTGACTTCATATTAACCTAACCAATGAAATCTTTCACTCATGAGAAATAAATAGAAGTATCCCTCGAACAGTATTTGACAAATATCGACACACATAAGATGATGGCATCAGCGTTATCTTACGCAGGCACGGGTGAAAAGTACCATTGCTTTCATCATGGCAAACCTCTCCTGATGAGAGCAGTATTAACAGAAACAAAATCCACGAGTGGCTGTGAAAATATCTTCCAGAGGTATGGGGTTTCAGTGTTTTTAAAATCTTTCCCACGCCACAGACTAACCACAGTATTAATAAGTCAAAGTGACCTTCAGATCAGAGGAATATCAATACTGCCACAGGGCTACCTTTCCAGACTTGTGAGCAGTTCAAAAACTGCTTTTGATGATGCTTTCACCAATATCACTCAGGAGGCAAAAATAGTCCAGCAATTTGATTTTCAACTCATATTTTAGTCTCAAAGAAAACCATTTCAATTTCATCAAGAGAAAGTTAAAGGGGATGAGAGATTGCCACTGAAAATAGTTTGCAAAAGGATCATGAGTTACATTTTTAAAGAAACTTAATAAAGAATCTGTAGAGTGTGTTGGCTTAAAAAAAAAAAAAAGAAGAAGATACCACAAATTTAGTACATTCACCTTTCTGAATAGCCACCACTTGAAATGCAGCAATATCCGCATGATTTAGTTCCTGCAAAGGAGGCCAGGCAGGATAGGCGACTCACACCTGCATTTTTTTTAAATATATTTATTGATTTCAGAGAGGAAGGGAGAAGGAGAGAGAGATAGAAACATCAATGATGAGAGTCATTGATCAGCTGCCTCCTGTACGCCCCCTACGGGGGACCGAGCCCGCAACCCAGACACGTGCCCTTGGCCGGAATCGAACCTGGGACCCTTGAGTCCGCAGGCTGACGCTCTATCCACTGAGCCAAGCCGGCTAGGGCACACCTGCATTTTTTAAGATCATCTTTTGCCCATTGCAGAACAAAGTGCCCCGATCCAGTGCCACCACTGTACTCACTGACTTTGTATTTCTAATACTCATAACTATAAACCTACATTTGCCTACTTCTGTACTCCATCCAGCAGTACAGTCCATTTTAGCGATCTCGACCTCTGCCAAACTAGGGAAATCCTTTTTAGAGTTCTTCCAAAGTAGGAGTCAGATTCTTACAATGACCACCCCATGGAGCACAAAATCCGCTGCAAGTTATTCTTTCTGCAATGTGCCAACACTATGCCCTTGTCGGCCTTGGGCTGGGCAGCCAGCACCCAGGCCTCTGAGGGCTGGATGGTCTCTGGGCCACCCCCATCCATACCCTGGAGTTTCGATTCCAGATACTCTTTCAGTGAGTCCAGATACTACTTTCCCTTTCCCTCATACTGCTCAATCTTTTTTTTAAAAAATATATTTTAATGATTTTTTACAGTGAGGAAGGGAGAGGGATAGAGAGTCAGAAACATCGATGAGAGAGAAACATCGATCAGCCGCCTCCTACACACCCCCTACTGGGGATGTGCCCGCAACCAAGGTACATGCCCTTGATCGGAATCGAACCCGGGACCCTTCAGTCCGCAGGCCGACGCTCTATCCACTGAGCCAAACCGGTTAGGGCACTGCTCAATCTTTTTACTGCTGACGCCACACCCGGATCCTGGGCCCTGGTGCCCCAGTGCCTGCCGCTGCCACGGCCAAACAGCAGCAGCAGCAGGGTAGCCGGGTCCAGTGGCCTGGGCAGCACTGGGAGGAGGTGCCCAAGGCTCGTGGGCATCTGATGGGGCTGGCGCATTCTCACATGGCAGCGGGTCCCTTCAGTGGCACCCACCCACCACGGCGCAGAGCACACGAGTTTTTTTTGTGTTTTTTTTTTTTAATACAGAGAGAATTAGATTCTAGAGTCCTGAAATTCAAATATGATGTTATGAAATTAGAGGTTCAATAACAATATTTATAATAAAAGAAACATACGTATTAGTATGCAGTTCAGCAAGAACGTTTCCTAGTTTGGGCCTATGATTACTTTTCTGATTTGTTTTCAACAAATGAGAACAAAATAAATCTATAGACATAATCTAAGATTTGGGAGTGGCAAGTACTGCTGCTTGAAGCATTACCTTATACAGAGAGAAATATACACACCTCTAACAGGGAAGCTTAATTGCTGCAATGTTGCCGCACTTATGCAGTAACCAATCTGGGGCTCATAGGCGATGGTATCTAGACATTCGTTCCAATCTTGTACATTAGTGACGGGACAATCCTGGAGATGGGTAACAAGGTCTCCCACAAAAAGACCTCTGGGTCCGACTGCAGGTGAGTCCTTGGGAAAAGGGCAAAAACAAATCAGATCATGTGTGAAAACAAGCTATGACTAATCTGAGCAAATAATCATTCAAGACACTGAATTGCATAAGTAGACGGTTTGAATAATATACAGAACAATCCAGCTCTGAATCCAAGATGTAAAACACTACAAAATTAAAAACAAAACCCAACAATTATAGTTACTTTTCCTACTTCTACAAGATTTTGGATTTTTTTGCAACTGAAAAGACAAAAACCCATTTGCCAACTGTTAAGATTAAACTAGTAGTTTTTGGTAAACTGCTAATTATTTTTGTGTGTGAAAGTAGTCATCAGAATGCCTTCATTTTCCTATGTCTTCCGTGGATAAAATTGTAAAAATCCTTATTTGAACACAGTCCCAAATATGCAGATGATACTGTCAGCACAATGAATATGTGAGCCAGTTGCCCAGGAAGGCAATTTTCCTCTTCCCTAAGTCTGAATAGAAGACTTGATGCTATCTCAGTAGTTATTAAATAAGGGAATAAAATACAGAATTGAAGACCTAAACTCCCATGAAATGTTCTGGCTAGCCAGCTAGCCTAGGTTTCAAATGTCAAGAGACCTTTTACCCAAAAGCAGAATTATAAAAATAAACAGTAAAAGTAAATGATGTATTTTATCAACAAATTACAGGTAGGAAATCTTTATACTATCTTTGTAACTCAGAACAGAAACCATTTTTAGTATTTCTAAAAAGATAATGTATTCCACAAAACTATTTGTTCAATTTGAAAGGATTGGCAATCATTTCTCCAGGAGAGATGGAGCATTCTGTCTATGAAGAGAACTTTGTTTTAAAGAGAGAATGGAAGGGAGGGGAGAGACAGAGAGAAACATGGGTGTTAGAGAAATATCGACTGGTTGCCTCCTGCATACGCCTGAACTGGGGCTGGGGATCGAGCCTGCAACCAAGAACCAAGGTACGTGCCCTCGACCGGAATCGAACAGGGAACCCTTCAGTCCGCAGGCCGACGCTCTATCCACTGAGCCAAACTGGCTAGAGCTATGAGGAGAACTTGATTAAAAATGCACCTGACATAAAATGCTAAGTGTTACATCATAAAATCTGGTAAAAAAAAAAAATCCCAAGTAATCCATGATTTACCTCAGCAACTTCAGTGATAAGCACCCCAACTCCAGTGTAGTAAAAGGGCAAGAGGATCACAGGGAGGAGGACAAGAGCTAAAATACCCAAGAGTGCAAGGACGAAATTATGCCAGATACCTGAAAAGAGAAAAAAAAGGAATAAGCGGAACCAGGGGCAGGAGGGACATAGGTATTTGGACTTCATAACACCTGGGCTTACGTAACCAGAAGAAGCTGTGAGGCATAGCTTCTTATAATAGATCTACTTATTAGTACAGTAGACGGATGTTCAGTTAGACGTCTCTTCCATTTATTAAAATCTAAAATAAGCATGTTAATACCACATTAAAAAGACCACATGCTAATATGATTTAACACCAAAATACACATCCTATTATACCTGATATACATATATATATAACACAAATAGGATATCTTCTATTTATTAAAGCCTCTTTTCAGAAAATGTATACATTATTAATGTAAACATACTTGTGATCTTTTTTTAAAATATATTTTTATTGATTTCAGAAAGGGAGGGAGAGGAAGGGAGAGGGAGAGAGAGAAACATAAATGATGAGAAAGAATCATTGATCAGTTCCCTCCTGAATGCCCCACACTGGGGATTGAACCCACAACCCAGGCATGTGCCCTGACCGGGAATCCAGCTGTCACCTCCTGGTTCATAGGTCGACGCTCAACCACTGAGCCACGCTGGTGCGGACTCATACCTGTGATCTTTGAAAGGAATGCTAAAACTATCCACATAAAAGCTAAGATGGAATAAACATTCTTGCTGAACTGGGGTATGGAAATCCAAATGGTATTTAGAAAAAGAGATTGTTTTAAGAATAAAACTATTATGGAGACTATTACTGGTGGGCCAAATAGAATATGTATCTACCACCATGTCACAGACTATAACCACCTCCAGCATATATACAGAGATGGTTGGATGAACCCAGTGGAGTGCTGGAGTCTGTTCCTACCAGCTTGCCACAGACAACTATGTGCATTCCTTCCCAATTAGGGACTTCAGGCTGGCACCTTGAACTGGCCACGGTGGGACCACATAGTTACATGACAGAAACCAGCAGAAGCTACATATCAGAGCTCCCCTCCCCTCCCCTTCAGAGCCAGGTGCTAAACATACACTAGCACACGGCTCTGTAACCCCTCCCTCCAAACCTATCCTTCACTTCTGCTAGTTTTTGTCATAGCGCTCTGAGGAGCACGATTCGTAGTTGAGCAAGTCTGTCCTCGACATTACAGGATATTTAGCATTCCTGGCTCCATCCTTTAAATACCGTTATTGCTCCCCTGTCAGACAACCAATGAATACCTCCCACCCCACACATTCCAAACATTCTCAGGAGGGTGATAGCACCAGTAGTAGAGAACCAATATTCTGTAATGATAGAAATGTAATCTAAAGACATTTCCCAGACTCTCAGGAAGCTGAGTATAGTTATATGACTGTTGTGCCCAAGAGGATGTGAGTGGAAATGATGGGAATATCCCTGTGCTCCTGGCTGGAATGTAGCCATAGGAGGGAGCTAAACCTGAGTCCATAACATAGAAGCTGCATGTTGGGAACAGCAGAGCTAATAAGACAGAAAAGGCCCGAATCCCTCAAATTACAAAACTATCCTATCAGCTTTGATTTACTTACCTTTGGAATGTTTTATGAGAGTTTAAGCCTGTTATTTTTGGTTATTACAGCAGCCAGATACCTAGCTAATGTTCCACACACCATATTCACATTGTAAGATGGACCCCCTCCCCCTTAATGAATGCTTTAAGTTGTTACATTCTAAAAATATCCAGAGCAAGTCTAGTCCAGGACATGAGTAAACAATATTTTCTGATCTATACACAGTTCTTTTAAAAACACCAAAGGTATCAAATTACCTTTGCTTTTTCATTTATCAATTTTGGACTTTTCCCTTATCTGCACATTCATAGCTATCCCATTTCTTATATCCCACTACAGAGTAACCCATTTTTTTAAACATATTGACTTATAAGGTTTCCTACTAACTTTTTCATATAATGCTTCAACAGCTTTGCTCATATTGTTATGTACCTAATGAAATATGCATCTGTGAGGGTATGGAAAATTACACAGAAATGAAATTGTTGGGTCAAAAAATATGTGCATTAAAATTGACCTCCAATGAGTTTGTATTAATTTATGTTCTCATAACTGGCATGTTTTCCCACTTTCGAAACAACACCAAATGCTATCGTAATTTTAGACTTTGCCATCTGCTAGGTGAAAAGTAAAATCTTTGTTCTAATTTCTATTTCTTTATTTTTTTTAATCCTCACCGGAGGAAAACTTCCCATTGATTTTTAGAGTGAAAGATAGAAATATCGATGTGAGAGAAACAGCAATTGCTTGCCTCCTGCACAAGCCACAATCAGGGCCCGGGCTGGGGAGGAGCCTGCAACTGAGATATGTGCCCTTGACTGCACTCGAACCTGGGACCCTTCACTCTATCCACTAAGCCAGTGGTCGGCAAACTGTGGCTCGCGAGCCACATGCAGCTCGCGAGTCGCGGTTTGCCGCTCTGTTGACTCATGAGTTTGCCGACCACTGCTAGAAAAAAACACTTAAAAACATTTTAATAATGTACTGTCTTTAACCTGAAGTCAAAACTTCTGAGTAAGGGTAATGCCTTAACAGTGGTCGGCAAACTCATGAGTCAACAGAGCGGCAAACCGCGGCTCGGGAGCCGCAGTTTGCTGACTGCTGCACTAAGCCAAACTGGCTAGAGCTAATTTCTAGTTCTTTAATTATGAGTGACTTATAGCATTTTCATGTTTGTTAAAAGGCTATTTCTATTTCCTTTGTCTGAGAACTACATCCATTCCCTATTTACGTTTTTTGACTTGGTTATTTTATTTTTTATTTTTTACTAATTTGTATATAGTATTGTTTGCAATGTATATATTAAGAAATTTGGTCTTTTCTAAGAGGCATTTAAATTTTTTCATCCAGGGTATTGTTTGGCTTGGTTTATAGGCTGCCTATGCAGACACTTTATTATATTTTTTTAAATATGTATTTTTATTGATTTCAGAGCTGAAGGGAGAGGGAGAGAGAGACAGAAACATAAATGAGAGAGAATCATCGATCGGCTGCCTCCTGCATTCCCTCACTGGAGATCGAGCCCACAACCCGGCATGCCCCCGCCGACCGGAATTGAACCCGGGACCCCCTTCTCCCCCGCCAGTCCACAGGTCGACGCTCCATCCACTGAGCCAAACCAGCTAGGGCTGCAGACATTTTAAATGTTGGTGTGGTCAAATTGCTCCTTTGTACTAAGCCTTTCCCAGTTCAATATTATAGAAGATACCTGTGTTTTCTTGTATTACTTTCATAGCGTCATTTAAAAAACACAACTGAAACAAACCAACCGAAAAAACACTAATTCTCTGACCCACTGAAATTTACTCTAATGAAACTAATTTTGGAATACAGCTATAACCCCATCACCCACCAAGTTGCTAGTCCCAACACAATTCCACAAAATACTCCACTCCCACTGATTAGCTTTGCGATCATTACCATGTGCTAAATTCAGCTTTTCCTTCCAAGCCAGGATGAAAAAGTCTACCAGGATTACCCCGATGCTGGCATCCTCATTAACTCTCCCTCCGAACAAATCAGGGGGTAATTCAGCAGCACTGTTTCCTGATTATTTTGGCAACCTCCTCTCTCTGGACAGGGACGCAACTTGTACCGGACCACCCCTCTAGAGTCCCAATTTGCCCATGATGGTTAAGAAGCAACAACGGTAGTTGAAAACGTCCATTTCCTTTATTTAAACAACCTCTTGTCCATTAATATTTACAAGTACATCAAAGGAATCCATAACAACTTTACTTTCTCTAAAGCAGGCTTTCTTACTATTGGCATTTTGGGGCAGGTAATTCCTTATGCACTGCAGGATGTTTAGCTTCTACTCCCCAGATGCCAGTAGCATCCTTCCTATTTTCTAGCTACAGTATTTATACAGGCAAGTTTTTTTTTTCCTTTACTTAGAACAGGTATTTCACTTTTGCCTTTTCTACTACATAAGGTGTACATATCAAATATTTAAAAGGTCATTATATAAACAATACAACTACAGTTGAGCAGCACTTTCTAACCGAAGAAGCAAAGAAATTACACTAAATAACACTACTTGGCAGTATTAGAAATAAAATGACTAAAATAAGTTTAAATTGACTAAAATGGGTTTAAAATGACTAATACTATTAATCACATCTAATACTCAGCTAAAAGATAGTTATGCAAAATACGTTGATATCAAAGAATACAACCAAAATTAAGATAGCAAATAAAACCTATATAACCTATTTTTAAACAGGAAAATACTTCACGTACATATATGACCATTCGTTCTCATAAAATCTACAGTAAGCAAAGTTATCGACTTCCAAAAAACCCCCACACATATAATTATTAAACATATTCCTAAAAGTACAAACATGAACATTTGAAAAATACAGAACTTTAAAAAAAGTCCCATTTTTAGCACGGTTGCACAAAAAGTCTTTTGATGTGAAGTCTATGAATTATCCTCTTTTGGGATCAAACTTGACAAAACAGCATGTTTTTCAAATGACACTACAGAACAATGTAATCTTACATGTATTTTAACCTTTTTACACTTTTGACGTTAACCTTCTACTTTTACTACTCTATCAAAACATGACATCTTAACAACGTCACCTTATCATTTTGAACCTTTTAATTTTTTTAAACGAATCTATGAAAACATCACCCTTAGATACATGGGAATCAAAAAAAGGAGCTTTTCTCCTTTTTCACCGGCTATTCTTTATTCTTAGTATGCGTTAAGATATGAGACTTCAGGTTAGTGGACTGAGCAAACTTCTTATCACAGCCCTCGAAGGGGCAGGCATAGGGCCGGTCGCCGGTATGGATTCGCACATGGGTACGCAAATTGAAATCCAGGGAAAAGCATTTTCCGCAGCCTTCAAATGTGCACTGAAAGGGCTTCTCTCCCGAATGCACCAGCTGATGCCGTTTTAACTTGGAGCTCTCAACAAAACCTTTGCCACATTCGGCACATATGTGGCCTTTAGGGCCGTGGGTGTGCAGATGCTTTCTCATCGACGCGGTATCCCGGAACATCTTTCCGCAGCCCCTTTGAAGGCAAGCTACAGTTCTCGGAATGTCATCTTGGGGCTTTTTGGGCTTCATTTTGGTAAATTCTGCCAGCTGTATGGGATCGGATAAGTCAATGCCAGGTATTCCTCCGGGAGGAAGTTTCTTCCCCGTCATATACTCTGAATAATCGGGAGAGAAGGTCGGTAAGTTCACCGGGCTCTGTTTTTCAATCACCTGGTCTCTTTCACCAACGGGGGACCACATGGAGACGGAGAACTCGCCCTCCAGGGTTTTGATCTGCACCTGCTTCTGCTCCCACTTTCTGCTGCCTCCCTCGGAGCCGCCGCCTCCCGCCGCCCCGACCGCGACCGCGACCGCGACCGCGTTGTTGGCGGTGCGTTTCTTACCGTGGCTGGCGCTTTCCATACCGTGTTTAGTGGCGCTTGGCTGACCGTGGCTGACGGCGCTTGGCTGACCGTGGCCGAGCTTTTTGAGCTTTTTGTCGTGGCTGCTGCGCTTCTTGATCTTCTTGCTCGTCGATGCCGCGGAGGCTGACAGGGAAGACAGAGTCCGCTGGAAGTAGACGTCGTCTTCCTCCTCCAGGAACGGGGCAGGGACCGGCACCTCCAGGAACTTAGCCTGCTCGTCGTCGGACTCGGAATAGCCCACTACTTCCTCCTGGGTCTGCACCATGATCTGGTCCCCTCCGTTCGTGTTAACCACGAGCGGCTGCAGCGCAATCAGAGGTGAACTGTGGTGGCCACCGTGGACCCAATTGCCGCTGATATCCGGATACTCAACGGTTTCCATCGCTGCGGGCTGCGCGGGGATGTTCTCCACAGCCACGTTCTCCACAGCAATGTTCTCCACGGCGATGTTCTCCACAGCGATGTTCTCCATGGCCATATTCTCTATGGCGATGTTCTCCAACGGGATATTCTCCATGGTGATGTTCTCCAAAGGGATAGTCTCCACTGAGATACTATCCATGTCGATATTCTCCAAGGCAATATTGTCCAGGGCGATACTGTCCATAGCAATGGTCTCTAGGTGTACCTGGTGCAATTCCAGAAACTTGGCAGCCTCCTCCACGTCTTCTGGGGTGATGTAGATAAAGTTGTTTGAAGCCATGGCTGAGAGCTCTCGACGACGAGGCTTTCGCTACGAGGCGGCAGCGCAGGGCGGGCTCCTGGAAGGCGGCGGAGGAAGCTGAGGGGAGGAGCGCGGCTCGGGCGAGGGCGCGAGCTCCGGCGAAAGGCGCGAAGGGCAGAGAACGATGCTCGCCGGCGGTTTAGGCGTTAGACGCGGGGGATTCTGGGCATCCTGGCACCCAGCGCATGCGCTTCCCGCCCCCCTGGTAGTACCCGGCCGGCGCATGCGTGCGTGCGATCGCGCTCATACCCGTATGCTACCCCTCCGGCCTCTTGGCTCTGTCTACCCGCTATTGCTTCCTCAATATTAATTCGCGAACCAGGGTCTTTACTGAATTTTTTCTATATTTCATTTCCATTTATTTTATCCATCTCTCTCCTGGGTGTATAACAGTATGGGGGGGAGGGGAAGAGGCCTTTTTAATATTCATACTCGTTTTTCCCTCTTAATTGCACTGACCCACACTTAGAGATCATTTAATAGTATTAGTGATAGTTGACCGTGGCATTGCTTGTCTTGTCCTTTAAATAGGAATGCTTCTAAGTGTTATATCATTAGGAAGCGTCCAGCTATTTCTACTTTTACTAAAGATTTTTGTTTTTTAGCCATTAATAGATATTGAATTTTATTAAATGTTTCAATATCTGCTGAGATGAGGGTTCCCCTCCCCCCTTAATGTTTAATAATGATTCCCACATTCAAATAGACTACCTAATGTTAAATTATCCTTGCTTTGTTTAGATATACCATGTGATTGCAGAGTATTTTTGGTGCTTTTATCTGAGTTATATTGGCTTAAGAAAAAATCTTGGTTTCTTTCTCTATGTGCTCTGGAAAGTTTATACTAAATTGGAATTAAAAAGAAAAATCGTTTCCTGCAAGATATGAAAGAATTCCACCTACGAAACTTTCAGAGGCGTCCTTCCTCAACTTTCTTAATTTCTCCCACTGTAATTAACCTGTGTATATACTTTTTTCCTATCTCTTCTGGGCTTTATTTAGACTATTTATTATTTTTTTAATAACTATCCAGGATTTTGAAAAATTTTTGCAGAGATGAACAAAGAACATTTTTATAATTGTTCTAATTTTCTATCAGCTATCATTCCCCAATCTGACTGCTAACTCTGTCTATAAAAGCTTTCTCCCATTGTTTAATCTTTTTCTCCTTCAAAGAACTAACGCTTGGACTTAACAGTTATATTTTTTATTTTTTCCAATTTTTATTTTCCAATTATTATTTTCTGCCTATATCCTTACAAATTATAATAATTTCTGAACTATTTTATAGTTTTTCCCCCCACTTCTTCAGTTGCTTATCTGATTTACTTTCACTTATTTCATAACTACCTAAGGCAGTGAATTTTCCTTTTAGCAAACTTTATACATTATTTCATTTTTACTTTTAAATATATACTGCAATTATTGTTTTGAATGAAACTGGACAATTTTTATGTACTATGAGCACTTGAAAATAAATTGTGGTACAGATTTTGACATAATTATTTTTTTCTTATTAACAGCTTTTATGATCTCACTTTTTCATACCTACATGCCAAATATTAAGAGATAGGAGTCTCTTTTGTTACACCTGTTTTTATCTTTGTGCTTTCTCCATTTTCGTTTTGATGGTTTGTTACTTGGTACAGTAAGATTCGCAGTAATTACATTTTCATTGTGGATTATACTCCATGTGATTAAGTGCTCCTCTGTCTCATTTAATGCTTTAGTCATATTTTCTATTCACATGGTATTTTCTTTTTAATTATTTTATTGATTTTAGAGAGGAAGGGAGAGGGATAGAGATAGAAACATCAATGATGAGAGAGAATCACTGATCAGCTGCCTCCTGCACACCCCCCACTGGGGATGGAGCCCGCAACCCAGGCATGTGACCTTGGCCGGAATCGAACCCAGGACCCTTTAGTCCACAGGCTGACGCTCCATCCACTGAGCCAAACTGGCTAGGGCCACATGGTATTTTCTATTCAACTCATTGTACTTTGTCTTTTTAAAATTATGTTGGTTTTAGTTGTGTTTTTTAAAAAAATATATTTTTATTGATTTCAGAGAGGAAGGGGGAGAGGGGAAAAGGGGGAGGGAGGGAGGGAGGAAAGGAGAGGGAGAGGAAGAGAGGGAGGGAGAGAGACATCAATGATTAGAGAGAATCACTGATTAGCTGCCTCCTGCACGCCCTCTTACTGGGGATCAAGCCCGCAACCTGGGCATGTGCCCTTGTCCATAATCGAACCCAGGACCCCTCAGTCCGCAGGCCGATGCCCTATCCACTGAGCCAAACCAGCTAGGGCAGTGGTCGGCAAACTGCGGCTCGCGAGCCACATGCGGCTCGCAAGCCACAGTTTGCCGCTCTGTTGACTAATGAGTTTGCCGACCACTGCCTTAGGGAAAAACACTTAAAAAACATTTTAATAATGCACTAATGTCTTTAACCTGAAGTCAAAACTTCTGGGTAAGGGTAATGCCTTAGCAGTGGTCGGCAAACTCATTAGTCCACATGCGGCTCGCGAGCCGCGGTTTGCCGACCACTGAGCTAGGGCTTGTTCTACTACTTTTGACTGAGATTCTTATAAACTGAATTTAAATGCTTTCATTTGTGATTTGAGTATTTTCTATAAAACCACTAACAACACATAGAAGAATAAAAAAAAATTAAATCTGTTACCTGCACAAAATATCCTTAGCTGCTGGACCGGTGATATAAGTTGCAAATGAGTGGTAAACAGATCAACAAATGCTCCAGGATAAATAATGAAGAGAAAAATTCCAAAGCCATTAAATCGAACTTGTTCCCTAAGAAATTACATAAGAGAAAGAAATTTAGCACTAGTATTACACTTATAAAATTAATAACGTATGTAATTTTAGTACTTCCCACTGTAGTTCAAATTCTTACTTGAAAAACAAGTCTCTCTGGACAGTCAAAAAGTTATACCTACATATGTGATTATCTAGCTATCATTTATCTACATCTCATAATTTTATAATAACGTACATATTTGGTCATCTATGAAAATGCATTTTATAAAATGGCATTCTGAAATAGACTTTTAACTTGAAAATTCTTAGAAACCAATATGCTGAACAAATAGCTTGAAATTAGTCATATATATAAAGAAAAGTTTAATATTTCTATGAGAAACTAAATAAAAAACATTTTTATGGTTTAGTCTGAATTATTTACTGAGGATACAGTAAAAAATATAATTCAATACATTATCTAAATATTTATATTTGTCTTAGGTATTATATTATTATTATTATTATTATTATTATTATTTTGTTAATCCTCACCTGATATTTTTCCATTGATTTTTAGGAGTAGAAGGGAGGTGGAGAGAGAGAAAGAAACATCTATGCCAGAGAGACACATCGATTGGTTGCCTCCCACACACGCCCCGACCAAGGCCAAGGAATGAGCCTACAACCAAGGTATGTGCCTGCCCTCGACCAGAATCGGAACCCAGGACCCTTCAGTATGCGGGCTGACACTCTATCCACTGAGCCAAACTTGCAAGGGCTGTATCTGCTATTATAAATGAAGGTAGAGGTTTATCTAAGTTTATTCATGTTAAACTAAGTACTGTTAAAAATGTATTATGCTCAGACTTTCCTTAGGAGAACTATATATCAATTCATCCTCTAAAAATGGAATTATACTTAACAGCCTCATAAGACCAAATAGTAACTCTGAAAAAAGCACTATCGAAATACACTGTGCTATCACTTAGTACTAAATATATCAGAGGACTGTATAATTCACTTTATCTTGGCAGTTGTGATTTTATAAAAAAAAAAAATTAACCACATTATACTGTGAATTATTAAACTGTTAATAACAATGCTTTTATATGTAAAACCCTAAGGGCTGCAAAGCTAAAAATGTGGAAGCAAAGGTGAAAGAGATTTTTAAAAAAAGGCAGCCACCCGCTTAAACCACTACACAGCACATCTGTGTAGCAGTAAGTGCTCTGTCAAGATGAGGGTTTATTGCCAATCTATAGACTCTTGTTCATAAGCAAGTGGAAAGTAATAAGAAGTGATCAAATCTTCTCATCAAAAACCTTTAATCAGGTCTATACACCGAAGGGATAAAACACATTCCCATTAGCATGTGTACTCCTTATGGCAGTAATTATCAGTGGGAGTGAAGGGGAGTTGTGACTCACCTTCTCGCCCATCGTGATTTTATAGGTTTAGGAGCCTTTAAAACAGTCAGCTATAATTATGATACATTTGGGTAGTCACAACAAAAAGAGGGCATGATACTTGAAGGAAGTCCCAGTTCTCATCCTCCCTTATCTTCTTCTGTGTTTCGATAGGCTATGAAATTTGTTAACAAACCCAGAGCTTTAAATGTTCTTGCTCTAGTTAGCAGAGGCCATGAGTTGAAGCAGGAAAGTATTTCAACTGGTAAGCCAAAGAAAGTACTAAGAAGGCAATGCAAAGGTATCAGCCTGACCCAATGATGAATAGAAAGATTAGGTTTCAGGATTACATGAAAATCATGAAGCACCATGAGGATATAACCGTGCTGGTAGAGGGCAACGGACAGAAAGACCCAGATTATAGCTATACATATGGTTAACTGAGCATATTCATCAATATATAAATCTCCTCTGCAAAAGAGAGGTACCTCAAAATAATAATTACAGATATACACTGGATAGCATGCACAGAAAGAAAAATATCAAATGTAGCAGATTTTAGTAATAAAATCTCCTAAATGCAAGCTGCTTTGCATGTAGTAGGAATAAAAAGGTAAATATCATTACCTAATGGCTGCTATCCCGTGTCCAATTTCATGTACAACACCACTAATGAGGACTGCAGCGAAGAAATAGGTCAGTTGGTTGACGGGTAAATTTATACCAGGAACCTATAAATTTCATAGACACAAGGATAAGCACACACTTGGGTACCAAGAGAACATGATGTCCACTTTGTATTAAAGCTTAAACTTCAAAGCTGATAGTTCTATAAACGAAAAATAATGTGAATATCAATGGTTCATTTTTTCATTTCTATCATAATAAAAGTAAAAACACCAGTCATTTTTTTTTGAAGTAGGCAGCTTTTGAATTAAGCAAAATACCAATTGAAAGAGAACAGGAAACACCAGGTTAAAAAGCTGAAATTTTAGCTTCCTGTAGTTTTCACCACGGGAAAGAATTAGAGAGCCTGGCACAGTGCCAGGGGCCAGGGAGTGTGAAGCGACATTGAAGGAGTCAGCTGGAAGCCTGATTTGGGAATTCTGGTTACAATTCCTAGTTCTTCCTCTATTCCTCTATATTGTTATTGCAGGGTTCCAAGTACTTATGTGAATAATATAGGAAGGATATCACCACCCCCATCAATGGATTTCCTTTTAGTATTCTCAACTTATATGAGAGTTGTTAATTAAAGGTAGTGTAATAAAGCGCCTTGTTGGTGTAGGAGTACTATACCCTCCATTACTTTGATTGCATCAGTTTGTGCAGTACATGGGTAGGAGCAAAGTGATACATAAATATTGTATTAAAATTGAAATTTAATGCAAAAGGTATGGCATTTGGAACATTCATACATATTAAGGATCTGTGAAGAATCACGAGTTGTCTTGTGCCCTAACTGGCTTGGCTCAGTGACTAGAGCAGGGGTCCTCAAACTTTTTAAACAGGGGGCCAATTCACTATCCCTCAGACCGTTGGAGGGCCAGACTATAGTTTTAAAAAAAACTATGAACAAATTCCTATGCACACTGCACATATCTTATTTTGAAGTAAAAAAAGAAAACGGCAAAAACACCCGCATGTGGCCCGCGGGCCGTAGTTTGAGGACGCCTGGACTAGAGCGTTGGCCTGCAGACCAAAGGGTCCTGGGTTCAATTCCAGTCAAGGGCATGAACCTTGGTTGCAGGCTCCTCCCCAGCCTGGGCCCTGGTTGGGGCTCCTGCAGGAGGCAAACAATCGATGTGTTTCTCTCACATCGATGTTTCTCTCTGACTTTCCCTCTCTCTTCCAATCTCCCTAAAATTCAATGGAAAAATATTCTCAGGTGAGGATTAACAACAACAAAAAGTTGTCTTGCAAACATGTGCTCCTAAGATGTTGTATAGGTATTCAGCATTGCATACACAAGGGAAGTTTGCGATTTAAGGGCTGCATGACAAATTATTTATTTTATTTTAAAAAATATATTTTTAATTGATTTTTTACAGAGAGGAAGGGAGAGAGAACTAGAAACATTGATGAGAGAGAAACATCAATCAGCTGCCTCCTGCACACTCCCTACTGGGGATGTGCCCGCAACCAAGGTACATGCCCTTGACAGGAATTGAACTGGACCCTTGAGTCCGCAGGCCGACGCTTTATCCACTGAGCCAAACCGGTTAGGGCTTATTTTATTTTTTAAATATACTTTTCATTGTTGATAGTATTACAGATATTTCCCCTTTCCCCCTCCTTTACCCCCCTCTAAATTATTATTTTTTTAGATACCCAAGAATCTGCTCCTAAGATAAATAATCACTCCCAAGTTATGTCAATTGTTAAGGAGAGATTCTATAAAATAGGCTAAGTGGGGCCCACCAGGCATTAATACTATACTGAGCATCTATTTCTCACAGTCCAGGAGTTGGGACCCTGAAGGTATCCTTCTGGAGGAAATTCCTCCTTTCTATTATTAATTATTGTTTTAAATTAATTATAAAATATGTCTAAAGCAGGAAAACTTGAAAACTCAAAAGATAAAGAGAAGCCTATAATCTTGTTCCCAGAACACAAAAACCATTCTCCATGTTTTGATGCATGTCTTTCTATCTTTTCGTGTACACATATTTTTTTAAATTGGGCTTTTATTATGAATACTAGAGCCCTGGTGCACGAAATTTGAGCACTGGCGGGGGGGGGGGGGGGCCCTCAGCCCAGCCTGCACCCTCTCGCAGTCCGGGAGCCCCATGATCGATCACCCTGCAGAGGGAGGCCTCGCCCGCCGGCCAGTGGCCTGGGCCTCCCTCTGCGGGGCAATTGTGGGGCGATGGCGGGGCCCCCCACCAATTGAATCGCACTGGCCTTGGCTGGCCTGGGACCAGTAAGTGTCATAGGGTGGTTGTCCGGACAGTCATTTTGCTGTTCGGCTGTTTGGCCAGCTTACATATTACGCTTTTATTATTATAGATGGTTTTAAAATCTGACCCTTTCATTTAGTAGTTCCACAAAAATTTTCCCATGAGTATTTTCTGATTCAACATGTTTTTAACAGCTGCATTTTATTCTATGGAATAGATTGTTGGGCATTTAATTGTCTTAAAAGATTCTGCTTTTATTTTGTTTTGTTAATCCTCACCAGAGGATATTTTTCCAATGATTTTTAGAGAAAGTGGAAGGGAAAGGGAGAGACAGAGAGAAACATCGATGTGAAAGAGACACATCGATTGGTTGCCTACTGCACACACTCAGATGAGGGCTGGGGAACCTGCACCAAGGTACGTGCCATTGACGGGAATCGAACCCAGGACTATTCAGTCTGCAGGCTGATGCTCTCTATCCACTGAGCCAAACTGGCTAGGGCTAAGTTTCTGCTCTTATAAATACTATAATAAACATACTTAGACACATATATCCAAATATTTTGGGGGGATAAATTATTAGACAAGCATGGTTGGTTCAGGCTCCAGAGAAATATCCCCTGGGTTAGACAGTCTGCCTCCATCACTAATTTGCTAAGTGACCTGGAGAAAATTCGATTATTTCCCCAACACTTCAATTTCCTCATCATTAAAATGGAAACAACCACATTTACATAAGAGAGTAATTTTAAGGATTACATGAGATAATCCTTGTCCAATGTTTAAAATTATGCCTCACAGAGAGGGTAACAAATGCTATTATTACACAAAATCTAAAGGACTTTCATACATACCAAACTGCTAACAGCAGACACTTCCATAACTTGGGCAAGCTCATTTTATTCAAATCGGCAATTTGAGAGAAATACAAAGCATCCCGCCCTAGCCGGTTTGGCTCAGTGAATAGAGCGTTGGCCTGCGGACCAAAAGGTCCCAGGTTTGATTCCGGTCAAGGGCACATACCTCGGTTGCAGGCTCCTCCCCAGCCCGGGCCCTGGTTGGGGCATGTGCAGGAGGCAACCACTCAATGTGTTTCTCTCACATCGATGTTTCTCTCTGTCTTTCCCTCTCTTCTACTCTCCCTAAAAAAAATCAATGGAAAAATATCCGCGGGTGAGGATTAAAAAAAAAAAAAAAAGCATTCCATTGTTTTGATGTATATTTCTTTGATCATTATTAAAGCTGTACTTTCCCCCTACTTTTGACCCCTGATAGGTCTTTTGAGAGTAGCCTATTCATGACTTGCCTATTTTTTTCTTTTAGAGTATTCATATTTTTCTTATTGATCTGTAAGATAACTTTGAATATTAATTATCAGTCCTCTGTAATACATCACAAATGTATTTACAAGTTTCTTTGCCTTTAGTTTTTTATATATAAAAATGTTATGTAATCAAATCTATCAATATTCCTGTTTTCTGCCATTAGTTTTATGCTTATGTCTTCCTTATTCTGTGTTCACATAAACAGAAACCTGTTTTTTTCTTTTCAAGATCTTTTATGATTTCATGTTTTAATTTTAATTCATTCAATTTTAGTTTATTTTTGTGTACAACAGAGGACTTTCACTTTTAAGTCTCCTTTAGTAACTGAAGAGGAGATTCAAACCATGCTGCATGGACAGCTTTCTAAATTCATTAGCAATTCCAAGTGTCTTTTCCTTAGTTTTCATAATTATCATTTTTGACATATACATAAAATTTCACTGAATGACAATCCCATAATTTATCCATTTGTGTATTATATATTGTGGTTGTTTCCAGTTCTTCATAGTAATAAATAATATTAGGGAAAATACTACTTTTGATTAATACTACTTTTTCTATATTTAGGCCAATTATGATGCTGATTATGTAGTCCTCTTTACCCAGACCCTACTCAGCACCTCTTTTCAAGAACATCAGTGGATCTTTTTCTACATACCAACTTCATTCCCATGTTGTGAGGCATCTTTCTGTTCAGATTAGTAGTTTCCTTTTCTCTGACCCCTTTCTAAATTTATGTACTGAAGATTAATTCTCAAGCATTCTCACTATATCACAAAGTATCCTGATTACTTTGCCTTTATGTCAAATAAATCAATAGGCTTGATCTAATATAATAGGACAGCAGTTTTCAACTGGTGTGCTATAAGAATTTTTAAAACATGCAATACCTGAGTATTTAATCAGGGGCACTGACCTCTTCTCTTAGATTGCCAAATAAAAAAATGACAACAGCCGCCCTAGCCAGTTTGGCTCAGTGGATTGAGTGTTGGCCTGCGGACTGAAGGGTCCCGGGTTCGATTCCAGTCAAAGGCAGGTACCTCAGTTGCAGGCTCTATCCCCAGCCCTGGTTGAGGTGCATGTGGCAGGCAACCAATCAATGTATCTCTCACATCAATGTTTCTCTCTGTCTCTCCCCCTCCCTTCCACTCTCTCTAAAAAATCAATGGAAAAATATCCTCAGGTGAGGATTAACAGCAACAAAAAAATTACAACAGCCAACACAACAAAAGCTGCCTGGTGTGAATGCTCTGCCCTGAACCATATAAATAGGTCATATAATTGGGTTACATCTTATTGGTCATGTGACATAATAATGTTGAGTCTGACTGGTTAATTCTTGGCATCAGAAATCCTATATAATAAAGAGGTAATATGCAAATTAACCCTCATACCCTTACAAGATGGCTGCCTATGACCAGGCAGGCAGGGGGGTTAGTGAGGGACGACCAAATGATTGAACAAGCAGGCTGCATGGGGCGAGCAGGCCGGCAGGGAGGTTAATGAGGGACGACCAAACAACTGAACAAGCAGGCTGCATGGGGCGACCAGGCCGGCAGGGGGGTTAGTGAGGAACAACCAAACGACTAAACAAGCAGGCTGCATGGGGCGACCAGGCCAGCCAGGGGGTTAGTGAGGGATGACCTAACGATTGATTATTTCAATAAAGGGGTGGGGTGTTTAGGCTGGTGGAGGGCAGTAAGAGGCCACTAGTCTGGTGGGGGGGCAGTGAGGGGCGACTAGGCTGGCGGGAGGGGCAGTTGGGGGGGACCAGGCCAGCAGGAGGGGGGCAATTAGGGGCAACCAGGTCGGCAGGGGGGGCCAGTAAGGGGTGACCAGGCCGGCAGGTGGGGGCAGTAAGGGGTGACCAGGTCGGCAGAGGGGGGGGGCAGTTAGGAGCGACCAGGCCAGCAGGGGGGGGGGCAGTTGGGGGCGACCTGACCAGCAGGGGGGGGCAGTTAGGGACGATCAGGCTGGTGGGGGGGGGCAGTTAGGGGCAACTAGGCAGGCAGGCAGGTGAGCGATTAGGAGCTAGCAGTCCAGGATTGTGAGAGGGCAGTTGGACATCCCCCAAGGGGTCCTGGATTGGAGAGGGTGCAGGCTAGGCTGAGGGGACCCTCCCCCCCATGTACGAATTTCGTGCACCGGGCCTCTAGTACTTATATACAAGTATAGGCACCTGATTTTTTAAAAGTTACTTTGGAGCAAAAGGGTAGGTAATTATTATTATTATTTTGGTAAATCAATCAAAATTATACTTATTTTTTTGCCAAATTGTAAAAAAAGTATTTTTTTGGTGTGCCGCAGAATTTTAGTAATCATTGGTGTGTGCCACGAGATGAAAAAGGTTGAAAATTGCTGCAATAGGACATTGGTTCTTTCTCTTTATTATTTTATAGATATAACAATGAGATAAGGTAAGGATCTGAGCATGTGATTATACCAACAGATGGTAGGTCTTAATTGCTAGCAATAGTACGCAACTGCCCATCTGTCTTGGCCGTGATCAAACAGGGTATTAGATGTACCAGAATACTGATCTCTCAACAACAGAGTGCCAGGTTTTGGGGAATTAATACTGAACCAGACTGTACGGAATTATAAGGTAAACAGAAAGTATGTTCTCTAAGCTACCAGAGCTCATATCAAAGTCAGGAGATAACATTCTTAAACATATACATAAATATGCACAGTGAACTACAGAGGGCAGTTGACTTCTTGCTTGTTCCAAAGCATGACTCTGAGCTCTATGAATAAAATGAGAAGCAAAAAGAAGAAATTATTTCTTCTTTGCATAACATTTTGCCATTCTAATCCTAGCAGGCAGAAAGGACAATGGTTATATTTTCTCTAAATCTACTTCTTTCTCTACTATTCTCTTCTTGGCAAACAATAACTAATTGGGGATATCCCCAGAGTTATCCTAAACTCTCCCTTCTTTAGCCTCACATTCAATTAATGGCCAAGGCCTGAGAACTCCACTCCAATAGATACCTTAAATCTACCCCCTTCATTCTACTTAACACTAATTTAGTTTAGATCTTTATCACTTCTAACATGAATATTCCAACTGCCCTCTTAAATGGTTTCCCCATCTCACCTACTTTGGTTCATTTTGCATAGACCTGTTATCTATAGGTAAAATCAAAACTTCTTAGAATGGCCCTTCATAACCCAGACCCTACCTATATCTCCCATCTTATCTCCTGTACCATACACCTTCCGCCATATACCTCCTAGACATGTCAAAGTTACTTTATAGAAGTACTGGTCTTTCTTAAGGGAGTAGAGTATGATGGCTCTGAGGTCAGTGGTGGATGAGTGATGGAGGGCCCCCCCCCCCAATTTACTAGCTGTGACCATAGGCAGGTGACTTAACATCTCTGTGCCTTGGTTTTCTCATCTGTGAAACGTATCTCCAGATTGTTATAAAAATAAAATAAAATGGGCACAAAAACCTCACACAGGAAGCACTGCATATTCACTAGGTTTTATTATTACTATTATTATTTCCTTCACCTTTCCATGTTATTTGGTTTCCTCTGTTACTGAGATGCTCAATTGCCATCTTCCTTTCCCAGGCTATGTGGATTCTCTTCACCCTTCCCTTGAAGCACTCCTCTACTCTCTCCCCAGCGGCAGGCCCATCTCAGCACGCCTTCTTTCTGTTCCTATAGCACCTTCTGCTCTGTCCAACTGTAGCATAAGCATAGCAGCTCTCCCTCTAAACTAAAACCTCCATGACTGCTAGGAATGGATTTTGTTCCCTGTATAAGCAGGACTCAACACAGGACCAAGAGGCAGAATACACACATTAAATGTTTGCTGAAGAAATAAGTCATCTCTTCCAAGGCCTCACCTGGAAAATTAACTTCTTTTAACCTCTAAGAAATAGCTATTACCATAGGGGAGTTTCTTTTTTAAAAAAATATATTTTTATTTATTTCAATAAATCAATAAAAGGGAGAGGGAGAGAGAGACAGAAATATCAATGATGAGAGAGAATCATTGATCTGTTGCCTCCTGCCCGCCCCCCACTGGGGACCGAGCCCGCAACCCGGGCATGTGCCCTTGACCGGAATCAAACCCGAGACTCTTTAGTCCACAGGTCGATGCACTATCCACTGAGCCAAACCAGCTAGGGCGTAGGAGAGATTCTTTATCATTCGCTATAAATGACTTCTAAATTTTCCCATAGTGACCCAGCCTATAGAAGCCACAAAGAGATGAGTTTTAAAAAAATCTGTCACTAGCTCTTAAACAGTCTATTCCGTTAATAAGAATATGATTAAACCCTAACCGGTTTGGCTCAGTGGATAGAGCGTCGGCCTGCGGACTGAAAGGTCCCAGGTTCGATTCCGGTCAAGGGCATGTACCTTGGTTGCGGGCACATCCCCAGTGGGGGGTGTGCAGGAGGCAGCTGATTGATGTTTCTCTCTCATCGATGTTTCTAACTCTCTATCCCTCTCCCTTCCTCTCTGTAAAAAAATCAATAAAATATATATTTTAAAAAAAGAATATCATTAAAAACATAACATATCTGACTCATGGAAATGAAAACTATAAATTAAAATTTTTGAAATAAAAGTTAGCCAATGGAAAATCACTCTTCCAAACTCTAGAGCAGGAATTAATAAGGTATATAGGTTTACAGAAGTGCTTTAAAATGAGAATTATTATAGAGATCTTAAATCACCATGCTTATTCTTTTATAGTAACAATCATTTAACACCTCAAGACAACACATATTAAATCAAAACCTGTGTAATGTTGACAGTCTTAATGATGGTCCATTTGTTCTGTTACCTCTATTATCGCTGCTACTACATATTGCAGCAATTCTTTGCTATATTCTTACTAATATTTTTGTTTAGGGAGATAATTTGAGAAATCATGCAACTTTTATTTTCATATTTATATTACAGATAGGAGTTATGCTATCCAAAAGAAATTATCTTATATCTATGTTTCAAAAGTTACTTAAAGCAAAAAGAAGGCACTTACCACAACTTGAAGCACTTGTTCGTTGTGAAGTGAGGAGGAGGAGGAAGAGGAAGAAGAGGAGGAAGAGGAGGAAGAAGAAGAAGAGGAGGAGGAAGAAGAGGAAGAAGAGGAGGAAGAATAAGAAGTGGAAGAGTCAGCCATCATTTGTGCTAAAGTCTGCATCAACGTTTTCCCCAGGAGAAAAAAAGAGCTAAACATGGCAATGACACCAAACACCATTCCAAAATTGAACCTGTTAAGAGGAAAAAATTGCGTAAGTGTACAATTTTTCATAATTCATGGGCTAAAAAATTCATTGACCAGGCACATTTCATAGCTTCAAAATGTGTAAAAAATTCCAGTACCCCTATCTCTTTTTTCTTATCTGAACTCCAGATCTGTAATTGAAGCACAGGCTCTAGTCTATCTAAGCTGTTCTAATAACTTACATTTCTCTCATAACTGAAGCGGCTGAATATTCTTTCCAATAAAAAGTTTTGTTTCCTGTCTTTTGCTCATTTACATAGCATTGTTTTGGTCTTGTTCTCATATAGCTATGAAAGTTCTTTTGACATTATATAGACATCCATTTTTTTTATCCATTCTTTTTTATTTACTGATTCTATTATTTGCATCTTATTTTAGCTATATTTTGTGATGAGCTTAAATACTAACATGGTAAAATTTAATGATAGTTTTTTTTTCCTTTTGCTGTTTTAATAATTAGAAGTTACCCTTATATCTATTACATTTTCTAACTTTTTGATAAGTTGTATTTTTCAAGGAACTTATCTATTTCATCTAAATGGTTAAATTTATAGGCATAGAATTGTTCAAAATAGTTTCATTTTTTAAAATGTCTATAGGATCTGTACTAATGTTCCATTTTTCAATTCTGAACTTTAGTTACGTGTGTGATCTTTTTTTCTTGATCAGTCATGGTAGGGAGTTTATCAATTTTATTAATCTTTTCAAAGAACCAATTTTTGGTTTTACTGATTTTCTCTATGATACACTTTTTACTTCACTGATTTCTGCTCTTTATTACTTCCTGCTTTTTATTTTCTTGGCTTTGATTTGCTGGCGCATTTACCGCTTTTCGATGATCTATTTACATTTAGCACTACTCCATTTGGAGCTAAATTTTTAACAAAAAGCAATTTAGACAATGGCCCCCAAACTCCCATATTAGAAATTCTCTCAATTACAAAACATGTCTGTCTCTAGGGTATTCCAGAGATGATCGGAAACCCTTTAACCATAAACGCTATATATTCCATGATTTTTAATTTTTTTTTTAACTAAAGAAGTATGCTTGGCATTGCAAGGGGGCTCCAGGACCCCAACACTGCAATCTGGCTAGCCATTTTCCCACGTGGTTTGTGCATATGCCTTACTGGTTGTTAAATGTTTTTAAAATCCTCCTCCTGGAGGAATATCACAAAAAAAAGTATAAGGGAAAACATGCAGACTTTTGGGCATCCTATGACTCCCAGGACCCACGTTCCTATGTGTGATGATGGGGGAGAGAATTCTCCAGGATTACCTTCCTGATGAAAAAGGCTCCATAGGTTTTTTGCTTTTCTATTAGTGTACAATGTACAGAATAAAGTGAGCAAGTCTAAAGTGTACAGCTCACTGAATTTTTACATATGTGCACCCATGTATCTACCATCCAGATGAAGATATAGAACTTTGCCCTGGTTGGGTGGCCCACTTGCATGGAGCAGTGTCCCAGGCACCAAAAGGTTGTGGGTTCAATTCCCAGTTGGGGCACATACATAGGTTGCAGGTTTAATCCCCGGTTAGGGCATATATGAGACAATCAATCGATAGTTTTCTCTCACATCGATGTTTTTCTTTCTTTCTCTCTCAATCTCTCCCTTCCTCTCTCTCTAAAATCAATAAAACCACATCTCTGGGTGAGGATTTTAAATAAAAATATAGAATCTTGATTTTTAATGTATGCAAAAGCACAATGATGCAATCTCATAAGTTTATATAAAACCAGAAAATTTCTACACTGTCAACATTTTTAAAACTCAGGAGTTTGGAATATGATGGAAACAGTTCCATTAACAAGCATTTCTCATGATCACAATGACTAATTTAAACCAAAAAAAGAAAAAGAAAACGAAGCATACCATTGGTAAAGCATCCTTGCTTTCCGCCGTCCCCAACTATAAAAGGCACGATTGAAAACAGCCGTTTGCCATCTTATGTGAAAAGGGGAGATGCTCAAGCCATTGTTTTCCAGCCAGTCTTCATAAGAATGCTTAAAATACACAGATGACTAAAAGAGAAAGAAACGTTCCACGCCATTCAATTTTGAAGAACAATTTATAATGTTTAAGAAAATTAAAAAATTGCTCTTTTCTATAGGAAAGCAAGATACTGACTGCTCAAATGCCCATAATGTTAAAGCTTTATGTTCAGTCCTCAGTTAAAGGAAAGGCCTCACATTAGCTGGTCTGCTGAAGTTAGGGTCGGGCAAACTAGAGCCCATGGGCCAAATCTGGCCTACAGCCTGTTTTTGCACTGCCTATGAACTAAGGGTGGTTTTTATCTTTAAGAGATTGTACAAAGACAGCAACAACAACCAAATAAGAATATGCAGCACCCTGTGTGGCCCACAAAGCCTAAACTAGTATCTGACCCTTTTACAGAAAAGGTTTGCCGACCTCTGCCGAGAACAGCATGGTCCAAATAGAAATATGTGAGCCACAAATGCCGGCCACAATTCAATTTATATAATTTTAAATTTCCTTGTAGGCAATATTTAAAAAGTTGTAATTAATTTAAATACATTTTCAACTCAAATCAATATAAAAAATAGTGTGCTGGGTCAGTGGTCGGCAAACTCATTAGTCAACAGAGCCAAATATCAACAGTACAACGATGGAAATTTCTTTTGAGAGCCACATTTTTTAAACTTAAACTTCTTCTAACGCCACTTCTTCAAAATAGACTCGCCCAGGCCGTGGTATTGTGTGGAAGAACCACACTCAAGGGGCCAAAGAGCCGCATGTGGCTCGCGAGCCGCAGTTTGCCGACCACGGTACTGGGTGACATCAGAGGAATGGTAGCATGAGAGATCCCTTCGGTCTTTCCCCTTGAAGTTTCAACAATTTCAACAAAGGACTCCCTGCTCAACGCACAAACATGTCTGAGAAACCGCACGCTGAAACATCTAAAAGGTGGGCAAATGGGAGCAAACTGGGAAGGCTAGAAGGGGAAAAGCTGAGGCTAGCCACGGACGCAGCCCTGCAGCTGGGAACTCACAAAGGGGCTCAGTGTGGAGAGGGAAGGAAGCAGGTTGTGGCCATCACGCCCTTCCGTCAAGAAAAGCAAAGAGATTTAATGAGCATTCCTGCAGGTGCAGACAGTACAAGCTGCAGCTGAGCCCAGTGACCTGGGCAGGGACAAAGCACAGAGGTGTGCCCTCGGTTGTCTGGCAATCGGCATTCCAGGCAGAGAAACAAAGCCACAGGGTCCGGTGGAGAGGGGGAGGGTGGTGTGTGTGTGTGTGTGGGGGGGGGATGTCAGGGGGCACGGAACAATGCAAAGGTCCACTGGTTGGCACTGACAGGAGGGCAAAGCAACAAAAGAGGTGGCCGGGTTCCCCAACATCACTCCGCTGCCATGCACTGTGGCTACACTGCCAGCAGCATATGGCTGCAGGGAACAGCATATGGCTACAGGGAACAGCACTGGGAATAAATAAATGGATAAATTCCTACAAATATGTAACTTTCCTAGACTGAATCATGAAGAATTAGGAAACTTAAATAGATCAGTCAACAGTGAGGAAATTGAAACAATTATCAAAAACCTCCCCAAAAATAATAGTTCAGGACCAGGTGGCTTTGTTTTGAATTCTACCAAACATTCAAAGATTTGATACCTATCCTTCTCAAACTCCTCAAAAAAATTGAAGAAGAGACGATACTTCCTAACACATTTTATGAGGCCAACATAACCCTGATATCAAAACTTGGCAAGGATAACACAAAAATAGAAAACTACAAACCAACATCTCTGATGAATACAGATGCAAAAATCCTAAATAAAATACTAGCAAATTGAAGACAACAATACATAAAAATAACAAAACATCATGATCAAGTAGGGTTCATTCCAGGGCACAAGGATGGTTCAACATATGCAAATCAATCAATGTAATACAGCACACTAACAAATCAAAGGATAAAAATCATATGATCTTATCAATAGCTGCAGGAAAAGCATTTGATAAGATACAGCATCGATTTATGACTAAAACACTCAATAAAATCAGTACGGAAAGAAAGTACCTCAACATAATAAAGACCATACACTGAGTGGCCAGATTATGATGATCTCTGAACGCATAATAATCTGGCCACTCAGTGTAGACTGACCACAGAGTTGGGATTTTAAAATAAGGTTTTTCCATGTGTAAGAACTGCATTGTGGGTAGTTAGAAAGAAGCAGAGGACTTACTAGCCAGAGGCTGGGGGCCACTATCTCCTGGTCCCTTGACATATCAAGATTTGCAAGCTTTCCCTTATACATAAGTACACTGAGTGGCCAGGTTATTATGCGTTCAGAGATCATCATAATCTGGCCACTCAGTGTATATGACAAACCCTCTGCTAATATACTCAATGGTGAAAAACTGAAAGCTTGTCCTCTAAAATCAGGAACAAGACAAGGATGTCCACTCTCACTACTCTTATTCAACACAGAACTTCAAAATAAACAAAAAATAAAAACAAACTATTACAGCCCGGGCAGCATGGCTCAGTGGTTGAGCATCAACCTATGAACCAAGAGGTCAAAGTTCGATTCCCAGTCAGGGCACATGCCCAAGTTGCAGGCTCCATTCCCAGTGTGGGGTGTGCAGGAGGCAGCCAATCAATGATTCTCTCTCATCATTGCTGTTTCTCTCTCTCCCTCTCCCTTCCTCTCTGAAATCAATAAAAATATTTAAAAAACTATTAGAAACAATAAACAAATATAGTAACGTTACAGGATACAAAATCAATGTACAAAAATCACTGCATTCCTATATACTAACAATGAAATTTCAGAAAAAGAAATGAGAAAAGATTCCTTTTGCAATTGCAACTGAAGGAATAAAATACCTAGGAATAAATTCAACAAAGGATGTGAAGGAACTATATACTTAAAATTACAATGCATTATTATTTTTTTTTATTTTATTGATTTTTTTACAGAGAGAAAGGGAGAGGATAGAGAGTTAGAAACACTGATGAGAGAGAAACATCAATCAGCTGCCTCCTGCACACCCCCTACTGGGGATGTGCCCACAACCAAAGTACATGCCCTTGACCGGAATCGAACCTGGGACCTTTCAGTCTGCAGGCCGATGCTCTATCCCAGGGGTCCTCAAACTTTTTAAACGGGGGCAGTTCACTGTCCCTCAGACCGTTGGAGGGCCGGATTATAGTTTAAAAAAAAAACTATGAACAAATTCCTATGCACACTGCACATACCTTATTTTGAAGTAAAAAAACAAAACGGCAAAAACACCCGTATGTGGCCCGCGGGCCATAGTTTGAGGACGCCTGCTCTATCCACTGATCCAAAACGGTTAGGGCTACAATGCATTATTAAAGATTGAAAAAGACACGATAAAATGAAAAGATATTTCATGTTCACGGATTGGAAGAATCAGCAGTTAAAATGACCACATTATCCAAAGCAATATATAGATTTAATGTAATCCCCATCAAAATTCCAATGTCATTTTTTAAAGAAATAAAACAAAAAATAATCAGATTTGTATGGAACTACAAAAGACCCAAAATAGCGAAAGCAATCCTGAGATAAAAGAACGAACCTGGCCCTCGGCCTGTGGACTGAAGGGTCCCAGGTTTGATTAAGGTCAAGGGCACATGTGGGGCTCGATCCCCAGTATGGGGCGTGCAGGAGGCAGCCAATCAATGATTCCCTCTCATCATTGATGTTTCTATCTCTCTCCCTTCCTATCTGAAATCAATAAAAATATAGCAAAACACAACAAAACAAAAAGAACGAACCTGGAGGTACCACACAATCTGACTTCAAATTATACTTCACGACAAAGATAATCAAGACAGCATGATACTGGCAGAAAAACAGAAACACAGACCAATGGAACAGAATTGCGAGCCCATAAATAAAACCACATGTGTATGGGCAAATAATTGATTTCAAAGGAGCCAAAAATACACAATGAAAAGAAAGTCTCTTCAATAAATGGTGCTGGGAAAATTCGAAAGCCACATGCAAAAGAAAGAACTAGACTACAGCTTATCCCCATGTACAAAAATTAATTCAAAATGGATCAAAGGCCTAAATATAAGATCTGAAACAATAAATTACATAGAAGAAAACATAGGTTCTAAACTCATGAACCTTGGTCTTAGAGAAGATTTTATGAGTTTGACCGCCAAAGGCAAGGGAAGTGAAGGCAAAAATAAATGAATGGGACTATATAAAACTAAAAATCTTCTGCACAGCAAAAGAAACAAAAAGGCAATCAACTGAATGGGAGATAGTATTTACAAACAGCTGCTCCGATATGGGGTTAATATCCAAAATATATACAGAACTCATACAACTTAACACCAAACAAACAAACAAACAACACAATAAAAAAAATGAGCCCAGCCCTAGCCGGCTTGGCTTAGTGGCTAGAGCTTTGGCCCCGCGGACTGAAGGGTCTCGGGTTTGATTCTGGTCAAGGGCATCTGCCTGGGTTTTGGGCTCGATCCCCAGTAGGGGGCGTGCAGGAGGCAGCTGATCAATGATTCTCATCATTGATGTTTCTATCTCTCTCTTCCTCTCTTAAATCAATAAAAATATATTTTTAAAAAATGAGCCCAGCAGTGGTTAAGCATCGACCCATGAACCAAGAGATCCTCGGTTTGCTTGCCGTCAGGGCACATGCCTGGGTTGCATCGGGCTCAATCCCTGGTGGGGCATGCAGGAGGCAGCCAAAAGATGTCTCTCTCATCCATGTTTCTATCTCTCTATCCCTCTCCCTTCCTCTCTCTCTAAAATTAATAAAAACATTAAAAAAATAAAAAAATAGGCAGAGGACCAGAGCAGACACTTCTCCCAAGAAGATATACAAAGACCAACAGATATATGAAAAGGTGCCCAACATTACTAGCTATTAGGGAAATGCAAGTCAAAACTACGAGATACCACCTCTGCCTGTTAGAATGGCTATTTATCAGCAAGACAAATAATAACAAGTGTTGGAGAGGTAGTGGAGGAAAAGGAACGATCTTTCACTGCTGGTGTGAATGTACACTGGTATAGCCACTACGGAAAACAGTATGGAGGTTCGTCAAAAAATTAATAGATACCATATGACCCAGCAATCCCTCTTCTGGGTATCTACCCCAAAAATTTGAAAACATTTATTTGCATAGATATATGCACCCCTATGTTCACTGCAGCACTAATCACGGTGGCCAAGACATGGAAACAACCAAAGTGTCCTTTGATAAATGATTGGATAAATAAGATGCGGTACATATATAATATGGAATACTACTCAGCCAGAAGAAAAGATGAGCCACTGCCATTTGCCACATGGATTGAGATTATGCTAAGCGAAATAAATCAGACAGAAAAAAGCTAAGAACCATAGGATTTCACTCATATGTAGGATATAAAATAGCACCATGGTTACCAGCGGGAAGGGGGTGAGGGGTAATAAAAAGTAAAGTAAGCCAAATATATGGTTATGGAAGATGATCTGACTTTGGGTGGTGGGCACACAATGCAATATACAGATTATGCATCATAGAAATCTACACCTGAAACCTAGATCATCTCATTAACCAGTCACCCCAATAAATTTAATAAAAAAATTTAAATATTGTAATAATTTACAATTCTATTTACTTATGCACCAAGACTTTGAAATCTGGTTTCAACTTTATACTTACAGCCCATCTCAATTCAGACCAGCTCCATTTCAAATGCTTGATGGCCACATGCAGTTAGTGGCTACTGTTTGCTACCATAGCTAGAGGTCTTGTGTTATAATTTAAATAGACCCCAACCAGTCAAACAGAGGAAACAGGTTAATTGGAGTCAGCTTTCTATTCTTTTCCGAGCAACCTTAGGAAATTAGGCCTACTTTGATGATGTAAAAGTAAAAAAAAAAACAAAAAAAAACAACAACAAAAAACTTATCTAAAGCCATCTTGAGCTCAGTTAACTTCTCTTACATTCTTCAGGGTTGCCAGGATAGCTGCTTAAATACAGCCTAACAAGAGTTTTATTTTTAGGAAAGTTTGAAGTCCTTCAGTACAGATTTTGGATAATGTAAGTCTATTTTATATACATGGACTCCTATTACCTCAGTTACAGAAAGTACAGTTAGTATTTGGTCCTATCAATGCCCATCCATTTGAGAAACTTATCTGTCTCTAGAAGAATATTTCACCCCTATCACAGTCATAAAAAATGACCTGAGTCTGAATATAGGCATCTATTTGCCTTTGGATCTGTAATGTTCTCTGCTCTCAATCTTCAGGTGAAGTTTCTGAAACCTGCTTGTTTTCCAAGACTTTTAAAGGAGACTGACACGCCACTAGAGCAGATGTCCACAGAGGAAATCCTAAAAGAACCAAGCGTGGAACAGCAGAACAACAACTCCCTGAAACAGAGGAGCTGAAGGTACAGACTCCCAAAGCTCTGAGGCCTTTACATTCCCCGGGCAGATATGCTGAATAAGACGTGTTTTTTTTTTGCTCAAGGAATAGTGGTCTTTTAAGCCAGGGGCTGTTACTGAAACTAAAATGCCATCCTGATCACCTCACACACTTGACCAAAGACTACGGAGGTTTGAAAAATCCCTTTTATTTTGGACTTCTGTCACACATGCAGCATGAAGAAACCATGTGGCTTTGCTTTTTTCTAAACAACAAAATCACTGTTTAAAGAAGTAGTCTGTGGGGGGATGAGGACAAATATGTGACACCTTAATCAATAAAGAAATTTAAAAAAAATAAAAAAATAAAAAATAAATAAAAAATAAATAAAAAATAAAAAAGAAGTAGTCTGTATTGCTTATGACATGCATGTGCAGATGAAGCACGGAATCCTGTGAAGATGGAGTCTGATTCTATAGTCCAGAGATGAGGACTGAGATTCTACATTTCTGAGAAGCTTCCAGATGATACAGGTGCTGCTGGTCCTTGAACCTCAGGTTGAGTGGATGTACTAATGCAATCTTCTCTACTATATCAGGAAATCTTTGCTATCATTCGCCCTACTTTGAAGATGAAGAAACTGAAGCACAAAAGACTACTCTGCCCAACAGTCTCACAACCACTGGGAAGTGGAGGAGCCCAATCCTGGATCTAAAGGACTCCACTGTGTAACCTCCTCACTTTGCAAGTTCAAATGCAACAAAGTAGAACACGTATTTCATTTTACTATTAAGCCTAAAACACAAACGAAACTATTTAAGACGATATTCATGACATGGTTTTACTATTCGTAATTAACATTTTGATTAAACATTTGAGAATTTATATGCTTTCATTCCACACAGAGCTACCCCCACCCTCCAATATTCAATTCCAAAAGGTTGCTCGAAGCATGTGGTCAAATGGTCATAATTTTTGCTACCCTTTCCAAATAACTGGAGAATGGACCATGTACCCAGAGAGTGTGTGTGTGGGGGGATAGTCAATGTGAAGAAGGGGGTGGAGGATGCAAATTGCAATACGATTAGTCAGAATTCTAAATCCTTGCTACTAAGTATTTATTACTTTGAAGTATAGGCTGTAGCCTAGGAAACATTTGCGGCGCTTGGGAACTGGTTGGAAACACAGAACCTTAGGCCCCGCCCCAGACCGGATGAATCAGAATGTACATTTTAACCGGAACCCCCGATGACCGTGTGTACTTTGACGTTTTAGACGTAAATCACAACTTGATTTAGATTCACTCCATAATACCAGGATCTCTAGAGGGTCGTGGCCTCAAAGACAATGGGGGTAACAATGCCTTTCCTATGCGGACATTTTCAACCCCGGGGCACTGCCGCTGATTAAGGCAGTGTCCCGGCTCTTCCAAGACCACTACCATCGCCTCCAGGGCTGGACCCGAAGGCTGCGGGGTGCCGCCCCGCAATGCGACTGCGGCTGCTGCGCAGCCCGCCACACCCCTCCCGCGGCCCGCCAAAATGTACTCCACGGGCCCGGGCACCACGCGGAAGGCCGCACGTGGACACCCGCCGCGCGGCTTGCAGACCGGGAAACGCGAGGTAGAAGAGAAAAAGCCTCGGGTCGTGCGCCCCAGTCCTGGGTACCGCGGACCCGAGGCCCTCACCTTCAGCACCAAATCGGTCAGGTAGACGGCAGTCCAGCCGCCCACCACCACCACCACCAGCGACACCGGAATCATGGCAGCGACGGGGGGCAGCGGAGGCCAGGCGAGCCCCGGCGTCCTCCTCCCTGCGAGCCGTGCAATGAACCGAAGGCGCGATGCCTACAACCACACCATCTGCGCAGGAACAAGCCGGCCACCGGCTCCTTTCTCGCGATGGCGCCGTTTCCCCCCGGCCTTTTCCGGTTAAGCACGGACCGACGCATGCGCGCCGGAAAAGGAGGCGGGGGCTTATTTTTGTGGGACACTGGCGCGCCGACGTCCCGGCATCTGTTCGGCTGCGGCTGCCGGCCCTCCAGTGATTTCTTAGGCTTTGTCCCTCCCTGCTGTTTGCTCATGTTCTCTGGTTCCAGCCTAGGGTTTCCTGTTGCTTTTTAATCTAGTGAGGGCTTGGGGTCACCTGAAGTAATAATCGCCCCCACCTCCCAGACCTGGTTATAGGTATCCAGATTTAAGTGACTTTTATTTGTTCTTTTTATTCAAGTGTCATTTGCATTTAGTGAAATCATAATACAGAAGACAACTGTCCATTTCATTGAGTTCTAATAAGTTTTATTTGTGTGCCCTAATAAAAATAAAGAACAGATTTCAGGAATTTCCTTCCTGGTCAATCCCCTCCTCCCTTCTTTATGTAAATAGAATCATACACTAGGCACTCTAGTGTCTGGCTTATTTTGCTCAACAAAATATAGGGTGGGGCAAAAGTAGGTTTACAGTTGTTTGTATGAAAAAATAAAACACTTGCCCTAGCTCATTTGGCTCAGTGGATAGTGTCAGCCTGTGGACTGAAGGTTCCCAGGTTCGATTCTGGTCAAGGGCACATGCCTGGGTTCCGGGCTCAATACCCAGTGTGGGGCGTGCAGGGGGCAGCTGATCAACGATTCTCTCTCATCATTGATGTTTCTATCTCCCCCTTCCTCTCTGAAACCAATAAAAATATATTTTAAAAATAAATAAAACAATTAATAAATAGCAATACAAGAATAAACTATGTTTCACATATTCGCAACTGTAAACCTACTTTTGTCAAACCCTGTATTTGAGAGCTGTAGTGGAGGAGAATTTGAGACCCCAAAATATGCCTTTTTGGTATATTATTTTAAACTGGTTTTTAAAAACAGACAAGAGAAGCTCTAAAAACCAATTAGAAGTTACCCGTTTGTAAGAGGTATTTACATTTATAAAAGGAATCTTCATTTGCAAAGGTGTGGCCCTCTCTGTACCAGGAAGGATAGGAGGAACACTTTATCACTTTATCAATGGGGAAGGCAAACACCTTAATCCTGCATAACACCTTATCCTTGTTTACTGTGCTTTTCTTGGTCACCTCCCCTACTGGCCTCCTCCCAAACCCCAATATCCTTTGTCTTCAGCTGGAGATAATACTAAAGGTGGTGGCTTTAGCCATTTTGGAGATCTACTCAGTTTTCCTGAGTCTACAGGTTATTAAACTTTTTAAAAATCCTCACCCAAGGATATGTTTTTATTGATTTTTAGAGAGAGAGGGAGGGAAAGAGAGAAACTTCAGTGTGAGAAAGAAACATTGATTGGTTGTCTCCCATATGTGCCCTGACTGGGGATCGAACCCAAAACCTGGGTATGTGCCTTGCCAGGGAATGGAACCCAACACCTTTGGGTGCATGGGATGATGCTCCTGCCAGGGCCGGTTTTTTGTTGTTGTTGCTGCTGTTGTTTTAAATCCCACAGGAACTGTTGTTAAGCCCTGTCACTATAGGTCCTAAATTTGGCATTAGAAAAAAAAATCTCATCCCAGTATTTCATATTTATTCCTATTGTTAACGAAAAAAAAAAAACCATTGAAAACTGTAAAGAATTTTTGTGAGTTTATTTGAGCCAAACTGTCGACATATGCCAGGAAGCAGAACCCCAATAAATTGAGATAAAGCTCCGAAGAATGGCGGGTTACAGAGCAATCAAAGGAGGGACATAGGTGGGTTACAGGAAACTCATTGGTGATGGATTAAGGAGGTGGGATAAAGCAAAGCGGTGGGAAACCTCTGGGATAGGGTGAAAAGTGAAATGATGGACATGTGCTTCTCTTACAGAGATGGATACAGGATACTTTAACGTAAATTAACAGTTGACAATTAACTTGATAACAATAACAATGAGGGAATGTCCCGGTGCCATTTGTTGTGCCCTGAGGGGTCCAGGGTAAAAAGGAAGTTACAAGTTACCCAGACATCTCACAGATATGTTATCTTAGAGGCAAAAAGGCAAATGGGCTCAGTAAAGGAGATCTAAGTTGATCTTTGGAAAATATCGGCCTAGGACGTGACTACCCACTATAACCTGTTTGTAGTTAAATATTTAATTTTCAAACCATCTTTTGTGGTTATTTTAGGTCTCTGAGTTTGCAAGACTGCCACGCAGGCCTCCCCTGAGCTTGTCAGGTTAGCATGTGGCTCCTTTCGTCCACACTATTAATGTCCATTTAAAATTCCTTTTTAAAGTTATGTAGCTTAGAGCAATTGAATCAGAATCTCAGCGTGGGACCCAAGCATTAGTATTTTTTAAGCTCCTTAAGTCATTCCACTGTGCAGCCAAGACAGAACCACTGAACTAGATGGTCTCTAATGGGAAGGAAAACGAATATTTATGGAGTGTTTTCCTGCATTTTCTTAATGTTCAAGCCTTTAAAGTTATTTGTTCTACCTTTTCTGGAAAAGCATCATCAATAAAAATACTAATACCAGTCCTAGCCGAATTGCTCAGTTCATTGGAGCATTGCCCATCTCTCTCTCTCTCTCTCTCTCTCTCTCTCTCTCTCTCTCTCTCTCTCTCTCTCTCCTCTCCCTCTCCCTCTCCCTCCCCCTCTCCCTCTCTCTCTCTAAAAAAAAATACTAATACCCAAATATCACGGACATAATACTATCTTAAGAACAAGTATCCCAAATAGAAACGCACCTCCAAAGCATCCTCTACAGTAAAAATAAAGTGTAACACTACACCTATATTACAGATATTGCTACTAGTTTGCCTCACTGTCCATACTTTTCCTAAAGTTTTAATATTTTAGCACCATAACTCTCTTATCTTGAGAAACCTTATGATTCAGCTCCTCTGTGTGTATATGTGCTACTATAAAGTGTTTTAAATTATTTTAGACAGAGCTGGTTGTCAATTATAAGAGTTTATATTCGAGCATCCTGTGGCTTCACAGTTTTCCAGATACAGGTGTCCCAAAAGTCTTAGTGCAGTTTTAGGTTTTGATCATTTCAGAAGTATAAATGAAACATACTTACAAAGCCGAAACCGGTTTGGCTCAGTGGATAGAGCGTCGGCCTGTGGACTCAAAGGTCCCGGGTTCGATTCCGGTCAAGGGCATGTACCTTGGTTGCGGGCACATCCCCAGTAGGGGGTGTGCAGGAGGCAGCTGATCGATGTTTCTCTCTCATCGATGTTTCTAGCTCTCTATCCCTCTCTCTTCCTCTCTGTAAAAAATCAATAAAAAATATATATATTATAAAAAAAAAAGAAACATACTTACAAAAAAGTATCACCTGAATGTTTACTTCAATTGCTTCTACACTTACTCATTTTGTGAAGTTTGAATAATTTTACATTTCAAAATTTTTAGTTCACCTAACAGAGAATGGCAGACATTAACTGAAAAAAGGAAATTGAAATACGTTTACTGTTCAAAAAATTTTAAGATCAAATAAGCAGGAAGGAAATTGAAATAATTTTACTTTCAAATGATGTTTTGTGTACGTTTGCAGAATTTGTACTTCTGAAGTTATTAAAACCTAAAACTGCATTAACACTATTGGTGCACAATTGTATTTGAGCTGACCTTTGCTCTTATACACTGAGTGGCCAGATTATTATGATCTCTAAACGCATAATAATCTGGCCACTCAGTGTGTGTGTGTGTGTGTGTGTGTGTGTGTATGTGTATGATGTGTATGTATGTGTGTGTGTGTGTGTATACATTATATATATATATATATATATATATATATATATATATATATATATATATATATTAGAGGCCCAGTGCATGAATTCGTGCATGGGTGGGGTCCGGCCAGCCTGGCCAGGGGGAGGGGACAGGGGCAGTTGGCTGGCCTGCCTGCTGGTCGAACTCCTGGTCGAGGGGACAATTTGCATATTAGCCTTTCATTATATAGGATATACACTGAGTGGCCAGATTATTATGCGTTCAGAGATCATAATAATCTAGCCACTCAGTGTATAACTCCCTGGGAGAAGAATATTAACTTAAGAATGGAAATGTCTTCTCTTTTGTTAGCCTGAAGCCTTGTCTGGACCACTTGCTGGGACAAGTACCAGCTGCTGTGTAGCTATCTGATTACCCAAAATATGAAGTAAATAAGTTGATTGTGTTCTGTTCCAAACCTAAAAATTTGCTTATTCAACTGACTTGGTGTTCTCATCAGGGACCCAGCAGTCAAAACAAAACATTGAACTGAATCCTGCTGGTTTTTGGAATTTATCAGTAGTGGAAGCCAGCTGGTGGCAGCAGAAGAGACAAGATAGAGAATGCAAGATGGCAGTAAAAAAAAAAATGCCTAAATTCCAGAAGATAAAGGTATTCTTCCTTAGAATAAATTTGTGACCTAATTACAAATCATTTCAGGTTTCTGTCAAGTAACGTTTAAGTAAAGGGCATATAACCAAGCTTTTATTCATATTATTTTGTTTAATATTTTTTAGAGGGGCACCAAATATACATTTTGGCTGAATACAAAATAGTTGCATGTTAAAATCAATATTTGCATGAAGGAGACTATCACCATCTATATATAGAAAACCCTAATATGCAAATAACCAAATGGTGGAACAACTAAACAACCGGGCACTATGACATGAGCTGACCACCAGGGGCGTGCGTGGAACATGGCAGGCATCAGCAGCAGGCGGCAGAGTGCAGAACATGGTGGGCGTCGGCCGTGGCAGGATGGTGGAGCAGGTAAGCAGGGGTGCCAGACCAAGGTGGGGCGCTGGGCACTGTCATTGGGGCGAGCCTCTGGTGGTTACTGAAAATTCTTTGCTCCTGGCACCGGTCCCGATTGCTCAGCACTGTCAGTGGGTGCGCCGATCGCCCCTGAGGGCTTCTCTACCTCCCCTTGTTCCTGAAGGGTGATCAAGGCAGCAGCCACTGCTCACACCTGCTGACGGCACCTGCCCCACTTGCATCTGCTGATGGTGCTAGCCCAAATAGCTCTGTACCGTCAGCAGGTGTGAGCGGGGCCGGCGCCGTCAGTGCGTGGGAGCGGTGGCAGTGGGAGCGGGGCTGCAGGCAGACAGGGGACCAGGGGCCATAGCACGAGGGGCTCGGCGGGGGCGTGGAGGATGGGCCGAGACCCGCCCCTGTGCCTATGGCAGCCTCGCAGCCCACAGTTCTTTTCAAGGTGCACAAATTCGTGCACTGGGCCCCTAGTCTTTTTTTTTTTTTTGGCTAGTCAAATGCAGTAGTGAGAAGGGAGGCATATAGAAGGAGGACTTCAATCTGTAACTGACTGTGTACAATCAATTGTGATAACTCACTTGGGCCCCTAGTCTTAATAATAAAAGCCCAGGATTGTAACAACCGCTCATGACCAAACGCTGACCATACGGAAGTCAGCGCTGGGTAGCCCAGCTGCAGCCTGGTGACCCAGCACTGACTGCCAAGGTGGCTGAGACCCAGAAAGTGAGTCAGGGTCTGATCTGCAGCCTCAGGGGAAGCTGTTGATCAGTGTACTTACCTTTCTCTTTCTCTCCCTCTTTCTTTCTGATCTTCGCCAGCAGCCAGACCTAGAGATAGGCCTGGAGATGCTTACTGGCATAGGAACCGACCAATCAGAACCAAAGGTGGGTGCTGTGGGGAGCCAATGACTACCTAGGAGGCAGAGCTTCTGATGCTGACTGGCATAGGAACCAACCAATGTGAACCAAATCTGGGTGCTGTGGGGAGCCAATGGCTGCCTAGGAGGCAGGGCTTTTGACGTTGACTGGCATAGGAACCAACCAATTAGAACCAAAGGTGGGTGCTGTGGGAACCAATGGCTGCCTAGGAGGTGGAGCTTTTGATGCTGACTGGCATAGGAACTGACCAATCAGAACCAAATAAGGGTGCTGTGAAGAACCAATGGCTGCCTAGGAGGTGGAGCTTTTGACGCTGGCATAGGAACCAACCAATCAGAACCAAATTGGCCAGCAGAGGAGGGCAGTTGGGGGCGACATCAGGCCTGCAGGGGAGGGCCGTTGGGGGCGAGATCATGCCGGAAGAGGGGGGCAGTTGGGGCCAACCAGGCCAGCAGGAAAGGGCAGTTAGGGGTGATCAGGCTGGCAGGCAGGTGAGCAGTTAGGAGCCAGTGGTCCCAGATTGTGAGAGGGATGTCTGACTGCCGGTTTAGGCCCAATCCCTGGGATCAGGCCTAAAATGGCAGTCGGACATCCTGTAAGGGGTCCCCAATTGGAGAGGGTGCAAGATGAGTTGAGGGAACCCTCCCTCCATGCATGAATTTCATGCACTGGGCCTCTAGTATATATATAAAAGGCTAATATGCAATGTGTCCCCTTGGGAGTTCGACCAGGAGTTTGATCACTTGCTGACATGTGCTGACCATCAGGGGGCGGTGCAGAATGAAGGAAGGCCCCAGCCAGCAGCCAGCAGCTGGAAAAGAAGGCCTTTGCTGGAGCCACAAGGCCCCAATAGGCCCTGATCGCTGGCCAGGCCTAGTGACCCCACCCATTTACGAATTTTGTGCACTGGGCCTCTAGTGGAACTATAAGGAATTCTCTTGTTAAAGCCGCCTCATAAAGTCTAGTATTTTAAAGGTTGATAAGTGGGAATAAAATTTTGATACCTTGTTTTGCTCTGACACTTAAATCTTAACCTTTACATTCATTAATGTATCTAAATTGAAGATGAGTTATCAAGGATGCTGTTGGACAGGATTTTGGCATTTTTCCTGCTTATGAAATTTTTAGGTGATGACCTGACTTTCTGCCATTAATTAACCCTTGCAAGATGTGAAGAATCCCTAGTGAGACTTTTTCTTATAAAGCTTACAGCTTAAGTGGAAGTAAATAATAAAAAATTAAATATAGTTCTTTATTTTAGAGTTTGTTGCAGCAGCATAACTTAAGAAAAGGCAAGCAGTGCAGATTCTTAATAATTGGCTTTTTATATAAACTTACTAGTTTTAAAAATCATAATTATTGCACCATTTTACTCTTCAGTAAGGGGCACACATTTGCTATTCAAGTGATGTATTTATACTTAGAAATCAAGCAAAAAAATTCAGCCTAAGTTACTTGAGTATATGAAAATATTTTCAATACATTAAAATGACATACTTTATTCATATTATTGCCATTGTTTCATTAATTATATATCTTGATACCTACTGCATCATATGTTCACTAGTTGTGCAAATTTTCAGGGACTTCAGAAATGATGTTGAAGTAGGCATTTGGCCGTGTGAAGGAGAAAACATAATTTCCCCTCTATCTTTTTAGGTTCTTGGCTGAGACGTCATTGTGATAAAAAGACAGATTATTAGGAGGAGAACAAACAAAAAATTAATAAAATTTATACTTCCTGTGTACCTGGGAGACACCCTGGAAGACCGAGTAATTCTCCTGATGGCCCAAGCCACTACCTTAAATACCATCTCCAGCTAAAGACAAAAGATGCTGGGATTGGGGAGGAGTGAGGGAAGCCAGTTATTGAGGTTACTAAGAAAAGCACAGTAAACAACAGTAAGGCTGTTACGCAGATTTAAGTCATTGCCTTGTGCATTGTTAAGAGTTTCTAGAGATTTATAGTCATCCTCTTCTTCCTGGTACAGAGAGGAAAACACCCTTACAAAATGGAGATTTCCTTTATAAATATAAACATTTCTTACAAACGGGTAACTTTTACTCAGTTTTCAGAGCTTCGCCTGTGTTTGCTGTTTCTTAAAAATGACCAACTTAAAATAATCCTTATGCCAAAGAGGCATATTTTGGGTTGGCATATTTTGCTCCCCTTCGGCCACTTTGACTCCAAAGGCAAGGCTCAGGGATAAACTGAAATCCAAAATTCCAAATCCAAATCCCAAATTCCAAGGTCTAAACTAAACTTCAGTGCGTCTGTTATTTAACTCAGTAGGCTCTAAAATTATCTTTTAACACTTGTCTGAAAATATCTTGATTTGCTTCTTATTTGTAGACTAGAGGCCCGGTGCATGAAAATTCATGCACTGGAGAGGGGGTCCCTCAGCTCGGCCTGCTCCTCTCACAGTCCGGGAGCCCTCAGGGGCAGGAGTCAACCTGGCGATCAGGGGAAGGTGATGCCCCATCACACCTCTGCTGCTGCCACTGCCGGCAGTGCAAGCCTCAGCCGGCCCTGGTTACCTGAGCCTCGGGCGGCCCTGGGCGGCCGGGCAGCCGCCATCCGAGGCTTGCCTGTGCCTTAGGCCGGCCCTGGATGGCTGGGCAGCTGACATCTGAGGCTTGCCTGCGCCTCAGGCATCAGCTGGACAGCCGCCATCTAAGGCTTGCCTGCACCTCGGGCCAGCCCTGTGTGGCTGAGGGGCTGAGGAGACTGGGGAACTCTGGAGGGAGGCACACGAAGCGGCCGGGCCTGCCTGGAGATGGGTCTGGCCTTGCCACGCGCCTGCCGCCCTGGTGGGGATGAGGGGACTGGGTGCCACCATCTTGTGGCTGTGGGCGCTGCCATCTTTGAGGGAGGGCAGGGCAGTCAATTAGCATATTCCCTCCTTATTAGTTGTAGGCACCTCCATCTTTGCAATGGTGTGAGGGTCAATTAGCATATTCCCTCTTTATTAGATAGGATGATAGTTTCATAGGGTGTATAATTCTGGGGCAAAAGTTTAATCTCAGCATTTTGAGAATGTTACCGTACTTATTTTCTGGCTTCCATTGTTGCTGTTGAGAAAGCTGTTGTCAATCTGTCTTCTTCCTAGCTTCTTTCTAGTATTCTGAGTTTGACTTTGGTGTGTCTAGTTGTGGATTTGTTTTTTTTAACTTACTTGAAATGTGGTATATGAGTCAGGATCCAGGCAGGAAAACAGAAACCATGATAGGAACTTCAAAACAAAGAGGATTTCACAAGGGAATTGGCTGCACATATATTAGGAGATTGAAAGAGGAACAAAGGTGAGGAAGCCAGGAGGTTAGAAAGCAGAAAGTAGCTAGCATATCCCTAGGGCTGAAGGCACCAAAGAGAGGAGGTTATGCTACCAGAATTTGGGAGGGTAGCGGGGGTAGGGGGGGGGTGAGGGGGGGTGGGGGGTGTCACCATCTCAGGAATGCTTAGGCCAGTGATGGGCAACCTTTTGAGCTTGGTGTGTCAAACTTCACCAAAAAACTGAGCATAACTCGGGTAGTGTGTCACTTTGAGGAAAAAACTAACTCCAAGACTCTAGTCGCAAATGTTTCATCCTCAGGAGCAGCAAATGTTTCATCCTCGGCATGCGGCCGTGTGTCATCAGAAATGGCTACGTGTGTCAGTGCTCTCACGCGTGTCATAGGTTCGCCATCACTGGCTTAGGCTCTTGGGGCTGCATGGTTGGAGGAAGTGGTGTTGTTAAGGGTTTGGAGCCAGAGGAGAAAAAAGGTGAGAGCAAAAATTGAGAGAACTTGCTGAAACCGGTTTGGCTCAGTGGATAGAGCATTGGCCTGTGGACTGAAGAGTTCCAGGTTCGATTCCGGTCAAGGGCATGTACCTTGGTTGTGGGCACATCCCCTGTGGGGGGCGTGCAGGAGGCAGCTGATCGATGTTTCTCTCTCATCGATGTTTCTGGCTCTCTATCCCTCTCCCTTCCTCTCTGTAAAAAAAAAAAAATATATATATATATATAAAAAAAATTGAGAGAACTGTTGCTATTACCCTCCTCCTACCTGATGATTACATACTAGTGCCTCTTATTGGTGGAATTCAGGGGGGAGCCAGCTGCTAAAGGAGGCTGGGAAAGCAGTGCATATACTCAATCTCATGTTGCCTTGCAGGGAAAAGAAGTGGGGGCGGTGGGGGGCTGAAAGCTAGGTAAATAAACAGCACAGTTTAGGTTCTTGAATTTTAGAATTTGTCATCGTTATCAAATGTGGCAAGTTCCCAGCCATTCTCTCTTTGAATGCTCTCTCTTCCTGTTCTTTTATCTCATTTTGAAAGTTCAATTAGCTGTCACAGCTTCTCTATCCTGTGTTTATTTTCCTCCCCTTTAATATTTTCCATGTCTTTTGCTGCACTCTATATTTTTTTGAAATCTATCTTTTAGTTTATTATTTCTTACTTTAGCTGTGTCCAGTCTACTATTTTGAACAATAGATTGATTTTTCTAATTTCAATTATTTTATTTTCCATTTCTAGAAATTATATTTGTGCTTGTTACAAATCTGATTTACTATTTTTTAACTCTGTTGTTTCTTAGTCATATTGAAATTGTACAGATTAAACATGCTTATTATATACATACTAGCGTTCCCGTTGCAGGAAAAATCCTGCAATAGGGTTTACTGCTGCACTCTACCCCGCCCCGCCTACTCTCCTCCCTTGTCCCCCGCCCCGCCTTCTCCACCAGCCCCCCTGCTTTTCTCCCTTCTCCGCCAGCCTGCCTGCTCTCCTTCCTTCTCCCCCGGCCCCGCCTCCGCTCCTCCCTTCTCCCCCGCCCTGCCTTCTCCGCCAGCCTGCCTGCTTTTCTCCCTTCTCCCCCGGCCCTGCCTGCTCTCCTTCCTTCTCCCCCGGCCCCGCCTCCGCTCCTCCCTTTTCCTCCCCCAGGCTTGCTTGCTTCTCCGAAGCTTTGCTCCCTTCTGCAGCTCTTGGCTTCTTTCTATGCTGTCTTGATATGCAAATTAGCCGCCATCTTTGTTGGGGTAATTTGCATACTTGTCCTGATTGGTTGGTGGGAGTGGCTTGGCTGGTAGGCATGGCTTGGGCATAGCAAAGGTGTGGTAAATTTGCATATTTGTCTATTATTAGGTAGGACTAGAGGCCCAGTGCACAGATTCATGCACTGGTGGGGTCCCTTGGCCTGGCCTGCACCCTCTCGCAATCCGGGACCCCTCGGGGGATGTGGGAGAGCCAGTTTCAGCCCGATCCCACAGGCCAGGCTGAGGGACCCCACCAGTGCACAAATCCGTGCACTGGGCCTCTAGTATGCATATAAGATCTTTGGTTAATCTCTTCCTCCCCTCCCCTCTCCCCCCTTTCCCTCTGAGATTCATCAGTCTGTTCCATGTTTCCATGCCTGTGTGGTGAGCGTCTGCCCCCGGGTGGTCAGTGCGTGTCATAGCTACTGGTCGAACGGTGGAATGGTTGAATGGTTGCTTAGGCTTTTATATATATAGATTATGTATCTGAAAATTCCAGCATCTGTAGTATCAGCAAGTCTGATCCTTTGTTTCTGCTAATTGTCTCTCATGGTGACATGCATTTTTTTCTTTTTTATTACATATTCATGTTTGTTGGAACTCTATCTGATAGAAGTACTTAATGCCTAAGCTTAAGGTGAGTTTCTCCAGAGAGGATTGGCATTTACTTTTTCCAAGTACCTAAGGGCCTCACTGACCTGGGGCCACTTAAATCAGAATCATTAATGTTGGGTATTTTAGGTCACAATTTTAGGTTCTGGATTAAAAGTGTAGTGTCCAGTTGTGGTAGGCTGCTTCTGAAATGGCTCCCAGTGATCCCTGCCTCTTGGTAATCATGCCTTGTTTAATCCCCTCCCTTTGTGTGGGGACTGGATCTAGTGACATGCTTTTAACAAATTGAATATAGCAAAAAAGATGGGATTCCTCTTCCATGATTAAATTATAAAAGTCTCTCTCTCTCTCTCTCTCTCTCTCTCTCTCTCTCCCCTCACTTGCTTGCTCTAATGAAGCAAGCTATTATGTTGTGAGCTGCCCTGTCTAGAGGCCCATGTGGCAAGGAACCAACAGTAGCCTTCGACCAAGAGCCAATGAGGAACTGAGGCCCTTAGACCAATAGCGTGAAGAAACTGAATCCTACCCACAACCACATGAATGAGCTTGGAAGCAGATCCTTTTCCAACTTGAGCCTTGAGATGAGTACTCCCCTAGATGACAACTTGACCACTACCTTGTGAGAGACCCTGAACCAGAGGACCCAGTTAGCTGGCTAAGCTGTCTGTGCCCAGGTTCCTGACCCACAGAAACAGTGAGATCATAAATGTTGGGGTAATTTGTTATTCAGTAGTAGATAACTAATATACCAACCGTGAGTGGTAACAGTCCCATTTTATTCTGTAGAGGTTGAGTCAAATTTGTGTTACTATTTCCCATTATGGTTGTCATTCTTTTTTAAAGAATATTTTTTATTGATTTTTTACAGAGAGGAAGGGAGAGGGATAGAGAGTTAGAAACATCAATCAGCTGCCTCCTGCACACTCCCCACTGGGTATGTGCCAGCAACCAAGGTACATGCCCTTGACTGGAATCGAACCTGGAACCCTTCAGTCCGCAGGCTGATGCTCTATCCACTGAGCCAAACCGGTTAGTGCTGGTTGTCACTCTTTTTTAAAAAAATATATATTTTATTGATTTTTTACAGAGAGGAAGGGAGAGGGATAGAGAGCTAGAAACATCAATGAGAGAGAAACATCAATCAGCTGCCTCACCCCCCACTGGGGACGTGCCCGCAACCAATGTACATGCCCTTGACCGGAATCAAACCTGGGACCTTTCAGTCCGCAGGCTGATGTTCTATCCACTGAGCCAAAAACGGTTTCGGCGGGTTTTCACTCTTCAAGAGGATATTGGGACAAGCCAGAAAATACCCAAAGGAAGATTATTGGGAATGGGGTAAGAGGTAAAAAAAATATCTAATATGAGGAATAGGTAAATGAATTATGTGTGTTCTACTTGAAAAATTGATCTATGGTGATTTTTCAAATTAAAAAAAAAAGATGAGGGAAAAGAAGTCTGTTCTAATAGCAATAGAAATTACCAAGACTTATAGGCTTTAAACCAACTAGAGGCAAATTCATAATCAGAAAATTTCATGGAAGACATTTTTTTCACCTTCATCTACTAGTATAGCCAAAGCCAAGAGAGGCAAGTTTTGTGAAGGTCACACTCTGGGGGTGTTTGGTCTGTTTTAGTTCACTCATTGAAGGTTTAGTTTCCAAGCCTCTGGGCTTTGTCTTCTGTTCCTACTGAGGCCCATTAAAATAGGTAAGGCCAGCAGATGACATCAGGGCAGTACCAGCTGGAGAGCTCACTCACCTCTCTGGATTTATGTTTTCTCATCCTGCATTTTTATTTTATTTTTAAATATTTTTATTGATTTCAGAGGGGGAGGGAGAAAGAGAGAGAGATAGAAACATCAATGATGAGAGAGAATCATTGATCGGCTGCATCCTGCACGCCCCACACTGGGATGGAGCCCGCAACCCAGGCATGTGCCCTGACTGCGAATTGAACTGTCATCTCCTGGTTCAGTGGTTGGCAAACTCATTAGTCAACAGAGCCAAATATCAACAGTACAACGATTGAAATTTCTTTTGAGAGCCGAATTTTTAAAACTTAAACTTCTTCTAACGCCACTTCTTCAAAATAGACTCGCACAAGGGGCCAAAGAGCCGCATGTGGCTTGCGAGCCGCAGTTTGCCAACCACTGTCCTGGTTCATAGGTCAACGCTCAACCACTGAGCCATGCTTGCCGGGCTCATCCTGCATTTTTAAAAACTCCTGATATTCCCCTTACTTTGTACTACCTCAAATATGTATTTATAAAATTTTTAAAATACTTTATCCAGCCGAAGCCGGTTTGGCTCAGTGGATAGAGCGTCGGCCTGCGGACTCAAGGGTCCCAGGTTCGATTCTGGTCAAGGGCATGTACCTTGGTTGCGGGCACATCCCCAGTGGGGGGTGTGCAAGAGGCAGCTGATCGATGTTTCTCTCTCATCGATGTTTCTAACTGTCTATCCCTCTCTCTTCCTCTCTGTAAAAAATCAATAAAATATATTTTTAAAAAAATACTTTATCCATTATTTTATGTATTTTTGTCTAGAAATCCCCCCCACAGAATGTGTAATATACCATACTGCTGGAAATGGAAGTCTCTATAGACCTATTTATTTATTTATTTATTTATTTATTTATTCTTTTTTTTAATTTTTTATTTTATTTTATTTTTTTCCAATTTTTTTATTAAGGTATTATATGTGTACATATCTTACCATTGCCCTCCCCACACCCCCCTCCCATATATGCCCCCACCCCCCAGAGTTTTGCATCCATTGGTTATGCTTATATGCATGCATACAAGTCCTTTGATTGATCTCTTATCTCCCCCACCTCTCCCTAACCTTCCCCTTGTAATTTGACAGTCTGTTTGATGCTTTACTGTCTCTGTATCTATCTTTTTGTTCAAGATTATAATGTTCTTTATTATCCATAAATGAGTGAGATCATGTGGTATTTTTCTTTCATTGACTGACTTATTTCACTTAACATAATGTTCTCCAATTCCATCCAGGTTGCTGCAAATGATGAGAATTCCTTCTTTTTTATGGCAGCATAGTATTCCATTGTGTAGATGTACCACAGTTTTCTGATCCAGTCATCTGCTGACGGGCACCTAGGCTGTTTCCAAATCTTAGCTATGGTGAATTGTGCTGCTATGAACATAGGGGTGCATATATCCTTTCTAATTGGTGTTTCTAGTTTCTTCGGATATATTCCCAGGAGTGGGATTACTGGGTCAAATGGGAGTTCCATTTTCAGTTTTTTGAGGAAACTCCATACTGTTCTCCACAGTGGCTGCACCAGTCTGCAATCCCACCAGCAGTGCACGAGGGTTCCTTTTTCTCCGCATCCTCGCCAACACTTGTCGTTTGTTGATTTGTTGATGATAGCCATTCTGACAGGTGTGAGATGGTACCGCATTGTTGTTTTGATTTGCATCTCTCGGATAATTAGTGACGTTGAGCATGTTTTCATGTGTCTCTTGGCCTTCCTTCTGTCTTCTTTTGAAAAGATTCTATTTAGGTCTGTTGCCCATTTTTTTATTGGATCATTTATCTTCCTTTTATTAAGTTGTATAAGCTGCCTGTAGATGTTGGAGATTAAACCTTTATCAGTGATGCCATTTGCAAATATGTTCTCCCATGCAGTGGGCCTTCTTGTTGTTTTGTTGATGGTTTCTTTTGCTGTGAAAAAGCTTTTTATTTTGATGTAGTCCCATTTGTTAATTTTCTCTTTAGCTTCCATTGCCCTAGGGGCAGTGTCAGTGAAGAATTTCTTTTGGCATATGTCTGACATTTTGCTGCCTGTGGATTGCTCTAGTATTTTTATGGTTTCCCGTCTTATGTTTAAGTCCTGTATCCATTTTGAGTTTATTTTTGTGTATGGCGTAAGTTGGTGATCAAGCTTCATTTTTTTGCATGTATCTGTCCAATTTTCCCAACACCATTTATTGAAGAGACTGTCTTTATTCCATTGTATGTTCATGCCTCCTTTGTCAAATATTAATTGAGCATAGTGGTTTGGGTCAATATCTGGATTCTCTATTCTGTTCCATTGATCTATATGTCTGTTCTTGTGCCAGTACCAGGCTGTTTTGAGAACAGTGGCTTTGTAATACAGCTTGAAATCTGGTATTGAGATCCCTCCTACTTTATTCTTCTTTCTCAGGATTGCTGTGGCTATTCGGGGTCTTTTTTTATTCCAGATGAATTTTTGGAGAGTTCTTTCAAGGTCTGTGAAATATGCCGTTGGTATTTTAATGGGGAGTGCATTGAATCTGTAGATTGCTTTGGGTAGTATGGACATTTTAATGATGTTGATTCTACCAATCCATGAACATGGTATGTTCTTCCATCTGTTTACGTCTTCCTCTATCTCTTTTTTCAGTGTCCTGTAGTTTTCCGTGTATAGGTCTTTTACCTCCTTAGTTAAGTTTATTCCTAGGTATCTTAATTTTTTTGGTGCTATGGTAAATGGGATTGCCTTTTTAGTCTCTCTGTCTGTAAGTTCACTATTGGTGTATAGAAAGGCCATAGATTTCTTGGCGTTAATTTTGTATCCTGCTACATTGCCGAATTCATTTATTAAGTCTATTAGTTTTTTGACGGAGTCTTTCGGATCTTTTATGTATAATATCATGTCGTCTGCAAATAAAGACAGCTTTACTTGTTCTTTTCCAATTTGGATGCCTTTTATTTCTTCTTCTTGTCTAATTGCAATGGCTAATACTTCCAGTACTATGTCAAACAGGAGTGGTGAGAGTGGGCATCCCTGTCTTGTTCCTGTTCTTAGGGGAAATGTTTTTAGTTTTTGTCCATTGAGTATGATGTTTGCTGTGGGTTTATCATATATAGCTTTTATTATGTTGAGGTATGAGCCATCTATTCCCACCTTGTTGAGAGTTTTTATCAAGAAAGGGTGTTGGATTTTGTCAAATGCTTTTTCTGCATCAATTGATATGACTATGTGATTTTTATCTTTCAATTTGTTTATGTGATGTATCACGTTTATTGATTTGCGGATATTGTACCATCCTTGCATTCCTGGGATAAATCCTACTTGGTCATGGTGTATGATCTTTCTGATGTACTGCTGGAGCCGATTTGCTAGAATTTTGTTGAGAATTTTGGCATCTATGTTCATGAGGGATATTGGTCTGTAATTCTCTTTCATTGTGTTGTCTTTATCTGGTTTTGGTATTAGGGTGATGCTGGCTTCATAGAAGGAGCTTGGAAGTGTTCCTTCCACTTGGATTTTTTGGAATAGTCTGAGGAGGATAGGTTTTAGTTCTTCCTTGAATGTTTGGTAAAACTCTCCTGTGAAGCCATCAGGCCCCGGGCTTTTGTTTGCCGGAAGCTTTTTGATGACTGCTTCAATTTCGTCCATAGTTACTGGCCTATTGAGCTGTTTAGATTCTTCTTGATTGATTTTTGGAAGGTTATATTTTTCTAGGAATATGTCCATTTCCTCCAGATTGTCCAGTTTGTTGGAATAGAGTTGTTCGTAGTATTTTGTAACAATCCTTTGTATCTCAGAGGGGTCTGTTGTTATTTCACCTCTTTCATTTCTGATTTTGTTTATTTGGGTCCTCTCTCTTTGCTTCTTGGTGAGCCTGGCTAGAGGTCCATCAATCTTGTTTATCCTTTCAAAGAACCAGCTCTTGGTTTTGTTGATCTTATGTATTGTTTCTTTGGTCTCTATGTCATTTATCTCCACTCTGATCTTTGTTATTTCCTTCCTTCTGGTTACACTGGGCTTTTCTTGCTGCTCTTTTTCTAGCTCTTTGAGTTGTAGGGTTAAGTAATTTATTACCATTGTTTCTTGTTTTTTGCAATAGGCCTGTAGAGCTATGAACTTCCCTCTCAAGACTGCTTTCGCTGTGTCCCATAGATTTTGGATTGTTGTGTTTTCATTGTCATTTGTTGCCATGATGTTTTTTATTTCTTCCTTGATCTCTCTGGTGACCCAGTCCTTGTTTAATAGCATGCTGTTTAGTCTCCATGTGTTTGATTTCTTTGGATTGTATTTATTGTAGTTGATTTCCAGTTTTATGCCACTGTGATCTGAGAAGATGCTTGATATAATTTCTATCTTCTTGAATTTGAAGAGACTTTGCCTGTGACCCAGCATATGGTCTATCTTTGAAAATGACCCATGTGCACTTGAGAAGAATGTATATTCTGTGGCTTTGGGGTGAAATGTTCTGAAGATGTCAATTAATTCCATCTGGTCTAGTGAGTCATTTAGGATTGCTGTTTCTTTGCTGATTTTTTGTTTAGAGGATTTGTCCAGTGGTGATAGTGGGGTATTAAAGTCTCCTACTATGATTGTGTTGCTATTAATCTCTCCCTTGATATCCTCCAGGAGTTTTTTTATGTATTTGGGTGCTCCTATATTGGGAGCGTATATGTTTACCAGAATTATTTCTTCTTGTTGGATTTCTCCCTTTAGTATTATGAAGTGGCCTTCCTTATCTCTTGTTATGGCATTTACTTTGAGGTCTATTTTGTCAGATATAAGTATTGCTACCCCAGCTTTTTTTTCATTTCCATTTGCTTGAAAGATATTTTTCCATCCCTTCACTTTCAATCTGTGTGAGTCTCTTGTTCTGAGGTGGGTCTCTTGTAGACAGCATATATATGGGTCGTGTTTTTTTATCCATTCAGCTACTCGATGTCTTTTGATTGGAGCATTTAGTCCGTTTACATTTAAAGTTATTACTGAAAGGTATTTGTTTGCAGTCATATCTATTTTTGTGTCTGTATTCCTTCTTACCTGTTTATTTCTTCTTTTTACAGTATTCCCTTTAGCAATTCTTGCATTGCTGGTTTGGTGGTGATAAACTCCCTGAGGCTTTTTTTGTCTGCAAAGCTCCTGATTTCCCCTTCAATTTTGATTGATAGTCTTGCTGGATATAGTATTCTTGGATTCAGTCCTTTGCTTTGCAACACTTTGTATACCTCCTTCCATTCACTTCTAGCTTGTTGTGTTTCTGATGAGTAATCATTTGACAATCTGATGGGTGTTCCTTTGTAGGTAACTCTCTGTCTCTCTCTTGCCGCCTTTAGGATTCTCTCTTTATCATTTATATTTGCCATTGAAATTATGACATGTCTTGGTGTGGGTCTTTTGGGGTTGATCCTGCTTGGGACTCTCTTTACTTGCGTAACTTTTATCTTTCCCATATCCGGGAAGTTTTCTGTCATTATTTCTTCAAATAGATTTTCTAATCCCTGCTGCTCTTCTTGTCCTTCTGGCAGCCCTATTATACGCATGTTACTTCGTTTCATGTTGTCCCGAAGCTCCCTTAGGCTTTCCTCCTGCTTTTTAATTTTTTTCTCCAATTGCTGTTCATATTGAGCTTGTTTCTGTACCTGATCTTCTAACTCACTAATTCGGTCCTCTGCTTCTTGTAGTCTACTGTTGAAACTTTCCATGGTGTTTTTGATTGTAGCTATATCACTTTTCATTTCTTCCTGATTCTTGCATAAGTTGTTGATTTTCTCATCCATCCGATGTATAAATTCCATGACCATTACTCTGAACTCCTTTTCGGTCATGTTGCAAGCTTCATTTTCACTAATTTCCTTTCTTGGCGACTCCACATTTTCTTTCCTCTGTGAGTTATTTCGTTTCCCCATTCTGGCTATTACCAGAAAGCTCAAGCTTCTGTTTGCGTGGACCTGGGCCGTGTGCTGTGGGGACTTCGCTCCACCCTAGTTTCACTGAAGTGATCTGACACTAGGACGTGTGGCTGTCTTTGGTTGGTGGGAACCAGACTTGCCCAGGATCAGTGTCCCCAGTGTTCTGTGTGGTCTCGTGTGCACATTTAGAATCAGGGGCCCTGTCTGCACCACACTGTTGGTATGTGCCGAGAATGAGATCCTTAGCATGTGCCAGGAGTCAGAGTTTCCCTGTGTCTGCACCAAGACTCGAGTGTCAAAGTCTCTGTTGCCTTGTGCGGTTTCTCGTTGAGAATCAGGGTCCCTGTGTGTGCACGCACCAACAATTGGGGTTGCTGGCTCTTCGTGTGAATGCGCTGTGAGTCAGGGATCCCAGGCAGCTGTGTCCGGCGTGCCAAATTCCCTGAAGTGGAGCTGCGTCCTGTGTGTGCTCTCTCTACTGAGCCAAACCGGCTAGAGCGCACATTCTTAAAAACCTGAAGGTGAGCCGGCTCAGTGGACTCTCCCAAAGTCCCAGAAGGGGGGCGGAGTCCGTCCTGCGCGCCAAATTCCCCAAAGGGAAGCCCCTCTGTGCACGCTCTTAAGAATCTCCGAAGGGGGAGCTGTGACCCGCGAGCCAAATTCCCCCAAATTCCCCGAAGGGGAGCCCTCTGTGCGCACTGACAGATTTCCCCGACGGGGAGCTGCTTCTGTCCCGTGCGCGAGCGCGCGCCAAGTTCCCTAAGAGGGAGCGCGTCCCTGCGCAAAGCTCTGCAGCTTGGGCCAGGGGCGGGTCTATCAGTTACTATGGCGCTGTCTGTGCGCGCGCCTGTGAGCAGCTTGGGCGAAGGGCGTGTCTATCAGTTACTATGGCGCTTTCCGCGCGCCTGTGGGCGCTCAGCAGCTTGGGGGAGGGGCAGGTCTATCAGTTACTATGGCGCTATCAGCGCGCCTGCGAGGAGGGGGATAGGCTCTTTGACTCACGGAAATCTGCCGGGAAGTCTGGATTCTTGTTGTTTGTTTGTCTGAAGCTGTGATAGCAGTTCTCTGTCCCCGGTGGCTGCAGGGTCCTGGTTTGTGTCAGAAGCCAGGATCCGAGTCTCAGGCAGCTCTGTTTCTCAAGATGGCGTGGTCTCTGCGTCCGCACCAGCCGCCGAGAAGTGTCCGCTTTGTGCGCGGGGCTCCGCCGTCTAGGGCTGCCCTGTTCGGGAGCCCCTTGGAAGACCTGCAGAATATAACTGACCCTATCTCATACACACACACACACACCACACACATCTACACTCTCCTCTATGGGTTCCTCACTCACACTCTCTCTCTCCCTACCTTCCTGCCGGTCGCCATCTTTTTTTCTAGACCTATTTTTTTAAACTGTGGAAATTATAGATAACATAAAAATTACCATTTTAAAGTATACAACTCAGTGGTATTAAGTACATTCCCAGTGGTATGTAACCATCACCACTATTTCCAGAACCTTTTCATCATCCCACACAGAAACTCTGAATCCGTTAAATAATAACTCCCTATTCTCCCCTGCTCCCAGACTCTGGTAACCTCCATGGGCCTCTTCTAAAAGGATGTTACTGTAGATCTTTGAGAGGATATCTGCTGAACCCCAAATATTTTCAGACCCCAGGTTGAGAAAAATGGTCAAAGACTATAAATTTAACACTGGGGACTTACTTCAGGGAAGTGCTATTGATTACCTCTGTGCTCTGTGCCCATGACCAGTTCCTTTTAAAGTTGACATGAGATGCCAATATTCATATTTTAGGAAACTGCAATTTGGCTCTTCTACCATTCTCTAGAAGCTATGCTGCTTCCCAATTTTATTTTTACCATCTTCAGCAAAAAAACATGCTGCATGGAATTCCTGGTATAGGCTAGTAGATATTGCTAAGAAGAGAAAGACAAAAGTTTATTGCATTCTAGGTGAGGAGTCAGTTCTTTGTGCTGGTACTCACTGTCATTAAAAAGAAGTAACTACTCAGTGTCATCTTTTCCCTAGGAAAGTTCAATTAACTTCATAACTGAGGGGGAGTGAGAGGACAAGATACATTACTGTCTGACCATTCTATGTGTCTCTCCCTGCAACTCTAATAACGAGAATTTTGTCTTTGCTATCCTATTCAAGATCTTTCAGGATGCAGGTTTGGGAGAATGAGATAGACTTAGAAAGAGGTGGACCTGAGAGGTGGTGGGCAAGAAGAAAGAATTTAGTAAAAAGCCAAGTCAAACGTGGGGTTACAGTTGAAATAAATGAGAGATAAAGGAAAAACTACCTGCTGGATGTCAGAGAGAGTTTGGGGATTTGGTCAGTGAGAGGTACTGTAGCAGGTATGTGTGGGAGGGAATTGGGGAGGAGAGGAAAGCTGACTTCAAGGCTGTTGCTGTCAGTTATGACCTGGATCCCCTTTAATATTCTTTGTTGATTCCACTTTTTAAAAAATTTGAGATGTTACTCATGTACAATGAAGTGCACAAATCTTAAGGATGGGGCTTGATGAATGTTTTATATATGTCTACACCTATGTAACTACCACCCAGATCAAGATACAGAACATAGTATCACCTCATCACCCCACATGTCTTCTTCATCCTCTTCCTCATCCAACCCTCCAGAAGTAATTACTCTTCTGGTTTCTGTCACCATAGATTTGTTTTCATTTGTTTACTTAACTTCATAAAAATGAAATCATGATATGTACTCTTGTGTCTGCCTTCTTTCACTCAACATTACATCTATAAGATTGATCAATATTGTTGTAGCATAGCAAAAGCAGATTTTTTTTACCACTGTATAGTATTTCACAAGTTATTTATCTGTTCTATACTTGACATTCAGGGGTTTCCAGTGTTTGGCTTTTATGAATAATAATGCTATGAACATTCTTGTATATATATCCTCGTGTACATAATCATTCATTTATGTCGAGTATATGTCCAGGTGTGGAATTACTGGGTCATAAATATGTCTACCTCTAACTTTAATGATTACTGCCAAGTAGTTTTCCAAAGGGGCTGTACCAATGCATATTCCCACCAGCAATGCAAGAGAGTTTGTGTTGCGCTACATTCTTGGCTGGACTTGATATTTTAAAAAAAGTTTTCCAGCTTTATTGAGATACTAGTAGCCCCGCACATGAATCTGTGCACCAGTAGCTCTCTGCAGGGCCTGGCTGCTCTGCACCCGCTGCCCAGAGGCTCTCCGCATCCCAGAGGCCCATCCGTAGCCGGGCGCGGAACACTTACCTCATTGCCACGGCAACAAAGCAAGCATTCCGCCAGGCTGCTCACACTGCCCGCTCTCAGCGGCCGCCCTCCTGGGATTGGAGGACTCTGGCAGGGCTGAGAGGACTGGGCACCGCCATCTTGTGGCTATGGGCGCCGCCATCTTTGTGATGAAATGACAGTTAATTTGCATATTACCCTTTTGTTAGATAGGATTATTGACATGCAAGGATTTTCATCCCTTTAATTTTAGTCACCTTTAATGCTCTTTGAGGTGCATAAGCAGAGATTAGGACTTCTTTTAAATGGTTTTTGTTGTTAAACTCTGCTTCAGTATAAGGGATTCTGTGCATAGACTGAGTACATGAAACCTTGGAAATTATCAGGGTCACAGGAGATCTGAGGTTTTGGATTTGTGCAGATCCAGTTTAGCTGTTGAAGGAAACACATATTTGAGAAGCATTGAAGATCACTTTGGTTTTGAAGGTAAAACTTGATTTTGCAAAGAGAGTAGCTCTTAAAAGATGGATGGTTCAATAGCGACTGTATAAAGTTGGCAAAACTGTCAGAAGCCTGGGCGAATGCATCTTCTGTTAGACTCAAGAGTGTATACATAGGCATTAAACTGGTATTAGGATCCCTCAGAGGCCTTGTTAAAACATAGCTCGCTAGTCCCAACCCAAGCCTTTCTGAGTCAGCAGGTCTGGGACTTGGGGGACAGAGAATCTGCATTTCTTTTAAAAATATATATTTTATTGATTTTTTATAGAGAGGAAGGGAGAAGGAGAGGGATAGAGAGTTAGAAACATCGATGAGAGAGAAACATCGATTCAGCTGCCTCCTGCACACCCCCTACTAGGGATGTGCCTGCAACCAAGGTACATGCCCTTGACCGAAATCGAACCTGGGACCCTTCAGTCCACAAGATGACGCTCTATCCACTGAGCCAAACCGGTCAGGGCGAGAATCTGCATTTCTAACCAGTTTCCAGGTGATGCCCATACTGCTCATCCTGAGACTACCCTGTGCCATGAGAGCCACTGAGGTCCCTTACTGCAATGTCCCAGGGAGAGGCAGTGGTGAAAGAGGGAAAGGTATTTGGATTTGGAAAGTATTTGGAGGGGTTCTAGCCAATAAAATTTGGTATTAATCATTATAATTCTAGAATGTTCCTTAAGTAAGCTTCTTGCTTGTGTGCTTTTGCTTTTTAGTTTTTTAAATGTGTCATGCAGTTTTGTGGTTAAAAATAGACTCTAGAGTTAGATGGCCTGGGTTCAAATTGCAACTCTACTACCTATCTTTCAAATTCATTTCTCATTTGTAAAATGTGGGATCAGGGGCTTCTTGCAAGGAATAAATGAGTTACCTCATATAAAATACTTATGCCCTAGCCGGTTTGGCTCAGTGAATAGAGCGTCAGCCTGTGGACCGAAGAGTCCTGGGTTCGATTCCAGTCAAGGACACATACCTTGGTTGCAGGCTCCTCTCTGACCTGGGCCCTGGTGGGGGTGTGTGCAGGAGGCAACCAATCCATGTGTCTCTCTCACATCAATATTTCTCTCTGTCTTTCCCTCCCTCTTCCACTCTCTGAAAATCAATGGAAAAATATCCTTGGGTAAGGAATAAAAATAAATAAATAAGTAAATAAAACACTTACCATGGTTCATGAAATATGGATTTCTGATTGGTTCAATTTGGGACAAGTGCACACTGTTTAGATATGATAATGAGGATTGTCAAAATAAAATAACTAAGAAGAAAATTCTGCATTTATTTTCTAATATTTTTGATAACCCCAAATTTTAATTTTTCAATTTCAATTTTTATTACTTTTACACAAAACATACATTGTGTCAACAATAATTCTGACTGTGACTTGAAAAATATAGTTTGTACCTTCTATACAAATTCTGTACAATAGGCTGTATAATATTCACAATGAACATTTTATCCATTTGAATTTCATGGGTTTTGGAGAGAATTACAAACTAGATAGCAGCTGAACTTGGTACTTGAAAGTTTTCATCTACTTAATTTAGTTATCTTATCAGTGACATAATTATAAATTGCTAAATTATTATCCAGTCAGCTAAAAAGCTGCCAAAGGTCAAAATCTCTGATACTGGTTTTCAGCATATTGCCAGGCCAAAGCAAATGATGCAAAAGTTTTAAAACGTTTTCAGAGCCCAGCAAAACTGTGGCCAAGGGAAGTTTTCATGCAGGAAACATGATGCAAACATAGATTTTTTTCTTACACTTTCAGAAAATGGAATTGTCCACTATATAATAATACATAATTCCAACAAACTTTTCTGCATTCAATTAGCAATAAAAAGAACTAACCAGCAAAATGCAATCATCTGTAGCAAAAGCATTTTATCTTTATAGAATGCCAATAAAGATTTCACTTCTTTTTAAAAATAGGCAAAGATTAATTTCCTGCAAAATATAAAGTCTCCTTGCATGATATAACGATCCGGGGTTTTTATTTTCTGTTCCAGTGGATAAGTGGATACATACATCAGCATCACTTGTTGGGGGGGGGGCGAGGTGGGGGGTATCTTCAAAATAACCCTGGTCCCTGCCCTCGGCTGCATGCAAGGCTGAGGTTATCTGAGGCTGGAATGTAGACATGCCCATGTTTATATGCTCCCTAGGCTTTGCTAGGACTTCTGTTCAGGCCATATAGCAGTGTGGATAACCTGAAGGTCCTTCTGCTATAGAACACCTAAAAGTGCTGGATAAAATAAGGCGAGCATTGTTTAAACCCCATAATTAGGATAGTAAGGGAAATACATCAGGGCCAACATCAGAGCAGCACCTACTGTTCCACATGGTAAGCAGTTGATAAAACATTGTTTCCCCTGGAGGAGGAAGAGAGTACTCCAATCTTTGTAACCAAGTACTCCTATCTCTGGGCTTGGGTTTAACTGCTTTGGGGGGTCCGGAGAAAAGGCTCTGGGTACAGCGAAGATGGGGAATTGGAACTAAGAATCTTGTATAAACTTGGGACCCTGATTGGGCTACAGTGGAGTAGAAAGCAAAGCCATCCAACCAGCTGAGGTAAAACAAAACAAAACAAAACAATATATATCTCTATATCCATTGGAATGAATAACCACCACCTTTCCTCAGGCGGTTTTCAGTCTGAATTTACATTACCTAAGTAGTCTGGCAGTCCCGACCTGATAAATTAGTGTAAGAAATGGTCCCAGGCTGGGACACTTGCCAGGCTCCTGGCAACAGTAACTGTAGGATTCTCTTGAGGAACACACTCTCAAACCAGACCAAACTGTGGTTGCAGCGGGCAGTGGGGGTAACTTAAATGGAACCCAGGTGCTCCTGAAGGGCAGAGTGGCTGAAGACAGGGTGGAATGCCAGACTGCGAGCAATCACCCTGCTCCCTGCAGACCCTCAGAGCTGATGGAGATTGCCTTCTCCAAGTGTTGCTTCTCTCTGTGGTTCAAAGTGCCTGACCCAAGAATTTGCTCAGTGGGATGTAGTCAACAGGTGACTCTTTCACCATCCTGTCCTTAGCACATGATATAGATGGTGCCTTGCATGAGGACTTGCATATTGGGAGTACTTTTCACTGCTTCCCTTGAACTTTGGAATTGACCTAGATTATGGGCTGGCCTTCAGCCATTACCTATAGATATCATGAGGCCAAGTAGCCTGTACCTCCATGGGACTATGAGTTCATAGACCAAAAGAATGAGACAGCTGAGAAGACAGATACCTCAAAAGAAAAATGGAAACCATGTGCCAATTGCAGTAGAAATACTAACAAACCATTCAACCAAGGATCCTATATAATAAAAGCCTAATATGCAAATAGACCAAAAGGCGGAACAACCGGGGCCAGATGCTCAACGCAGGAGCTGCTCCCAGCCCACAGGCCCCAGGCCAGCCAAGGCGGGTGCCAGTGGGGGGGCCCTCCAATCACCCTGCTGGTCGTCCCACAGATCAGCCCTGATTGCTGGCCAGGCCTAGGAACCCTACCTGTGCATGGATCTCGTGCACCGGGCCTCTAGTTTTAAATAAATAGGGAAGGACTTCCCCTTTTAGTTAGGAAATAGAAAGTTGGAAGACTGTCCTTCTCACCCTCCCAGTTGATTCTGAAGTAACTGCCCATTGAAAACTATTTCAATTACTGGGATACTGTCAGGTCCAGCCTGACGATTGAACCGGGCTGAGGTAGGGAGGTGGGATTTGAGAAGAGAAAGAAAGACAGGACAGCGGGATTCGGGAGGTCCACAGCTCTCAAGAAGCTCTGGCAACTTTTATTAGTAATACAGTGCTTTTTATACATAAGACACTAAGCAGGGAATCACTCACAAGGAAAACATTCTTTGTTTCTCTAAAATCACTACTGGAGGGATAAGTTGAAGGACAGGTTTCTTGTTACAATAAATCTCACTAGTTGGATACATATTTCTTGGTAAGCCATGAAAGTAGCTCTTATCCTACTGATAGCAGTCATATAAACAAACCCTGGGAAAGCTCTGTAGGCAGGGGCTGCTCTCGTTATACTGATTAGTTGCCACCCAAACAGGCCTGGGAAATCTGTGCGGGTAGGGTGCCAGCCTTGCTAAGCCCCTACAGGTGCAAGGACCGTCGTGTCAGCTTACAGCCCGTTCCCCACAGGATACCAGTAAATGTGTGAGTAAATGTCCACAGGCTAAGTGTGACAAGAATGGTGATTTACGGTGATATTTTTTACATGCTTGTGCTTACATTTTATTCAGTGCTGTGTAATATTTTGAAAAGCTGCTTAGCTGATTCGGGGTTAGATGGAGGAGATGTAAAGGTGAATACACCACTGGCAAAATGATTTATTACTTTGCAGTTCATTGGAAGACCAAAGATTGTTCAAACAGACAGTTGTGAAATTTTCCACAATTAGAATCAGTGTGCCAGCATTGTAGTACTACAACCAGCTTTGTGAGAAGAGCCAACCAAATTTTAATTTCTTTAGCACTACTTCACTTGTTGATTTTTTTTGTTACAAATTGCATGTTTATTCAACCTTTTGCATTGAAACATTCCACATGGGACAGCCTCATGACCCTGATGCAGGGAATCGCCTTCAGAGGCTTTGTGGAGACCCAAGTGTCAATCAGAAACAAGGATTGGCCAGCATTGGAGCCCTGGATAAAAGCAAGGAGAGCTAGGTAAACCTATCTAGCCTCTGTCCTAGAGAAAGGGTCCCCTATTTGTCTCAAGGGTCTAATACTCAAAATGCCTGACACTTCATACCCTGATATCATGTCAGGCTAAGAAAACTTGATTCCCTTTCAACATCTACACGCTCTTTCTTTGCTCTAATTCGATATACTCAAGCCACCTTCAAGTCACTTTCTGATAACTAGACATTCCATATAGCTTGTTTAAAGTGAAACATGTATTGGTTAGGCAGATAAGATATAATAGTTCTATTTCTCAATTAAAATCAATCATGAAGCTTATTGGTGTTTAATATTTACTCTTGTGGGTTAGTGGGAATCAGGATTTCTGAGCTAAAACTCACTGACGGTAAAAACTTGAGGGGCAGACTTAGACCAGGACGACTCTATTAAGGTAAAGGCCATCCTGCTGGCCTTTCTTGGCTGTGTACCTTCTTTCCCATATCTCCAGTGCTTGTGGTGAATATTCCAATCCCCATTGATGGAACACGTAAAACCAAAAGAAGAAGGGCAAGGAAGCTTGTGTTGGCAGTGTGGTTTGTTACCCCAGTACTCTATTTAATATCTGTTCTCATAAGTCAACAGCAACCTACTGGTTGCCCAATGTAATATCTTCCCAGTCTTTATCCTATGCTCTCTTTGTGACTTGAAACTATTGGCCGTCATCTCAGTTCATGGGAATCTGAGGCAGTCCAAACCAGAAAGAGATAGAAGTGTGAATCTGAGCCAAAGTTAAAAAAAAAATTCAGCACAAAAAACCAAATGTTTATTAGGCATTTACTAATTATGGGTGCTAGGCATTTTCTTTTAGGTACCTGAGATATGTCAGTGAATAACACAGAAACGCCTGTCCACAGGAGTGAACATACATGTCTCCAGGAACCCTAGAACCCTATTCTCCTTTATGTTCCTATAGGTTTTACTTTCACTTTTATTACAGTACTTCTAACGTATTATTGCAATTATTTGTTTACATGTCTGTCTTTCCTTCCTGGACTGTGGGCTTTGGGATGGCAGGGATGTCCTATCTTATTATTCTGACACATGGCAAGCATTCAATAAAAGGCAACAGAATGAACAAATGAAGCTGGACTGCTAAACAGGCCATTGAGTTCTGTCTTAGAGAGATTTTGTTATTTGGTCTTAGAGAAAAATAGGTTTTATATTAAAACAAAAACTCTACAAAATAAGAACACTGTACTAAAGAACTAAACAGGAATCAGTGCTTCTTTCTGTCCTCTACCACTGACATCCTAGACAAGGCCACCATTATTTCTCTCTGGGTTAACAAACTATTTCCTAATTGTTCTCTGCACCATCTCCAACTGGTCTTCTTTTCCTCAATCTGTTTTCCATAATGGAGCCAGGGAGCATTCTAACCTACAACTATGACCATGTCACTTCTGTGGAAGAAAAGGGGCCACATGCTAACCCAACAAGCTCAGGGAAGGCCTGTGTGGTGGCCTTGCAAACTCAGAAACCTAAAGTAACCACAAAGGATGGTCTAAAGGTAAAACTTTTGAACTAAAAGCAGTTTATGGCAGGAAGTCATGTCCTAGGCTAGAATCTTAACAGGCAAAGGTCTATCTTTACCTTAACTGAGCCTGTCTATTGTCTTTTGCATCTAAGATAACATACCTTTGGAATGTCAGGGTTACTTCCCTTTTTCCAGACCCCTTAGGGCACAACTATTGCACCAGAGCAGAGACTATAAATCCCCTCATTGTTATTTTTATGATGTTAATTTTTTAAAAAATATATTTTATTGATTTTTTACAGAGCGGAAGGGAGAGGGATAGAGGGCTAGAAACATCGATGAGAGAGAAACATCGACCAGCTGCCTCCTGCACACCCCTTACCGGGGATGTGCCCACAACCAATGTACATGCCCTTGACCGGAATCGAACCTGGGACCTTTCAGTCCGCAGACCGACGCTCTATCCACCGAGCCAAACCGGTTTCAGCTTAATTCTTGATTATAACTAACCTGTACCCTCCTTTGTAAAAGAAGTATATACCTATCATTTTACTTGTTATCCAATCCCAGAGGTCCCCCTCCTTTTTGCTTTCTCCTGCCTCCCTAATTTATCACCAATGAATTTCATGTAACCCACTTATGTCTTCTAATTGTAATGTCTAAAATAAGGTGCAAAACTGCCATTCTCTGGAGCATTATCTCAATCCATTGAGATTTTGCTTCTGAGCAATTGTTGACAGTTTGGCTCAAATAAACTCACAAAAATTCTTCACAGGTTTGAATGTTTCTTATGTTGACACTCCCCTGTGGAAAATTTTGCCATCGGTTTGTGTTTTAGGCTGTTGTTGCTGTAAAGCAGCCCCCAAATCTCAGTGGTTTACCAAAATAAATATTTATTTTCATCCTCTTAGGTCTGTGGGTTGGTGGCAGCTTGGCTCACTGAGCCTGGCGTAGGCTCCCAGGCTTCTGGTTGGGTTTAGATGTAGTTCATGGACTAGACCTAGGGCCTAGACTGAAGGAGCAACTGCTACCTGAAGCATATCCTTTTCATAGATGATTCCTGGGGTACAGGAGGACAAGGCATAGTGTCTGCTAGCCTTTTCTGCTAACACTAGAGGCCCAGTGCACACATTTGTGCACTGGTGGGGTCCCTCGGTCCAGCCTGTGCCCTCTCGCAATCTAGGACCCCTCGGGGGATGTCGGAGAGCCGGTTTCAGCCCGATTCCCGCAGGCCAGGCCAAGGGACCCCACCAGTGCACGAATCTGTGCACCAGGCCTCTAGTATGCATATAAAATCTTTGGTTAATCTCTTCCCACCCTCCCGACTTCTCCCTTCCCTCTGAGATTCATCAGTCTGTTCCATGTTTCCATGCCTGTGGTTTCTGCTCCTGCATTGAGCATCTGCCCCCTGGTGGTCAGTGCATGTCATAGCTACCAGTCAGATGGTCGCTTAGGCTTATATATATATAGATTCCATTGGCCAAAGCGTCACATTGTTAAACCCAGGGTCAAGGAATAGGGATGTACACTCTGCACACCATGAAGCCAGGATCAGTTCTATAACATGAGGGGAGTGAAGAATTGGGAACAATTCAGTCAACCCCACTTTTCCTAGATTTTAGGGTCAAGTCCAAACTCTTCACAATATGTTGTTTTTTTTTTCTTACTTTCCTCATCTTGCAATTTCTTTGCCTCACTCACCGCATTCTCCTTACTCTATTCTACTGCTCACTTTTCAGGTCCAATGACAGGGCATGCCATCTCTTATGTTTAAGCCTTCATCCTTGCTGTTGTCTTCTGACAGTCTCCCCTCTCCCTTCTCCACCTTTACTTCCTACTTCAACTCGCCCCAGGGTATTTACTTCTCCCAGCCATTAGTGTAAATGTCACCCACTGTACAACTGAATTAGTTGTTCCTTCTCTGCATTACCAAAGCTCCAGTACTTGATTTTATCAGAGCCTTTAGCACAAGGTGTTTTTTTTTTTTTCTTATTTAATTGACTGTCTCCCTTCATGAGGTTGGAAACTGTGACTCTATTTTGCCATCCTGTCCCTGGCAACCAATATAGTTAGTGCCTTGCCTATAGGAACTACTGATTTTGTTTTTATTTAGTGAATGTATGTATGAGCGAGAACAAACAAGTAAGAAGAATACAATTTGATTTGAGGGTCTACTCAAAGTAGTTTATTTTGAAATGCTTAGTATATAGACATATCTAAAAGACACATGGCAATGAAATACATATGTGTGTAGACTTTGCATTTCTTAAAACTCCTCTCTGCTATTGATTTTCATTATACAAATCTCCCTTTGTTAGACTTTTGTCATGCACATACAACATTACATGACAGCTTACAGGTGATCCTAGTAGTTTGCAGAGAAGACATTACCCTGTGGCTATAATGAAAACACAGAACTGGGCTGATAATGTTTGCAGCAATCCAAAGGATGCAGCCAGAATAATGATCAGCTCTTGGGGCTGATTGGATGCCAAAGGACAAAGGCATGCCCCTCCTTCTCCCAGGAGTCTTAGGATCTGCCTTTGTAAGATACACTGCTCCAAATTATTTCTTTATAGCAAGAAGACTAATTCTTAATGAATGCATTTCTGAGTGAAGAGACCCAGATGTTGCATGCTAATTTTCTTTTTTTAGAGCATGTCAATTTATGCAATTCTGGCTTGAGGCCTAGGAGAGTCAATCAGTCGCACCTGACTATCAGTTCTGCATGCAAACAAGAACAATAATGTTTTGTCTCTGGAATTTGAGGAAGGAAATGTCACTCCAGACAGGAACCATTCCTGGTCTCCAGTAAAGGGCAGACAAGAAGGCTGATTAAGGATTTGAAAGTGATAGGCTAGTGGGTGGTGTGGGGCAGGAGGGTGGCAGGTGTGCATAGGTGGGATGGGAAAAGTCATGGAAGAGACCCAAATCTTTCAGGGTCCCAGCATATGGATTTGTTGACTTTGAGAGATAATTGCCAGCTGAGGCCCATGTTCCTGTAACTCATTACGATTTCTGGTGATAGAGAAATTATTTCTTTCTCTGATGATGAGAAATGTGATCCAAGTTGCATAGGCTTAGAAATGTCTATGCTCATAATCTGCTAGGTTTAAGCGTATAGGATTTCAAAATTAGATTCTCATTAAAGAAAAGCCATCTTGCTTATTTAGATAATTAGTCTTTTATTAGTCAAAATGGATTTGCTTCTGAGGCCTAAACTACTTGGACTCATTTCAGGCAATGTTTTCTAAGAGCTGAGTTCTTAAATTGAAAGAGAAACATAAGCCAACATAATAACATATTTAATGAACTGCACGAATGCCTTGGAGAATCCCATCCTGGCCAAAAAGGATAACAGAAATCACTACCAAAGGTGCCAAATAGCTTCCATTTTCCCCAAAGGCCCAAATCATCCTGGTCACAGTACAGACTCATGCATTTATTGATTTTTTATTTCCTGAATTTCTTACATAAAGCCTAATTCTTTTAAAATGTGGCTTGATTTTTTCTGGCTAACTTAAGGGCATGCTTGGCAACATCAAATGGATTATTTCTCTGATGAGATCCTGATCCTTTGGGAAGAGTATGTGTGTGTCGGAGAGAAGTGGGAGACAATTAGGAAGAGACTTGGGAAACAACAATTTACATGTCCAATAGGGCCGTGGTTGGCAAACTGCGGCTCGCGAGCCACATGCGGCTCTTTGGCCCCTTGAGTGTGGCTCTTCCACAAAATACCACGGCCTGGGCGAGTCTATGTTGAAGAAGTGGCGTTAGAAGAAGTTTCAGTTTAAAAAAATTGGCTCTCAAAAGAAATTTCAATCGTTGTACTGTTGATATTTGGCTCTGTTGACTAATGAGTTTGCCGACCACTGCAATAGGGGATGTGGAGAACTAGAGATTGTATGATTAGCCTCTTCCTAAATGTGTAATAGCTCCCATCCTCTGTCTTACGACCCTTTTCTCCCAATTATTTCAAAAGGTGCCATGAAATTCTCAGCATAGCTGCTTGAACTTAACAATGGCCTTGAGGACTTCCCTTCTGCTCAGTGTATCACCCACAGGACAGGGAATCTCTCGACCTGCATGTGGGAATTGTTCCAGTGGCCACAGGGAGGAGCCCAGCGGGTGGTGATGAGGAAGACAGAGCTAAGGGCTGGAGGGAGGTGCTGTTCTGGGAACTGGGCTACTGGAGAATCATGAACTGTAAGGTGAGGACATAGCTTCTCAACATATGTTTCCAAAGTTCCAGAAGGAGAATTTTCATGGATGGATGACCTGACTATGCTCTTCTGACTAAATATGACCTTTGGCCTTGGGATTCTCTCATGGATGCTGCTGCCACCACCAGCACCACTCTTAGAGCTCTTGGAGATGAATCTAAGTCAGTGTGGCTGCTTGGTCACCACCAGGTCCTTTGGTTAACCCTTTGCACTCGCTTGCTTTTTTCTCGATTCCTTTATTCTACTTTGGATTTAATTTTTTAAATACCCCAGATTTTACAAAGCGCGGCAGTAGAATAAAAAACTGGAGTTTCTTTTCATACAAACTTATTTATTTGGATTTTTTTATATTTCAAATTATTGATACATTCAAAGAGTATAAAAAGAGCTGCTACCGATGCTAACCGTGTCGAGTCACACTCGACATCCGAGTGCAAAAGGTTAATATAGGGAAACAACGATTGGTGACAGATGAGAGTTATGGACTCCCTCATCATAAACTAGGTGTGATAGCACTGTAAAAGCAGTTGCAGACCAAATTCTGCCAAAGGCACAAATACTTAGAGTGAACAGTCACCACACGGGCAATCTGTTCCTGCAAGTTCAGTGAACTTACTGTCAGTTTCTTAAGCATTAGGACAAGCACCTGGCCCTAAAGGTTTAATCTAAGGTGGAACCTGCACTATTCTGAAGACAGGTGAGCAGGCCTTCAGTCAAATTAGGCTTCATTGCCCCTTGTGAAGGGAGAAGAACACTGGATCAAATGGAGTGCTGTGCCTACATGTTAGGCTGCTGGCTGTGCTGGATTCTTTATTTTTTTTTTAATATATATATTTTATTGATTTTTTACAGAGTTAAAGGGAGAAGGACAGAGAGTTAGAAACATTGATGAGAGAGAAACATCAATCAGCTGCCTCCTGCACACATCCTATTGGGGATGTACCCACAACCAAGGTACATGCCCTTGACTGGAATCGAACCTGGGACCTTTCAGTCCCCAGGCTGACGCTCTATCCACTGAGCCAAACCGGCCAGGGCTGTGCTGGATTCTTATTTTCTCATTTATGCAAGAGCTGTGAGGCTTGTGCAGTGTTTCTGGTGCATCACATATCTCAAACAACATTTCACCAATGAGAACTTATGTCTAATATCCCTTAAATTAATATAAAAGTCCCAGGGCAGGAGAACCAAGATGGTGGCATAGGTACTAGGTAAACACCTGTACTAGCAGCCTCCCACAGCCACATCAAAATGACAACTAAAATACAGGACAACCATCATTCAGAACCGCCTGAAAGTTGGCTGAATGAAAAGTCCTACAATTAGAGAAGTAAAGAAGAAAGAACATTGAGACTGGTAGGAGGGGCCGAGGCATGGAACAGGCTGGTTTGACACCCACGTGTGGCATGTGGTGTGTGGCATGTTTTTAATTGGGAGGGAGATCATCCCTGCAGAGGCTGCCTGGGAGGAGCAAGGGGTCCCAGCCCCACACCAGACCCCTAGCTCATGGTTCCAGAACTGGGAAGAGAAGTCTCCATAACTTCAGGCTGCAAAGAACCACAGATTCAAAGTTTTTTGACACAGAAGCATTTGACATTTACTAAAAAATATTCACGTAAGAAAAAAGGAGTAGAGCAGTACAAGACCAAGCCAAATGTCAATTGGTTTCACTTCTTAACTCATCAGTTTTACCATTTTTCTTATGCATGAGTGCAATCCAAGATGCCCCCACCCTGCTCCTCCTATCCCTTTCCAGAAATTGTGCTGGCTTCCACCGGGAATGGAAACGCTTGTATTCATAAACACATTTATAAAACTTTGAAAAAAAATTCAAGTATAAATTTTGAAAACAAAGGGAGTCAAATAAATAGAATGAGTATCCACCTGGAAAAAGATTCAGGAGATTACTTAAAGGGTATCTGTAATACTATCAACAGAAAAAATAAATTTATAAAAAAGAAAGAGAATTACAGTGCTCACTCAGAAGAACAGAGAGATTAAACTAGGGAATAAAGCACTCAGTAGCTACTTTGTTTTTTGGATTTTTAACTTTTGGGAAACATGACATAGAGGTCTTTTGCGTTGGGGATAGCTAATCTCCCTCAACTAGATGGAGGATGAGGGGCTGCATTTCCTACCTGGACAGAGACAAGCTAACAGAATAGGAAGAAATATGTGAGTGAGATTCAGCAAGAGCTGAAAATTTTCTCAAGAAGTGGTCAGGAAATGACGAGCTTCTAGGAATTTGAAGACATTTGGGGACAGCATTGAATTTCTCACAAGGTTTGGTGAGGCTTGACTTGAACTCTTCCAACAGGTGATAATTATAAGAGAGTTCCAAGAGAGAATTAGATACCCATGTGCTATGGGCATCCATTGTATGTAGTGAATTACCTTCTTTCCCATGCATCTAGAATGGTACTTGTTATCAACTCTCCTTTGGAGAACTGAGAACAGAGTCACTCGAATCATATCTGTGTTCTGGGGCTCAGACCTAGAAATCCAGTTGAGATAATAGTCTTTTTATAGCCTAAATAAGGTACTTTCTGATAAAGTTAGAAGAGTTTTATAGTTCTTAGAGAAAAACTTTGGTGGTGTACTCCAGACCCTGCCTTGTAAGAGGGTCCCTAGTCTAGTCATCAGGAACCTCTTCTAGTCTCTGAGGTGGAAGGCACCTTGAGAGTCATGGAATTCAGTCTTCTTATTTTTCTGACTGTGAAAGTGAAGCTCAGGGAGGTCAAGTGACTTGTTCAAGGTCAAGAGTTGGTTAGGCAGCATAATGGGAAGGGGACCCTGTTATTTGACTCTAGAGCTCTTCTGAAAAATAATTCTATCAGTGAATATGACATGGAGCAGAGCTGTGCTAGACATGTTGTGAGTGAGAAGTACCCTTTGCTAGTTGTAAACCACTGAAGTTTTGGAGTTGTTTTGCTACCACAGGCTAATTTAGCCTATTCTGACAATCACAGTTTTCTTCTACTTGGTAAGCAGACCATCTTATTATTCATTGGTCTACCTGGAAACTACATTTCTATTGTAAGCTATTAATTTGGAATGCTGCTACACAATTCATGTCCTATGAGTCAAGGTTGCTGAGCAGTGTCTGAACGGATGTAATCAACCCAGATAAGTGGAACATCAGAGCCAGGAGTTTAGAAAAGAGACAGTGACCTTTAGGTGTCCCCTGACTACCCCTTCCTGCAATAGAGAGTAACTAAGGGAAAGAGGTGGGAGAGTGAGGGGATGAGGGCCAGGCCAAGAAAGGGGCATGGGGTTTGCAGGTAGGCAAAATTTCCTGACTGCATATTTTTGTTTAGGCCCAATCTTGAGAATTAGCTCTGTTCCTGAGCCTTAGAAGGTTCTTCCTTACATGGTACCATTCTACACTGAATGGTCTCTGAACGCATAACAATCTGGTTACTCAGAGAGAGAGAGAGAGAGAGAGAGAGAGAGAGAGAGAGTGTGTGTGTGTGTGTGTGTGTATACATAGGCCCGGTGCATGAATTCGTGCATGGGTGGGGTCCGGCCAGCCTGGCCAGGGGGAGGGGACATGGGCGGTTGGCCAGCCTGTCTGCTGGTCAAACTCCTGGTCGCAGGGACAATTTACATATTAGCCTTTTATTATATAGGATATACACTGAGTGGCCAGATTATTATAATAGGATATACACTGAGTGGTTTATTATATAGGATATACACTGAGTGGTTCAGAGATCATAATGATCTGGCCACTCAGAGTATGTGGCCCACTTTCTCACAGGAGGCCATTCCATATCCTTAATCAAGAGCAGATGCAACTTCAAAGATGGTGGCTTTTGGACTGTATCTTAAATATGAAATTTCAGCTTCCATCGCAGCGATACAAAACAAAGTCTTCATTCTATATTGCTCATTTTTTTTCATAATCAAGTTTTCAATGCTCAAAGAGGCTGCATTAGGGTAATCACTGTTGATTATGACATTGTGTGTTATTGTGTGTCCTTGAAGTGAATCACCTTCAAATGAGGTAATAGCAGCCCATAATTGGATTATGTCATTAGAGAGTCACAGATGAAACTATTGTATACCTGCCCTGTGCTTCACACGTCATCTAGAAGCAAATCCCAAGTACCCAACATAGGTGAAATATTATTTCTGAGCTTTTAGACTTTTGGCATTCCCATTGACAGAGGCTGAGTTACCTCAAGGTGCTGCTAAAGTCAGAGGGTAATTCATTACAACTTCAAAATACCAGGTCATGAAACATTCCTTATATTTTAACCCCGATTTTCACACATTTTATAAAGTCATGAATAACCTTTCCAAGGAGCCCTGAAGGAAATCTATGTGCATAAAAGTCTTCCGGAAATGCATTTGATATTTATTACTTCACAGACAGAAAAGGCACAAAGCAATTAAAACAGATAGGAGCACGCTTTGTGTTTCAAATATTGGTACTTCACGACTCCCCCAACAGTGAAGACAAAAGCTATTTTCTGTCAGCATTAGGCAAGCAGCCATAAAATCTCTCAGAAGTAACTGCATGAGAAACAAGATGTTTCGTTTATGTATTGTAAAAAGTCCACAAAGGCTCCATTATGTAGGAATGTTAAGTATAACCCCAGTGACAACTCTATCCTAACAGAAGTCTGTCTGATATTGCCTGGCCTAGAGCAGTCTAGCTATAGGGACTGCTCTTTGTACAAATATTTGGATTACACCCTCTTCGTTTAGGCTTATATTAACACAGCGTACCACTGTTCAGTTGGAGTGGTCCTCACTGCCTGATGGGTACCATCACAACCTACCACCACAGCACTGGCTGAAGGCACGTGACTCTAAGGGCGAATGACTATGAATGACAGTGCCAGCATTCTTTTTTCATCCGGTGCGCTTCCTACTGCGTCTATGAACTGCATTTTTGCGATGTTTGGTTCAAAGCGCTGCAAAGTTTACTTGGATAAGAGGCAGTATAGTGGTTAAGAGCATGGATTCTGTGGCAGGTTGCCCACCTTCAAATCCTGGCTCTGCCATTTACTATCTGTGTGACCTTGAGCAAGTTCCTTAACCTCTCTGTGTCCAGTTTCTTCATCTACAAAATGGGTGTGATAATAGTACATACTCACAGGGTTGTTGTGAGGGCTACATGAGTTTGGACATATAAAGGGCGTAGAACGTGTTCCTGGTGCATAGCAAATGCTACGTAAGTGTTAGCTGTCACTACTGCCTCTGGTTATAGTTGCTGTGATTTGGAATTGCATCTGTCAGAAGAGGGTCCATCTCCTGACACTCAGTTTATTGGAACACTCAGTTGCTAAGACACCTAGAAAGCCGATCACAGGAACTGATTTGAGGCCATGAACTCCCAAGGGGCACTGGAGGAGGCCAGAACCTTAGGGGCAGTTTCACTAAATTTTGTCACTGGGTGGGGCTTGGGCAGCCCCAGCATGATAATGCCTCCACTCACCTAAGTGAAAGTGAGTGAGTGTTCCTTTTTTTTTTTTTTTTACATCTCTACGTGTTGTTGTTTTTTGTTTTTTTTAATGCTCACCTGAGAACATTTTTTCCATTGATTTTTAGAGCGAGTGGAAGGGAGGGAGAGAGGGAGAGAGCGAAACATTGATGTATTGATGTGAGAAAGACACATCAATTGGTTGCCTCCCACACGCATCCCCACCAGAGGCCTGGCAGATCTGGACATCCATGCAAGATAGACAGTGAACTGGTGGCTGCAGCCAAGCTCCTGGAAGGACATAATGATGGACTTCACCATTATTGCTCAGGTGAAGAAAGATTTCATGCATGCAGGTTTAGGTTAAGAAGATTGTTTCAAAGACATGTCCATGCTAAAGATCTTCACTGGAAGGTTTAGTCTCATATAGGTCAACAGCCATCTGAATAAGAGTATTAGAAGCCCATCCTCACTAGGAAATGAGGGTCTGGAATTGGTCTGGGTGCCTAAGCCTGGTGTCTGGGATGCTTGGTGGGGGGACCCTTGGCCCCAGAATATCCCATCAAGCTGCTTTGCCAGATGCTATTTGTCGATTATCCTATAATCACTCCCCTTTTTCCTTTGTCCACCTCTACCTGTAGAAGTGCTAAGTCAAATACTACATGTTTTTGTGGGTAGTCATGTGACAGAGCTCTGTCCAATGAGACATAAGGAGAATTTATCTGAGAAATATTTTCCCCTCCTTTCTGCCTTCAGGGGCAGTTATCTGAGGAAATGATGCATGTAGCTGTAGCAGTCATTTTGTCACCATTATGTAGCAAGTCCAAGGGCAAAGAAGCAGTATGCTGAGGAATGGTAGAAGGAAAGGATTGCGACAACCTTCAATCTCAATGTCCTTATTGAGCTGCTGAACAAACCCTGGGACTGCTTATCTCTGGACTCTTTATTAAGTAAACAACAAATGCTCAGAAAGTTTAAGCCACTCTTAGCTCTTTTTCTGTTACTTAGAGCCAGAAGTATCCCCAAATGATACCTTAACTCTCACCAGTCTGTCTAGTTTGTGTGCCTGAACTGCTGTTTTTTCTCCACATTTGCAAACCCTTTGACCAGGAATCAGGCTTTTGTTTGATCAGGCTTCCAGAGCCTTCCAAGCTCTTATATTTCTCTCTCTCCAAGGTGCTGGAGTTGACTATGTTCAGCCACTGGCCGAGACCCAAGGATACCCCACCCACTTGCACCCAGATGCAAAATCTGGCCCACGATTCTTGCTCTGGTGTCCCATTCACTGAATGGCACCCCTTCTGTGTTAAAAGTCTTTCAGACCCAACTTTCCCTATTATTTGGAATACTGTGATTTGAACTATAGGCCACCGTTCTGCCTTGCTCATGCCTCCATGATAAATCTTCTGCTGAGGCACTATCCCACCATGGCTTCCAGCTGGGCCCAATGCTGGCTGGGACCCACACAGTCCAGAGGGTTAAGGCCCAGAAACAGCTCCGGTCAGTCCTAGAGTTTGAGTTCTAGGTGCTTTATCCCCGACTCCTTGGATGTTCTCGTGCTGCTGACTTGTCGGTTTTGACTTTGGCCATGAAACCTGATCTTAGTTCCTGCATTGCATCTGTTCAGAATGGTATTTCGGAAAAGAGGCCTGGATTTTAAGAGTTGGGAGATTTTGGCTCCAGTCCCGTGTCTCCCACAAACAAACCAAAACGGGCTGCTACTGTTCCTTCCTGGGCGTCTATTTCCCATGTACGAAATGGAGTGTCGAGCCTTGGCCTGACCTTGCCATTTACATATATTACAAAGTAGAATTTAAACTTAGACTCTCGTAAAATTATTTAGAACATTGAGAGGTATTTCTCATGATGTCTTTTTTTTTTTTTTTTCATGATGTCTTTTTAATTTTGAGGTTTGGGAAGTATAATGGAAACTTCACTGGAGCCAGTCTTAATTTAAAAAAAAAAAATCACATTAATTTTCCCCCAGTGCTGTCTTAACACACCAGAAGTAAACTCCAAAAAGGGGAAAATAAAGCACTAAACAGTAATTCTGCCCAGCTGTAAACCTTGCTTTTCATGTGAATTAAGTATTTGATCCCTAAAAATCCATTTGCCCTTGGATGAATTCCAGAGACACTGTTCTTTTGGGGAAAGCAACGTTGCCAGAGACAGAAGGGCTGTTCAGAGATGAGGTTTCTCCTGCTATTGTGCTGATCCAAGAAAGAAGCCTGAGGAAAGGGCGTAGGCAGGGGGGGATGAGCTCAGTGTTCCCACTTTGCTAGCATACGCAAGGTGCCTTCCCCCTTTTCAATGTCCTCTGCTGCTTCTCTCTGCCATCCTAACAAACGCAGTCCCTGACTCTTTCCCGCAGGGGTGCATTTGTTCCCTTTCAAGGCCATGGCAGTCCTGCTGATTAAACTGCTGGAAACGGTGAGGCCTTCAGCGCATAGTCGGTTTTATCCTTATGTAAGCTCATCTGTTTTTTTGTGTGTTTTCTTTTTAAACATCTGAGCACTTCTAAGTGCCACTTACTGTCCACATGTGCTGAGAGGCAAAGTGGCTGCAAGGCACCAGAAGAAGAAAGCCCATTTGGGGTAACTCATACTGTGCTGGTTATAGACACTTTTTAAAGCTTTAAAAATTGTGGCAAAATATACATAACACGCTATTGGTCATGTTAAGCATTCGTAAGTGCACGATTCAGTGGCATTAAGTACATTCACAAGGCTGTGTACCTTTTACCAATATCTATACCCCACCTTTTTCAGCATCCCCAATACAAACTCTGTATCCATTAAACAACTCCTCATTCTTCCCTCTCCCTCCCCAGCACCTGGTAACCTCTATTCTGCTTTCTATCTCTATAAATTAGTCTGTTGTAGATATTTCATTTAGGTGGAATCATATAATATTTGACTTTTGTGTCTGTCTTCGTTCACTTAGCATAATGTTTTTAGTTCATCCATGCTATAGCATGTGTCAGTTCTTCATTCTTTTTATGGCTGAATAATATTCCATCGTATGGCTAGATCACATTTGGTTGTCCTTTCATCTGCTGATAGGTACCTGGGTTATTCCCACCTTTTGGCGGTTGTGAACAGTGTTTCTGTGAATATTCATATACAGAGATCAGTTTGTGTCCCTGTTTTCAGTTCATCTAGGTACATACCTAGGGGTGGGACTGCTGACTCATATGGTTTTTACACATGGACATGGTGTCAGTAGGACCAACACAGGCAGTAAAGGTTTTCAAAGACAGGACATGTCCAGAGAGCCGAGGCAAGGATTGGAACCAAGTACAAGGTGAAGAATGTGTTGGGAGAGGTGGACCATGTGGTTCTCCTATAATCTGCTGCAATTGGGCAGAAACACATGCCAGGAACCAGGGAACTGTCTCTTTCTAGAAGGGCTGCAGGAACTCTAGGAAGGGTGGGGATGAGCAGACAGAGAGACTGAGCAGCCAGGAAGGTGAGAGGCAGAGGGTCAAAACGGCAGCTGTGCAGTAAAGAAGTTGAGTCCACAGGAACCGAGTAGCCGGGTACAGGGGCCGAACTAGCTGTGCAGGAAGCAATAGGACCCAGGCAACTAACAAGCCTCAATCCTTTGGGCATTCCTCACATGCTAGCGAGCCTCTGAGGCCCTTTCTGCTGATACTGGGAGAACAACCTGATTGCTCTTGGTTTGTGGGGAGAGTATACAGATAAGAGCCGATCCTAACCCAAGCCTACCTGTGGGACTTTTGGAGACCGAAATAGCAGCTGAAGAATCAAGGCGATCCATCATCCTGGACTATGTTATGAGCAACTATTACAAAACAGCACAGTTTTATTGTACGTGGCACACAAGGGTAAGCCTATTGCAGTATATTGCATGTGTACCGAGCAAAGTTTTCTGTCAGGAGGCCCAGAAACACACATATTAAATTCGAGGTGATGACTAATTCCCAACTACTTGGCTTAAAAATAACAGCAGAGGACATTCCAGGCCACTGTGGTCAGTAATTTCATGAGGGCACAAACCAGGTGGCGCCCTAATCCCCCTCTCCCACAGCCTGCTGGAAAGGGAGTTTGTAAATCACTTCCAGGTTTATCCCTCGAGTAGGGCAACAATAAAAAAAGGTCACTTAGCCCTAGCCGGTGTGGCTCAGTGGATAGAGCATCGGCCTGCGGGCCAAAGAGCCACAGATTCGATTCTGGTCGAAGGGCACATACCTCGGTTGCAGGCTCCTCCCCAGCCCGGGCCCTGGTTGGGGCGCGTGTAGGAGGCAACCAATTGATGTGTTTCTCTCACATCGATGTTTCTCTCTGTCTTTCCCTCTCTCTCCCACTCTCTCTAAAAATCAATGGAAAAATATCCTGGGGTGAGGATTAAGAACAAAAAAACAAACAAACAAAAAAGGTCACGTAGTGAAGCTGGCCAGCAGAACAGCCACCCGATATAAAGCTAGATAGGTGTGCTCTCAGGCCACAACTGCAGTTATGCAGTTCGGTTGGGGCTCACCAAACGGAGCTGCACAAATCTTGGCTGGAAGGTTCTCTCCTCTGCCACATCCCAGCCACAAAGAACTGGACCAGTGCTACCAGAAAGCACACAGACACTGCTTTGAATTGGCACAGTGCATAACCCAAATGGGGAGAATCCACAACGCGAGATAATCAAGTTCATGTTCCTCTCCTCGAGCATTCTAAAATAGGCCTGGATAGTAACAGGCCCAACTGTAGTCATTCTGACACTTTGAGAAAGCCCCATGCTTTCCAGACCCTGATGTGTTTATGTACCCCAGGCCCTTTCTCCGGTGGGGTCCCGTACCCTCTCTGTCGGTGCCAATCTGAGCTCCTCCAGGCTCAGAGGTGCCTTTCATGAAATCTTTCCTGGGATCGCTTACTGCTCCCATGGGCCTCTTTCTCCTCTGAAAGAAAATCTAAGGTCACTTTCCATATTCTGTTTTGTGTATCTTTTTAAAAAATATATTTTATTGATTTTTTACAGAGAGGAAGGGAGAGGGATAGAGAGTTAGAAACATCGATGAGAGAGAAACATCAATCAGCTGCCTCCTGCACACCCCCTACTGGGGATGTGCCTGCAACCAAGGTACATGCCCTTGACCGGAATCGAACCTGGGACCCTTCAGTCTGCAGACCGACGCTCTATCCACTGAGCCAAACTGGTTAGGGCTGTTTTGTGTATCTTAAAATCCCCTCTACCATATAGTAAACTTCCTGAGATCACATGCTTTTTCTCCATTTTTCCATTTCTCCAGCATGTCTTGTACTGAATAGGCATGCAATAGATATTTGCAGAGATAATTAATGAATAACCTCATGAATCTAGAAGCAAATTATATTTAGCACAACTTTTTGCAATCTCTAATTCATAAAGTGGTGGCAGTATATTTGGGGGACGAGTTCCTAAGTATCTAACTTAAGTTCCCAGCATTTCAATATATCTATTTTTCCTGTCTACTTCTTTTTTTTTTTACTAGTGTAAATGATAATCTTTTTTTTCTTTATTCATTAAGGTATTACATATGTGTCCTTATCCCTCCATTGCCCCCCCCCCCACTCATGCTAAGCAAAATAAGCCAGTCAGAGAAAGATAAATATCACATGTTCTCACTCATTTGTGGAATATAATGAACAACATAAACTGATGAAGAAAAACAGATCCAGAGACAGAGAAGCATCGATCAGACTGTCAAACCTCAGAGGGAAGGTAGGGGAGGGAGGGGGTGAGGGGGAGAGATCAACCAAAGGACTTGTATGCACGCATAAAATCCTGTCTATTTCTTAATAGAAAATCACTATCTGCTATATAGCATTACTTAACTAATTAAGCGATTAATTAGGTCCCAAGTGCCCCTGCAGCTTCCCCCTTTTCAGGCTGGCTAACTCCCATTCCTTTGTCCTCCATTTCTACCGCCCGTGCCTCAGTTTTCTCACTGGCATAACACGTCAGTATGCTAGTTGCGGGGTTGTTGCTGTGAGGACAAAATCTGACAGTGCTGTGGAAATGTTTGGGAAAGTGACTGGAGCCAGGTGAAGAGATACTGGAGTAGGGAGTTTTCAAACCACCCTGTCGAATGACACATGTGGCTATGTGGGAGAAGACATCTTTTCTGCCCCACAGGCAGAGTCTGAAGTAAAAGAAGTTTACCTCCCTCACATAGGCCATTATACATTTCAGCTATGTTGGGTCCCCTGGGGGCAAGTATTTTCTTCTAAACCCCGTGCAGACTTCGGGGTCAGATTTCTCAACCAGGTACAGTTGTCCATTTTCTAGGTTCAACTATCACCCCTTGACAGTTCAATTCAGGGAAGCAGATATTTATTATTGGTCATAATGAGCTCTGAGGAGATCATGTGCCACGAGAGTCGAGCGAGGAACAGGCAGAGAGCAGGACTGAGGACATTCCCTCCATTAATCTCGATACCAGAACAGAGCTCTTCTTTGTATCCACTTAATCAAAACAGCGCACCTTCCCTCCAACGCAGCCAACACCTAAAACACACAGCGTGTTATTTCAAAGTCACAGCGGTTACCTTCCAGAACAAGACAGTCTATTAAAAAATGAAAAATGTGCATTTCTTCCTGGAAAGAACAAATCAATACCCCTCAGTGGGCCCGGTGCCACACATCAGCCTCTGCACAGTGACTTGCCTTTATCCAGAAGGAGGGCATGGACAGGACAGCGTTTCCTTCCCCTCCCTCCAGCTTACCCATGCTGTCCCGATGGATGCAATCCACACCTTTTCTGCCCCACAGGCTGAGTCTGAAGTAAAAGAAGTTTACCTCCCTCACATAGGCCATTATACATTTCAGCTATGATGGGCCCTCTGGGGGCAAATATTTTCTCCTAAACCCCGTGCAGACTTCAGGTTCAGACTCTCAAAGAAGTACAGTTGTCCATTTTCTATATTCAACTATAACTCCTTGACAGTTCAATTCAGTTAAGCAGATATTTATTTTTAGGTTATTTTTTTAGCTCCCATACTAGGTAGCAGACACTGTGTTAAGCACTTTCTATGAATTACGTCATCCAATTCTCTCATTTTATAAACAATGAGATTGATATCAGAAAAGTTTAAACAGCCGAAACCGGTTTGGCTCAGTGGATAGAGCGTCGGTCTGCGGACTGAAAGGTCCCAGGTTCGATTCCGGTCAAGGGCATGTACATTGGTTGCGGGCACATCCCCAGTAGGAGGTGTGCAGGAGGCAGCTGATGGATGTTTCTCTCTCATCGATGTTTCTAACTCTCTATCCCTTTCCCTTCCTCTCTGTAAAAAAAAAAAAAAAAAAAAAAAAATCAATAAAATATATTTAAAAAAAAGAAAAAAAAAAAAAAAGAAAAGTTTAAACATATGCCCAAAGCTGCCCAAAGCCACATAGGTGGTAAGTGGTAGAGCTGTTTTTTTTAAAAAAATATTTTATTGATTTTTTTACAGAGAGGAAGAGAGAGGGATAGAGAGCTAGAAACACCGATGAGAGAGAAACATCGATCAGCTGCCTCCTGCACACCCCCTACTGGGGATGTGCCCGCAACCAAGGTACATGCCCTTGACCGGAATCGAACCTGGGACCTTTCAGTCCACAGGCCGACGCTCTATCCACTGAGCCAAACCGGTTTCGGCTAGAGCTGGGTTTTGAATCCAGATGTGTGTGGCTCCAAAGTCCTTCCTTTTTTAAAAAATATTTTTATTGATTTCAGAGAGGAAGGGAGAAGAAGAGAGATAGAAACGTCAATGATGAGAGAGAATCATGGACCGGCTGCCTCCTGCAGGCCCCACAGTGGGGATCGAGCTCGCAACCCGAGCATGTGCCCCGGCCAGGAATCGAACCACAGCCTTCTGGTTCCTAGGTCAACGCTCAACCGCTGAGCCACGCTGGATGGGCCAAAGTCCTTCCTTTTAATTATCATGTTATACTGGTAACTTTTTGTGTGGCAAGCATGGTGTTAAGTGCTAGGGACACAGGAATGAACCAGGTTTGTTTCTTATTCCCAAGTGGGAGAACTATGTATTATTGTACCTATCTTACCTATTCTTCATATTATTATTTATTGGATATTATAACCCACTGTGAAGGAGAAATTGAAAAGCCACAGAGCTTAAGGTCTTGCCCAAAGTAGGGAAAGTAGGTGACAGAATAGAATTCAAACCCAGGCAATCCACACATCCAAGCACTCTGCCACATTTCTCCCTGCAAATATTTATAAAGAGATATTTCCCCAAGCTGTGATAACTTATTTAACAGAGGTGAGTAAATGTATAGCACAACATAACCACTGCTTGGGGCAAGGAGTCAAGTACACTGGGTTTGGGGTTTATATGATACCATCGCCCTAACCGGTTTGGCTCAGTGGATAGAGCGTCAGCCTGTGGACTGAAGGGTCCCAGGTTTGATTCCAGTCAAGGGGTGTACCTTGGTTGCGGGCACATCCCCAGTAGGGGGTGTGCAGGAGGCAGCTGTACGATGTTTCTAACTCTCTATCCCTCTCCCTTCCTCTCTGTAAGAAATCAGTAAAATATATATTTTAAAAATGATGCCACCAAGGGAGGTGGCAAAAGTGGGACAGGCATTCCATGAAGGTGGCCCCCAAGAGCAGACAGGTGTATCTGTGTCCATCACAGACAGACCCTCACTCTGTGCCCCAATCAAAGTGGTCCAATAGCCCAGACATTGCAGAGCAGTTCCTCAAGACCAGTGCTTTGGTTTGTAGTTTCATTTGTTTCTTACTTTTTATTGAGGTTTACTTACATGTAGTAAAGTGCTCTAATCTTAAGGGTACAGCTTGATGAATTTTTACATAGGTATACACCCATGTAGACATAGCACAGAGTAAGATATCATTTCCCTAGCCCCAGGAGGTTCTTTCGTGCCTGTTTCTAGTGAATACCTCTAGCCCTTGCCTGAGATAATCAGTGTTCTGACCTCTATCACTTCTATCGGTTGGTTTTGCCAATTCTTGTATTTCACATAAATAGAGTCAAACGATATGTGTTCTTTTGTGTCCAGGTTCTTTCACTCAACAAAATGTCTCTAAGGTTCCAAAGGGTGATTGTGTGTAGAAGTAGATATTTCCAGGGCAGTCTCATTTCTACTGCATGAATAGACTTCAATTTACTTGTCCATCTTAATGTTCTTGGATATTTGAGTTGTTACTGGTTTTTAGATATCATGAATAAAAGTACTATGAGATTCTTTTACATACCTTTTGGTAGACATATGCTTTCATTCCACTTGAGTATATACTGAGGAATGGAGTTCCATGTACATACATGCGCACACACATATACACTGAGTGGCCAGATTACTATGATCTCTGAACGCATAATAATCTGGCCACTCAGTATATATCCTATATAATAAAAGGCTAATATGCAAATTGTCCCCTCGACCAGGAGTTCGACCAGCAGGCAGGCCGGCCAACCGCCCATGTCCCCTCCCCCTGGCCAGGCTGGCCGGACCCCACCCATGCACAAATTCATGCACTGGGCCTCTAGTATATATATATATATATATATATATATATATATATATATATACACACACACACACACACACACACACACACACACACACACACACTGAGTGGCCAGATTATTATGTGTTCAGAGATCATAATAATCTGGCCACTCAGTGTATTTTAGCTTTACTAGGTATGACCAAACTATTTTCCAAAATGATCGTATCAGTGTATGCTCCTACCAGCAGTGAATGAAAGTTTCAGTTACTCCATATTCTAACTGACATTTGAATGGTTCAATCTGATCATTGTTTTTTTAAATTTTTAAATAAAGATAGATTAAAGAAAGCACAATCAAGATATAGAACTGTTCCATTACCACAAAGATTTTCCTTATGCTGCCCCTTTATAGTTTTACCCACCACTCTCCCCACACCATCCATACCTTTGGCAATCACTAATTGGTTCTCTGTTTCTATACTTTTATCACTCTGAGAACGTTTCCCCATGGTCTCCACTGACACAGAGAGGTGGGGGAGCCTCGTTACTGCTGGGTTGAGAAGGAAGTCCTGGCTCCTCACTTGGCCTTCTCTGATAAACCCTGTTGGGGGCCTTTTGGTGCCTCGTTACAGCCTGGAGTGTTGGAAGTACGTGTTTCCCACTTGGCCTTTGCTGATGAAAATAGGGGCTGCAGTATTGTCTATGATGTTTAGCTGGAGCAGAACAGTTATTGTCTAAAAGTTTTCGGTTTTGCTATGCTGTCCCTTTTGTGGTTCTTTGGCTAGAGAGAGATGGCTTTTCTTTTCTTTTTTTAAAAATCTTTATTGTTGAGAGTATTATAGATGTCCCCCCTTTCTCCCCCTGCCTGCCTCCACTTGGATCCCACCCTGCCCCAGGCCTTCAGCACAGTATTGTCTGTGCCCATGAGTTATGCTTATATGCATATAAGTTCTTTGGTTAATCTCTTCCTATCCCACTCTTCCCTCTGAGATTCTTTGGTCTATTCCATATTTTTATGCCTCTGGTTCTATTTTATTTATAAGTTTATTTTGATTTTTAGATTCAATTGTTGATAGGAATATATTTATTGCCATTTTATTGTTCATATTTTTCAACCTCTTTTTTTTCTTCTTTTTCTTAAAGAAACTCCTTTAACATTTCATGTAATACTGGTTTGGTGGTGATGAACTCCTTTAGCTTTTTCTTGTCTGTGAAGATCTTTATCTGACCCTCAATTCTAAATGAGAGCTTTGCTGGGTAATCTTTGTTCCTTCTAAAATCTCAGAAGCAAAATGTTTCTGCTGCTTAAAAGAAGTTGGAAACCTCTGCATACACTATTGAAAGTTCCTCAAATTCTAACATTTTGGCTTCCAAATGATGTCTCTCTCACTGTCTTTCACACCTGAAAGAAGTGCAAAAATCTTTTGTCAAAACCATGTGTCTGTTTTAATTTGGGCAACATGATAGCCATAACCATATGCCATGAAAGCAGTGTCTTAGGAAAGTCCCAGATATTTTCACACTTAACACAGTTGTTGGTTTTGTTGATTTTTTCAGCTAGTGGGACAGGGGAAAGGGTTCAGTGTCTGGGGTCTAAATGCCTAGTCTGAGCCTGACCTAATTCCTACCTGTGTGATCTGTTATAAGTGAGAACTTCTCAGAGCCTCCATGTCCTCATCTGAAAACAGAGAGAATAAGGTCTAATTCATGCAGTAAGTTGTTATATGTGAATGGGTCATACAAAAGACATGCATTTAAAGGGCTGGCTTCAGCAATGTTGTCCAATACAGCAGCCACTAGCTATATGTGGCTATTGAGCATTTGAAGTATGACTAGTGCCACTGAGGAACTGAATTTTATTTTATTTGAATTAAAATAGAAAAAGTGATACTTGACTCAGTTATTGGAAAACTTTGTAGTATATTTGGAACAACTTGAGTATGAGTATTTGGAACACCTTGAGTATGGAACAACTATAAATGTTACAAAATCTAAACACAGGTCAAGAATTCTGATGAAAATTTAATGTCTGAGTTGCAATGTGCACTAAGTGTAAAATGCACAGTATGAGAAAGAGAATGTAACATATTAAAAAGTTTTTATATTAACTACATGTTGAAGTGACAATATTTTAGATGTATTAGATCAAATAAAAGATATTATTAAAATTAGTTTCACCCTGCCCCCTGGGAAAAAAAAATTAGTTTCACTCAGTTCTTTTTATTTTTTAAATATGGCTACTAGACAACTTGAAATTACATAAGCAGCTTACATCATATTTTTATTGGACAGTGCTCTAGAGTGACACATATAAAATAGGTAAATTAACATCACATGCCTTTAACTTTGGTAGACTGAGTGACTCCTTTAGTTTTATCTGCTTAAGCTGTTAAAACATATTTTCTGAAACAATTGTGAATTGATGGAATATGTAGAATTTTTGCCTAAAAGTTAGCTGAATGATATTATAAGATATAAGCTGCTCTCATTATTGGTGGAATGTAAATTGATGTAATCCATATCAGTTGATCATTCATTCGTTCATTCAAGAAGTAGTTTTTCAGCTTCCGCTATGTGCCAGATGCTACACTATGTTGGCAGACACAGAGGTAAGCTGATATGAGATGCCTGCCCTTGTAGAACTTACTGGCTATAAGGAACATCTGTATTAGATGTGCAAATGTCTGGGACTTTGCAGAACAGTTTGCTTTCATGGCATATGGTATGGCTACCATGTTTCCCAAACTAAAAACACAGACACATGTTCTTGACTAAAGATTTTTACACTTCTTTCAGATGTGAAAGACAGTGAGAGAGATATAGATTGGAAGCCAAAATGTTGGCACTTACTGACGACTTGGGAAGTCAGTGATTTGAAAAATAATTACAAGACTAGTCATTTAGTTGTACTTGTGGTAGGTTCTACAAAATAAAAATATACTTTAAAAAGCCCTTTTAAAATAAACATGCCATTTGCACAGAAACTTCCGTCCCTGGAATTTATCCTGGATAGATAATTATGGATGTGCCCAAATGTATGTACCGAATGTTCCCTGAAGTGTTAAAATAGCAAAAACACCTAGAAACATCCCCAATTGTCAACGATTTGAGATTGGCTATCTAAATTAATCATTTGATAGAATACTATGCAGCAGAAGAATCATGTTGAGAAGACAATAAAGTACTTTGAAATGTGATCCCAAAAGCCATGTCTACTATGATCCTGATTAAATAAAACATACAAATACACAGAAAAATACAGGAATGATCTTCACCAATGTATTAATAGTGTTTGTTTCTCTGGTGGGACTATGAGTGATTTTTCTTTCTTCCTTGGCTTTTGTGAAATTTTTACATTTGTTTTACAATGGACATCCATTAGTTTACTATCTTATTAGTTTACTAAGATAAGATAAATATGATTTTTTTAAAAAGTGAGCTGACAGAATCAAGCTATGTATTATTAATTGTGTTTAGTTGGGACAACAGACAGGAAATGGAAAATGGAAGTCCTTTAGGATTTAATAGTCCTATAGGATTTAATAGTTAATTTAATTCTTTGGGATTATTTAACATTAAAGCAAAAAGAAATGTAAGGTAAATAGAAAAGATAGCAAAGTCAGCAATCTGAGTGGAATAGGAAATGATTATTTCTTCTGTGATTGGGGTTGTCATCATGAGCCAGATCTTTCTATACAATTTGCTTTCTCAGGAGCCACATCTTGTAAATTCAGGTGCTTCATAAATTCACAATAAAGGTGTTTAACCAAAGCTGAGATTTGTTTTATTTCAAAGAGTAAAGGCCCCCTCCAGCAAAATGGAGATTACTTCAGGTTTACTACAACACAAAAAGCACTTTCCACTTTTCACCACTCCCCTGATACCATTTGGCTCCTCCTGCAGGACCAGGATTTTGGTTCTCCCCCATTTTACCTGTTCTTTGGGTTGCTCCTTCTTCCATTGCCCAAGCAAAAGCCTGCAGAGTCCTTTTCAAGAACAGAGATTTCACCATACCACAATCTCTAAATACAACTGCCTGAGGACTTTGTCTTAAGCAATAATCCTACTTCCTTCCCTCAGATAAAAATACTTGTATTTAAGCAATGACTTAAAGGAGGTTGGTAACAGTTAAAGAGTGCCAATAAATTCACTTAAAAAAAAAAGAGTGCCAGTGGAGGGAAGGAGTGCCAAAGGAATCAGGGAAAGAGAACTTAGAATGAGGACCAAACCAAACCAGCTTTCTAACTGCTGTTTCATGAGCATGGTATACATTTCTAATGGTAGGTTTTGTGCCCTGGGGTAAAGCAATAACTAAGGTCCAGAAAACCTGGCCAAATAGCCCACCCCCAGAGATTTTTGAGGACATGTCCAGTGAGTAGGGACTGGAATCAGTGTGGGAAGATCATGAGGTCCTTGGCAAACAAAAGTACACCAATAACAATAACCACTACATTAATTGAATGCCTACTTTGAGCCACACACCCGCCTGTAAGTTATTTCATTTGAAAATGTATTCTCAAAACCCTTACAAAGTGGGTCTTATACTTCTCATTTACAGATCAAGAAAGTGAGGCTCAGAAAGGGTAGTAATTAATATTAATACTACTGCTACCATAGTGACTGCTGGTTCATTTTATTGAGCAAATGCTATGCACCAGGCACATGCTCGGTATTTCTTTATCTCATTTAATTCTGGCAACAACTCAATGAAATAGGCACCAGAACACACACCTAGTAACCTGAGATTCATATCCAGGTGTGTTTGACTTCAAAGTCCAACTCTTTCTATTGCACCATACTGTGTCATTCACCACCAATTGTCTCTAAAATGGTAATTTAATGATACAAGTGATGAATAGCTGAAGAATAAAAGTTAACTTGATTTTTCTTCTAGTTATAAATTTGATGTGGATTTCTTTTGGGGGATACTAATGTTACATGTACCACTAATTTTTGAGGAGATAACTTTTGGGGGAATTTGCATTTATTACAATGTTTATTTCCCTCCCATTCATTAAAGTAAGAACCCTTGGCTCCTCACTCAATGATGATCCTTGGGGCCAATTCTCAATCTATTCCCATCCCAAGTCTCCCTGCCAAACCAGTTCCTCAACAAACATTGACCAATGTTATTATTTTCCTTAAAAGCTTGTCCAAAATCATATGGAAATTATTTTCCACACTAACCCAGGACAATAGAGATCATCAATATATATAAAAGGCTAATATGCAAAGTGTCCTCTCGGGAGTTCCACTGGGAGACTGGGAGTTTGATCGCTCGCTATGACGTGCACTGACCACCAGGGGGTGGTGCGGAATGAAGGAAGGCCTCGGCCAGCAGCCGGCAGCCAGGGAAGGAAGGCCCTGGCTGGCAGCCAGAAAGCCCCGATCAGCCCTGATCGCTGGCCAGGCCTAGGGACCCTACTCATGCACGAATTTTGTGCACCGCGCCTCTAGTAATAAATAACAGTCATCTAGTTTATTGGATTTGTCCTCAGTGAAGCAAAAGGAACTCCAAGACCAAGCCATATGTTTTCTTAGGTACATTTGCTCTGTTCATTTTTCTTACAGAGCTTGTAGATCAAATGCTTATAGAAATTATTTTTTTTGAACCTGAAAAATACTAGATCATGCTGAGGTCATATTTAAAAGAAAAATCCAGTCTAACTGTAAAGATTTCAAGAGTAATGGAGAACTTTATTTAATACTCAGCTAGCTTTCTTTTTGTTTCTCCCTCCTTTCCCATTGTTTTCAGCTACTTGCTCTTACAAGTATGCATTTCTACTTAATCCCCTGATCACAATACTGAATATCACAGCAGCATAAAGCCAGGTTTGGAGGGGCAGAAGACGCAAAAGATAGACTCTGTATGTTTATAATTGTTGTGTCCCTGCCACCTTTTGAACAGTATCTTTGTCCCTTCAAGGCGGTGATTCTCAGCCTGGCTGCACATTTGAACCACATGGGAAATTTTTATAAAATACCATATGTTCCCAAGCCCCATCCAGATCAGGTAAATCAGAATTTCTGTGTGGGACCTAGGTACTGGCTTGTTTGTAATTTTAATGTGCAGCCAAAGTTAAAACCTCTGCTTTAAGAGATCTATGATTAGATTCTGCTGTTTCATCTCTTCTAGGACTTGGCAAGTTTTCTTTTCATCTTTCCTGCCTCTTGTTTTAATTTTCATATTTATTTTTCAACCTTTCACATCTCCATTCTCATTTGTTCCCTCACACCTACTTTCTTCTAATCAACATATGGGAGCGGGGTCAAGTACAAGTCATTTCTCTGAGAGTTGATCCTATGAAATTCCAGTTCAGGGGTGGGAAAGTAAGACAGGGAAGGGAAGGCAGCCAATAACGGATGCATTATCAAGAGAGCCCTCTCTAGGCAACTGGAGCTTTATTTGATTGGGGATGTAAAACACATATCTCAAAGATATCCCATTCATGGGGAAAGAGAGTTGGAGTATTGATCTACCAATTCCTACCAGTTTTTGGTTGCGGACTGCTGCTAGGGGCTTTGAATTCTCTGCCACTTCTAGCCTACACACAGAGAAGGGTGTAGCAGCCAAAGAAAGCCCTGAAGCAAAAAGGCTACAGATGCTGATGGAAGTCTGGCCCGTACACAGCAGAGATAAGCTACACCATACTCTTGTTCTTAACCACTGGATGTCTGCATATGCTCTGTTCTCCCTCAGCTTTCTTCTGTTTTTCCTCATCATCTTATTTAACACCATGATGCTTCATATTCCATCTATCCTCTCTGGCACTTTCCTTTGGTGTTTAAGGCTAGATCCTCTCCCTCCTGGGAATATCTGTGTGACACCCTGGTGGTTAGGGTTATGGTACAGAAGGGGGTAATGGGCATGATTCACACTGCTACCAGCTATAAACTATGATGAGTTTCCAAGACAGATATTTAGTTATGTCACTTTACCAATTCTTTGTCCTCAAGATCTAGCCTTCCCTTCATGACTTTACTACATTTTGCATGTGGCTAACTCATCCTTCAATACCTAGCTCAAGTATCACTTCCTCTACAAAGCCACCTTGCAAAGTCAGATTAATCCCCCTTTCCTCAGTGCTGTGTGCAAACTTTGGATACAGTATAGTGCTCATCACAATGTTGGTTTCCTCAAACAGAAGATAAAATTTAGGAATACATAAGTTATTTCTCTTTGCATTCCTTTCCCAAGTGGAGTGCTCTATGAAAGTATGTGTTCCAACAATATTTATAGGATTAAACAAAATTCAAATTGAGTTGAAGCTGGTTTTGGAATATGAAAACTGTTTCACAGATGTGCTAACAAGCACATTATGGAAGACTTATCTAATGGATCTAGTCAGGGAAGTTTTCATCAGAAATGAGTTTTGGGGATTGTCCTGATACCTGAGGAGTGACAATAAAAGTTAGGAAGTGACTGAAATGTGAGGAAATACAGCTATATATAGCCAAAGTATTCCTTGGAGAATAATGAGAAAATTATGTTAGAATAATGGTCACAGTGAACAATTTGTTTATTATTTGCATGATGAAAATAGAATATCAATCAAAAGAACACCAGGTACATAAGCCACAATAGCTTTCCACACAACAACAAGGTGAAGGTGGCAGAGAGTGGTATTGGGAGCATCTCTGCCTGAAAGAATGATGTAAAAGAACTCTAGAAAAGAATTTGAGTCAAATTCTCCATTGAAATGAAGCTATTTTCATTTCAGTCTTGTGCTATATAGTTTTGCCTATAGAATTTGACCTACCTGATTTAATCATCAACTTATTAATTGAATATGAAACTTTTCCTCCCTGAGAGAGAGAGACGAGAAGAGAGAGAGAGAGGGAGGGGGGAGAGAGAGAGTGAGAGAGAGGGAGAGAGAGAGATTTGTTACCTCCTACATACAGCCAGACTGGGGTAATGGAAGCCGGGGATGGAACCTGCAACCCAGGTACACGCCCTTCATTGTGAATCTGACCCACAATCCTTTAGTGTACAGGAGGATGCTCTCACCATGAGCCACACCAGCCAGGGCTAATTTCAACATTCTTGATTGAGGAGGTGGAAGTTGGAGGGGTGGGAGTTAGGGTTCAGAGAGGGAACGTATTGGTTTGGCAAATGGTTTGGAAGTAGATCAAGTAAAATTTCAGGATGTCCTAGGAGATCTACAATTTATGAGTTGGGGAACTTTTTCATATAAGGGATAGATAAAATATAATCTTGCTCTTTCTTCTAATTGAATTTATTAGCTTCCTTAACCTTCTCCACTTCAGAATAAATAAAATACATTCCTTTATTATTTTTGTGTTATTTATTTGTTTTTAATTTTGAAAAAATAGATATATAGAAAATACAGAGACAAATTATAATAAATACCTTTGTACCTATAAGCCATAATTGCTAATGATTAACATCTTATCAAATTTGTTTTTTAATATATAAAAGTAATCATTATAGATAAACTTGAAATCTCTCTCCCCATTTTTTCTCACCTTTGTAGAAGCAGTTATTTCCATGTATTTTATTTGTATTATTCTCATTCAATTTTTTGACTGATATATTTAAGTTTACATTTCAAATTTTTAATCAATTTTGCTTTCTGAACATTTTATAATCTCAAAGCTGGAGTTTTTTCTTCCAGGCTTCTCAACCTGGAAATCTCCTACTTACCCTTCAGGACCCAATTCAAAAATTATTATTTCTTTGAAGTCTTTCCTAAATCCCTTAAACAGATTAATGGCGAGTTCCTCAGTACTTCCACAGCATTCAGTTCCTGCCTCTATTATACCACCAATCTGGTTAGATTTATCTGTCCTTCTCACCCTGACACCCTCAGGGACACTTCTTTTTTAAAAATATATTTTATTGATTTTTTACACAGAGGAAGGGAGAGGGATAGAGAACCAGAAACATCGATGAGAGAGAGACATTGATCAGCTGCCTCCTGCACACTCCCTACTGGGTATGTGCCTGCAACCAAGGTACATGCCCTTGACCAGAATCGAACCTGGGACCCTTGAGTCCGCAGGCCGATGCTCTACCAGTTAGGGCAGAACACTTCTTATTTATCATTGTATCCCCAGTTCTAGTTCATTGTTCATCATATAGAAAGGTACCAATAAATATTTGTTGAAAAATACACTGAAACTAGAACATTTGAGCAGCTAACAATTGAATACACAATGATTTTACTAGAGGAGGAGAAACCTTATGGAGTGGGAAGAAAGAATTGATGTATTAGCTAGTCTTCAAAGACTGGGACTCATTTGACTTAAGTTTCATTTGAGAATTAACTATGTTTACACAAAAATCAATGAAGATAACTAACCCAAGTTTGGTACAACTTTACATCAACTGTTTGAAATTTACTATGCCTATTTCTTCCATGACAAAATGGAAAATTTAAGATGCTTCCATCTAAGGGAGATGTATAAAAACAGCAAGAATAAAGTTATTGTGAATATTCATGAGGGATTATGACTATATTAATAGAAAAATGAGTCAGGCCCGAATTTTGTTCAATCTAGGTCAGAATAGCTCACTGATATAAAGTATGAAAGAAATAAAACTGCCATTATAATTTTAACGAAAACACATTATCCTTCGAAACGTTTTAATTAAAAGTACTCTGGTAAATACTTAGAGCAAATTCAAAGTTTTCTCCTCTTTTCTAGTGGGTGGTCAGGAAGAAAGCAGGTCAGCAGCAACTCTGAGATGAGGGACAGCACATCTCACACCAGCCTCAGAAGTGCCAATTGCAATTAACATCTTGCAAATCACGCAGTGCACACTGTGTTGGCAAATGATTTTCTACGGCTAAACTTTCATACTCCAAATTGTTCCCTGAAATGCTTTATTTTTCAAAGAGATTCTTCCTTTCTTTTTTTAATTTTTATGGGTGGTTTTATTAAAGATAGGAGCACAAAACGAGGCATCAGGACACAGAACCTAAGTTTCACTGGCTTCACAATTTGGCCTTGGATTTGGGATAGGAATTAATCTATTTTTTGTATAATCAGTGCCTTTGCCTAAAGTTTGTTAGTTGCCTTGAAAAGCAATGAGTCTCTCCTACTTATGTCATAGATTTCCTTTGTACCTGATATTATTAATGCTAAGTCCATACATAATCTTTCCTTATGGATTCCTTGTCTTTAAAAACCAAATAAACCCTAGCCAGTTTGGCTCACTGGATAGAGCATCAACCTGTGGACCAAAGGGTCCCAGATTTAATTCCTGTCAAGAGCATGTACCTTGGTTGCAGGCTCATCCCTGGCCCGGGCCCTGGTCAGGGCTCCTGCAGGAGGCAACCATTTGATGTGTTTCTCTCACATTGATGTTTCTCTCTGTCTTTCCCTCTCTTTTTCACTCTCTCTAAAAGATCGATGGAAAAATATCCTCAGGTGAGAATTAACAACAACAACAACAACAAAAAACCCAAACACCACAAACAAACGAATAAACTCCCCAAACCAAATTAAGTCCTACTTCTCAGAATTATAAGCAGAATTTAAAAAGATGGTGGACCTACAATTAGAAAATATGATAATTGAGTGCTTCTAAGCATTAAAATCAGTTTACTGAACTCTTGACCCTCAATGTCTTTAAATGACACCAGGTTTTTTATCTTTAAAAAAATTGCCTTCTATGCCCAGCCAGCGTGGCTCAGTGGTTGAGCATTGACACATGAACCAGGAGGTTACGTTTCATTCCTGGTCAGGGCACATGCCCTGGTTGCGGGTTCAATCCTCAGTGGGGGAGGGAAGTGCAGGAGGCAGCCAATCAATGATTCTCTCTTATCATTGATGTTTCTATCTCTCTCTTCCTCTCCCTTCCTATCTCCAAAATTTATAAAAAATATTTTTAAAAATTTGCCTTCAACTTCCTACATGTAGAAGGAAAGAAACGAAATACAAATGTGTATTGCTAGAATGTTGACAGTGTGTGGACTTTGGAATCAAGTTGCCTGAGCATTATTTCTGTTCCACCAAGACTAGCTCTTGATCTTGGTCAATTAACTTAATTTCTTTGTGTGTAAGTTTCTACATTTATAAAATAGGGAAAATAATAGTACTACTACCTTATAAGATTGTGCAATTGAATACTTGATACCACTAAATCATTTAGCATACTCATAGAAAACAGATATGTTTTACCTTATTTTGTGTACATTCTTTCCATTTTATTCATGTCTTGTGAATTTGGTCATAGCCAAAGTCTCCAAACCCCTTTCTCTCACAAAGTTGACTATTAATCATTTGCTAGTATTCTTTTATTACCTAAATTTTACTTTTTGACAGAGAATTTGAATAATTCATATTTGAGATTTCTTTGGTCTGATGAAATAAAACTCTTTAAATATAGAGATTTGGTGGGTCCTTGTTTATTTACTGTTCTCATCAAGAGAACAATAATGAAACAGAAATCGAGATTACAAACTAGAGGTAATTACGCATATCCTGACTTAGAAAAGTATTATGTGAGTATTCTGGTTATCTGAAGTTTGAAACTAGTGTCCCTCCGCCCCCCCCGCCCCCCCGGTCCCAGACATCTGATTTATTCCAATCAAATGAGGGAATGAATGTATGTCTTTTTTAATTTACTAAAGAACTTTAGTTTGGAAGCCAGAAGTGAAAAATTAATAAGCTGAGAAATAGCTGCTTTAGTAGAGGAATGGAAAAGTGAACTAACCATCCTACCTAATAATCCTACCTAATAATAGACAAATATGCAAATTGACCGCACTTTCGCTATGCCCAAGCCACGCCCACCAGCCAAGCGACGCCCACCAAACAATCAGGCCGAGTATGCAAATTACCCCAACCAAGACGGCGGCTAATTTGCATATCAAGACAGCGTAGAAAGAAGCCAAGAGCTGCAGAAGGGAGCAAAGCTGCGGAGAAGCAAGCAAGCCGGGGGGAGGAGAAGGGAGGAGCGGAGGCAGGGCTGGGGGAGAAGGAAGGAGAGCAGGCGGGCTGGCGGAGAAGGGAGAAAAGCAGCCGGGCTGGCAGAGAAGGCGGGGTGGGGGAGAAAGAAGGAGAGCAGGTGGGGCGGGGTAGAGTGCAGCAGGAAACCCTATTGCAGGATTTTTCCTGCAACGGGAACACTAGTTACTTCATATAGGGACACTAACTTAATACAGTTTACCTGAGTTTTCTCCAGAATGGTCTGCAGAAGAATGAACCTAGGGGGATGTCCTATGATCTAGAGTGGTGCTGACTGAGAATCTGATGGGAACTCTAGTGTATAAATTTGCTAGGGCTACTGTAATAAAGCATCATACACTATGGGGCTTAAGAGGCAGAAATTTCTTATATTGCAGTTCTGGAGGCTAGAAGTTCATGATTAAGGTGTTGGCAGGGTTGGTTCTTTCTGAGGACTGTGAGGGAGAATCTGTTCTACGCCTCTCCTCAACCTTCTGGTTGATTTGCTGGCAATTTTTGGCTTTCTTTGGCTTATAGATACATTACCCAGGTCTCTGCCTTTATCCTCACATGACATTCTCCCTCTGCACATGTCTGTGTTCAAATTTTCCCTTTAAACAAGGACACCAGTCATATTGGATTAGAGGCCCACCATACTCCAGTATGACCTCATCTTAACTGATTCTATTTGCAGTGATCTTATTTCCAAATAAGGTCACATTCTGAAGTACTGGGGTTTAGGGCTTCAATATATGAATTTGGGGGGATACAATTCAATTCATAATACCTACTACTAGGGAAAGTACCAATTCTGATTTTAAATCTTGGCTGTGCCCCAGAAGTAGACTGCTAATGGGTAAGCCCTTTGGATAAAGTGTGGACAGAAAATATATTCAGAATTAGCAAGAATCTTTCTAGCACCTTTCTCTAACTAAACAGGATTCTTCCTCCCTTTGAACTGAAAACATCCCTTTCATCTACTTTACAGAATCATCTTCTGTTCGTGTACATGTTTCTCCCTATGGCCTTTCTTACCCTAGGCTGCTTCTTCACTTCTATTTTGGGACAATGTAAGGTGACCTAACACTCCCCAAACCACTCAATGGGTGGTGACTAGAAGAAACAATTAGGAGAAAATTCAGGGATTTGGGGAGGGATGTGTCCAAATCTATACTAATAAAAGGGTAATATGCTAATTAGACTGGGTGACTGGACATCTTCTGGACGACTGACTTCCTACCAGACAAAGCCACGGTGGTGAGGGCCAAGGCAGAGGCAGTTAGGGGCAATCAGGTGGGCAGGGGAGGGCAGTTGGGGGCGATCAGGCGGGCAAGGGAGGGCAGTTGGGGGCCATCAGGCCTGCAGAGCAGAGCAGTTGGGGACCATCAGGCCGGCAGGGCAGGGCAGTTAGGGGGAGTGGTTAAGTGGCGATCAGGCCAGCAGGCAGGCAAGCAGTTAGGAGCCAGCGGTCCCGGATTGCAAGAGGAATGTCCAACTGCTGCTGCCCTGCGGGATGGGGCCTAAACTGGCAGTAGGACATCCCCCAAGGGGTCCCGGATTGGAGAGGGTGCAGGCTGGGCTGAGGGACCCCACCCCACCCCCCGTGCACGAATTTCATGCACCGGGCATCTAGTGGCAATATAATGAAGAAGACTGTGAATATTTAAGTATGACAATCTTTGGGATTTTCAAAACTGACATTTGCTTAGTTCTTATTTCTTTAGGGCCTTATAAATGGTTTCCTAAGGTCTAGTTAAAAAAGAAACCAAAGGATTACCGCCCCCCCCAAAAGAACACCTAAATATCAAAGGGTAGCAAACCTCTTGGTTCTAGGTGAAGTGATGACTTTTAGAATACAAATGAAGTACTACTTGACAGGGAAGAAGAAAGTTCACGCTCTCATCTTGGTTAGGCCACATGGCTGTGGTTGCAGGTTTCTGATGATCACAAAGGCATATGTGGGATTAATCCAATGCCAACTAATAATGTTAGTTTCTCAAACGGGTTTTCACTGCTGGATATTTGCTATATTCAAAGATTAAATGGTAACTGAAACCAACCTTGGGTCTAATGCAGCTGTCCCAGAGTTATATTTCAGTGTTTGCGTGGGCTACATTCATAATACACTTTGTAAGAGCTTAATATAAATTGCTGGAACTCAGATACCTCTATGTCTATTAAAAGAAGTTAGGACTTTGAGATTTAATATGAGGTTGCTTGGTAATAATAAAACAGAATAAAGCAAGTCACTTTGACACAAAGCAATTATTTCTTCTACAAGACAGATTGTCAGAATGTAAGGAAAAAAGCTTGCATCTAGAAAAGATCAAGTTACTATATGTAGAATACATTTTTTAATTTGTTAAAGAAAAAAGTAATCTATAATAATCCAGTAAAATATAAATAAAAACAGCTGTTTCTGTGTTAATTATATTAGCATATAACTATCCTATATAATAAAAGGCTAATATGCAAATCGACCGAACAGCAGAACGACCGGTCGCTATGATGCGCACTGACCACCAAGGGGCAAATGCTCAATGAAGGAGCTGAACCCTGATGGTCAGTGTGCTCCCACAGGGGGAGCACCACTTAGCCAGAAGCCAGGCTCATGGCTGGCGAGCGCAGCAGCAGTGGTGGGAGCCTCTCCCACCTCTGTGGCAGCACTAAGGATGTCTGACTGACAGCTGTCTGCAGGCCAGGTTGAGGGACCCCCCACCCCACCCCAAGTGCATGAATTTTGTGCACCGGCCCTCTAGTAATTAAATATATTGTTAGAACAATTAAGAACATACCCTCCCATATTTTTCACATGATTTTAAAGAAGTTGTTTGAATGAAAGTACCAATTTTCACGCAAGAAAACAGTCCCCTCCCCCCCCCCCCCCCCCCCATGACAGGGAAAAGAAAGAAGAGTCAGAATTGAGTGACCCAGGAAACATTTGAATGACACTACAGATGAGAAGTTGACAAACTTCGCTGTGAAGGCCAGGTAGTAAATATTTTAGGCTTTGCAGGCTCTGCCTTTGTAGGGGGAAGGCAGCCAGAGACAGTATGTGAATGAACAGGCCTGGCTGTGTCCCAATAAAGCTTTATTTACAAACACAGGCAGCTGACCCCTGCTGCATATAATTAGGGAGACCATTATGATCACATACTAGTGAAAATAATATTATAGAATTTGGTGTTTTGTAACCTTTCAAATAGTTCCACATAAACTTTTCCATGGGCTAACTCCATTTTCAACTCTTCCTACCACTGAGGGGAGAGCTCTAATGAGTGCTGTATGAGAGCCCCTATCAGCTGTGAGTTCCCTGAAGATGTGTTTCATATCTTATTTTCCAGTGCCCGGCAGTGTGTATTGAATCAACTCATTTCCTGTGAATTCAATGCACACATTGTATTTCCCTGCCTACTTCACATTCCTTGCCTCAGTGATGCATTTTAAACTTCCAAGCAGATAGCTATTCCTGTGACCCTTGTACACATTTGGAGTTTCCATACTTATGCTGAATATTTATACATATGCCTAAAGATATTTCAGTTGCCCTAAAGAATTAGGGTGGAGTCAAGGGTTTTCCCTGCTTGTATCTAATCTGCCTATGTGGATGAACCTAGTTGAGCATCCACCACCAGACACTTAAAAAGAAAGCAAGGACTATTCATGTGGGCACAGTGAACAGAGAAGGAAAAGACAGAAGTCAGTCTTCTATCCCACTATTCCCCTGACTTGGAAGCAAGGTAGGATGCTTTCTTTCTTGGTCTGGTCATATCCTTGAGATGTAAGAGGCTGGACAGGATGAGATGTTAGTGATTGTTTTTGGATGAAGTTGTGACTGCTGCTGATCCCCACTTCGAGTCACTTATTCTTAGGAAGGAAGTATTTGAACTCACTAAATGGGATCTCAAAAGCTTACTCTAAATGAGAAAGTACCATGTTTTTCCATGTGTAAGATGCTATTTTTTTCTGAAATCGTTAGACTGAAAATCGAGGTGCGTCTTATACATGGAAGTCATCTGAGGAGGGAGCAACATGGGTGTTAGTTATAGTAAGGCTTCCTCCAATCACGAGCCTTATTGTTACTGACGTCAGCTGATGCCCTAGGTGGAGAGTGTGCAGATGCAACAGGGACTGGAGAGTTCTGAGCCCATAAAGATGTCAAAAAATAAAAAGATAAATACCCGTAAGCGATTGTCTTATTTGCAAAATTCAAACTGAATGTAATCAGCTTGCAAAAGAGCATGGAAATAGAGCTGCAGAGAGACAATTTGGACCTCCTCCCACTGAGTGTATGATCAGACAGTGGAGAAAACAGGAAGAACAACTCCTTAAGATGACAAAAAAAGAAGACCTTAAGAGGAAAACCAGCAAATGTTTTAAATATTGATTTCTTAATTTTGGGTTGGAAAAGTGGGGGAAATCTTATACATGAGGGCATCTTATAGACAAAAAAGTACGATATACACTGCAGCAATTTCCTAGTTACATAACTAAACCTTCCTATTTTTTGCCTTTGCGGTAGATTGAAAAACATGGCTTTGCTATCTTGCAGCTTCTTCCATGAAGAGGTAGAGTTTTAGGGCTATGAATTTCCCTCTGACTGTGCCATGCACTGTTTTCACTATGGTTAATTTATAAAGGGTTGTGATTGAATTTTGATTTTTCTTCTATCCCCAAGTTATTTAGAAGAATATTTAAAGTCTTTTAAATAGTTATCTTTCTTTCTTTTTGTTGTTAATTTCTAGCTTTTTAGCATTTGGGTCAGGCATTGTGGAATATAAAATTTCTAAATTTGGGGATTCAAGGTTTTCTTGATCTCATAGTACCTTAAACACTTTTGTAAATATTTCATGGCAGTAAAAAATGAATGTTGAATTAAAAATTTATGTGTGTATGTATGCATATCTATATATATAAAGCCAAAGCGACCATCCGACCATTCGATCGTCTGACTTGTAGCTATGACACGCACTGACCACCAGGGGGCTGATGCTCAACACAGGAGCTGCCAAGCTGTGGTGACTTGGCAGCTGCGGCAGGGAGGGAGCCAGATTCTGGGATGCGTCACCCGAGAACCACCCTCTAGCAATCCAGGACCTCTCGGGGATGTCAGAGAGCCGGTTTTGGCATGATCCCCACAGGCCAGGCCAAGGGACCCCTAGTATATGTATAACACAGATATATAATGTAATGTAATATATCTGTATTATACTTATAATCATGTACCGTATTTTCCGGTGTATAAGACGACTGGGCGTATAGAAGATTTTCCTGAGTTAAAAAGTCGTCTTATATGCCGGAAAATACGGTATGTGTGTACGTATATATTCAATTATGTTTACTAACTGTAATATTACAATCTTTTATATCCTTTTTTTGTTGTTGTTAATCCTCACCTGAGGATATTTTTTCATTAATTTTTAGAGAGAGTGGAAGGAAGGGAGGGAGGGGAGAGAGAGAGAAAGAAAGAGAGAGAAGGAGAGAGAGAAGCACTGATGTGAGAGAGACACATTGATTGCTTGCCTCCTGCACATGTCCCAACCAGGGCCCAGGATCGAACCTGCAACCCAGGTACATGCCCTTGACCAGGAATCAAACCTGTGACCCTTCTGTGCATGGGCTGATGCTTCAACCACTGAGCCACACCAGCCAGGGCTATATCCATTTTTATTTTATTAAACATTTTTTAATATCCATTTTTAAGTAAATGGTTTTCCAAATTCTGAAGAGGTGTTCTGCCAAAAAAATTGTTTTGTATTTATAATAGTCTCTATATTTTGACAAAATGTTGTCAGTACTTAGAGATTCATGACTGATATATTTTGGTGGCCTGTATTTGTATAAAAAATACTCTAACTGACAAATATTTTAAAAATTATTTTTTAAAAATATACTTTTATTGATTTTAGAGAAGAACGGAAAGGGACAGAGAGATAGAAACATCAATGATGAGAGGGAACCATTGATTGGCTGCCTTCTGCACACCCCCTACTGGGTATTGAGCCCACAACCCGGGCATCTGCTCTTGACCAGAATCGAACCCAGGACCCTTCAGTCCACAGGCCAATGCTCTATCCACGGAGCCAAACCTGTTAGGACTAAAAATTCTTATATATAATAAATGAATGAAAGAAGTAAAAACTGCAATTACTATTAACAATAAAAATGATACCTATTCAGATGAAAATTGATCCTGGTCTCACTTGAAATTTATGACCACAAACCTTAATTAGGCCTCAAGAGCTGCCTCATAGTCTTACTATATTTTTGGAGTAATTCCCTCTCCCTCTCTGAGAGAGCTATTTTAAACCTTCTCAAAACTCCAAAACGTCTTTCTCACATCTCACTCTCAGCTGTCAACCTTGCTTCTTATTTCACTGCAAAATTATTCTCAATCAGAAGAGCACGTCCTTCCCCTTCCCCTGGCAAGTGGACCAATCTGCTGACCTCTGCATTGACATTCCTTTTCTCCCTCCTGTCACACCCATCACACCCGTCAGCTGCCCTTGCTTCTACAGAGGCCAGCCCTGCCGTCTGTGTAAATCAGGTCCCTGCAGCTTGCGGCTGCTCTAAATGATAATCATGGTGAGGTAGTTTTAAATATGGCCAGGAATTTTGTGGCACTCTTCCCATAGAGAGAGAGGTCTATGTCCCTTCCCTTGAATCTGTATAGGTTTGTGTAACTGCTTTGGCAGATGGAGTACAGCAGGAGTGATGCTATGTGCCTTCCAGGGCTAGGCCTAAAAGACCATGCAGTTTCTGTTCTTTTTTACTGGATAGCTTCCTCTTGGAACCTGAATCTCCATGTAAGAAGTCAACAACCTGAGATTACCATTCTGGAGAGGCCTCATGTAGGCATTCTGGTGGGCAGTCCCAGCTGAGCCAGTCTTCCAGCCATCCCTGACAAAAGGTGCTAGATATGGGAGTGGAGCAGCCATCTTGGAAGTAGGCCCTCCAGCCCCAACTGGCCCAATTTCAAGAATCCTCCTATATAATAAAATTGACAGAATGGCAGAATGACGGTTGCTATGACGCATACTGACCACCAGGGGGCAGCCGGTCAATGCAGGAGCTGCCCCCTGGTGGTCAGTGCACTCCCACGGGGGGGTGGGGGGGGGAGTGCTGCTCAGCCACAAGCTTAGTACTCTGCAGCAGTACTAAGGATGTCCGACTGCCAGCTTAGGCCTGTGGGCCTAAGCCATCAGTCGGACATCCCCCGAGGGCTCCCGGACTGCTAAAGGGTACAGGCTGGGCTGAAGGGACCCTCCACCCCTTCCCTGAGTGCATGAATGTCATGCCTCTGGTGAGGGTAATAATCCCTTGTATAAGTCAAACAATCCTAGGCAAGCTCACACTTCTGTAGCTTTACATAGTAAATGTTTATTTTTCAGAACCTGATGTGGGTCCAGCGATCCTGTTCCATTTTGTAGCTATGAAGTCTAGGACCGATGGCTTCTAAGGTTACTATAGGAAGGAAGGAAGATCTGGATTGCATAGGATATTTTCAAGGGCCAAGCCTGGAATGGGGTGCAGTAGTGGTTCTCAAACTTTCTGAGGACAAGGTTTTAAAAAACATGTTAATCTATCATAGTCCAGTACTTTTATAAAAATGCAATAAAAATAAATTACTAGAAAAAGGAAATGCTGCTTGGATGTGGGGGCAATGTCAAATTGATGTAAAAGTCCCTAATTACTTTTAAATTTCTGTATTAGCTCATTGCAAAGTGGTAACAGTTTGCAAATGGGCACTGGTGTATGGACCCTCCTTTGAGTAGCTCTGGTTTACAGTATTTGGGCCTACATCCTATCATCCATAACTCAGTCACATGACTCCTATCGAATTGTGAGTGAGCCTGAAAAATACAGTTGGGAAGTAGAGACAGTATGCTGAACTCGGCATTGCCCCTGTGACATGCTTTAGGTCAGTGTTTTATTTCTTCTTTCTCTCTAGGAGGACCCAGTTGTTCACAAGTTTATTATCTCATTTATGTTTATAGATCTAGATCTAGTTTAGTTTTCAAAAAATTTATAGGGCAAGAGGGAAAGGAAACTGGAGAAATTGCCCTGTACAATGCAATTGTGATTCTCTCCAGTTTTACAAATCTAGACCTTGGGGGAAAATTCTAGTTGGGCAAAAATTTTGTTCAAGGGCACACAGGCCACAGTGACATCTCTGTTACATTCTTGATCTCTGGTGCACGTGCCAGGTGGCTACTGCTTCAGATCCTGGAGGAGGACCCTCCCCCATGTACCATGTGTCACCAAAGTAGTAGAGTTGCCTCATTTTTAAAAAAGAGCCAGGTTATAGAGTTCTCATGTGACAATGCAGGAAAATATAATTCTAAATACACTTATAGGCTGTCAAAATCCTGCAAAAATAGTGTATTTTAACACTCATTAGAAAATGACTAATAAGATGAGTGGTCAAGATGTTGGGGTAGGTAGACCCAGTACTCAGAGCCTCCCACAACCACATCAAAATTACAACTAAATTACAAAACAACCATCATGCAGAACCACCTGAAATCTAGCTAAACAGAAGTCCTACAACTAAGGATATAAACAAGAAGCCAAATGGAGACAGGTAGGAGGGGCAGAGTGGAGGAACAGTCAGGTCCCACACCCACATGTGGCAGATAAAAACTGGGAGGAATATCTTGGCTGCAGAGATCACCCCCAAGGAGCAAGGGGTCCCAGCCCCATATCAGAACCTCCAGCCCAGGGTTCCAGTGGTGGGAAGAGAAGTCCCCATAACTTCTGGCTCTAAAAACCAAAGGATATTGTGGCTGAGTGCCCGGCATTCCTCTTAAAGGGCCCACACAAATACTTACTTGGACTTACTTGCTCTGAGTTCCAGCAGTGCAGTAGAACTCAAAAGGCACCAGGGATATATGGGGAAGAACTGAATTGTCCCACATATCACGGCAAGAGCTGGAGGGGCAGCTTTCTCCCAGACAGAAGTGCTGGTAGAAGCCATTGTTCTTTTGATGAGCCTGCTCCCCCCTACCCCCGCCAGAGAGCCAGCAGACGGGCAGCATAGCTGAGACTCCAACCTAGCTCATACTGTTTGCCCCACCCTTGTGATTCCCTGAGACACTACCTCACCCAGCTTGCAGGCCTACCCAAGCTGTGCGCTTTCCTAAACTCTTTCAAACAAGTAGCATCTGGCATCTGTGTGCCCCAAACCTCTCGCTAAATGGCCCCAGGCCTGACACTAGCACAGCCAGCCTTCCTTTGCAGGTTGGTCTCTCCAGGGCACCTCCAAGCCCACCACAAACAGCAGTCATCTGCAGATAGCTTTGTAGCCCATTCTGGGTGGCCCAGGGCAGAACACAGGTGGCAGCTGACTTTGACCTGCACTTTCTGGGGTGGGGGGTCAATCCCCCCCAGTGACATGCCAACAGCAATAAAAGGTCAACTACAACAGGACACTGCACACAGCCTACACAGGCGACACACATGACACACCCAGCTCAGGTGACTGGGGAGGCTGATCCACTGGGCCCTATAGGACATCTACACAAGGCCACTCTAACAAGTCTGGGAGATATAGCAGCTCTACCTAATACATAGAAACAAACACAGGAAAGCAGCCAAAATGAGGAGACAAAGAAACAGGTCCCAAATGAAAAACTAGGAGAAATCTCAAGAAAAAATACTAAATGAAATGGAGGCAAGCAAACTACTGGATACAGAGTTCAAAACAATGGTTATAAGGATGTTCAAGGAACCTAGAACTTCCACAGCCTAAAAAAGGACATGGAAAGCGTAAAAAAGAACCAGTCAGAAATGAAGGATATACTAACTGAAATGAAGAATAAATTACAGGGAATCAACAATAGAGTAGATGAAATATAGAGAATCAAATAAGAAATTTGGAGACAGTGTAGCAGAAAATACCCAATCAGAACAGCAAAAATAAAAAGAATAAACAAATGAGGATAGTGTAACTTATGGGACAATTTCAAGGATACCAACATTTGCCACATGGGGGTGTCGGAAGGAGAAGAGATAGAGCAAGAAATGGAAAACTTATTTGAAAAAAATGACAGAAAACTCCCCTAACCTGGTGAAGGAAATAGATACAAGACCAGGAAGCACAGAGAGTCCCAAACAAGATGAACCCAAGAAGTTCCACACCAAGACACATCATAATGAAAATGCCAAAGGTTAAAGACAAAGAATATTAAAAGCAGCAAGAAAAAAGCAGTTAATTACCTATAAGGGTGTTCACATAAGACCGTCAGCTAATTTCTCAACTTTGTAAGTTAGAAGGAATTGGTAAGAAATATTTAAAGTGATGAAAAGCAAGGACCTACAACCAAGATTATTCTACCCAGCAAAGCTATAATTTAGAATCAAAGGCCAGGTAAAGAGCTTCCCAGACAAGAAAAGCTATTAGAGTTTATCACCATCAAACCAGTATTAAAATAAATGTTAAACGGTCTTTAAGAAAAAAAAAAAGATTTAACATATGAATAATAAAATGGCAATAAATACATATCTATCAACAATTATTTTTGATGCAAATGGATTAAATAGTCCAACCAAAAGATATACAGTGACTGAATGGAAAACAAAACAAGACCCTTAAATATGCTATCTACAAGAGACTCACTTCTGATTAAGAGACACAGATTGAATGTAAAGGGAAGGAAAAAAGATATTTCATGAAAATGGAAACAAAGCTTATAAAACAAAAAAGGAATAAGCAATTCCACTTCTGGGTATTTACCCAAAGGAACCCAAAACACTCAATCAAAAAGACATGTGCATCTGTATGTTTTTTGCAGTATTATTTACAACAGCTAAGATATGGAATCAATCTAAGTGTCCATCAATAGATGAATGGGTAAAGAAGTGGTGCATATATATAATGAAATATGACTCAACCATAAAAAAGAATGAAATCTTGCCATCTGCAACAACAAGGATGGACCTAGAGGGTATTGTGCTGAGTGAAATAAGTCAGACAAAGACAAATGCCATATGCTTTCACTTATATGTGAAGAAGCAGAACAGAAACAGACTCATAGATACAGAGAACAGACTGATGGTTGCCAGATGGGAAGGGGGTTGGGGGACTGGGTGAAAAGGTATAGGGATTTAGAAGTACAGATTGGTAGTTACTGAATAGTCATGGGGATGTAAAGTACAGCATAGGGGATATAATCTATACATATAAAAAGCCAGTGACCAGACCGCTGTAATGACTGACCTGAACTATCGGTCGCTATGACGCCCACTGTGGCCAGCGAACTGGCCCGATCAGGGGGTGGGGCCAGCCAGCCAACCTCCAGTGGCCCCTTCCGCCAGGTAGCCCCGCCCCCATCAACTTCTCCCACCCCGATGGAGGGCAGGGCGGCTGGCCAACCGGCCCCCCCACAGCCCTTCTACCCCCCCAGCTGGCCCCGCCCCCATTGCCCGCCCCACCCCCTGGGCAATCAGAACTCCAGTATTTTTATTTTTTTTATTATTATTTTTTTAATTTTATTATTTTATTTTTTTATTTTTCAATTTTTTTATTAAGGTATTATATGTGTACATATCTTACCATTGCCCCCCCACCCCACTCCCATATATGCCCTCACCCCCCAGAGTTTTGCATCCATTGGTTATGCTTATATGCATGCATACAAGTCCTTTGATTGATCTCTTATCTCCCCCACCTCTCCCTAACCTTCCCCCTGTAATTTGACAGTCTGTTTGATGCTTTACTGTCTCTGTATCTATCTTTTTGTTCAAGTTTATAATGTTCTTTATTATCCATAAATGAGTGAGATCATGTGGTATCTTTCTTTCATTGACTGACTTATTTCACTTAACATAATGTTCTCCAATTCCATCCAGGTTGCTGCAAATGATGAGAATTCCTTCTTTTTTATGGCAGCATAGTATTCCATTGTGTAGATGTACCACAGTTTTCTGATCCAGTCATCTGCTGACGGGCACCTAGGCTGTTTTCAAATCTTAGCTATGGTGAATTGTGCTGCTATGAACATAGGGGTGCATATATCCTTTCTGATTGGCGTTTCTAGTTTCTTCGGATATATTCCCAGGAGTGGGATTACTGGGTCAAATGGGAGTTCCATTTTCAGTTTTTTGAGGAAACTCCATACTGTTCTCCACAGTGGCTGCACCAGTCTGCATTCCCACCAGCAGTGCACGAGGGTTCCTTTTTCTCCGCATCCCCTCCAACACTTGTCGTTTGTTGATTTGTTGATGATAGCCATTCTGACAGGTGTGAGATGGTACCGCATTGTTGTTTTGATTTGCATCTTTCTGATAATTAGTGACGTTGAGCATGTTTTCATGTGTCTCCTGGCCTTCCTTCTGTCTTCTTTTGAAAAGATTCTATTTAGGTCTGTTGCCCATTTTTTTATTGGATCATTTATCTTCCTTTTATTAAGTTGTATAAACTACCTGTAGATGTTGGAGATTAAACCTTTATCAGTGATGCCATTTGCAAATATGTTCTCCCATGCAGTGGGTCTTCTTGTTGTTTTGTTGATGGTTTCTTTTGCTGTGAAAAAGCTTTTTATTTTTATGTAGTCCCATTTGTTAATTTTCTCTTTAGCTTCCATTGCCCTAGGTGCAGTGTCAGTGAAGAATTTCTTTTGGCATATGTCTGAGATTTTGCTGCCTGTGGATTGCTCTAGTATTTTTATGGTTTCCCGTCTTATGTTTAAGTCCTGTATCCATTTTGAGTTTATTTTTGTGTATGGCGTAAGTTGGTGATCAAGCTTCATTTTTTTGCATGTATCTGTCCAGTATTTTTAAAATTGGAGTTGGAGAAATCAATTTGGCAATCAATTTGGCACTCTCTAGTGAGGTCTGAGTTCTTGATTCTAGTTATTTCTGAGGCCCGTTTGCACCCCTGCCTTTCCTTCCACAATATGAAACTTTCCCTATAAACCCCTTTGTCTTGGTTTGGTTACCTCAAATCCAGACACTGAGACAAGGACTTGGTTGCAGGTGCTCTATTTGGGTGCTGATCCCAGAGAACACAAGTGAGACAGGGAAAGGAGAAAGCCAATAAAGTGTAATAATGATTAGGTTCCTGCTGTGGGCAACTGGGTCTCAGTACTGATGGGGCCTCCGGGACACTGTAGACCACATCTCAGAATCATTCCACCAGAGAACAGGGAGGTTTTATCACCGACTTTCATCCCCATCGACAGAGGTTTGTCCCTAGTGGCATCTGTTCCCCGGCACTCATGGGTCATGCCTACAACACACCCAGGTAACCTGCCTTGGAGATGGAGAGAACACCCGTGCGGAGAAGCAGCGAGATTCAGGCTTTTGAGCTGTGAAGCTGGCAGTGTTCTGAGAACGGTCTACAGCTGCAGTAGAACTCAGGTGGGCAGAGGCAATTTTGAGAAAGGTATGAGCAGTGTTTGCCACACCTCCTCTTGGCTTAAACTAGTTCATGTTGCAGCTCACCTTAGTTCTTCCCACAGAGGCAGCCATGCCCATGTTGGGCCAGCCTTGTGTACAAGGCATTGCCACCAGGAGCACTTTCCTTGACAATGTGCAACACCAGTAGCTGTTAAGGGATGGTTGACAAAAGGACTGTGTTGAAATTTATGGGCTGAATGCAGGGCAAGGGATCAGACATGGCTCATTATGGTTGTTCGTCCACGGAGTGATGTCACCTATTGTCTGGTGAAGAGCTGGGAACATATAGGTTTAGCTAACCATCTGGGGAAATATTAGGGTACTCATTAGATATTCTTCCCCAATATAAAAATAACTTACTTTTGGTGCCATATGATCTCAGAGCATACTATCTAAACAAAATTTTTAAGACACAATTCTTTTAATAGCACATGAATAGAACTTAATGGTGAATCCCAAACTGAGATGAACCACAATTATCTACTGACCTCCTAAGCCAGTGTTCGGCAAACTCATTAGTCAACAGAGCCAAATATCAACAGTACAACGATTGAAATTTCTTTTGAGAGCCACATTTTTTAAACTTCAACTTCTTATAACGCCACTTCTTCAAAATAGACTCGCCCAGGCCATGGTATTTTGTGGAAGAGCCACACTCAAGGGGCCAAAGAGCCGCATGCGGCTCGCGAGCCACAGTTTGCCAACCACGGTCCTAAGCTATTGGAAAGCTGATATTCTTTTTACCCACCTGAAAACAAGCCAGTTGCTTCCATGTGAAATGCATTCAGCTGCAGGGAACAGAAACCTGACTTTCTCATACTAATTGAAGCTTCTTTTCCTCACTTGAGAGGACTGGTAGGAGATGGCTGCTGGGGAGAGTTCAGTGTTTGACCATGGGGTCAGGGACTCAGACATGGAGTCATTTTCATCCAATGGATGAATTATAATTGTGTCCACTATGTCTAACCTTTCTGCTGAAGGGAGGTTCTATGTAAAGGAAATTTCAGAGATTGCAGAAGTAAAAAAAAAAATAATAATTAAGTAATGTTAAAAATAATGAGCCCAAGGGCTCCCCTAAAATACACCCCCAAAACAAAAACTAAAACAAAAGTAAGGAGCATGTCCCTTAGGATCTGGCAGCGTTCTGTTTAAAAAGTGTTTTGCGCTGAAACCGGTTTGGCTCAGTGGATAGAGCGTCGGCCTGTGGACTCAAGGGTCCCAGGTTCGATTACAGTCAAGGGCATATACCTTGGTTGTGGGCACATCCCCAGTAGGGGGTGTGCAGGAGGCAGCTGATCGATGTTTCTCTCTCATCGATGTTTCTAACTCTCTATCCCTCTCTCTTCCTCTCTGTAAAAAATCAATAAAATATATTTTAAAAAAATAAATAAAAAGTGTTTTGCCTGCCGGCTGGCATGGCCAACCATTTGAGCACCAACCTATGAGCCAGAGGGTCGAGGTTCGATTTCCGGTCAGGGCACATCCCCGGGTTGTGGGCTCCATCCCCAGTGTGGGGCATGCAGGAAGCAGCTGATTGCTGATGTTTCTCTATCATAGATATTTCTATCTCTCTCTTCCTCTCTGAAATCAATAAAAATGTATTTAACAAAAAAGTGTTTTGCCTCATACCTGGCCCTGGCCTGTGTCATACTTAAAATCGACATTTCCTCTTTGTTTTATTTTGTCTGTTATCTCCTGTACTCTAAGGTCAAAGTCATTGCTACCAGTAGGGGCTGTAAAGCAGAGAGAGCAAGGCCCTGGGGTCCTGGAACTACATGAGTCAGTTGATTTGCGACCATTTTTGACCTACAAAAAGGGTGATGTCTTATAGTTCACCATGATATTATACTTATCATCATTTGGTGACCACTTATTGAGTGCTGATTATGAAATAACTTTAATAGGTCCTAAATGACCAAGCTAGGATGCCTGTGCCCCTGCTGAAAAGCTGGGTGCCATGTTGCCTCTCTCCTATTTTTATTGAACCCTCCTCATCATCTGGCCTCCAGGTAATAAAGCTAAAGATAGAAACTTTTCCTACTTTTCAGACTTCACTGTGCCCCCTCAGAATACGTGAGAAAATGCAGCCAGCATCTCCTGGAAGATTAGGAGGGCAGTAAGATTCCGTAGCCACCTTCCGGCTGACATTTGAGCCCTGCTTTCAGCACGGTCAAGCCTTTCGGAGGCAGCCAGCGTATGGCTTGTATCAAACTCTATATTTAGGAAGAACAACTGTGAGCTATGACAGGAATTCTCTTTAACACTTAGCCTTAAACCGAGTTCCCCTCCAGCCCAGAGCCGGGAGCAGCTCTCAATCCCGGGTGAGGCACCGAGCACTTGAGCTATTTCAGCCACATGCGAAGCATCGGAATTGAGATCGCAGCTCAGAGGACACCAGGCATCCCTTTCACCTTCTAAGGAGCCTTGTATTCTTGCACCTGGCTGCCTGGGACTCTCCTTAGGCAGTCAACAAATACATAAAGCAGGTAAGCGGAAGGACGAAGCTTGGGCAACCGAGCTTTCTGAAGGAAATTTCCTTGATACCTGACTTGAAGTGACTACTTATAACTTTGGGGGCTTGTAACCAGTGGGTGTGTAGCTTCCTTGTAAATTCACTGGTCATGGGTGATATCGCTGCTTCTGTTTTATAAATTGTGTGTGTGTGTGTGTGTGTGTGAGAGAGAGAGAGAGAGAGAGAGAGAGAGAGAGAGAGAGAGAGAGAGATAATATTGAACTAAAAGTAGTTTGTATTGATAGTGACATTAGGAAAATTTCCACGGTCCAGGTTTGATGACTGTGACCCTGAATATTATGTCCTTTTGATTCTTATGGCCGGGGTTACAGTCGGTCAGCTGCAGACTGATTTGGGCTGTAAGCCTAGAAATTATCAGAATTTGGAGCAGAGAAAAGCTAGCTCTTTGGTTTACCTAAATGCAAAGTATTGCCAGAGTTGTTACACAGTTCAAGTTGAAAATGCTTTTCTCATCTCCCTAAGCGCCAGGCTTGGCCTCAATGACAGAATTCTATCAACGTATAGATCGATAAATACTCCAGACCCACCTTTTGAAAGCCCCACGTTAGTCACAGTGTTCCCTGTACCCAGCAGGGGAGAGGTCAACACCCCTGTGTCTTTGTGGGCACCAGGTTCTGAAATGTGGGAACACGAAGTGCCTCTTCCCTCTCAGCATATTTCAGGCCAAGTGAATAAGGAGTTAGTTCAGACAGCTGACCATCTTTCTACCCCCTTCTCCGAATTATTTTTAGCTGCGAGACAGAAGACAACTCCCTTTGGGACTTCACTTTAGCCATTTAATTGACCAGTTAAAAGAACAAACAAAATCCCTTCTTTGCAAATATTGATTTACTTTCCTCTGACTCCACTCTTATTAAATTAGTGATATGAATGTTGACAAAATTTTAGTAAGTGAGAGCCTTGTTTAGAAGTCAGATAGTAGGTGCTGCCCAATGAAAAAGCAGCAGAGGTATTGTACATGACTCGGTATACAGACCATTAAATGTTCCTCAATGCTTTGCAGAACTGCCAGGAAAACTCAACTGTGCTACACTGGCAAGCATTTCCATTATAGTACATAGGCTTTGCAAGAGACAATACACGCCTTGTCAAACTTTCCGTGTTTCCAAATTGTAGCCAGAACCAGGAGATACAATATCAAGAGTGCTATAAAGAGTACCTCTTTGTATGAAAAGCAGTGGCCCCAGTGTGAGTGGAGTTGTGCATCTAAGGGAGAGCTTTCGTTTTTTTGGTCCCGGACAAGGCACGCAGCTAAAGAAGGAAGGTGCATTCTCCACTCTGCATCCCTAACGGAGGTGAGTGCAGGGCCAGGGAAGCAGCCAGGGAACGCTGTCTATTTTTATTCATCAGTGTGCTTTGCCCTGATTTCTCCGCGAATAATGAGGACAGCAGGAGCGGCTGCAGAAGCGATTTACACAATTGTTATCTAGCCTGTTTGCGAGGAGTGAGAGCTGGGATCTGACCAACTTTTCAGAGCTGTCTCTATCGCAGACATATATGTTAAGAAGAAATGTGCATGCAGATGAGATTATACCAAAGTTATGTAGGCGATAAGGTGCAAGGGATAGCCATCTGTTAAACTTAGAGGTCCACAAAATACAAATCAATACAGTTCAGTGAAAATAAAAACAAAATCAGCTTAATTTTTTTAAAAAAAAACTCAATGCAGTATGAAATAGCACATTCATTACCTGATCTTTTTTTTTACATTTCAACCTGTTATTGTAATCACATAAAGAAATTCCCAATTGCCATACTTCAAATCAAGACATTTTTAAAAGTTCCCAAGTGATATCGGTTAAAATTTAGTTGTTTATGCATAAAGTATACTATCTGCTGAGATACTAAAGTCCTGTGCAAATTACTGCTTTGCATGACTTCTAATGGCTTTTGAAGAATAGAAACATTGAAAATTAAACTACCACGCTTTTCCTTTTGAAATTGAGCTGTGTGTCCTAGATCCAAAAATTAAAAATCCTTCATTGAGTCTTTGACATTGCAGGAAAGACAGCAACCGATTTGAAGCATATAATAGAGCCAAATGCATTCCTGGTTGTTTAATTAGTTGCTGCTTTACAATTTTTTAAGCAAATTGAAAATAATTCTACCTAGACCCTCATGCCTGGAGGCTATCTCGCTAAAATGACCAAAACATTCAGGTGTAACTTTTTAAAAAATCTCATTGTTTTCATGTGTGTGGCTCCAAAGACGATATAGTTGGATATACTAATTATAGAGATTGAAAAATTATGTGGTTATGTCACTTCATACAATAGAGACTAAGACTTTGAAGATCTTAAAAAAATGTAAGTTTGCCTAGAATTCTCAGATCTTTTATCTCTAAAGCAGGGGTGGGGAATGTCTGGCCCACAGGCCATATAAGGCTGGCAAAATCATTTGTTCTGGCCCTGACAAGGCAACCGCAGGTGGGACTCGAAACTCAATAAATCTAGGAGCTTTTTTCATAGCAACATGCATTTATATTAAATGAATTACATTAGGCGAATGATGTTATAAATATCCAAATGGCCCTTGGCAGAAAGGTCCCCCACCCCTGCTCTCAAGTATTGAGGGGCATTACGACATCAATTCTTACGCTGTGCCTAAAGCTGTAGATTAGTATACAGTCGTCCTAAAATGTCACTAGCTATAGGCAATGACAATAAAATAAGAAATATTGGAGGTCAGATATTAGATGCTGACTTTAGAGTTCACAAGGCATTTTCAGGAACATCACGTCATTTTGATTGTTACCACAACCTGTGAAGCAGGTAAAATGTAAGGAAGTGGAAATGGACCCAGAGATTTTTGAGTGACGTAGTCCAGGTTACCAATGGCAACACGGCTCTCTGGCTGCGTTTCCTCACCTGTTAGCACATACACTTCCACCAGTCAATAGCGGGGAAGTCAGTCAACCCATTATACAGTTTCAGTTTAAAAAGCAGCATGCTTTGAATGCACGGAGTTTTTAACTTTTTCACTCGGCTCTGTTGACATTGAATAGACCAAGTGACAACACCACTGGTACAGAGCTGGGCTGTTCCCTGTCGCCCCCGGCCCACCAAACCATAGTGACCACTAAACCAGAGTCAGGTCTCAGGAGCCGAAAGAAAGCAAAACTCCTTTGGAAAGGAAGCACTACTACGTCTTGGGGATCTGACATGGTCATGTCAGTTCTATTTGCCTTCTGGGCTGTTTTGTTAGAAGAAAAGAGGTGAGGCTGGCCCCTGTACACACAGGGGGAGACGCGGCCTACTTCCTCGGGTCACTGGGCCGAACAGACACGTGCAGAGAGAGCATCGCGGTAGTCAGAACCAAGTACAGGCCATTTCTTTTTGGATGTTCAACAGAGAGGAGGCGCTCTCATTTGACTGACGCATAGCCCTGGCAACAACGAATTCAGATCAAAAGTTCAGTTTCAAGCAGAAAGCTCCCGGGGCCCCAAACAAAGGTGTTTTATTCCCACAGCCTCTTTGCTTTGCTGCTCTTGGCAGGGGGGGTGGGGGAGGGGGGCAGGAGGGCAGGGAAGGAGATGATAGCGCCTTTCAAGTTTCTGATAGCCTATCATTAGCATCAGGGGCGAGGCGTCTCAGCATTTCTGCTCCTGAATGATTTATCCGGAGCTCTCGTGTTCCCACTCCCTGAGGCTTTAGGAAGGAGAGTCACTAAGTAACTTCGGAACCCGAGACTGAAAGAATATATGGCCAGTGAAAGGGGTGACTGCCCAGTTGAATAATGAGTTAAGTTCTAATTTATCAAGACCGAGAATCTGAATGCCGCCACCTCTAACAGTTTCTTACTTGTTTTTTTAGGGATAAGACTGCGTGAATATGTCGAAACAGCCAGTTTCCAATGTCAGAGCCATCCAGGTAAGTAGGCATATTTGTGTTTTAACAGCAGCTCTGTGACTTCTAGCTTGTTTGCTTAATAAACCAGACTTTTTGCTGTTGCTTGACCCTGATGATTACCTTCAAGAAGAAAAGAAAGACTCATTTAAGGTACACTCGAGAAAGACTATAAGGTACAATGAAAGAGGAAGAAGCTCTTTTGTTTAATTGTGCTGAATTATAAGACAATCCAAGTTTATGAATGAGAATTAACTGTTCTACAAAAAAATGTAGTGTGTATATTTTTTGATGTGTAAGTTTTTGATAGGCTCATTGATAGAAATTAAGAAATTCAATTTCCATTTTAATATCCAATTGAGTTTGTTGAGCCATCTGTTTAAAATACATCTTTCTGTAAATAATAACCCTTTCTTGTCAAGTGTTCTTCCCAAGGCTAGGGTATTTATCTTTGAAAGTACATATGCTATTATGTCTCAACAAGCCCTCCCAGCAAATGAATTCTTTGGTTGTTTCAACTGACATGTCACGCTCACAAAAAGGGGAGAGGGAAGCAGGCATTTGGGAACACAGAAACAATTATGGAGATAACGTTCAATATTTGTTTTTACCAACTTGTTACTTCTCTTAAGGCTCTGTGTTCAACTCTCAAATGGCTCCCACATTGGGATGTTGGCCACATGCTTTATTGGAAAATTCTATCTTTCCATCAGCATGGAACCATCTGTGCTTTCTCTAAAGGAACTTTCAGACATTTTTTTCTGGACTTTTAAAAAAATTACATCTTTTTTTTTATAAGTATATTTTTATTGATTCCAGAGAGGAAGGGAGAGGGAGAGAGAGACAGAAACATCAACGATGAGAGAGAATCTTTGATCGGCTGCCTCCTGCACGCGCCCTACTGGGGATCAGGCCCGCAACCTGGGCATGTGCCCTTGACCGGAATCAAACCTGGGACCCTTCAGTCCGCAGGCTGACGCTCTATCCACTGAGCCAACCCAGCTAGAGCTTTTCTGGGCTTTTTTGAATACTGCAGAACATGTGGCAGTTCCTGAATATTTTGGGTCTGATGCACCATCCCAGCATAAACATACTCATAAGCGAGTGGTGGTATTTTGGAGGGGTGTGCGTGTGGCCAGGTTGTGGGGTAAGAAATCCTGGTGCACACTGGTGGTAGAGATGCGTGAAGGGACAAATCTTTACCTGTGGTGATCAATGCATAGCCTTAAATGGATGGACTTCTTAAGTGGCAACATCTGCAACAACCTCTGGAAACGTGTCATAGAACAAACCACCAAGGAAGAGCCTATTGGCAAGGAAGGAGTCAACTTCACATGGCCACACTTGGCCCTCTGGTGTCCACCTAATGAGTCTGTGGCATAGCCTGACATTGGTAGTGCAATTTATTTTTACCTCCCAGATCTGTGGCCTCCTTGGGCCTTTGAACCTTCTCTTTACCAGTGTGCACGGCTGTTAATGGCATGGGATCTGAAGCCACATTACTGGGGTTTGAATCCCTAACCCATTTTGTATGGGTGTGGGATCATGGGAAAACAACTTTACCTCGGTGCCTCTACTTCCACATCTGTAAAATGGGGATAATAATGGTACTCACCTCCTAGGGCTATTCATACACGATGCTTAAAACAGCAAAATAAGCCCTCATTAAGTGTCAACCGTTATTACCATGATTATTATTTAGGAACTAGCATTCCCGTTGCAGGAAAAATCCTGCAATAGGGTTTCCTGCTGCACTCTACCCCGCCCCGCCTCTGCTCCTCCCTTGTCCCCCAGCCCGCCTTCTCCGCCAGCCCGCCCCTTTCTCCTTCCTTCTCCCCCGGCCCCGCCTCTGCTCCGCCCTTCTCCTCCCCCCCCCCTGCCCCCCCGCTTGCTTGCTTCTCCACAGCTTTGCTCCCTTCAGCATCTCTTGGCTTCTTTCTACGCTGTCTTGATATGCAAATTAGCCGCCATCTTTGTTGGGGTAATTTGCATACTCGTCCTGATTGGTTGGTGGGCGTGGCTTGGGTGTAGCGAAGGTGCGGTCAATTTGCATATTTGTCTATTATAAGGTAGGATGCTCTATGTTAAGGTGATGAGAGTCATGCAATTTGATTGCTGCACTTGAAGCTCCCAAGGCACTAAACATAAATTTCCTTTTGATTTTGCAGGACACAAAAACATAGTCCTTTCAGGCTGCCTTTGCTTCTCTTCCTTTTAAAGCTGAAAGCGTGTTGATTTTTCTTCTTTAGTGCTTCCCTCAAATCGACACTGAAAATTCACCATGTTTTATCTAATAATTTTGACCTTGATATATTTTTAGCTTTGTAACACTTACAAAGTTGCTATTGACTGCTCTCAATAGCTGTTATTATACTGCATTTAAAAAAATCCATCCACTCTACCAAGAGTGGTTCCTTACGGATGTGGTATTGCCTCTCTCGATATATTTTATGCCACACAAAAACCCTAATTTAATGCACCTTCAAATGAAGTATTATTTCTTGTGGTTAAAGAGGATCTGCGCTATCTGATATTTTCCTATTATTTCTGCATTAACCTAAAGTAGGGTCCATTAAATAAAATGGGAAAATGGGAAAATGGTTACGCTATACAAATGGCTTATAGTAGGGACATTATCTAGGGTACAGTGTTGTCTGGAACAAAGAGAAAGGCCAGTGGATGAGGGAGTGCCCTGGTTGTGTAAATACCATTTAAAGATCTTTTTTAAAAAATATTTTATTGATTTATTACAGTGAGGAAGAGAGAGGGATAGAGAGTTAGAAACATCGATGAGAGAGGAACATCGACGAGCTGCCTCCTGCACACCCCCTACTGGGGATGTGCCCGCAACCAAGGTACATGCCCTTGACCGGAATCGAACCTGGGACGTTTCAGTCCGCAGGCCGACGCTCTATCCACTGAGCCAAACCGGTTTCGGCCCATTTAAAGATCTTAAATGTTCTATTCAACACTCTCCTTTTTATTAAGATCCTATCTCAAATTCAGTACAACTGTCATTTCCTGGGTGCATACTTTGTGCCAGGCACCATGCTAAGTGGAGGCTATGCACAGATGAATTGATAGCTGATCCCTGTGTTGGAAGAGCTCGTAGTTTCCACAAGTTACTAGCTGTGTGCTTTTGGGAAAGTTGTTTATTCTCTTTGTGCCTCGGCTTCATCATTTGTCAAGTGGGAGGAAAATAACAGTACTGATCTCATAGGTTTGCTGTGAGTGTTAAATGAATTAATACACATAGATGCTTAGGCCAGTGCCTGGTTCATTGTAACTGATTAATAACTATTACCCATTATTATTAATCATCATCTAGTTCAACAGTTCCAAACGTGTGTTTCTTGGAATTCTAGTTTTATGGGATGTTGTTACTTAAAGGGTTCCATGATAAAGTGTTTGGGAAACATTATGTTGAGCAGAGTTGAATAGGATCTTTACTGTGGAATTTCTCAGAGTGCACTACTTGCTAATGGCTTCGTAGGTTCCCAAGAAGGTGGTAATATGTACAATGTTTTTTAACCCTTTGCACTTGCTTGCTTTTTTCTCGATTCCTTTATTCTAATGCTAACCGTGTCGAGTCACACTCGACATCCGAGTGCAAAAGGTTAAATATATGCGACCATTTTCATGAGTACTTGTAGATTAGTATTTTGCAGGGCAAACTTCTGGAAATAATGACTTAGATCTTTATTTTGTCTGGATTGAACGAATCTTAGCCACTGTCAACCATACTTTTAACAGGCATTTAGGTAGCTGAATTACTTACTGCACCTATGTGCATCAGACAACATGGAGCCAAACGGTTACAAATCTCTGCCTGGCCACTCACTCACTGTGTGATCTTAGTTTACTCTTTTGTAAAATGGGACAATCACACTATTTAATACGATTATTATAATAAATAAAAATAATGTATGGTTTATGGCACACAAATTCCTTAAGAGATGGCTTTTGTAACTATCCAATTAATCCAAGAATGGCCTTGCTTTCTCTTCAACTGGTTCTATCTGCCCCATGCTCTATGAGAGGGAGGTCAGAACTAGACCCACGCTTAGAGGAGATGTTCAGTTGTCTTTCACATACATACTGAAGAAGAGGTGGCCTTTGAATGGTAAGAGGATTCTATGTAAGCCTACATTTCTCTTCAGTTGTATTAATGAAATGTCATTTATGCCAAGGATATAAGTATATCCCTAAGAAGTCAGTTGATCTTTTCATAGCCTAGAGAGGGCCTTTGTCTCCAAAGCAGCTGATAAAATTCTATACCAGATGTGGGGTAAATCTTTTCTCCAAAAACAAAAACAGAAAGTAAATATTTTGGGATTTGTAGATCATTGGGTCTCTGTTCCAACTACTCAACTCTGCCATTATAGCACAAAAGCAGCCGTAGGGAACACATAAATGAATGAGTGTGGCTGTGCGCCAATGAAACTTTATTTACAAAAACAGGTGGCAGGTTGGATTTGGCCCAGGGGCTGTAGTTTGCTGACCCTGGTTCTGTACTCTCCAGGCTGACTGTTAAACTCCATTGTTGATGGGAATGGATTTGCAACCAAGGTAACGACAGCACACTAGGCATAGTGGATCTGATCTCTTCAGATGAAAGAATTTGATGTGACAGGTGGTGGGGAAAGCTAGAGCTGCCGGGAAATCTAATGCCATCAGCGATCTGCTTGGTGAATTTTTCTAATGAGACCAAGTGACACTGGCCACTGGCAGCACCTGCCTGTCTTTCCCCTTCCTCTTGAACATACTTCATTTGAAAACCACCATGGGCCTTCCCAGGGCCTCAGGCCACCCAGAGCCAATGTTCTCTTGGTCGTCTCTTGTCCTTTCTCGCCACCATTGATCAAAGTATGCTGAGTATTATTTGTCCTCTCCCATGAGTTCTGAGAGCTTCATGGTTAAATGGAAAAGAGTCCTGTGCCCCAGTATTAGCTCTGCTCTGTAACTTCACTCCCCTGGTCCTCATAGTCTGCAAAGGGAGGGTGTTTCATTAAATGACCTCTAAGCCTCTGTCCAGCTTCTAATACATTATGAACTTCTTGAGAATAACTTCCAAGGTTTATTATTAGAATGATAATAATAGTAACAGGTCCTTCAGGGTTTACTATGTACTTGGCACAGCGCAAATGGGATTTCTAAGGATTATAATGAAAGGTTTAGAGAAGTGAAAGAACTCACAGGATCAACAGCTTGTAAGTAGGACAGTCAGGACCCAAACTCAAATTTTTCCATCTTAAAGCCCATGTTTGGATCAACCCTGCAACACTGTTTAGCCTCATTACTTACCATCCCTGCCTTGGCATGGAGAGTGAGGATAGAGGAGTCAGTGCAGACCATCTAAAGGATAATCATAAGTACTAAGGCTATTTGAAAGACAATGACCATTTTATGGATGCTGGGTCCTCCCTTTAAAAGAGTTCAACCAACGTTCAGAAAGTGTCAGCATTTCAGTGAAGAAGCTAATAGCCTACACTCATTAAAGTAATCTTAAACATAAACTGGCTAGGAGTGACAAGTACAAAGTAAAGTGACAAAGTGACAAACACAGTCTCAAAATAGAAACGACCCTGGCCACAGAATTCCCACCTCTCTGCTTAATTGACTTAATCAAGCTGCTTGTAAAACTAAATCTAACTCCTTTATCATACTTTTTAAAGGAACGATTATTGAGTCCTGCGTCATTAGTGAGTGCGTAGCTTCTTACTATGGGAAGTTTTCCATTGTTACTCAATCCACGTGGAGAACTGAGTATCTTGATGTCCTGACTGTTAATACGTCTTTCTCTTCTCCATCTGTTATCATTGTTCTTCTACTCTCCATTGCCCAGGGCATAAAGACTTCGTGGAAGAATAAAACAGCCTAACCAAAAATAAAAAAAAATTTACATATAGGGACTCTATATGTTTCCAGTCTAGGATTTCCAGTGTAAAAAAGTTTCAGGGGTATGACAATCCTTAGCACAAAGGAATAGACTACCACCACCCATGGTTGGTCAGTTAAACCAACACATTGATTAAACTAAAAAGGATAATAATAATAATACATACCTTCCTTTAATATTTTATTGAAATTTAAACACATAAAAAATAAACTTTCCTTTGCCACTTGTTTTAATGTAGAGTTAAGGCCCTTTCTTTGATTATATCTACTGGTTTTTTTCTCCTTAGGCAAATTACTATAATGCATTGTTTATGATTTCTAATGCTGGACTCTAAGTGTAGCCAGAACTTGAATGTAGCAGTCTGATTCTAGGGGTTCAGTGCTACTTCCAGGTGGTAATCTTTGCTGCTCTAACCAGGGCGCCATATTGGTGGCATGCGGCAAGCAGTCATATACTGGCTAAGAGAAGCCATTTTTGAGGTTGACATTCACACGTACTTCAGAATTATAACCTGCCTCCAACCAATAGTGCACATTATCTTAATAGCTATAGAGTACATTCTTGGAGTTTGCTTTTCCCTGGATGACGAGACTACAGTTGAGTCATTCAGGAAATTATTGACGAGAACAAAAAGTGTTGAGAACAGAGAGAAAAAAAGAAAGAAAACCTTTTAGTAAGAAACATCATGGGTGAAGAACAGTGTCTGAGTGGGAGTTTCTCAAGATGAGTCAGAAAGTTTTGTATCTTCTGAATCCATTCCACACTTCACGAATCCCTGAAGATGGAGTTGTGCATTCTACTAATATAGAATTTTCGTTTAAAATAGGCTGCATTATATTTTAGTTGGTACGTATGTCTGTCTCTCTTAATGTAGGCTAATATACCAAATAGGAATCTCATTTTCTAATCAATTGTTGAGGAAACACACCTTTTTTCTGAGTCTTCAGTGAAAGATGCTAGAAATCTCAAAAGGCCACTTCCTGCTCGATTCAAAGAAGAACTGTGACTGTAAGACTAGGAAAGCACAGAAAGAAATACGAAATGCAGCCCTATAGTTTCCTCTGCCCACCCACTGGAGAATGACAAGGGGGAGGCTATAGATTCTGGCAGGAGCTGCTGGGGACCTTTGAAAACTAAAGATATAATCAGCTGGGGGGAGGGTCATCTGAAACAAGTGTGCAAAGGGAGGAAACTCCAAAAACCTCAACACTAAAAGGATAGACAGAGTTAGGACCAAAAGGGAGGGGGAGATCAGAGAACAATGGCCATGGCAAGAAAAGTGGGTTGCGATTTTCAGTACCCAGTGGCTGGCAGCTATCAGAATCCAATCCACTGGGGAAAGATGTCGTTCCATTGTAAGTCACACAGGAGTGGCTGTGGAGGGAATATTGTTTCCAGAATCCTTGGGCTCAAAGCCTGGAGCCAAGCAGGAGAACAATACAAATAATTAAGGGAGTAGTGGAATTAACTTACAGGGAATTCTTTCTGCTTTTCTTCACCTGGTGAGATCAAGGGTAGTATTCATTTCACATCAGATAGGTCTATTATCAGGGAACTGTATCCTGTTCTGGCAAAAGATGATCTAGTAGATTTTTTTCCATTCCCAACTTCGAGGATGTAACAAATTATGTATAGCTTGGGAAAGCGATGCACTGGGTCTGCTGCGTCAGAGGCATATTTAAAAATAAGATGTACAAACCTCAAGGAGGGAAAAGAAATCCAAGGAGATGTGTTACAAAAACAAACAAACAAACAAACAAACAAAAAAACAAAAGGAAAAAAAAACCTGCCTCCTTTACATTTATACAGACTCTATATAGAGAAGGAAGTCCAACTTTACAGCAACTCCAGGTCATCAATGTTAGACTTTTTCGGTGTTTGTTTATTCTTTCATAAAAAGTAGCTCATATCCAAAACTCATTTTGAGTAGTAAATATCATACCCAATTTATAGACAGAAAAATGGAATCCTTGAGAAGGTATTTTATTTGGAAACAGAAGTCAGTGAAAGAGACAAGAATATGACACAATTGTCTAGCTAGTGGAATAAAAACAGAGAGCTACAGGTCTATGTATTTCTATCAAATTCAAGTTAGAAGGAATTTTTCTTATGGCTATAATTTAGTCTAGAATTTGTCCCTCAAATATCATCGCCCTACAATTATATTAATAAGTCATCTCTAACCATTTACAAGCTCTCTGACACTCCCTTTAGTTGTACGTTAATGATCTGCTTTGGATCCTGTCAATATTTGCTGTCAAAAAACCCATTTAGGTTCTTGGTTTCTTAAGTGATGCCTTAAAGATGAAAAAGCATCAAGTCAGTGAGTTAATGGTTCATTTTTCAATGTGCCTTTTCATTGTTAACTATGCTGGAATTATCCATTTGTGTGCCCCTTTCCAAAGGCCATTTTCAAAGTGTAAGCGTGCAATGTTAGAACAAGTTTAGGGAATTTTAGAGTGGTTAGAGCTTTGGTCAAGTGAAAAGAGCTCTTTAGAAAAGGGTGTGATAGAGTAAAAAGTCCGTCCCTTATGTTTAGAATCCTGGGTTATCCTCGAACTGTTTGCGTGACCTTGAGCAAATCATCTAATCTCTTAGAGGCTCAGTTTCTTCTTCATCAGTAAAATGAAGATAATCCAAACATCAGGAGTTTATTGTGAAGATGTAGGTGTTGTGATGAGGAGGCTAAATATTGCAGCTTGGGGGTGAATAAGGTAGTTTGTGGTAGATGGGTGTGGGGGGAGTAGTTACTGTCCCATAACCTTACCACCTAATTAAGATGAAAGCTAGTCTCAAACCCAACTTTGCCACAACACAGACCTTTGTTAAACACACAACATTCATTAGCAAGCAAGCATAAAACCATGTATACAGTCTGGCTGTGAGTTGGATGAAGCCTCAGCCCTTGTCCCTTTAAGTGCTCCAAATGACTGCCACCTTGCATAAAAGGATCACGTGTGGCAGGTGGGGATTCTGTTGCCCTTACTTGGCAGCAGCCAGCTGGAAATCCTCATTATCAATGGCTGGAGTCAGGCCTATTTGGGGATCAGTCCTCCAGCTCTGCCTCTGCAGATGTAAGTAAGCTACAGGCTTCAGATTCTTACACTCTGTTCAGCAGGGTGGGGATTGCCTCCAAAATAGTTTAACCAATCTTCATATCTTAACCTCTAATTTCATAAATAAAATCAATTTCTAATGCTCACTCTATTATTTCACCTGTCTTTTTACATTTTTTTTTTTCAAGCAGTGAGGCCTCGGGTGTTGGTGGAGATATGGCTAACAGAAATACTTGAAGTAGCAATCCTGGGAATGTGGTCTTAGTGATATTTTACCACCTAACCACCCCAGAAGGATGAACTCCCAATTAGAGAAATAGGTATTCCTAGTGTTGCAGTTTAAACCAAAGTGCACATATATAGGGTGTCCCCAAAAATGTATACACATACTTTGATTAATTATAAAGGCAGTATTTTTTAAAATATATTTCACTTTCAAAATTGAGCTATCAGCTGTTAAAGTGTGTACACATTTTTGGGACACCCTGTATAAAATACCATACTCTCTATGCTAAAGTAGTTTAAAATAAGTTCCAGACAACTTAACAATAGGCAGAGCAAATATTTTAAGTATATGTCAATACCCACTTAGGGATTATCTATTTCTTTTTAAAAAAAATATATTATTTGTATTGATTTCAGAGAGGGAGAGAGAGATAGAAACATCAATGAGAGAGAATCATGGATCGGCTGCCTCCTGCACGCCCCCCACTGGGGATCAAACCCGCAACCCGGGCATGTGCCCTTGACTGGGAATCGAACCATGATCTCTCGGTTCGCAGGTGGATGCTCAACCACTGAGCCACCGCCAGCCGGGCAGGGATTATCTATTTCAATGGCTGTTAGATTGGCTCCACAAGTTCTGAGGAACTGCTCATGGCCCCGAGTTTGGGGGAAGCAGATGGGGTTCTGGGCTCCCTATCACCTCAGACACAGCAGTCCCACCTCCACCTAGTTTGCATTTTCGATGTTTTCACAATACTTTGCTTGAAGGAAGGGTTCCATGCCAAAGGTTTGAAAACCAATGATGAAGCCTAACATTCATATTACAAATGGGGAAGATGTCACTTTTTCAAGTACAGATTACCTGTAGCAACTCCTAGCATTGGGCTCTTTTCACTACCATAAGCCACCCATGTACTGCCAGGGCTGACCAGCAGACCCTGAGCGACGGATGAATCGATTATTCTGACACAGGTTTCTGTGAAAGAGAGGCTAAGGGGCTTGTTTGGCTATAGAAACCAAAAACAGCCCCCGATTGCCTGCCTCCTTAGGTTTTTATTGTAACAACAGCTTGAACTAAAATTAACCTCTGGATACAATCAGCAGGGTAAGTATCCTTGAGAAGGCACATGCTTCTACAAGGTCAGGTCTTAAAGACTCAACATAGAGATTCTAGCAAAACACCCCGGGGATTGGACTTGTTTGGAAAAGTCAAGGTAGGGGCTGCCACCTTCGGCAAGGTCCCCTAAAAGGCCCCCGATCCTTAGGAGAATCCTCCTTACAGACTTTCCAACCAAGTTCTGTGCTTCCCCACAATGTACCACGGAGAGTTTACATGCATGGCTAAAGTTAATCTGTGAGCAAGAAAAGGTGGTATTCCCACAGCATGTCCTTTACCGATACACCGTCTTGGATGACTTTTACAAGTTCCTTTACTGAAAACTGCAACCTACTATAGAACATATACACATGATTAAATGGGTTAGTTCAGCAATCAAATCCTTCAGAAACAGTGTTAACTTGAATTCATCATTGGGAAGATGTCCTTTGTAGAAACAATAAATGGGTCATGGTAGTAATGATCTAATCCGTTAACTTTCTTCCAAATAGTACCTATCTGGACTTTACCTCTTTCACCCAAACTGACTATAGTAATGGAAATAGTTTTTGGTTCAATAGAGATCATCTTCGTGGGTCTTATACGTTGTTTTGATCTTATTTCAGGACCCTAATGGTATATTATCCAATCTGTGACATGCAATTATAAAATACTATTATTTTATGTCTTGCTAAGAAATAAAACAACATGCCAGTTAAAATTTTAAGATACCATTGCTGCAAAGACACATTCTGATTTCAGAGATATTAAAAGAAGTGCATCTTGCCCTCATAAGGCAACAAGTGCTTTATTTTAAGTGGAAAAAACATGTTCTACCTTCAGAAAAGCTTTAATGCTTCTTTTATGTGAGTTATAGTCCTGGTTGAAGTGGTTTGCATTAAACATCCTTGCCTTTTGATATCAGATGAAAGAGGGACAAAATTCAAATTTACATATTCTCTTCACCAAGTTCAAATTACTTTGTCAGTATATTCCTAGCATCGTGTTTAGCATAACTCATGTTTACTAAAATGTATTTTTTGTTAACTGCAGATGGAGATTAGTATGTTATTTTAACGAAGGACAAGAATCTGTGAACTGTGATCCAATAAATTAGACTTTCCAGCACACTTTTTACACAATGGTGTGTTGGGAAGAAGGTAAAAAAGTGTCAATTATAGAAACTTAAAAAAGTGCTGGGCCCAGCCAGTGTGGCTCAGTGGTTGAGCATCGACCTATGAAGCAGGAAGTCATGGTTTGATTCCCAGTCAGGGCACAGGCCTGGGTTGTGGGCTCAATCCCCAGTGCAGTGCGTGCAGAAGGCAGCCAATCACTGATCCTCTCACATCACTGATGTTTCTATCTCTCTCCCTCTCCCTTCCTCTCTGAAATCAACAAAAAAATATATTTTTAAAAAGTGCTGGAACAGCCCTAGGACATTATGGAAAGGAGGAGGCAGTTTAAGAGGTGTGACTGCCCCCCTCCCATGTTAAATCTGAAGGAAACTGAAGGAGGGCTAAGGTGTGGGATGGCTTCTGTGGATGTTATTTCCTCCTTTCCTATCATTATGTGCTCCTTCCTTATCCCAGAGAGAGAAAAATATTAATCACCACAGGAGGGCAACAGCCAGAACAAACTGTCTTCAAATTCTCCCATTGAATTTGACCTAAGGATGAATACCAGAAATCTGTGATAAATAGAAGCCAAATTTGCCTTTGCATATTTCTGTGCTGTCATTACCACAATTTTCTTGAGGTAAAAAGCTTTAAAGATGTACTTTTCAGATGCATTTTTTTTTCTCACAAACAATTACTGTCTCAGAGTATCATTACAATTTCTTACTTTTCTGGAACTAAATCTTCCCTATTTTCTCTTTTAGGCAAATATCAATATCCCAATGGGAGCCTTTCGGCCAGGAGCGGGGCAACCTCCTAGAAGAAAAGAAAGTTCTCCAGAAACAGAGGAGGTGAGGAAAACTTGTCTTTCTCCTCCAAAATCCTGACTAGCATGGGGCAGAGGCACGTTGGGGGCTGGTTCTCTAGGGCAATGGAGGGAAGGAAGGGAAGTAGGTCAATGAGTCATCACAAAATATATACATTCCTTCGATGTCTTGCTCAATTAGCCATGAAACACACCGGCCCTTGCTTCCCTTCAGCTGAATTTAAGTGCTTGGCACAGTTATTTGAAGATGATGAGTTTAACATGAAGCCTGTTGATTGATTGTGTATGTTTGTTTGTATATGTGTGGGGGGAGGGGGAGCACAGCCTCTCAGATGCTCTTGGTCCACAACAGTCACAAGCTTGGTAAGTTTTCATTCTGAGCTTTTACTGAACTAAGCAGGATGCATTTAGTACAGATTCTGATGAGTGGATGAACCCCAGTGGGAGCACAGGTAATAAGCACATTAAATTTCTTGTGGATTCAAACAAAAAGCTCCAATTTCTGGGTATTTACTTTGACAAGAAGACTCTGCATGGGAGTCTATAAATTTCTGTATTTTTCCTCCAATTCTTTACCTCTCCTCCAAATGCAAATACCTCATCTTCTAAATGGAGGCTAAAATTAATAATGAGTACAATAAATACAGAAAAGTTCCTTCCCCAAGTGTTGATATTTCATCCCCAATTGTGCTGAAGGTCTGGTTCTGAAAAAAAAATAATTAAGGTTTTGGAGCATATCATTAGCACAAGATAAGGGAAATGTCATTAAATAAAGTTGTATGGCATATAAAACTGTATTTTCTCTTTTTAAAAAGGTGAAAAGGCCGTTTTAACTTTTGTAGGAGACATTTTTGGTAACTGCCCCCAAAGAACACTTATCATCATTTCAAAGTTTCCTAATAAAACTGGTTGTCCCTCTTCTAATCTTCCGCCCCATAAATAATTCCTGACTTAGTCCCGAATTAGCGGTTCCAGCCTCTAATCAATAGATAATTTTTGAAAGGAGGAGATGGAGTATTGGAGTGATATCACCAAGTTCTGGAATCTCAGCCATTAAGTCACCTTTCATGAGTAAAAATTTTAAACATACAAGTTGAAAGGTCCCAACCTGACCTTTTCTTATGGTACATAATCTCTAGTTCTGATGCTGCTAACTTGGCCATCCAGTTAACTAATGATCATGAGCTCTTTCTCTCTGGGACTTTGCATGTTGTAAGAAAAAGGCATGGGGAGGTAAAAGGGTGGGCAGTGGAATTCTTCCTATACCTCCATTTACCTGTAATTAGAGTTCCTTCCTGTGCTTCCTTTTAAACTGTGTCTGTCAACTACCATGGCAATCAATTGGAAGATAGCTTGACCCTCTTTTCTCACTAAATTGTGACTGATGTAAACAGTTCTTTTGGAGGCGTACATTTCAGTTTCCCTCTGTGGTACAGATGGCCCTCTCCTCTATGTGTCCCAGTTAGAGGGTTGGGGAAGCACTGTGCTCTCACTCCTGCCTTGTCCCAATCTGATGGTTCCAGCACATTCTAAAATAGCCAAGAACTGATACAACCTGGTTGGTGAATACTTTATGACCAGCCACATATGCAAATAGCCAACCAATATTTTTCGCAGGATGGAGAGGACTAAGGTATCCCACAGAGGTCCCAGAAGTTTCTTGAACTGAGCAACACCTTTCCCCTGGGGCTCATCCATCAGGAGGGTGTAATTAGGCGTTGTTCTGCCTTATTGTAAGCAAAATGATTTCTCAAGACTTGTGGGGTCTTAGGGAAGTGTGGGATCTAATGGCTCAAGTTCTGGGCTGGATCTTAGAGTACTCTGCCTCCCATATCTCTTTTGACTGAAATCCCATCATTTTTAAGCCACAAATTAGCATGCTGGGATTTTCTGTTAATTATTTCCCTCTCCATCTGGTTCCTTTACAAGATGAAAACACACTATTTGATTCTGGTTCCACCACTGTACCTCAGTTTCCTCAACTGTAAAATATGGATAATAGTACCATATTTATAGGTTGATGTGAAGATTAAATGTGTTAGTACGTGTAGCTTATATCAGCCATTCCTGAAACTGTAAATGGTCTGGGGCTGATAAGCCTTCCCTCTAGCTATTTTTATCTAAATCAAACAATGTCTTCCATGTGCCTTCTCAATTCAAATATCTACTTGCAAAAAAAAAAAGTACTTAGTAGTCCAATGGAGCCAACTGGAGCCCTGTTTGTTCATGCCTTAATTTATTATAATTCTTAACAAATTCAGATTGCCATTATTTTTGAAAGATGAAAGAAGATTCAGTTAAGAATATGCACCACCACTAACCCCCTTCCTGAGTTAATATCATAATATCTACTTATTAAATATATCCACTTATAATTCTCCATTACACATGCCCTTACCAAATCAAGTACTAAAAGTCTTACCTTGATAAATAAAAAGCACAGTGCACGGAGGTTTTAATAACTTGAGAGGAAAGTGACTACTATTAAATATTATCATCCTATCTCTGTGTATATCACATAATAAACTTGTACAGAGACACATAACTACACACATTGGCTTTGGGTGTCAAATGTGTCAATACAACACATTTTGATATTACAAAGACAGTGAATGTGACTTACCTGAGAACTTAACAGAAGGAATTAGAAACATTTTTCTTCTTCATGCTTCTTTATTAAGCTCTACCCACCTAACAATCATGGGAACACTTATAAGTAAGGAAACATTTTTTATTTCACTGCTACAGATATTTAAAAAACTCCAAACACTTTATAGCCTTGTTTGAAATTTCTTTCCAAAAGCCTAGCAAAGAACATTTTGGAATACCTGGTCCTCCAAATGCAGGCTTAGCAATGTTCATTATTGCTTCTAAACCTGCATTTATAAATGATGAATGTATGTGCACACAAGGAAGCCAATCCTATGGCTCTGTACACTGATCTGGGGAAACATTTTCCAGATATTTACAACAGCCAGGCCACACTGAATTACTTTATCAACTTGTGTGGCTGACAGGTTAGCTAGTTCATTAGCACTGTGCCAGAGTCAAAGGAAATGACTAGGAAAAGCAATTAGCGCTTACCAGAAAAACAGCACCTCGATATTTTAGATTTCTACTTATCCACTCAAATGAACAATTTAAAAACGTTTTATAAAGGACACGTCAACCAAGTAATTGGTTTGAGTTTAGGAAGGTTGAACACTTTCTTCCCTTTTCCTTTAGGGTCTAGACAATTTGAGAACTAGATGTAGGAGCCAGAAGGGAGGAACAGCATCAGCTTTAACACTCAAGTTTCAGGGATGCCTAGTTAGGCTGGCAACAAACAAACTTGTGGATTCTTATTACTTTCCCCCAGAACTGGATTGGTTCACTCAGTTGTTGGGCGAGCAGATGGAGCTCTGCCAGTCTCACACTGGGATTGTTAGTTCGGGCCCTCCGAGAAGCAAACCCAAAGATGGGATGAGACGGGCAAAATATTTACTGGGGAAAATGCTTGTAAGGAAAATGGGAGGGCTGTCAGACAGTGATGTTGGTGAAGGATAGTGGGACAGAGGGTTTGGCAGAAGCATCTTAAACCTCAGTGCTGTTCTAAGGAGATTTCTTGAGCCGGAGTCCCTTCCAGAGGAGTGTGAAGTCTCCCAGAAACTGCCACTTTAGGATCCTGTGGCGCACAGTCATTGGCCAAGAGCTGCCGTGGGAAGCATGACCTCAGTGTGCTGATGGGCGTGTTTCAGGACAAAGCAGCTGGGGCAATCATTCAGTTACCCTCCCAGCAGGAAACTGATCCGAGAGGCCTGTTCTCCTGGCTGCCACGGTGATCAAATGTTCCTCCAACACCTTCCTTCAAGGGCTGCAGAGAATATGCCCCTGGCCTGTAGCAAATTGGAGGAATGAGCTAACAAGCAACTTTCTTCTGTAGTAATGAGTTGGAGTTCTAGGAGCCACACATAGCCACTGATTTATTGTTTTATGTCACTGTTAGTATGTGTGTTTGGTGTACATGCATACAGGCATAGATTTGCCACTGTGGTATATTTTCAGGGTTAATCAGCTAAATAACAATCAACAAGTTTGCTTGTGCACTTCTGTACCAAGTGTTGGAGGACACACAAGGAAGTATAGAATGTGGTCCTGCCGTGCAGCTGCAACAAAATAAAAAACATAATATGGTAGGAAATTTAAAATTCTTTCTGAAGCAGGAAGGGAGAGCCGGGCCTCCTCTTTTGCTCTATCTTAGCTCACTCATATTCAAAGAAGTTTTGCTTATATCAGTTTCAGTTTGTTTATGCTTTGCAGAGATTCACTGGAACAAAGGCTGGCAGCCACTGTACCCCAAACAAAACATTTTGAAAACTCCTAGACTAAGTCATTGCTAGAGCCAGCTGTGCACTAACATTTTGCAAATCTCTGCTATTCAGGCATATTATGATCATACTAGAGGCCTGGTGCACGGACTCGTGCACCAGTGGGGTCCCTCGGCCTGGCCTGCGGGGATTGGGCCAAAACTGGCTCTCCGACATCCCCTGAGGGGTCCCAGATTGCAAGAGGGTGGTTCTCGGGTGATGCACCCCAGAATCGGGCTCCTTCCTCTCTAGTTCTGGGTAAGTCACCCAAGAACTGCAGCTGCCAAGTCACCAGAGCTTGGCAGCTCCCGTGTTGAGCGTCTGCCCCCTGGTGGTCAGTGTGCCTCATAGCTACCAGTTGGACCGTCTGCCCCCTGGTGGTCATTATGTGTGATAGCTACCGGCCAGTTGGCCGGTCGCTTAGGCTTTTATATACACTGAATGACCAGATTATTATGATCTCTGAACGTTTAATAATCTGGCCACTCAGTATATATATATTAGAGGCCCAGTGCATGAATTCGTGCATGGGTGGTGTCCGGCCAGCCTGGCCAGGGGGAGGGGACATGGGCGGTTGGCCAGCCTGCCTGCTGGTCGAATTCCTGGTAGAGGTGACAATTTGCATATTAGCCTTTAATTATATAGGACATATACTGAGTGGCCAGATTATTATGCATTCAGAGATCATAATAATCTGGTCACTCAGTGTATATAGATGATACCAAATTTAATTTGATCTTGTAAGATGCTTGCCTTGGAAAGAGGAATACTTCCAACTAGTGGTCATTCTTATTAGTAATCAGACACTAAGCAGTATTCTAGTTTTTCTAAGTCACGTGGAAATTACTTGTTTCTTCTTCCAACTTTATTCCACATTCCTCTACAAACTTCAGGAGATCTTCTTGAATCTTTGAGGATGTCTCAGCAGCACAAGACAAAGTCACTCTGCTAGAATTACACTCTGACATTATTCTTGCTTTAATTTTTTTTCATTCCAGAGAGACCAAATGTATTTTTCAGTAAGCTGAATCTCTCTTCTTGCTTTTCTTCCTCTTCAGAGTGCTCCTCCCACCTCGGATGAGGAAAAGAAGCCAATTCCAGGAGCAAAGAAACTTCCAGGACCTGCAGTCAACCTATCGGAGATCCAGAATATTAAAAGTGAACTGAAATATGTCCCCAAAGCTGAACAGTAGTTGGAGGAAAAAGGTAAGTGGAAAGCTATTTCCTTTGTCTAAAAAGATCACTATACAAGGTTTAAGGAAACCTTCCACAGAAGGAATCTGGAATTCCAGAAGAATTTAAGTATCAGGGCCTTCAACTGAGACCAGTATTTCTGGTGCAAAGGTTTTCTGGCATGTAAAGCTGAGCTTTTGGGCCTGTCTTACTCTGTAACCAGTCAGAGAACCATTGAGGATCTTTGCCTGCCATCTCTTCTCTGGTCACCTTCTTAGTTGGGGAAAGATAGGGTTGGGAGAGGAAAGATGCTTGGGAGGAAGTCTTGAAGAGCTTTTGATCTTGGGGTCCAGGGAGCCCTCCCTTATTTCATGTCTCAGTTTCCTCACCTAGATGCCACTAAGAGCAATGAGCTACTTCTGAGTAGAAGATCAGAGGAGCAAGAAGCTGAGAAGGTTTAGAAGTGTAAAGAGTATAGAGACCAGGCATTCAGGCCTTGAAACCAGTAACCCTTATGTGTATAAGGCAGACCAAGAGGACCTGGTAATGATTCTGGACGTGGATGAGGGAAGGGTAAATTCAAAACTATATCTGCTGCCCAATGAGGCACTGCAAGCAGGCACTTTATTTTCATTTTATCTGGATCCGGTCAGTAATGATCCCCTAGTGAGGACTCAGCCTCTTCCTCCATCTGCAGACCTGATACCTGCAGACTGGTTTGGGAATTCTTCCAGCAGCGGGCATGTGGAATTGGCCCAGGTCATTGCTCTTTCTCCTTTGAGACAATGACAGCAAATGTACTTTATCCAACATTATTGGATCCCACCATGCACAACCTATTGCATTTTTAAGCAGAAGTTTAAGTTTAGAGGAGAGGAATATATACCAGGAACATAAAACAGGTATTTATCTGGCTGATTATCCATTCATTCATTTGTTTGTTCATCTACTCACTAATTCAACCAATGATCATCTGCTATGTGCTGAACAATAGAAACATTTATTAATCATTTACCATATGCCAGATACTATATGAAGAGCATTATATCCATTGTTTTGTTAAGTTTCATGATACCCAGTTTATTGCTCCCATTCTTGAGATGAGTCTTATAGACTGATTTTCACCATCTATCATGCATCCTAAAAAGGGGGTCTGATTTCAAAGTTAGTGCTGTCACCTACTTGTTATACTGCTTACCCCCTTCCTCCCACTGCACCTTACAGGATACGACACTCCCTGTGGGTGTTAGGGTGATATATTCTGACCATGTGGATGGTGAAAGCAAGCATAGCAATGGGGTCCTATTATGTCTTCTCCTGTAGACATAATGAAGAACAGAATATTCTATGGGACAACCCCATAAATAATGGCAATGGTACCTGTGCCATGCTTACACAGACTTATTAGGCTATTGAAAGTTAGTTCTACTGAAAGGATTTCTTTACAGTGTAGAGAAAGAGAGGAGCCATTTTGAGTTAAATTAAAACAGTATCTAGTATTTTCAACAGAGTTGCATAAAAGAATAAAGGGTAAGAATAAAACACAGTGGATTTTATGACCATGAAATTAACCCCAGGACAAGGACAAAGTGACATCAGTAGGAAATGACCTGAAGCATGGCTATACACACTTGTATTTATTTATGACAAAATGCAATCAACTGATGATTGAGTATCATTATACTCAGTCCTGATTGTTGCCAAGCTGAGCTGAAATATTCCAATATGCTTGAGGTGAAGCTGCAGAACTTTCTTCTGAGAAAGCCTGGAGAAGTGAAATTAACTTTTTTGTAATATTTATTATCATCACCCAACCAAGGCTGTTCAGTTAGACACATGAATTTTTAATGCAAACTTTAAAGGATTTTGCTTTTATGAAATCCATGCTGACCTAAATTTAACTCCAGTTCTAGTTTCAGAAGAACTTGGTTTTAAAGATTCTAAGGAATGCTGTTTTAAAATTAGATCCAAGATGATCTTGTAGTGTTACCCAGTGGTGAGGTTGATTTCATAGCCTTGGATCTATGGTTACAGTAACAGGGAATAATATCAACTCAATGAAATATCAAAAATGTACCAGAGTTACCAGAACAATTTTTTATTACAAGACTTTCTCAGAGGAATTTAATGATTCTTTTCTCCTGAACAGATTCTAATAATGTAAAAACTCTTAGAGAGGCCAATTTGTTCTTATTCTACAGGAATATGAAAACCTAAATTGTCAAGGTAATTGATCTGAATGCAAAATGAGTACAGCATTGTTTTAAGCCAAGGAATTATTTTTATTTCTTGTAGGAGAAGTTTTAAGGTGGTTTGACTTTGACTCATCAATTCTTTTCCTGCAAATAAGTCAGATTTTAATTCTTCCATGGTCATGGTTTGTGGTCAGAAAGGGAGAGGATTTCTTAACATTGATTGATTCAGCGGGCTCATAAGCAATACATACCCTGAACCAGACATCATTTAGCCCTTCACTGGTTGGATTTATTTCCCCCTTCTTGGGCCACCACTTTGTCACCTATCTTCACCATGTATTGTTCAATGATTTGATCCAACAGACTGTTCATTGTCTGAAGACTGAGTGAATAACTCCACAGTGCCAAACACTGTAAAAACCACAAGACTCAAAGTCCAGATTATAACTATTACAGTACTGTAGACATATAAGATTGAGCAGCATCTCCTTCCAGGGAGAAATAGTTAAAAAATAATAGCAGGATCCTTCAATATCCCACTTTCAACAATGGATAGAACAACCACACAGAAGATCAACAAGGACATTTTCTTAGTCTGTTTGGGATGCTATAAGAGAATACCATTTCCTGGATGCCTTATAAAGAACAGAAATTTATTTCTCACAGTTTAAGAGGCTGGGAAGTCCAAGATCAAGGCTCTGGCAGATTCAGTGTCTGGTGAGAACCTGCTTCCTAGTTCATAGGTGGCCACCTTCTCATTTTGTCCTCACATGCTGACATGCTGGAAGGGGCAAAGGAGCTTTCTGTGGTCTCAGTTATAAAGGCACCTCATGACCTAAACAACTCCTGAAGGCCCCAACTCCAAGTACCGTCCCATTGGGGGTTAACTTTCAAGATATGAATTTTGGGATGGGGGAATAAACATTCAGTCTATAGTCAAAATAGAAGACTTGATCAACTATCCAACAACAGTGAAGTACACATTCTTCTCAAGTGCACATGACACATTGTCCAGGACAGGCCATATGTTAGGCAATAAAGCAAGTCTCAATAAATTTAAAAGGATTGAAATAATGTAAAGTATGTTCTTGGACTATAATGGAATGAAATTAAAAGTAAATAGTAGAAGGAAGTTTGAGAAATTCACACGTTTTGGAATTTAACATACTCCTGGATAACCAATTAATCAAAGAAAAAAATCACAAGGGTATTAGAAAATACTTTGAGACAAAAGTAAATGAAAATACAACATACCAAAATTTGTGGGATGCATCAAAAGCAGTGCTTAGAGGCAAATTTATAGTTTTAAATGCCTCTACTAAAAAAATCTCAAATCAATAACCAATCAATCAAATTAATATGAGTAACTCTATATTGGGGAAACATGCCCTTGATCATCCTAGAGAAATGATTCATATCTACATAAATGGCAGATGACTAAACTGATATATGAATAAAAATATCATCCCTTTCAAATGGTAGAATATAATGAGTTTAAAAATATACTCATATAAACACTATAACAGTATATAAGAAGCTAGGAAATTAAGTAATCACCCATAAGATCACCATTTTAGCATAATACTCACTTCGATACTTTTCTCCAGTCTTTTCCTTTGGGTTTACATATGGGATGCAATAAAACAAAATTGCTAACAATATGATATTTGGGATCATAAGACTTGGTTTCATTACCTTCTACCTTTGTAATATTCAGCTCTACGTCTCTATTTCCTCGTTTCACTGAAAGCAAAAAAACAGCATTTCCCTCATAGGGTACTGGTGAAAGATTAGGAAGATGTATTTTAAAAATTATATCCAGGCACAGCTCCTGGGATGGGGTAAATTTAAGTACTCAATAAATGGGAATTGGTTCTCCTTTTACTTTTTTTCTTACATAGCTTCATTCATAGCACTTACATGGTTTCCTATCTTTTCCACTTTACATTGGCTATAAAAGCATTTTTATGTTGCTTTGCAGCCTTCAGAACTAAGATGATTTATTTCTCTTAGGCTTTGACTTCTCATGATTTCATAACCATTTCCTTCTGCCAGAAGACAGAGGACATATTTCTTGTTTTCCATAGAACTACACTTAAAAACCCCCCACAAAACTCTGACTTCTCCAAATGTCTTCACTGTGGTTTGCTGGAAATTATTTTGTCCTCAATTTTGAAATATTCCCAGTTTTGACCCAATTACAGAAGCTCTATTCACTTTCTCCAAAGGAAATGTTTTTGTGTTGAGATTTTTCACTCTCTAATGAAGTCAAAATTCTTTTGATTTATGGTGCTCTTTTTTTCCTTCTGCTCCCCACTTAGAATAAAGATGGGTTCTGTAGTGGTTCTGAACTGCATCAAGGTTTTTATTCATTTTCCTGCCTGGCAAGTTGTTGTTCTATGCCCTGGTTAAGCATGTGTGGGCATACAGTACTCTTGAGGGTGATGGCAAGGAGCCTTTAAGCTGATATTGGTAGTTGTTTTAAGAGTCTATCCACAGAAAAACACACAGAAGCTACCTGGATGGTTTGGGGGAGGGGGGGTTGGAATTGGTGGGAGAGTTTCCAGCGAGTACACAGGAGATGAGAGAAGTGTATCTGCTCCAGCCAGCTTGGTAGAAGGCTGAGGTGACTCAGGGTCCAATTCTGTAGAACCTCGTACACTGGCACATAGATTCCCATGGGCTAAAGGACACCGATGGCCGGCACTTGCCCTGCTCCCAATGCAATGGAATTCATTACCCTATTTCAGTGGTTGGCGGGACGCAGGGGAAGGCAATTTGATGTTTGAATAGTCACAACTAGGAGGAGGTATGAGATGCTACTGTCATCTAGTGGGGAGACACCAGGAGTGCTGGGAAATGACCCACAATGCCCAGGACAGCCTCCCCACACCAAAGAATTATCTAGTCTCAAATGTTAGTGGTGCTGAGAGTAAGTAACCCTGATTTGCCTACTTGAAAAGCTGATGTCAGGACCAACTTGTAAACTTTCCTCTCCAAGCAATCAGTGCATTGCATTTTACAGAAATGAAAGCATTAATAAAAGAGAAAGTAATTAATTGTCCAATATCTATCATCTCTTCACAGTAATCAGAAATTTAGGAATAAAGCACTCTTAAATATGATGCTTTTGTCAATTGGAACCTTGGTTCTCAAACTTAACTGGTTCCAGAAGGCTGTTTGAGAAGCGGTTTGTTTGAAAACAGAATCATTTTTCCCATTAGAAATAATGTAAGTTGAATTCATTCATTCTAGACCCCCAAGTAATTCCCTGTTTTAACCTTTCTTATATACATTACATGTCTAATGTACTGTTTCACCTATAAACAAACATTTCTTTTTGTGTATTTATCGAACCACCTGGCCTTAAACGGATCACTTTCAGCACTGGTGCAGGGATGTCTTTCAGGAAGTCAGTGTGCAACATCTTTGCTTTTTCACATATTATTGCCTCTGAAATGCTGTCACTGGCCAACTGCGTTTCATTTCTCCAAATCAACAACAGTTCTTCTACCTCTCCAGTTGCTCGTGATCATTGTTTCTTTCACACCCTTAACAACATTAGCACTCTTGATGGCCTGTTTTTGTTTTAAAATTGTGCTAATTGTCCATTTCACCAGCAACGAAAGCAAAAATAAAAGCACATAAATATTCATAGCACAATTTCCTTAGATGTTAACAAGGTGAGGGTTAGTGGTAAGCTGCCTCATATTGGCGCATTTTCTCCTTTGTTTGTGGCCTGAGTGATGCTTTTTGTCATGCTGATATATCAGCACGAAAGGGTTGTGAGGTCGACTATAGAGACATTTTTTTCCTTGAACAACTTGGTTGAGAACCAATTGTTTGATATGGGAGATGTTTGAGAACCGAGGTTTAACTGTATATTTATGGTATAGTACATATGGAATACTCCTGGGTTATAGTATGAGGCCTTAAACACAGTTATTTTTTTGTAGGTTACTTTTTCCACCTCAAATGTTTCAGAAAGCAGGCTATCTCAGCAACTCATCAAGTCTTTTAAAATACTAATATTAAGCATTAGTAATCATCAGCATCAACGACATCATATTTATCATAATGTCATCATTATTAGCATTACCATTAATATATGCTCATTATATGCCTGACATCTTGTGCTGTGCTTTCACATACATTATTTCATTTGCTCCTCATGCTGAATGCATGGGGTATATGCTATGATGTCTATTTCATTTATGGGGGAAAGAAGTACTGAGAGTTTATGTCACTTGACCAAGGTCACCCAGCTTGTAAGTCACAGAGGTGAGATGCAAACCATCATCTGTCATATCCCACAGCCAGTTCTTTCAATCACTATCACCCACTGAATTCTTAAAAAAATGTTCTTTTAGTTGTAGTCTTCCAGGCTTTGCAAATACTTCACTGTGTTAGGTCGAAGTAAAATAAGCAAAGGCTAAAGAGACTGCAAAATGGTCACTTTCACAACTCTTGACATGTTGGTTTATTCGTTCGTTCATTCATTCATTCATGTATGCATGTATAGATGCATCAATTCATTCAATGAACATTTATTAAGCGTAAAGCATGCACCAGGTGCTGAAGATATCAGTTTTGGGGATACACATATGAATTAGACATAGTGTCTACAAGGGTACATTTAAATGGTCAGCACATAAGCATGGAAGCTCTTTATAAGGGTCTTGAGAAAAAGGAAGGGTTAATGTCTGTAAAGGTCAGAGAAATCATGAAAGAGAAAGAGAGAGAGAGAGAGAGAGAGACTGAAAGGCAAAGGAAGAAAAGGAAAGAAAGGAAAGGGAGAATGGAGCAGACAGAACAGCAGTGATTGTGGCAGTGCTGGGTGACAGGGACCTGGCCCAGTCCTGACAAAACTGCAACAGAGGAACACCAGGCCTCTGTAGAGTCTACCTTTGCTCTCAGGATGAGCAGGTTGAGTGAGGGCTTAGCAGGTGGCTCTTTGTCATCATGAGTCAGCCATCCCCTACCCATGAAGCCCTTTCTCTCCTTCCTGCTCATGCTGTGTGCAGCCCACGCAGCAAAACAGAGAAGTGAATTCCAGGCTGTCTAATCAGGCTTCGCAGCATTGTGACAGCGCTATTTTTTGAACTCCGTCCACACGTTGTGGCATTTGAGAAGGAGCAGGAATCAGGAGGAGCAAATCGAGACTTACACATTTCAATTATACTTCCTTGCCGCAGCTCCCTGCCTGTGAACTGATCATCCTACACCCCTTGGTTTAGGGCTTTATGCAGATGGCCTGGTGGTGGCTGCTTTAATCCCAGGCAGGGTTGGTCAATTGGCTCCTCACCGAGGGAAATTTCTATTAAGCGGTCGACAGATTGGAGTCGCTTTTATCCACGCAGGTGGCATAAAGGCTGCTCAGAACCATGCATCTTGACTGCAGAAAAAAACAGCAGAAAGCAAGCTGTCCTACTGGCCAAATGTCATTGGATGACTTCTGTAGAAAGGACAGTGGCACTTCCTTCTAGCCCAGAGGGCCTCCCCTGACATGTAGCAGGCACAGCCAAATCCTTAACAAGTAATACACATTTTACTGACTAGCTCTTGCCTGATTTCCAATTTTGGATACAAATGATAGCAATCATGGCTGCCCTTTACTTCTAGAGGCAACAATTAATTCCTGAAAACTTACCAAATGGGTTTATTAAATTCTGAGCGTTCAAACACACATTTATTCAGCCTCAATTAATTTTCATTTCCTAATCATTTTGTATGTGAGCTGCTTGAAATTTACCTTGGCTGAATTAACCTTTTTCTTCATAAGGCAAGTTCACAGCATGAACTAGATTTGAATGGGAAGGATTAAAGTACTGGCATGAATTCACTCATTTAGTAAGTGAACATCTGTGCACCCACTGCATGCTAGGCCCTACAACAGTAGAGGTAGGTGATACAAGGCAACCCCCTTCAAGAACCTCACAGTCTAGCTGAGTGAGGATGTGAGAGGGGACATTAGCACATAATGGTTGCAGCAGAAATGAAGAAACAAGACACAACCTTTGAATACAGGCGATGAGGATTCTATATAGGATGCTGGAAAATAGATCTTCTACTGAAGAGCATACACTTTAGAGGTGATGTAGGCACAGGTTCATGTTCTGGCTTTGCCATTCCCTTGGTCTGTAATATGGCATAATTGCTCTGTTTCTTTTTCTGAAAAAATGATAAAAGTACCCACCTTATGTCCCTACCCTAAGGGACATTTAGTAAAGTTTTGAGACATTTGGTTGTCACACCTTAGAGTGGGTACTATCGGTATCTAGTGGGTAGAGGCCAGGGATGCCACTAAACACGCCACAATGCACAGGACAGCACCCACAAGAAGTGCAGACAGTGCTGAAGTTGAGAAACACCAAATTACATAGTATGTATAATGTGCTTTGCACGGTGGTAGCTATTATTGTTACTAATGATAGTATGCAACCATTGGAAGGAACTTAATTTATGACAAGGGCAGTGGATGTGCTGGATAGAGTGGGACACACCTATGCTCTGCTTCCAGCTATGCCTCTGACATTGGATGAGTTCCTGATCATGCTGAGCCACATCTATATATATATATAAAAGCCCAGCGACCAAATGGCGGACCAGAATGACCAGAACGACTAGTCGCTATGATGCTCACTGACCACCAGGGGGCAGATGCTCAATGCAGGAGCTACCCGCTGGTGGTCAGTGTGCTCCCACAGCGGGAGCGCTGCTTGGCTGACCAGGATGAGCAGCGCTTCCACAGTGGGAGCAGCCACTCAGTGGGCGGGTCCACAGCCGCTCGGCTGACAGCTGACCGGGATGAGCGGCTGCTCCTGCAGCTGGCCGATCCCCGCAGGCCATGCCCCCAACCAGTGCATGAATCTGTACACCCGGCCTCTCGTTTACAAATAAGAATGACAATACTAATCTTAATAGGGGACCATAAAGAGAGTGAATTGACTCAGATGGGTCACCTGGCATGAACTGGTATCCAGAAAGTGTTCATTCCCTTTCTTGTTCCCACAACTTGCTGTTGCCCTTTGCCCCTTTCTTCCAAGGGTAGGAGTTGGTTGGTTGTTTTTTGAAGGAAATACTCTCTAAAGAGTAGCTCTGCATATTTCCCGAGGGAATATGAAAAAGCTTACTAAAAATGAAAACCCATTAACTGTGACTAATATGAGCTCACTGAAGTATTTGTAAGCATCCAGGAGGATCTTTTTCTCTGTCACCACCTACCATGAATCCTTTGAGCTTAAGCCAGTTTGTGAGATGATTTCTAACCTACAAGTATCCTCTTTGTCCTGGAGGAGGCACTGCAGTCCCATTTTTCAAATCCTGCAGCAGACACTATTTCCAAAGAAAATCAGTTTAAGAAATATTTGGAGAATCAATCTGCTATTCTCTTCCTGTCAAGGAAAAGTGAAACAAGGCATTTCAGACACCATTTTACTGAGCCTTTTGAATGGACTCAATGGCTGAAAAGAGGCATCTCATCTTTTTAGCAATTGTTTGTACAGACTATATACTATTTTAGAGTCTGGTTCAGAAACTAAAACAAGATCCATGTTGATCAAAACATCCAGAAGTGCCCTAGAGGTCTTCTCTATGACATCCTGTCTTGGCTTATGCCCCATTCACACCCAATTTTCACCTATTATTATTCTCAAGAAGTGTTTTCTCTCTAACTCCTGATGTTACTTAATTTGATAAGTAATGTCTATTTATAATAAGAGTGAAATAGGTAGGTAAAAATAAATAATAGGTAGGTCAATAATAAATAGGGGTGCCAGAGAAGATGGAGGCATGGAGACTTTGTGAAATGGCCACTTAAGAGGGCATCATGAGCCAGGCAATGAGGAAACAGAAGCTTGTTTGGAGTTTTGTGGCAAAAACTAAATCACATCTAATTAGAGGCTAATGTAGCAATAATATTAACAAGCCCTCACAGTTGATTTTTAAGAATTCCAAAGTACTTTTGTGCTCACTCTCTTTTTCGAGGCTCACAACAGTTGTCCCAGACAGGTAGGGAAAGAATTGTATTTGCAGGTCATTCTTTTTTTGGTTCTTCTTCTTCTTTTTTTTTAAAATAAATCTTCATTGTTCAGATTATTACAGTTGTTCCTCTTTTTTCCCCCCATAGCTCCCCCCCCACCCCGTACCCACCCCACCCCCTGCCCTTACCCCCCCACTGTCCTCGTCCATAGGTGTACAATTTTTATCCAGTCTCTTCCTGCACCCCCACACCCCTTTCCCCCCGAGAATTGTCAGTCCATTCCCTTTCTATGCCCCTGATTCTATTATATTCACCAGTTTATTCTGTTCATCAGATTTTTTATTCACTTGATTTTTAGATTCACTTGTTGATAGATATGTATTTGTTGTCACTTTGTTGTTCATAATTTTTATCTTTACCTTTTTCTTCTTCTTCCTCTTCTTAAAGAATATCCTTCAGCATTTCATATAATACTGGTTGGTGGTGATGAACTCCTTTAGCTTCTTCTTATCTGTGAAGCTCTTTATCTGACCTTCAATTCTAAATGATAGCTTTGCTGAGTAGAGTAATCTTGGTTGTAGGTTCTTGCTATTCATCACTTTGAATATTTCTTGCCACTCCCTTCTGGCCTGCATAGTTTCAGTTGAGAAATCAGCTGACATTCGTATGGGTACTCCCTTGTAGGTAACTGTTTTTCTCTTGCTGCTTTTATTTTTTTTTAATGTACACATTTTAAAAATATATTTTATTGATTTTTTTTTACAGAGAGGAAGGGAGGGGGAGAGTTAGAAACATTGATGAGAGAGAAACATCAATCAGCTGCCTCCTGCACACCTCCTACTGGGGATGTGCCCGCAACCAAGGTACATGCCCTTGACCGGAATCGAACCTGGGACCCTTGAGTCCGTAGGCCAACGCTCTATCCACTGAGCCAAACTGGTTAGGGCTCTCTTGCTGCTTTTAATATTCTCTTTGTCTTTTGCCCTTGGCATTTTAATTATGATGTGTCCTCTTTGGATTCCTTTTGTTTGGGGTTCTCTGTGCTTCCTGGACTTGTAAGTCTATTTCTTTCACCAGGTAGGGGAAGTTTTATGTCATTATTTCTTCAAATAGGTTTTCAATATCTTGCTCTCTCTCTTCTACTGGCACTCCTATAATTCGGATGTTGGTACGCTTGAAGTTGTCCCAGAGGCTCCTTGCACTATCTTCATATTTTTGGATTCTTTTTTCTTTTTGCTTTTCTGGTTGGGTGTTTTTTGCTTCTTCGTATTTCAAATCTTTGACTTGATTCTTGGGATCCTCTAGTCTCCTGTTGGATCTCTGTTCATTATTCTTTATTTCAGTCAGTGTATGCTTAATTTCTAATTGGTCCTTTTTCATATCCTTGAGGGTCTCACTATATTTCTTGGAGATTTCTAGAAGATTATTGAATAACCTTATAACCGTGGTTTTGAACTCTATATCCAGTAGTTTGCTTTCCTCCATTTCTTTCATTTGTGACCTGTTTCTTTGTCTCCGCATTTTGGCTGCTTCCCTGTGTTGATAGAGTGGCTTTGTGTACTAGGTGTCCTATAGGGCCCAGTGGCTCAGCCTCCCTAATTACCTGAGGTGGACACTCTTGGTGCACCCCTTTGTGGGATGTGTGCACAGTCTTGTTGTAGTTAAGCCTTGATTGTTGTTGGTATCACTGGGCGGAATTGACCTCCAGGCCAATTGGCTGTGAGGACCAGTTGTGTCTACAATGGGAGAACTTCTGTGCTGGAGACACCCTTATGGGGCAGGACTTGCTTCAGGGGCGCTTTGGCACTCACTGAGTCTGCCCCCTTAGTGTGTTTCTTATGGATGTGAAGAGTTGTAACCTGGGTGGTCTCACTCTGACCACTGGGTACACTGGCTCTTGGATCTCCAAGGAGGTGCAAAGTCAGCCACTGCCTGAGGCCACCCAGCAGGAGCTACAGAGAGATCTTCAGATTCCTCCTCTTTGTTTGGGGTTTGGAGGTGTCCAGATGAGGCCCAGCTGTGAAGCAATGCAAGCTTCTATGGAGCCTTGGGCCTTCTTTTGGAAGCTCTGGGGCTCTCTGACTATAATTGTTAGGTTTTAGATTGCAAAAGGCCAGGCCATTCATATGTAAAAGCCTCTGTGCACAGCTTGGGTTGGCTTGTAAATTAGGTGGGGCGGGGTCTCAGGAAATCACCAGGGTGGAGCAACCAGCAATGGCTGCCCTTCAGCCCTGGCCCAAAGAGGCCCCTGGGTCTCTGTGTCCCACAGCACTGTTCAGGAACAATGATCGCTGGAAGCACCTCTGAGAGAAAGCCGCCCTCGTGTTCCAGCCTGATGCCACAGTCCAGTTTCTCTCCATATGAGTCTGGGTCCCTAGAGTCTTGCCCAGAACTGGAATCCAGGAGCTTGCATCTCCCTCCCGATTGAAAAAGACAACAGTGTACCCAGTTGCCAGACCCTTTCGTGCGCACCTCCGTACCTCCATACTTCCTCACCTTGGCACCTCCTACTGGACTCAAGGCACTTTTCTCTTTCCTTCTAGTTGTAGAATTTTCACTCAGCCAGCCTTCCCATGGTTCTGGATGATATTTGTTTTGTCCTTTAGTTGTAGTTTTGATGTGGTTGTGCGTGGCAGCAAGTGCAGGTGTTTACCTATGCCGCCATCTTGGTTGTCTCTGCAGTTCATTCTTACGTGACCTCCAAGTTTATACAGTGTGGAAGATTGTGGGATGTATCCTCATCTCCCTCCAGAGGAAGTTCATTTTAAGAGAAATTATTAATTAAGCCTTATGATGTCCATCTGTAGAAAATGGGTGTGATCCCTTTTAATCATAACAGTGAAATCTTCACCTAGTCTATAGTGGTACCAAGGTGGGGTTAGTTACAGCCTGTGCCATGGGCCAGAACTGAACAGATAATGGCTCTACTTCTACCCAGAAGGACTTTTCTCATTGACATAGAAAAATAACTAGGGTTAATCTACCCACTTCCATCTATAGATATATTTCAAAGGAAATGTACTATCTCTATTTACTATTTTCTTGCTGCCTACTTTAAAAAATCATACGGTGTCCTTTATACACATATAAACATACAACCAACACCCGCCCTCCCCCCCCCCGCACACACATACAGACTGATTTGATCCGTATTTGAAAATCAGGTTGAAATGTCTTAATTTCAGAAAGACAAAGGGGCAAAAAATGGGTCTGGGTAAAAGTTCACTTAAAATGCCCCCAGATCATCACATTAAAGGTCAACTCTTCTGGAAAGCTCTCCATTGTCACCAATAGTCAAGAAATGGCATCCCGGACTCCCTGTAGAATCATATATGAAGCTGACTGCTTGTTATCTGTTACCGGGAGAGAGGGAACCTGGGAATCATTCAGAGCCAAATCCCATCCAATTATGGGTCAATTACAGACCTTGCTTCCACAGCCAGGAGCAGGTCACACCACCAACTGAGCTGGTCTCAGAGTCCCTGGCTGGCAGAGACTCTCAGTGCATGGGAAGAAGAGCCTGTGGTCCAGATAAAACAGAGCAGCTAATAATGCTTAGAGACCAGCACAGGTGGCAAATGCAACTGCATTAGAATGACCCCTGAATCTCCTCACTACCTCACTGCCATCCCTCTATAATTGACTCCAGATTTAGTTTTCTCTCTGGGGTGGTATCCTTTCTCACTAGGTGACATTATGAAATGACATTACAAAATTGCTCCTGGACTTGGGGGTCAATATGCTGTGATCCTGTAGTCTTGGCCACAATAATACCAAGGAAAACAGTGCCTGGATACCCATACCACCACTGACAACTGCACTAAACATGTAGAAGTTAAAATGCCAATAAACTTGAGTTAGAAAGTTGTGTTAGGTAAAAATAAAGTTATCTCTATTAAAAATCAAAACAATTTTGTGAATACTGGCCAGTACCTCCAACCAACTGAGATAATTCCAGGTTCACATTCTAGCATCCAAGGGTATAGTTATTTCTCCAGGCTGGCTTTGCATGTCTGATCTGCCAAATTGAGAAAGAAACTTGTCCTTATCTTTAACTGAGATCTTGATGAAAGTAGGGAAAAGGCAGCACCAAGGACAGCATCCTGTTGGGTGCAATAGTGAAAACGCTTTAGATTGGCCTAGAGCAATGTTCAAAAAAAAATATATATATATATCTATTAATTCAATCCTCACCCAAGGACACACTTTTTAAAATTGATTTGAGAGAGAGAGGAAGGGAGAGAGAGAGATAAATATCAATGTGAGAAACATTGATTGTTTGTCTCTCGTATGCACCCTGACCGGAGATTGAACCCACACCCTGGGTATGTGCCCTGACAGGGAATCGAACTTGTAACCTTTTTGGTGCACAGGAGGATGCTTCAACTAACTGAACCATTTGGCTGGGGCTAGAGTAATCATTCTTGAACTTTCTTGTGCATCAGCATCATCTAGATCAGTGGTTCTCAACCTGTGCCTTGTCATTGTTGTGGTATGTGTCTAGCCACCAATATGTAGAGTCATATTCTCATAGATCAGAGAGGACCATCAATGTCATTTAGTCCAACCAAGACACCACAGCCTGGTAGGTCCTTTCTATACCCCCTGCTTTGTAGATATGACCCCTACTTTGGAGAGTCACTTGGGTTTAACCATGAAATGAGCAACTTTTAACCCTTATCCCAATCATCTCTCTAAAAGCTGCCAGGGATGTTGTTCCCTCCAAATAATCCCAGTTGCACTCTTTGGAGTGACTCATTAAGTAGAGAGTCCAAGGAAGTCCCCATTCCATTGGAGTTTCTTTTAACAAGTTGTCTCTGGTTGTAAACATAATATAAGTGGATTATGTTTTCAGCGTGATGTGCTAGGGCAGTGGTCAACAAACTCATTAGTCAACAGAGCCAAATATCAACAGTACAATGATTGACATTTCTTTTGAGAGCCAAATTTTTAAACTTAAACTTCTTCTAATGCCACTTCTTCAAAATAGACTCGCCCAGGCCATGGTATTTTGTGGAAGAGCCACACTCAAGGGGCCAAAGAGCCGCATGTGGCTTGCGAGCCACAGTTTGCTGACCACGGTGCTAGGGAGTAACTGATGGGTCATCCAGCTATGTTGGCTTGTTCCCACAAAGCTGAATCCATGAGTTCTCAGGATGCCAGCTCTCTAGAGTCTGGACACTCACTATTTCAGAAATACCCAAAGCAACATAGTCTTACCCTGGAGCTAAGATCTGGTTTTAGAGGAAGTGCCAACTTTTTATGATTCTTACCAATAGTAACTATTCATTAACATAATATAAGACTGGACTTGGCCTAAGCCAACTGTATTAGCTATATATTCCTGTGTAACAAATTACCCCAAACATAGCAGCTTAAAACAATAATAAAAATTATCTCAGCGTTTTTGTGGATCAGGAATGCAGAAGTGTCTGTGCTGGGTGGTTCTGGCCCACAGTCCCTCATGAAGTTGCAGTCAAGATGTTGGCTAGGACTGCAGTCATCTAAAGTCTTGATTAAAACTGGAAGGTCTACTTTCAAGATGGTGCACTCATGCTGCTGGCTAGTTGGTAATGACTGTAGTAAGGAGGACTCTGTGCCTTCCCAGGTGAACTTGGCCATTAGGATGTTTGGGAGCCTTCACAACATGGCAGCTGGCTTCCCCCAGAGCCAGTGATTTAAGAGAGAGCAAGGCAGAAGCCTCAATGGCTTTTATGACCTAGCTTTGGAAGTCACTGTCCACCATTTCCGTGATATGCTATTGTTTACACAAGTTGGCCCTACTCAGTGTTGAAGGGAACTACACAGGGTATAAATACTAGGAGGCAAGACTCAGTGGGGGCCGTGAGAGGATGCCTACAACTGCAGCCTACCCCTCTTTTTTAAAATGGTTGAGTAAACTTAGGTTCAGAGAAGTGAGGTTTGCCCAGTCAGAATGTTAACATTTCAGTTTTTGCTTTTCTTTCAACCCCACTAATCTTTTTTAATGGTCATTTTGTTTTTGTTTTTTAAATATATTTTTATTGACTTTAGGGAGGAAGGGAGAGAGAGAGAGATAGAAACATCAATGATGAGAGAGAATCATTGATCGGCTGCCTCCTGCATGCCCCCTACTGGGGATCAAGCCCGCAACCCGGCATGTGCCCTTGACCAGAATCAAACCTGGGACCCTTCCTTCAGTCCGCAGGCCGACACGCTATCCACTGAGCAAAACTGGCTAGGGCTCAACCCCACTAATCTTCAACATCCACAGTTTCTTTTAATTATTTAAAACACCAAATGTTATTTATCTTTGAGGAGATTAGATAGATTATTTCCAAATGTAAAGCCAGTTTCCCTAGTGTTTTTTAACACAGGAAGCCTTCATAAACCAGACAACCTATAAGCAAAGTGCATACTCCAAACACTTGGGAAATGTTTTTCTTCACTTCCTTGCATCATTAGGGATGAGATGCTCCAGATGGAGAAAAAAGAAAGCAGAACCTCTTAGGAAAGGCAAATCCAGTGTTTGAAGGATAAATTTTAGCCTTTGCACACTGTTCCCTCTCCTTGGCTTATTTTGAGGGTGAAAGCAAGAACCATAAGAAAAAAGAAAATAAGAAACATGAAAAAGCAGAGAATATCATAAAAAATCAAACCAATGCAAGGGCCATGCTCCTCAGGACTTGCTGTTTCATTAATCCCAAATGAAAGACAGTGATCCAGCCACATGCACTCCCCATGAGAAGCCCAGAGTGTTTTTTTTTTTCCCCTTTCTTTTTTCTGAAAACACATAAAAATACAGGCGCAGACACCCACGCACAGATTTTGAAGCACAAAACTCAAAACTGTGATAAATATTATCAGTTCTTTTCTTTTCAGGATCCTCTCTGAAACAGCCATCTTCTAAGAAAGGCAACAACCAGAAAGAAACTTCTTGTATATTCTCCTTCTCTATCAAATCGGCTAAAAAACAACAAGGCCTGTCATCTCTGATCAATGTAACCAGTCAGGAGATATGATGATTTTCTCCCTGCCTGACCTATTTTGTCTAATGGGGCCCACTCCTTTGCCCTCTGACAAGCTACCTTCTCTCCCGAGTTCCATTTATAGCAGGGCTTTGTTAATGGTTAAATCCTTAGGAACGGACCCATCTCTCTCCCACGGTTTACTTCCCTTGTTCAATAAATTACGCAATGCGATCAGACTGCCCACTTCTGCTTTATTTAAACTCATATTCTTCCTAGCCCACAAAATACTGCAAATGGACAGGTGAGAACAGTATGAGTCCCCATTGGCCCACCCAGCAGTCTGTGGTCACTTGCGATTTGTCTTGTATTTAGTTCTCCAAGTAATGCCTATATGACCTGTGGGAATTTTCCCAAGTCCTTCACAGCAGTTTGAGATCTGGAGCTAAAAAGCTTAAGGGAGGAGCCCTGGGCCTTTGCTAATGGTGAAGGGCCTCCTTTCTGAATCCTCAGGCAAGAGCCCTTGGTCAAGAGCTATGAGTTTCTGATGTTTGACCCTCTCTTCATCTTGAAAGAAGGTTTACAAACTCCATTTATCCACTATTCTTATTTCTGTCACACAGGTGACCTCACTGAACAACTGGAGCATTAATGGCCCAAAGCTGTCAAAATGACCTGTGTACTTCACTACTCAAAACCTCTTCTCTCTTGTTTTTCTTTTAGTTGCCAGAGCCCTGCAGTCAACATATCTTTCAAAAAAAAAAAAAAAGAAAAACACACAAAAGTGATAATGTCACTGCCTTGCTGAGCATCCTTCAGTGGCTCCCCATTACCCTTAGGGACGGCACTAACTGACTCAGACTCACCAGTTTCCCCCCATCTTACATTTCTGCCCATGCAGGGCATTCCTTGCTCCAACCCTAGTGAACTTCTCCCAGTTCAAGGAGGTGCCATGCTGACTCTAGGCTTTTACACATGCTCAGAATATTCTTTTCCAATCTCTCCTCCTCTACCCATTAGCTGGCTAACTCCTACCCATCATTCAGGGCTCAGTTTTAATACTATTTCTGAAAAGCCTTTCCGTAAAGCTCCTTAAAGTGGATAAAGCATTCACAGATTCCTATGTTTGACCCATCATAGCAGAGCCCATCACCAGGAAGTAGTGGGTTGCCATCACTTATTTTATTGTCTGCCTTTCCTTCTAGATGTTCAGTCTCATGAAGGGCGATAACTTGTCCACTGGTATGTCTACAGAGCCTAAAACATTTTCTGGCATATAATGCAACTAAAATAACCAGGCATCTGGTTCCACCTTTAAGACAATTTAAGCACAGAGCCTCACCTAAAAGAAGCAGGCTCCTGGATATAGACAGAGAACAGACTGACAGCTCTCAGGGGGGAGGAGAATGGGAGCTGAGTGAGATGGGTGAAGGGATTAAGCAAAGAAAAGAAGAAAAACTCATAGAAACAGAAAACAGTATGGTGATTGCCAGAGAGAAGGGGGTTGAGGGGAGGTAGAAGTCAGTATAGAAGGGATAAATGGTGATGGAAGGAAACTTGACTTTGGGTGATAAATATATAATACAATATACAGATGATGTATTATAGAATTATACACCTGAAACCTATGTAATTTTATTAATCAATGTTACCCCAATAAATCAATGAAAAAAGAAAACTTTCTAATGTTAGAAAAAAGAAACAAATTGACAGCCAAAAATGGCCTCAAAAAAGAATGCAAATCTTCATCTAAGAGACATTTACATTGTAAAACACACAGTTAAACTACCTAAAAATTATCTTGATTCATTGTCAGCCCAAAGATTCCTTCATCCTAAAGACTTCTTAGCCCAAATTTATCTTTATTATTTTTCCCAAATCCAGTTATCCAGTGATTGTCCCAGTTCTTTTTTCTGTAATTTTTACTCCATTCACACCTTTTATATATATATATATATATATATATATATATATATATATATATATCCTCACCCAAGGGTATTTTTAATTGATTTTTTTAGAGAGAGAGGAAGGGAGAAAGAGAGAAACATTGATGTGAGAGAAAAACATCGATCGTTTGCCTCCTGTACGTATACCACCTGGGGATTGAATCTGAAACCTGGGTATGTGCCCTGACTGGGAATGGAACCTACAACCCTTCAGTGCATGGGATGACACTCCAACCAACTGAGCCACACCAACCAGGGCTTATTCACTCCTTGTAATTCTCCTCTGCACCCATTTAGAGCTCTGCCAACCACCAGCTTGAGGCCAAGATGACAATGACTGTATTTTGCTTGGAAGGCAGAGGGGGATGAAGGGATATACTGACTTATAAGCTTTTTGTGGGTCTTTATCTCTGAGTAAATAGTAATAATAAATGCACATTTATTGAATATTTACTATGTGGGAGGCATCTTGCTAAATGCTTTAATATGTTATCCTCACAATAATCCTGTGAGCTTGATACTATAATTTTCCTATACTTCGGAAGAACATATGCCCCAGGTGACACAGCTAAAAAGCAGGAGAGCTGGGATCTGAAGGCAGGATCTGCACTAAAATGTCTCCACAGCAGGCACTCGGTAAACTTTTGTTGAATGTATACACAGGATCCGCCTAGGAAGCAGCTTGGAGACCGGCAAGGCAAGGGGCATTATAGCAATTTCTCTGATGAATTGATTGTTGCAAGCATATGCCAAAGCTTTATTTCAAAGTTGCTTCAAGAGTCTTCAGAAAGCCAGCTCAAATACTTAGAATAGGAAAAAAAAATGTGGTTAGATAATATTGTTAGGCCAGGTACAAGTGGTCATTAAACAATGTGACAAGGCTTATTTAGTGAGGCAAGCAAATCTAATTTCCCAGAAGGGGCTCTTCATCTCATAGTTCATCAGAAAATCCCTCATAGGTTTTATTAGAAATGCTTTCCAGAAGGGGCCACTCATCACCCCAGAGCACAAAGCTGTCCCAGCTTGGGTTTGGGATAATTTTCTTTCACAGAAGCATTTCTCAACCTCAGGACCATAGCCATTTGGGCCGGATAACTCTTTGGGGTGGGGCGATCCTGGGCACCACTGTAGGATGCTTAGAGCAACACTGCCCCCTATGCACAAGATGCTAGTGGCACCACCTCCTCCTGGTTGTAATAACCAAAACCATCTCCATGTATTGCCAAATGTCCAGCAGGGGGAAGATATGGCCTACTGCCCTCCATTGAAAACCACTGCTTTAGATTCTTGATCCTCAGTGTGGGCCATAGACAAACAACAGCATCCTTTTGGGGGTTTGCTAGAAATGCACACCCCAGGTCCACCCCAGACCTCCTGAATCAGAATCTGCAATTTAACAAGACATTGGACAAGCGCTTGCTTCTAGGTTCTCCACTGTGGCTGTACATCAAAGGCTTAGGGAGTTTTTAAAAAATACTGATGCCAGCCCCAGAGATTCTCATGTCATTGGTATGGGGCATCCTTTGCTTTGGGAGTTTTAAAAACTCCCTAGGTGATTCTAACGTGCAGCCAATTTGAGCTCCTGTTCTGTGTGGTTAAAAAAAAATACCTCACAACTGTGGGAGTGATTTACAATAGCCTATAAAAAAGACCCCACACTTCCAACGTGGCTATAACTAACTTTTAAAACAATTGTGGGAATGATTTAGGGGGAAAATGAACTCATTGATTAAGCTTCCCCAGACAGTATTTCAAAGAAGTCAGAGCTATCAAAATCATCCCACAAAACCTTGCTGATTAAAAAAATTTTTGTACTTGAAAAAAATTAAATAGAAAACTCAATCAAGAAAATTGTTTTGCATGAAATGTACAATTATGTAAAGAACCCATGCAAGCTGGGAAGCAAAATGCTAACACCTTAATATGTAAACAGATAATGGAAATGAGCTCACAATTCTCAGAAGTGGTGTGTAATTAGTAGAGATGCATGAGAAAATGTACAGCCTCACTAGTAATCAAAGGGATGCTCAAAAAAACATAGTTATCAATTTTCCTCTAATAAAATTCACAGAGATAAGTGGAAAAACGATAATGAAACAGACACTTGTTCATTCTTTCAATGGATGTTGAGTGTCCACTGTATAGCAGGCACTATACTGGCATGGATGATGAGGATATGGATCTTTGTAAATGGAGAAAGGCCCAAACCAGTTTGGCCTAGATTGGCAAACTCATTAGTCAACAGAGCCAAATATCAACAGTACAATGATTGAAATTTCTTTTGAGAGCCAAAAATTTTAAACTTAAACTTCTTCTAACGCCACTTCTTCAAAATAGACTCTCCCAGGCCGTGGTATTTTGTGGAAGAGCCACACTCAAGGGGCCAAAGAGCCGCATGTGGCTCGCGAGCTGCAGTTTGCCGACCACGGGCCTAGATGGAAGCCATCCTAAAGAAAATGTTCATGTGGAAAAAGTTTTTTTTTCATTTATTATAGCAAAATTGATTAGGAAACTAAGTGTCCAATAAAATGATTTTGATTAAGTAAACTCTGGTGTATCCACCTAATAAAATATGGATACTATTTGTAATATGTTGAATGATAAGTGAAAAATACAATCAGCCCTGGCCAGGTAGCTCAGTTGGTTGAGTGTCATCCCTTACACCAAAATGTTGTGGGTTCAATTCCCAGTCAGGGCACATACCTAGGTTGCAGGTTTTATTCCAGGCCGGGCATGTACTGGAGGCAACCAATCCATGTTTCTTTCTCAGATCAATCTTTCTTTCTTTCTTTCTCTCTCTCTCTCTCTCTCTCTCTCTCTCTCTCTCTCTCTCTCTCTCTCTCTCCCCCCCCTCTCTCTCTCTCATCAATAAAAAACATATCCTTGGCTGAGGATTAAAAAAGAATACAAACAGTAGAAAACTGGAAAAATGGTTCAGTGATTGACTACATTTTAAAGATGCTACGTTGTTTCATTCCTACATCCAAAACACAATATGAATTTGGATATTTAAAACTCTGAGGGGCCCTAAACTAAGAAAATGGTTTATCTTTGCTTAACCCAGTATTTCTCAATTTATCTAACCATGGGAAGTTTATTTCCCCCCCTCTCCTGCCCTCCTTTTCTTTCAAAACTTAAACTTGTTTTATCACTTCTTGGAACTAGTTTTTTTCAGGAAATGAACAAAACCTTGAGGATATGTTGGCATGTAAGGTAGTATTTAAGAGCTATGTAAAAATAAAAGCTATATATGTGGGCATATACATATGAAAAATTCATCAAGCTGTTCATTTAAGATTTGTGCATTTTACTCTATAAAATATTTAAAAGAAAACCTGCTAAATTTGGAGAAGGCAAGACATTTAAAAAATTAAATTTTGGTGTTCATTAGGACAAGAACAGGAATGTTAAGTAAAATTATTGATATACTACAGATATAGTTCCATGTATCACTTGTTCATGCAAGGTGACTCTATATGTACAGATTACTTATGTCCATTTTAAATGATTTTTTAAAAAGAGTTTAGTGTAGGGGAAAGAGCTCCAGACAGGCTTTTAATTCTGGACCAGCCATTAACTAGCTGTGTGACCTTGGACAAGTGACTCAATCCTCTGGATTTTAATTTCCAAATTTCTAAAATGAGGAGAAATACTGAAACTCTAGTTCCATTCATTCACTTTTGAAAGTAGTTTTACTAATTTAGAAGATTATAAAATGTTATAGTTATATCTTTGCCTGACAGTATTTCAAAGATATACATCAAAGGCCAGGTTTTAATTGGATTCTGAATCTTTGGGTCACTCATTACCACCATCTATATATATAAAAGGCTAATATGCTAAGTGTCCCTCCTACCCTCTGACCAGTCGCTATGATGTGCAATGACCACCAGGGGGCAGATGCTCAATGCAGGAGCTGCCGAGCTGCAGTGACTTGGCAGTGGCGGTTCTCGGGTGACGCACCCTGAAACGAGAGAGGAGGGAGCCCGATCCCTTGAGAGGCCCCACGATTCCACCTTTGGCCATGGGTTATGTTGTTGCTGGGGCACTGTGGGCCTCAAATCTGGTTACTGCACACTTGCATTTGCATTCCACACCCTGTAGGACAGCAACTTTGCAGAGTGCCCTCTTGCAGTCCAGGACCCCTGGGGGATGTTGGAGAGCCAGTTTCAGCTGATCCCCGCAGGCCAGGTCGAGGGACCCCACCTGATGAAGGGACCCCACAGACACCCTTCGAGCCATGGCGCCACCCCAGGTGCGGCCAGCTGAGGAGGGACCACAGGGGGTTGGCTCCAGGCATGTCTGGCCCTCTCGCCCAGTCCCGCCCTACTGGCCATCTTCTAATTAATTTCCTTTCAATGTGCACAAATCTGTGCACTGGGTCACTAGTTATTTCTATAAAAACAAACAACTGAGCAAAGTCTATCTGTTGTAAGATGATCGCCATGACAATGTGCTTTCCTGGATGCCTTCCTAGAAAGAGGCAGGGAGGCCTACATTAGTTTCATAGGTTCTGTTAGCTTAATTTTAAGGAACTGGTTTTCTATTTGGATGTTCTAGGACCCCTAGCTGATACAGATTGTTGCTAGACAGTTCTAAGAGGATGCTAGGTATTTCTCATGTAAGCACCATTATCTTTAGACCTCAATACCTCAGGCCTGAAAAACAAAGAAGGGTTTCACTATCTTCAGAAACTCTGAGAACCTCGGTTAAGATAGCAATCACCTTGACTTATTTATTACTTTGGGGTCCCCTGGGCATTATTGAGCTGTGTTTCACTAGTGAAGTCTTGGGTCAGTGTTTCCCAAGTGAAGTCAATGGCCCTTTTATAAATAGGAAGGTCTGTGCTCTGAAGGATGGTGAGAATTTGACCACAAAACCACGATCCGCAAGTGGTCTTGATTATGCCCCCTTTTCCACCAAGATCTCCCCAAATCCAATGTTATCACAGCTTTTAGCCCCCAGCTCTGACTTGATATTTGATATAACAAATTCTCAATACAATAGGATTAAAAAACACACACAACCCTTTAGAACTTAATTTAATGAAATTTGACCTGGACCTGCAACTTGCCTTTGCCTTAAGGTGACTTATATTCTCCACCTCCAGCACATAACACTACTTGAATCTTGATTTCAGGAGCAGAATACGCCCCCTCAAAAAAGTCCCACTCTGGCCAAAACCGGTTTGGCTCAGTGGATAGAGCGTCGGCCTGCGGACTCAAGGGTCCCAGGTTCGATTCCGGTCAAGGGCATGTACCTTGGTTGCGGGCACATCCCCAGTAGGGGGTGTGCAGGAGGCAGCTGATCGATGTTTCTCTCTCGTCGATGTTTCTAACTCTCTGTCCCTCTCCCTTCCTCTCTGTAAAATATCAATAAAATATATTTTTAAAAAAAGTCCCACTCTGTGTGACTCACGCCTTTCATGCTTTTATTAGGTATTGGTTGAAACATTTTAATTTTTATGTTAGCCACACAAGGCTTCATGCACAAAAGCCAAAAGCCAATTTTGGTGGATGCTTCATAGTTTAAGACAAGTTTTTAAAGTTTTTACTTAGAGTTTTCTTTCTTTTCTTTTCTGAGTGGTTGTTTGGGATACCAGAAAGAACTCTGAGTTTGGAGTTGCCTGGGTGCAATTCCAGGCTGTGCACTCCCTGTCTTCTGATTTTGGTGGGTGAGGTTCCAAGGAGCCTTAGTTGTAGCTTGCACTGCTTTCCTCTTCACATGGTCATGATGTGCATGGGACAATGTGTGTGAATGTGCTTGATAAACTAGAAGGCTCCACAAATGCCTTCTAACAAGCTCCAAAGCATCAACCAGTTTGCTCTGGGTGCATGGCTGGCAGTTGCATATGAAACTGGACAGAACATAGGCATGGCCTTTCTCTTTACTACTTGAGTGTCACTGTGTTTATGGTTCTATGATTTAGCACCACGTAGGAGGAAATAATCATTGTACTGCCCCTGAGTGTGTGTTGAAAGGACAAAATGCAGACAAGTGTTGAATGGAGTCTATTTCGTAAGTGATGTATGTGGGGCCATGGCGACCATGAGTAACACAGCTATAAATGGGTCATAGCAAAGCGTAAACATCACATGCTCTTCAGCCAGCCTGGACATAGGGTGATATTGGGCATATCACCTCTTCACTAGCCAAGGTGAGCCTTTCCTAAACTAGAAGTGAGGCTTCTGTGTCTTTTTGTTTTGGGTACAAAAGGTGGCTGGGGTATCTGGAGAGTGACTTATTAGCAGGGTGCCTCGCATTCCTCTTTGCTCTCACAAATGCCTCCTATGGGAGAACAGGACACAAGAGAAGAGCTGACAGCTGGTGCCTAGGCAGCATAGCAGTGTGGCCCGGGATACCACCCAACACACTTGCATTCCAACAACCTGACAAACAAGTGAGCTTTCCAGCCTGAGCAATTTTAGCTCTGGATCCCTTCCCATTGTTCCAAGTTCTAAATTTGAGCACTGACCCAGGTCCCTGGATTCTTGGATTCTTGTATTTCAGTAACACATAGCCCATTGGAGTACACACTGAGTCCCCCAAGGCCAAGGACAGAAATGCTAGTCCTCTGGGGGCTTTGAACTTCTGGAAGGTCCTTGTGTGACCTTATCCATCATCAGTGTCCTGGGTTGCTGGGCCTTCTGGGATTCTACTGGGATCTGGGAGGGAGAGGGGAGCTGGCGAATGTGTGCAGGGTGGTCTGCAGAAAGCCAATTGCAACGACTGCTCCATTCCCTCTGCTGCCTCCTGCTTCACTCTTTCTACAAGGAAGAATTGGGTTCACTTTGTAGATTAAATGAGGTAATGGTGTAAAGTCAGTGGTGGCATGCCTGGCACAGAGAAGATATTCAAAACCGGCAACATCACCATCAGCTAGCTGTTCCTCCGCCCCCACGTAGAGTACAGGCTGACGGCACTGGCCCAGTTTCCCCCTCTTCAGCCAGGTTAGAAGGCTTCCCTTAGGTCACAGACACACTGAGCAAAAGGGAAGAACACTGTTCCCTTGGGCCAGTGTGACATAAAGAATCCCATGCTTTTGCTTTTCTAAATAATACAGCCACCTTGGTGATCCAGGCAAAGTGAATAAAGGTTTGTCTATGTTTTCAAAACTGTCTCAAAGTCAGAGAGGTCCATAAGCTGAACCAGTCGTGAGGGGCACCTTAGGGCTTTTAAACAGTCACTGAAGAGTTATTGCCAATGGCTCATCCTAAATTTCACAGGCTAGCCATAAATTCACGACCTGGGATAGATAGGTGGTGGTCAAAATCCATTATCAAACCTGTTATGGAAATGGTTCCCACTTCTGGGTTGCAGATGGTGCTTCACAGTCTGGTCACTTCTTGGAGAGAAATCACACCTCATAGGACATGCTTCAGTGACATTTTGCAATGAATCATCATCACCCCTTCGGTGCTGCTCAGAGAAGCCAAAGGAATGTCTCGGCTTCAGGGCAGCTCGTCATGGCCTCTCACTTAGCCAGACACTGGCCATATGTCACCCAGGACAGCGACTACAGCAGGAAAATGGCTTGAGCACACACAAGCCATCATGGGGCTATGGCAGACTTTTAACACCCTGAGGGACTAGCACATCAAGTCAACACTCCTGATTTACTGCATCTGTTGCCCCTTGCCCATTCCTGCTGCTTCACATTGGAGAATGTGGGTTTGGCTGTAACTCCAACTTCAGTTCTTATCCTATTCTCACTGCTCCAGTGGTCCAACTCATCAGCCCGCAGGCCCCTGCTATGTGTCAGGTGCTATGATGGGCAATCTGATGTCAAAAAGAGTAGGACATGTTCACACCCTTCAGAAGGTCACAGCCTAGTGGCAGGAAAGCTATGACAGGAGAGCTATGAGAGGAGATTATGCATATTGGTAAATAATTACAATGCAGCATGTTATAGGAAGAGATATGGAGGAGATTTTAGTAAAAAGTTATAAGCAAAGAGGGAGAGGCCTTAAGGCTCTTGTTATGTTACAGAAACAGTAAGTGACCAGCAAACTCAGTGTAGGGTGTATGAGGGAAAGTGGTCAGAGACAGGCCCACATGATGGGCTAGATGAGGCTGTAGAGTTGCTGGTCAACAAAATGCATTTCACCTGGAAATCCTGGACTGGGAAGGAGGTGGTATCTTGTTTCCTCTTGGTGACTGGAATGGACTGAAAATTGAGTGTCTAAAAAATGCTAGAGCTCGGTAGGCATGGCTCAGTGGTTGAGCATCGACCTATGAACCAGGAGGTCACAGTTCAATTCCCGGTCAGGGCACGTGCCTGAGTTTTGGGCTCCATCCCCAGTGTGGGGCACACAGGAGGCAGCCTATCAGTGATTCTCTCTCATCATTGATGTTTCTATCTCTCTCTCCCTCTCCTTTCCTCCCTGAAATAAAAACATATTTTAAAAAATGCTAGAGAAATAGAAGAGCTGTTCTGACTGCTAGTGATAATGCTTTTCAGTTCTGAAATTAAAAATAGCTTCTACCTTTCCCACTGGTTCGATAACAATCCAAACATTCCCTGTTAGTGGAGTGGATGGAGCTCAATTTAGGGTACCTAAGTTCAAATCCTAGCTTTTCTATTTACCGGTAATAAGACGTTGAGATTCTCTGCTAAATGACACAACAGGTTTTGTAATCTCTAGAGAAATAAACAGGACAGCAAAGCTTTTGAAAAGACCTCTACTATAGAATTCTCCTCAGGGCTCAGTGGCCAAAACTGGGTCCCATGCCACCCTAGCTGTAAGAGAGCCTGACAAGTGTAGTATTTGACAAGTGAAGTGCAGTAAAGAGCAAGGGTGAAAGTGGCTGTGGATGGATATGGAGAGAGCCACGCTACAGTGTCTGCCACAGCCGGGGGGAACCTTGTCTGTGGAGTTTTCTTTCTTCAGCCATTTGTAATAGGAAAAAATGTGAACATTCCATTTATTTTTCTTTCTTTCTTTTTTAATTGTTAATCCTCACCCGAGGATATTTTTTCCATTGATTTTTAGGGAGAGTGGAAGAGAGAGGGAAAGACAGAGAGAAACATCGAGGTGAGACAAACACATTGATTGGTTGCCTCCTGCAGGAGCCCCGACCAGGGCCCGGGCTGGGGAGGAGCCTGCAACCAAGGTACATGCCCTTGACCAGAATCGAACCCGGGACCCTTTGGTCTGCAGGCCAACACTCTATCAAACTGTCTAGGGATGAGCATTCCATTTATTAGAAAAGGTTCAACCCATCCACATAAGGGAAGACACACAATGAATGACGCCAAAGAAAAACGAAAAACAAATGTGTAAATAATGTCTCATGATGCCTAATTACAAGAGCTTTCAAAAGAGAAATAGCACCATATCAATGAGCTTTTGCTGCAGAACCAACCACCCCCAAATCCAATGGCTTAGGACAAAATCATTCTTATTCTGCCTCATATGTTTGGGGCTCAGCTGGTCTAAACTGGGATTACTTATGCGTCTGTGGCAGCTGGGGGCTCTGGGATAGATAGGGCTTGGCTGGGACACATTAGCTGGGGTGGCTCAGCTCCACATGTTTCTTGTCCTTCTCCTGGGATCATCAGGTTAGCTTGGGCATACCCTGCTCATGGTAATGGCAGAAGCACAGCAGAATAAACAAAAACATGTGATACCTCTTGAGGCTTAGGCTCAGAACTGGCACACCATCAATCCGGCCTCATTCTGTTGGCTGAAACAAGCCACATGGCCAAACTCAGATGTGAGAAATTATTCCTCATCCACGATAGCAGAATGCTAAAAGGTGCCATGGCCATGGAGCTGGTTATAGGGAGGGGAGGAACACTGGAGCCATGATTGCAAACTGACCACAGGCATGGAAGGTCTTACAAGTCATAAACATACTCTAATTCTTCAGAAGGAAGCTGTCCTAATATAGTTTGAAATTACTTAAATCAATAGAGCCAAAGTTTATGATTATACTTTGTACTCATAGTTCACTTTATATTCATGGAATCGAGAGATGAAGTGTTCAAGTTCGACTTTGACTTGTACCTATCGTACCGCTTTACAATCTGCCCCTAAAAATATCTCATGAAAACTAAACTAATGCTTCCTTTGGTTTCTCTTTTGCAGGCATGACGTGAAGAATTGAAGAGTAAGAGAACAGATTAAAATGAAAATAGCTCACTAAAAATTTTATATATTTGTATGAAGAGTATGAACCTCCTGAATGCCTGAGACTAGCAGAAACGTCCTGTTTGTACATTTATATCTCTTCCTTCTAGTTGGCTGCACTTCATACTTTAATTTGTCTTCATGTTTGGCACCTTGTAGAACACATAGTTCAAGAATCCACCTCCTGGAAGGTGTAGTTTTGAGGAAGAATATGATTTTACAGAGAGGGATATGGTCATATGCATAACAGTGATTGTGATTGGAAGCTCTATAAGCTACTTCCCACACTATTTTGGTCATTATTTGGAATGTATTTTAGTTCTTCACCTTCTAAATTATGTCAATAAAGTTTTTATGAGTTCAAATAAATATGCAAGTAAATGTAAAATATGAATCAAGACTAATTAACTTTCAAAACTTTAGAGAGCTACATATTCCCCCACATGGACAGAAATCCTATATAATAAAAGCCTAATATGCTAAGTGTCCTACCATTCGTTCGACCTTTGGACCAGTTGCTATGATGCACACTGACCACCAGGGGGCAGATGCTCCAACTGGTAGGTTAGTTTGCTGCTGGGGTCTGGCAGATGGGGACTGGGTGAGATGGGTCAGACACACCCTGGAGTCCTCCCGGGGTCCCTCCCCGCCCTGATTGTGCACCTGTGGGGTCCCTCAGCCTGGCCTACAGACATCCCCCGAGGGGTCCCAGATTGCGAGAGGGCACAGGCTAGGCAGAAGGACTCTGTGCACCAGGCCTTTAGTGATATATAAGAGCCAGTCAAACCCCATGTTGTCTAAGTGGGGGCTGGTCATTCTGAATTATTGGGTACCGTAGGTAAAACTATAGCTGACTGATCAGTGCAAATGAAGTTAAACATTGCCTAAGGAATTGGTCATCACTGATATTCCTCCTGCAAGGAAAACCTTATAGTGAGTGTGTTTTACTTCCATAGAGGCTTAGCAATTCTCTTTGCCCAGATGGGATAGAGTTCATTACAAGGTACAATGAAATAAAGCTGAGGGATTAGAACAAAAGAGAGGGACAGATCATAACTTAGTTGTCCTAAGAAAGATGAACCGTATCTCCTGCTGCTAAGATGGAGATTCTCTATGAAACTTAATCAATGGCCAACATGATCATAAACAAGTAGGAATCATCCCTGCCCCTCTAGAGTTTTCTGATCTTCCTAAGATCACCAGGCAACTTTATATTACGAAGATTTGAAGGACCAGGTTCTCAGGACCCCACTGTTTTCAAGGCAAGTGTGTCAGCTACCTGGTATATAGAGATGCCAACACCATGGCTTTTATCCTTTTCTCAGTGCCTGCCATTAAAAAATCAGATGTATTCTAAGCATCTCAAGCAAAACTGAGTCTTTAGCTTTTCTGTTTTCTAGAGATCAGCTTCCCAAAGCAGGACTATCACTGTGCACACATGTGACTGGCTGCAATTTCAGTGGGGTCTGAGGGGTTCAGGTTTTTCTGAGCAGGTGCCCACCTGATCATGAGTTCCAGATATCTCGCTGGAATGTGGCTTATCCTGGTGAGCTCAATCTAATATAGACGTACGGGGAATATCAATCAGAACCAAATATGCCAGCTTGATCACGTCAGCAGAGCAGGTTCTAAATACTAGAGCATTGTGTTGCCGTAGGCCATGCCATGCCTTCCTAATGAGGCCAGTTGGGCAGGGTTACAAGATTTACCTGTGTTCCCTTTGCTTATATATAAATAAATCCATATTCAGTTTCAATTCTGGTTTAATGTTATAAAAACTGTCCTCATATTTTAATGCAGTTCTCCAAGTCAAATTTGCAGCATAATACCAGAGTCATTAGACAAAGTCAATGGATTTTTTTGAGGGTTTTCTGTTTAATATATATTTTTTCTTGTTGTTAAGGCTCAAAATCACTGTATGTGGGATTTAGCAAGTTCTATATCCCATCATTTGTTGAACAACACATGTAACATATGAAAAGAGAAAGTTTATTTTCAATTAAGTCATAATTATTTAAAAAATCACATTTCACACTAAATGGTTCTTTAAAAACCCACCCATCATGTTGAAACAGCCTTATTTTTCATATGGGTTTGTCAACTAATTATTACACATCTTTCCCATGAAGGAAAACAAGGTACAACTAGTTGAAAGTACATTAGGAGAGAGAGAAAACTATAAACAACGCTGGCTTGAGTATTTAAAGTAAAGTATAAGATACAACAGCCAGTTTACAGTGCACATGCTGTAACCCAAGCATGTCAAATTCTCGGCCGGTGGGCCGCATGCCTCGCTGGTACCAACTATAAGATACTAGGCTGACAAGCAAGGATCCTGAGTACAATACAACAGTCACTCTGTCCACAATGACTGGCTGCTGTCTCTGTTGCAGGCTCTGTACTAAGTGCTGGGAGGAACATAGCACATCCAGCCAATCACCTTCCTTCAAACACCCCCCGCCATGTTGTGCTTGAGGCACCAATGAGAGAAGACCCCACAGGGTTTAGAATTGCGCGGGACACTTGAAAAGCTTCTCCCTTTGGAGAAGAGGGCCATCTGGAACAAGCAAGGCTTTCAAGAATCTTTGCAACCACTCATATTTTATGATCCTTACATTTCAAGAGCACAGATGGGAAGGTTTATCTTCTCTTCCTGAGTAGGTGAATGACACAGAAGAGTTTTAAAAGTTAGGCCCAGGGCATGGGGAATGATATTTCGCCAAATGCATCCCTCATTTTTCACTACAGCAGTCAGAGGATTTACAAAAGGCCTCCCATTGTGATTAGGTCCATATCAGGATCACTACTAATTGGAATGTACCATCCTGTGAAACCTCCTCTCCTACATTCTTGGGATGATGTAGAATTAGAGTCCTCCCTCTGAAATAAAACATGGAAAGAATCATGGGGCCGAGAACAGGACTTATTGGATTCAAGGACTACAGGTTGACCAATTAAAACTAGTTCCCTTTGAAGATGTGTGGCTTTATCTCATTGCTTTACAACATAGCTTGAAATAGAGACTGCCTTTATCTTGGTAATTAATGCTCCCTTGGGATTTTTAACCTGATGCTGGATATTTGCATCAGTGTGACCCACAGATAGTTCTTTGCCTCACAGACCATTAATGAAAAGTCTGTGCTTCTCCAAAGAGGATTTATCATAACATTCAGACACGATTGTGTATTAAGTCAACAAGCCATGCTCAGAGCAACCACTACAGGATAATGCAACTCTCCAGCATGTTGCTAGGCAAAGAAAACCCTTAGAGTTCATACACTGAGTTCCTTTTATCTCCAAGCAAATGGCCAAACCTGATTAGATCCCACATTGAAGGCAAATCACACTGTCAAAAAAGATGCTGGTTATAAAAGAGGGGGTTCCGCTATAACATAAGTCTTAAGAACACAGTCTTTAAGGTATTGTTCAGAGAAAAAAACCCCAAAATCAATTAAACAATCGTTTTCAGATTTTTGGCCTCATATCCTTCAGCCCTATGCTTGTTTATTATAGGAGAAAAACTCCCGTAACATTGGACTTCTCTGTAAAATAATTCAGTGCCACCCTCTACTAGGAGAGACTGTGCTATCAGATAACAAGGCTATAACAGGGAGCAGCCCTTCTCTGGTTCAGTGAGGATATATTCAAGATGCAGATTCCAGAGGAAGAGGGGGTTTTCTCATTGGGCTTCAGAGGCCTGCAGAGAAGCTGCAAAGCAAAAGCAGTTCTGCACTCAACTGCAGTTTTCAAATCTGATCGCAAGTTGGGCTGATTGATGGGGAGGAGGTGCGGGCATGGTTTTACCCTGGTGTGCGGGTTGCTTCCGGTCCCTAGACACAAAGAAGGAGGGCTGTAGGCTTCCCTGGAAACTATTCCTGCTCCTTAATATTGCTCACGCATCTATGGCACACTAGATAAGAGAGGGTCCTGGAGGAATTTCTGTTCAGAAGCATTTTGGAACAGATCAGCGTTCAATCCAATCACCCACACAAGTCACACTGCCTTACAGCTAATGGCAGGCTTCAGGAAAAAAAAAAAAAAGAAAAAGAAAACCTGGGGAAGGTTTTGTGCTATATTTTTCAAATTTTGTTTCGCTTTGTTTTATACCTTGTCTTCTGGCTCTGGCCACACAGTAAAATTCTTGGGCTCAGTCCATCCTCACCCTCCTCACCTAGCCAGAGCTGAGTTTTTCTGCATTCAATAGGAGGAGATGAATATGTGAAGGAGCCAGGGGACACATCTCAACGTCTAGGGGGCTGGATACCCAGCAAGATGTGGACATTTCTATTGGAAATTAGGCCTTGGCTACTGTCCTAAAAGAATCTGGGTGAATCCAAATTTATTGTAATTTCTTTAAAATGGCATGTTGCATTTATTTAATTTTGCAGGTAAGGAAATGGGCATAGATCTTTCTAGTGATTAAATAATAACTGTATATACCAAGATGTTAAACCTTAAACAAACAAATAAAAACACCAATAAAAAACACCCAAACTTATTTTTTCTAAATCTTGACGTCATTGCCAGGTTATGAGCATGATGGCCAAGGAAGGGGAGGGTGGGAGCTCCATTTGGAGCCCAGGCAAACCATACACATGGAGGGTGGGGAATTTGGAAGGAGGAAATAGCCAGGAGAGATGTCCCTAATGAGAGACCCACTGGGTTCCAAACTCTGTACTTAGATCCTGGTTGACTGCTGGGACCCTGACCCAGAGGCTCAACATTTTGGCCCTCCTTACTAATTGCTTATTTCCCTAGACCACTGATGGGCAACCTTTTGAGCTTGGTGTGTCAAACTTCGCCAAAAAACTGAGCATAACTCGGGTAGTGTGTCACTTTGAGGAAAAAACATTATTTCGCAAATGTTTCATCCTCAGGAGCAGCAAATGTTTCATCCTCGGCATGCGGCCTCCTCGGCGGCCGCGTGTCATCAGAAATAGCTATGCGTGTCAGTGCTGACACGCGTGTCATAGGTTTGCCATCACTGCCCTAGACTTTTCCCAGCATGTTTTCTTTACCAGCTTGGGAAAGGACACCCCTTCCTACCCACGTTGCCCTGGAACTGTCCTGTCTGGATAACTGGACTCTGGCTGTAGATATACCAAATTGAATGTGCCCTTAATTTCCTTGGAGAGCATTCTTCCACCAGGGGCTTTACCAATATCTGCTACCATGGAGTCATTCATTCCATTTGGCCCTGGATATAAATTATAATGCCTTTTGCTGGCTGGAAAATAAACCGTGGGAATTGGCATATTTTTCAATGAGAGGTCATAGAGAACAGCGCTGGCAACTGCTCATTGTATCCCCCAGAACTTTCGTTTAAAGGCCAAACAGAGGCAATGATCTCTAGCAGATGCACCATTAGGCAAGACCTACATCTGAAAGCTTTGTTGATTCAGACACTCAGTAATTAAGTTGTGGGCCAGTGAGCACATTATCTGTAATCAAACATGTCCCTGATCAGTGATTAGACAGGCAAACATGTGACCTCACCGAAGGATAGTTATGTAACAATCTCTCAGCCTTGGACATCATGGTTATTTGCCAACTTTTAATCCCAGTAAATATTTAAGCTGAAATCACTTGCTGTGCTTCTGGGAATCATATTTTTGGGACAAGTGACTCTTCCTTGGGAGACCTGATGCATATGACCTGATTGTAGATGCACTGGGAACCCTACAGAGACCCAGAAACAAGGTGGGTGGGTCCAAGAGAGGTAGGCGCTGCAAAAAATGTCTGAGGAGCAGCTCTGTGTCACATTAATTTACCCAAACAGAGACATGTCAAAGAATGTCTGTTTTTAAATGTCAGAGTTTTCTTGCTGCATAAAAGGTAGTAAAGAGAAAGGTGTGTAGGAGGGAAGAAGGGAGGGAGGGAGGGAGGGAGAGAGAGACAATGACAGAAAATAAGAGGGAGAGAGGGGAAGGCAGAGAATGAGAGAAAGTGCTTTTGTTCCTTGAGTCCACGGGGTCACTGAAGAAGATTCTGTGGCTTCTCTGTGGTCTGGCTGAGCAGGGCAAGCCCCATCTGTTTCAAGCATAATCAAATACTCATCATCTATTTTCTTCTAAAGGGTAAGGAGGATGCATGAGAGCTTCCAAGTGTATGTGGACAGGCCAAGCAAGGACTAAAAGATAATCTGGCTTGGGGTGACCTGAGACATCTAAATGTCACATAGTCTCGATGCACATGTGACCTGGAACTGCCCTGGGTGACTCAGACACCAGCCCTTTCTTAATGCCTTATTTGCTCTCCCTACTCCACTGAGATGAACACAGCCACAGTCCACAGAGCAGCTTGAGCCGCCCTCCCTCCAGCACCAGGGTTCTGCATGCAGTTAAGAGCTTAGTATCTGAACTCAAATTGAGCTGCACTTAAATCCTGGCTGCTCTGTTAGAAAGAGTAACAATCACATAAAATGCTGCATGTGCTTTAAAAACCAAACCAATAGTCAATGAGTCTCGATCCAGCACAGGGCCAGAAAGTATTGGAGAGAATACTGCATTGTGGAGTCTCTTCACCTGAGCACTTTCAAAGCTGGGTTTTGATGAGTATTCTGCTGGAGGGCTATATTAAGGATCATATATGAGGAGTATATGGAAAGCTAGGCAAAAATTACCAATAAGGACTTAAAAATAAATCTATATATCTAGTGATTTAAACCATGATTCAAATAATTTTGACTTAATTTAAATCCCACACAAACCAGATTCTTCTATCTAAATCAGAAGTTATGATTTAGGTAAATGTCCAGGACAGTAAGAACATCAATAAGCATTTTATTTTATTTGCTTCTGTCTTCTTTTCTTTTTCCAGCAGCAGCCTCTGAGACAAGGACCCAAATAAAGGTAGCTTGTTTGAGCAGAAAAGAAAACACCAGTACAGGGCTGGGGACGAGAGATAAAAGGCAGGAAGGCAGCTGAAGAGGGAGGCTGTGAAGCTGTTACCATTATGGGTAACTGGAGCTCAATCCTACAGGGGAAGCTCTGGGAGTCTGAAGAGAACACGTGCCCCAGAACAATCCCAGCTCCAGGGAGGGAGCTGAGGTATTTATGCACCAACTCCCCTCCATCACTGATTGAGGGCTGCCCGCTGCATCAGCAGGCAAAGTGCACTTTGCAGGGAAAGCCCCCCCCAAAAGGAATGCAGTGAATGGCAGGTTGGAAGCTGGGTCACGTGCTGAAATGTAGGAGCAAAGGGGATATGGGTGAGGCATGGGGCTCTCACAGCTTTTATGTACAAATGGCTGAAAAATAAAATCTTTTAAAAAATTTCTTTATTGATTACGGTGTTACATATGTGTCCTTATTCCCCCATTACCCCCCCATCCTCCCCTCATGCCCTCACCCCCCTGGTGTCTGTGTCCATTGGTTAGGCTTATATGCATGCATACAAGTCCTTTGGTTGATCTCTCCCCCTTACCCCCACCCTCCCCTACCTTCCCTCTGAGGTTTAATGGTCTGATCTATGTTTCTCTGTCTCTGGATCTATTTTTGTTCATTGGTTTATGTTGTTCATTATATTCCATAAATAGTAAGATCATGTGATATTTATCTTTCTCTGACTGGCTTATTTCACTTAGCATAATGCTCTCAGTTCCATCCATCCTGTTGCAAATAGTAAGAACTCCTTCTTTTTTACCACAGCGTAGTATTCCATTGTGTAGATGTACCACAGTTTTTTAATCCACTTATCTGCTGATGGGCACTTAGGCTATTTCCAAATCTTAGCTATTGTAAATTGTGCTGCTATGAACATACGGGTGCATATGTCCTTTCTAATTGGTGTTTCTAGTTTCTTGGGATATATTCCTAGAAGTAGGATCACTGGGTCAAATGGGAGTTCCATTTTCAGTTTTTTGAGGAAACTCCATACTGTTCTCCACAGTGGCTGCACCAGTCTGCATTCCCACCAGCAGTGCACGAGGGTTACTTTTTCTCTGCACCCTCACCAGCACTTGTAGTTTGTTGAGGATAGCCATTCTGACATGTGTGAGATGGTACCACATTGTCCTTTTGATTTGCATCTCTCAGATGATTAATGACTTTGAGCATGTTTTCATACGCCTCTTGGCCTTCCTTCTGTCTTCTTTTGAAAAGTTTCTATTTAGGTCCGTTGCCCATTTTTTGATTGGGTTGTTTATCTTCCTTTTGTTGAGTTGTATAAGTTCCCTGTAGATGTTGGAGATTAAGCCCTTATCAGTGATATCACTGGCAAATATGTTCTCCCATGCAGTGGGCTTTCTTGTTGTTTTGTTGATGGTTTCTTAATAAAATTCTTATTGTAGTAGATCACAGACACTGACGATGTAACTGGCTAAATATACTAGGAAATGAATCATTCCTTGTATTTTCCCGCTAAAAATAAGTGAGGGAGGAAACAACCTAGGTGCCCATCAGCAGATGACTGGATCAGAACACTATGGTACATCTACACAATGGAATACTATGCTGCCATGAAAAAGAAGGAATTCTTACCATTTGCAACAACCTGGATGGAATTGGAGAACATTATGCTGAGTGAAATAAGCCAGTCAATGAAAGAAAAATTCCACATGATCTCACTCATTTGTGGATAATAAAGAACATTATAAACTGATGAACAAAAAGATAGATACAGAGGCAGTAAAGCATCAAACAGACTGTCAAATTACAGCAGGAAGGTTAGGGAGAGGTGGGGGAGATAAGAGATCAACCAAAGGACGTGTATGCATGCATATAATCATAACCAATGGACACAAAACACTGGGGGGTGAGGGCATGTATGGGAGTGGGGTGGGGGGGCAATGGTAAGATATGTACACATATAATACCTTAATAAAAAAATGGGAAAAAAATAAGTGAGGGGCAAAACATTTGGACAGGGAAGTCACAACCTTGTTTTTTTCCTACAAGGGTAGGTATGCCCATTTTGAAACAGGGTTGGTGATGAAAACAATTTAAAAAACAGAAATTCTATAGAATATACTATGTCAATTAATTTCACAAATATCTCCCCTCCTGCACATTTTCCAAACTACATTTTCATCATAATGACATAGAGATAAAGCCAGGGAGGCATATATCTATCTATAGTAAATAAATATAGATCTAAATAAATAAATGTGTGAATATATCTCTATAAATACAGATAATACTACATGATTAATATTACTTGCTCTCCATATGTAATTAATGTATAAGTTTATCATCACTATGAAGGCTTGTTTTTATTTTTAAAATAGATGTGTTCCATATGAAAACATGCTCAAAGTCACTAATCATCCAAGAGATGCAAATCAAAACAACAATGAGATACCATCTCACACCTGTCAGAATGGCTATCATCAAAAAATCAACAAATGACAAGTGCTGGCGAGGATGCGGATAAAAAGGAACCCTCGTGCACTGCTGGTGGGAATGCAGACTGGTGCAGCCACTGTGGAGAACAGTATGGAGTTTCCTCAAAAAACTGAAAATGGAACTCCCATTTGACCCAGTGATCCCACTTCTAGGCATATATCCCAAGAAGCCAGAAACACCAATCAGAAAGGATATATGCACCTGTATAGCAGCACAATTTACCATAGATAAAATTTGGAAACAGCCTAAGTGCCCATCAGCAGATGAGTGGATTAAAAAGTTGTGGTACATCTACACAATGGAATACTATGCTGTGGTAAAAAAGAAGGAACTCCTACCATTTGCAACAGCATGGATGGAACTGGAGAGCATTATGCTAAGTGAAATAAACCAGTCAGAGAAAGATAAATATCACATGATCTCACTCATTGATGGAATATAATGAACAACATAAACTGATGAACAAAAACAGATCCAGAGACAGAGAAGCATCGATCAGACCATCAAACCTTAGAGGGAAGGCAGGGGAGATCAACCAAAGGATTTGTACGCATGCATATAGGCCTAACCAATGGACAAAGACACTAGGGGGGTGAGGGCACGAGCGGGGGGGAGCAATGGGGGGATAAGGACACATATGTAATACCTTAATCAATAAAGAAAAAAAATTAGATGTGTTCCTAGAAAACCAGTTAATCAGATCCAGATATCTCTTTTCTGCAAAAGCAGCACGTTTTCATCTATTAGGATTTTTTAAAAAGCTACAATGAAACATCCTCATGGTTAAACCCCATAGCCTTAAAGCACCCTAGACTTTCTGTCACTCTAGTTTTTTGTAAGTCATTGCAAACATGTACATGACATGGGGCTTAAGTATCACTTCAGTAATACTTAAGAAAGTGCACTTGAATAACTTGATAAAAAGAGTAAAAGAGAAAGAGGACTTAAAGATAATGTGCAATCAATATCAATGATTTGGTAGCTTGCTAGGCTCTGCAGTGAAAGTGGCAAATGAGGTAAGAGCATCAAGAGAGAATAGGAAATGGAAGCATCAGCAATGAAAATGTTGAGTAGATCGTTATATGATGTCTTGCGAAGCCCTGAGATTGAAGGGTGGCAAGCAAATCTTTTCAGTCGAGTGGCTTCCACACCACAGTGATGAGAGCACTGAAAAGGTATAAGGCAGTTTCTCCGCTGGAAAATGTAAATGTGTCTTGAAAGTGGCAAAGAGAGCTAAGTGTTCCCCAATACCCATTCTCCCCATTTTCCTGAGTAATAAAACTTCTACATTTTAACTGGGTTCACAGCCAGTCCTTTTGCAGCTCACAGATGCCAGTGGCTAAATTCTGACTAAGGGTCATTAAGCAAAAGCGGTGTTTATAATTCCTGGTAAGTATCCCTGAGGAGAGAGGTCAGCTACTTCTTTTTTCCCTTTCCCCCTTTCCTTCCCGCTGCAATGCAGATGTAATGGTTGGAGCAGGAGTTGCCATCCTGGACCATGAGGTGAAAGCTGTGTTTTGATAGGAGCCTAAACAATAGAGCCACCACACTAGACTTGGACTGCCTACTTTTCTGAGGGAGGAAAACAAAACTGCTTTGTTTTATTTATTTATTTTTAAATTCTTTATTGTTTAAAGTATTACATATAGTATTACATATGTCTCCTTTTCTCCCCATTGACCTCTCTCTGGCCACCCCCACCTCCCAGTACATGCCCTCACCCCCCTAGTGTCTGTGTCCATTAAAAACAGCCTTATTTTTATTTTTAAATATAATTTTATTGATTTCAGAGAGGAGGGGAGAGGGAAAGAGAGAGAGAGAGAGAGAGAGAGAGAGAGAGATACATCAATGATGAGAATCATTGATTGGCTGCCTCCTGCACGCCCCCTACTGGGGATTGAGCCTGCCACCCGGGCATGTGCCCTGATCTGGAATCGAACCGTGACCTCCTGGTTCATAGGTCAACGCTCAACCAATGAGCCAAGCTGGCCGGGCAAAACCACTTTCTTGTACTCTGGGGTTTTTGTTACTCACGACTGAAACTTACTCTGACTAATATAAAGGATGTTCTTCTATGAAAATTAATATAGGGTCCTATGAGTTATTTACCTGAATAGATTTTCATTTTGGACCAGCAGCTGTACTCACTTCTTACGTTTAAATGTTCAGCCATTCTGCAGCTCTTCCAGCCTCCCCTCACAGAAAAGGATGGATACTTGCCTCCATAGAGCTTGCACACATGAATTAAGGCCAGCCGTTTAAGTATGGGTAAAGGAGCAGTGGACAGTTAGCATTTATTTAGAATTGGTTCCAGATTGATAGTAATGGCCTGCCCACATAAATGGCAGCAGTGCCTGAGGCAAGGCTCAATCAGTACTGGGCAGCGATATGCTGGTGTCCTAATCAAACTTTTTCTATGGCATGATGTGGTGACAATTCTGTCATGCTCACTTCTTTCTCTCCTACCCTCTTTCCAAGCCTGATTCTCCAGCACTCCCACTAAATATTTGAACTATCCAAAGTCTACTGCTTGGAATCATAAACCTTGAATCATACAGAAATTGCTATCTGGGCAAGAGTTGCAACCAACAGCCTTAGAAAATTAGGATCTAACTGGAATGAGTTATTTGTTCTAGTTGGGACTGAAGGCAGTGGTAAGGAGAGGACTCTGGTAGCCACTGGTAACCCAGAAAATTAAATGATCACCTACTATAAACCAAAATAATATAGTCTTTGAGGACTCATTTTTCCTTGGAATACTACATCTCCATTGGCAGTGTCAAGAGTGAAATCCTCACTCATTAGTTGGGATCATTTGTCTCCTGTCAGGAAAGAAGATGAAAGCAGCTGTGGGTCCCCAACTCCCCCACCTTTCCCCAACACATACTCCATCATCAATATCTGTCTTAAGAGCACTAGGACTAATTTCATGGTGTCCTAAACTCCCTTCATTCATCACAAGAAGCCTAGCCCACCATGTCATCCTCATCTGTGCTTCAATTCCACATGGCTCTGCATAGGCCCTATTCAGTTCCCACCTCCCAGCCCTCCCTAACTCATCTGAAGTGCCCTCTGCAACATCTAGTTAGTAATGGGCTTCCTGATATCAATATATTAGGAATAACTCAGATTGATAGAGGCCAGGGGCCACTACTTCACCATCAGAAGCAAAGTGTTCATGCTTACCAGAGTGGGAATCAGAAGAGTTGGAACCATAGGGATCTTTGGCAGTGCTGGACTGATCATGGGATCACCAGGTCTAAAGATCCTAGATAGTTTACTAAGGCCCTATTTGATTTTTATAATTACAACAAAACTCCACATCCTGCTAACAGAGGTTTGACATGCACCCAAATTGAAAAATACTGAGTTAAGGCTTCTCATCCAATTCTAAAACCTAAGTCACCCAACTTCTAGACCAAAGCTCCTTGAATGAAGCGGAGGCTATATGATCCAAGAAAGGACCCTGCAAAGACTTCCCCCGATACATCCTGGATCTTCCTTCTAGTCCTCATCAGAGAGACTCCATTACTTACCACAGTAAATGTGCAGTAGGAAAACGACAACACGCACGTCTGTGGGGGCTTGTTGAACACTGGCTCTACAATAACACTAAATCCCAAGGACCCTGAAAGTTACCGTGGCCCATTAGTCAGATTAGTCAGATGATTAATGGAGGTTCGACAGGAACCCACCTCATGGTAAAGACTGTGGGAAATGAAACCATCCTCAGGTTGTTTCCTCGGTTTCGGAATACTGATGAAATACTAGTATGTTCTTAGAAACTGGCTATGGCAGATTGTGTTTTCCAAAGACGGCTGCAATGATAGCATGATACAAATGGTGTTCTGAAATGCAACCTTGGGACTCCCCTAGTGAGAGGGAGAGTGTATTGCCCCACCCTTTGAGTTGGGTGGGCTCTGTGACTGCCTTGATCAATAGAATAGAGCGAAGAGATACTGTGCCACTTTTAGGTGTAGCCCTTAACTGGCTGGTCACTTCCTGCCTCTTGGAAGGCAGCTGCCTGTAAGAAGAGGAACTACCTTGAGACTACCATTCCGTGAGAAGCCCAGGCTAATATGAGATTTCACACAGAGAAAGTCAGAGGCAAGTCTGACTTGACTAATTCGTTTGACAATGAGGATGGGCTTCCCCATATAGATAATACATTTTCCGTAATTTGGATGAGCTAAAGCTGCAGTTCTAAGCATTTTTTGGGGGGTTAATCTGCACCCCAGGGTATTTTTCCATTGATTTTTAGGGAGAGTGGAAGAGAGAGGGAAAGACAGTGAGAAACATTGATGTGAGAGAAACACACAGATTAGTTTCTCTCACACGAGCCCTGACCAGGGCCTGGGCCTGGGAGGAGCCTGCAACCAAGGTATGTGCCCTTGACTGGAATCAAACCTGGGACCCTTTGGTCCACAGGCCCACGCTTTATCCACGGAGCCAAATGGGCTAGGGCTGCAGTTCTAAGCTTTTGATAAAAATATAGTTAAAGCATATGATTATATAAAATTACTTTACAAATAATATTGTAGTGACAAATACTTAAAAGTATTTGCTCAACTTTTCTAAGTATAAAGGCTAAATGAGATGCCTGTTAGAGAAAGAACAAGTAAAATAAGTAGCTGTAAGTCATAGTAATGTCTTTGCAGTATACTTTCAAAAATGGAGAAAGTAAACGGTGCTAAAAGTAGATGACAAGTGATTTCTCAAATCATATAGTTCTAAATCTTTACTTTCAACGAAACTGAAAAACCTATGATCTGGGAGCTGAAACATCATTAAAAATAATTTTTGTCAATAGATCACTATGTAACATTTAGCACATATTTGTAAAAGTTTCAACAAATTGAGTGACAATATATATAACAACACTCCTCCATTCCTACATACTTTTTTTGTGAGCTTGTTTATATGTTCTTTAAATGGATCAAGTCAAGATACTGTGTTTTGTTGATTATTTAGACCTGTGGTTGGCAAACTGCAGCTCGCGAGCCACATGCGGCTCTTTGGCCCCTTGAGTGTGGCTCTTCCACAAAATACCACGGCCTGGGTGAGTTTATTTTGAAGAAGTGGCGTTAGAAGAAGTTTAATCTTTAAAAAATTGGCTCTCAAAAGAAATTTCAATTGTTGTACTGTTGATATTTGGCTCTGTTGACTAATGAGTTTGCCGACCACTGGTCTAAACTTAAGAAAGTGATGGAGAAAATGATAATAATAGAGATTAAACTTAAAAACAGGTTGTATCTGTAACTATTGCATTGTGAATAGCACAAAAATTTGAGGGGATCTTCCTCCAATATTTAAAAACTTATCTGATTTAGTAAAGCAGTTGTTCATGTCACTGATGAATAAATGAAATTCTATCATATATCTTTATTTCTTTTACTTTCATCTTACTTGTTAATGCAAACAAAATTATCAACTGATATCTATGTTGGAACTACATGCGTTAGTTAATGGCTAAAGCAAATTCTTGGTTGAATTGAATGCTAATACTTTATTTGAAGTCTGGTTTTTGTCAAATCATGGTTGAACTGCAAGCACAGGTTGGTAAAAAAGCAAACAAACACAACAAAACAGCAACCTTTGACAACTGATTGGCTATATGTGGAATTTACAATAAAGGACATTGTATACTTTACTATTAGTTGTAAACTGTGTGCTAAACATCCTTTATATCAGTACACTTTTTAATGAATACCTTTTTTTTTTTTTTGAGAGCTGGTTAGTCAACGTTTACCAGCATTCCTCTGTAGCCAGCCAAATGGGGCTGAAGGCAATGGGAACGTGGAAGGAGTAACACAGGAGGGATATCATAAATACTGCATCATCAGTTGCACAAACAAGCACCATAGCCTCTACGCGGATTCTCTTCCTCACTGTATCATGTATATATTTACACATTTCAAGTTATTGCCCTTTCTTTCCTCTTCCTTTACCCCACTATTGCACAGTGAGTGTGTTGGAGGTTAGGAAGATATTATAACAGAAGTAGATCTCCTTCAGCTAGAAGAAGTTACTGAGGAAATATTGGGTTGTTGTCTTTGGGGATAGGGTAAATTGTAGTATTTGAAGTGGGGGCATTATACATGTATATATTTAAAAGTACATATTTTTAGACATATGAGAAGAGGGGTTTTCAGGGATGTTTGAGAGCCAAAGGGGTGAAGAGCTATGCCTCGCACCTTTTTCTATGTCTGGAGAATGGCCCACAGTATAAGTCTTGGAGGGAAGAACAGTCCCCCTCCTCCTAAGGCAACTAAAACATGTGCTTTTCCTGACCCTTGGTGACTGACATTTTTTTTCATATTATCTAAACTGAGAAAAATTAAATGCTTCCACTTGGGATTTTGGATTTGGACATATGAGAAGAGGGGTTTTCAGGGATGTAGTATTAGGAAACGATTTAGAATTCCTTGCAGCTATAGACATGGTAGCCAGCCTCCAGAGGTGACAGAGTCATGAGCAGCATCTGCGGCTCAGAGGTAGCTTCTTTAATCGACTTTTTCCGTGATGTAATTTCAGCAGTGGATTCAAATTCCTGGATTTCTTTTTTTCCCTGCCCATTTTCAGAGCAGATTCTCCAACCTTCCTGTTAATTCTGTGAGCTGTTCCATAAATTACTGCAGTAAATTTCATTTTCTGCTGAAGGTAAGTAGAGTTGGTTTCTGTTGTTAGAGTTAATAAAATATACCCAGAAGGAAGCCTTTTAAAGGGTCACACTGTGATTCTCGAATGCAGGCATTCCCTAATGAGACCCCTGGCTAGAAGCTAGAAATCTGTTGCTGGGAGATTGAGAAGACCTTAAAGGCCGTGGATGCGCCTGGCTGCTTAGCATAACATCCATGGGAAAGAACCAAGATAAATTACTCAAAAGTCCCTACTGCTCTCATAGGACTATTACAGGAGAAAATTGTCTTGATGATAGTTAAACCTCTGTTCCAAATCATGCATTTCATTTTGACTTTTTTTTTGCAATAGTCATAACTCTGTATCATATTTTTAAAATAAGCCTGGCCAGGAATCATAATTTCTCACACCCACCAGAATTTCCCTTTATTGTCTCTGAGGGTTTTGTAGAAAGGAACATAATCCAACTTTTCACCACACAACTCATCTTTGGAAAGTCAATGTAAGGCTAAATATTCCAGGAGTAAACTGACCACCCAAACTTGACAGGTTTCTTATCTCTACTTGTGGTTTGTGTCCAACAACCAAAGTTAATGTCACTGAAATTGCTTATCAGTGGGATAATAGCTCAAAACATGCCTTGGCAATTATATTAGTTTTATATTACTGCCTTTAAAAATTACCACAGTTTTATCAGTTTAAAACAATACAGATTTATCATCTCTTGGTTCTGTATTTTAGAAATCTGGGTGAGCTCCCTCACCTCCTCTGTTCCAGGCCCCACAAGGCTGAAACCAAGGTGTCAGCTGGCCTGAGCTCTTTCTCAGATTCCTTTCTGACCTCATTCAGGTTGTTGGCAGAATCCAGTTCCTTGTAGGTATAGGGTTGAGGTCCCCAGACCCCTGCTGGCTGTGTACATCCCTCATGGGTCTTTATTCCTGTGATAGTGCACAGAGTATTTCTCATGCTTTGAGTCTCTCTGACTTTCCCTTTTGCAACATCTTCTCGGCCTTCAGCCAGAGAAGGTTCTCTGCTTTTAAGGACTCATCTGTAAGATTGAACGAATCCAGATAATCCAGGATTATCCCTATAAGACCTATAGCCTTAATTACATCAGCAAAACCCCTTTTGACATGTAATGCATTCAGTTTCCAGGAATTAGGGTATGGACACCTTTGGGGGGACATTCTGCCTACCATAGTAGTCATGTCAGTCTTAGCCAAGGACTCCGAAGACCAAGTTTCCTACAACTGTTATTAAACTCTGGCTATGTGTGTTTCCAGGGGTACCTAGAAGACACTGATCATTTCACGGTTCAGATTTTCAGGAAATTGTATGCCGCTATTGACTAAATGTTTTTGTTCCCCCAAAGTTTATGTGTTGAAGCCCTATGTCTCCAATGTGATGATGGTTAAGAGGTGAGGCCTTTAGGAGGTTAATTAGGTTTAGATGAGGTCATGAGGGTGGCGGCCCCATGATGGCACTAGTGTCCACATAAGAAGAACAGACCCTGGAACTTCCTCTCCCAGCCATGTGAGGACACAGCAAGAAGGCAGCAATCTGTATGCCAGGAAGAGAGTTCTCACCAGAAATGGAATCAACTGGCACCTTGATATTGGACTGCCTACCTCCAGAACTGTGCGAAATGATTGTTTGTTGTTTAAGCCACCCAGTCTATGGTATTTTGTTACAAGCAGCCCAAGCTGACAAAGACAGATGGATAGCATTTTTGTCTGCCATGTTGTGAAAGTAGAATCAATGAATATTTCTTGTTTAGCTAAAAAAAAAGAATATTCTGAATAAAACTTATGAAAGAGTGAAATATCTTTGCCTTCCCAGCTTTAGCCTGTTCCTGTCTCCCTGATGACCCGAGAGCACAGGATCACCAGTGAAGGTGGCTGCAGCTGAGACCTCCATCCCCACTTGGAGACCTCTGTGCCCGGAGGTCTCTTTCCATAGTCTCTATGGAAGCACTTTGCAATGTGGATCCCTCTGTCCATTAGTTGTGCAGGGTTCAGACTTTAATTGGCACCTGGGCACAATGGGTGTCTCCCCAGCTCTCAGCAGTGAAAGGGAAAATGCCCTAAGGCAGTGCTTCTCCAACATCACTTTGCCAATACCCAGAGTGCTTTAAAAAAGTACCCATGCCCAGGTACCACACCCAGAAGTTCTGGTTCAATTGACCTAGAGTAGGGCCTGAGTATCCGTATATGTATATAAAAAACACCAGCTGCTTTTAATGTGCATCCATGGTTGAGAAGCACTGCTCTAAGACAAAGAGCTGCAGGTTGTCCCTGGGTGGCTCTGTTAAACAGATGAGTAAATTCCAGCTGTCAGGAACTATGACATCACCCATATTGAAAGAACAAAAGGGAAGAAATAATTGTCAGAGCCTGACATTTAGGCAGTGAACACAAAATAATCTCAACACTTTTGTTATTTTGTATGCAAGTCTGCTTCTCTGAAGCGGAGGCGTTAGCCTGGGATAGGAACTCTTGATGATGGGCTGAGGATGGCCTAGACATAACTGAGGTAAGGAGACAGCAGCACACATTGTTAGGCATGCAGAGGGCATCCCTGTGCCCTCAGCTAGGAACTGGGCATTAATTAAGACAGGCTGACATAATGAAGACTCATCAACAATGGCCTCTGATGCTGTCCGGTATAAGTAGTTTAGTTAACCTCATTAGCACTTATCCAGGCCACAAATGAGAGAAGCAACTCTCGTTACCATTCTTACTGAAAGAGAATCAGGAAGACAGTCTCAAGAAGGATAATAATAATCATAGCTAATATTTTTTTGAGCATTAACTGCCATAGCAATTTACTACAAACTTAGAGGCTTAAAACAACAAAAAGTATCATCTGATAGTATTGTAGGTCAGGAGTCTGGTACAGTTCCCACCCGGCTAAAATCAAGGTGCTGGCAGGGCTGGGTTCCTTTCCAAAAGCTCTGGGGAAGAATCTGCTTGTCGTTTATTGAGGTTGGAGGCAGAGTCCAGTTCCAGGTAGGGCTGAGGGCCCATTTTCTCAATGGATGTCAGCAAAGGGAGTTTCACAACTTCTAGAGGCCTCCTGCATTGCTTGGCTCACAATCTTCTTCCTCCACTCCCAAAGCCAGCAATGGTGGATTAAGTCCCTCAACACTGACTCTCTCCTGCTGCTTCTTCCATCATCATGTCGCTCTGACCACTTCTCCTGCTTCCCTCTTCCACTTTTAAGGACCCAGGTAATTACATTGGGCCCAATTGGGAATCTAGCATGCTATCCCCCTTTAAGGTCCATAACCTTAATTCCATCAGCAAAGTTCCTTTTTCCACTTAAGATCACATTTTCCTAGGTTTCAGGGATTAGGACGTGACTATTTTTAGGTCACTTTTCTGCCTACCACAGAACTTACCAGGTTTTCCTCCCACTTCTGTGGTTAGTCATTCTCATTCGTTTAACCCAGGTGCTCTTCCTCTAATCCATTTTCATGTTGTCTTTTCTTGGAGCTCAGTCCTGTCCCAATTCCTCCTCTCTAAACTTAACTTTCTCCCCAAGTGATCCCTTCCATTCTCCTTAAATAATATCTGTATGCAATACCTCAAAATAATATCCTCTCTTCCGTGCTCCAGAATCTTTTTCTCCAATGGCGTAGGTGTTTTATGTGCATATTCACAATTACTGAACTATTGGTCTCCTTTCCCCACCTCCAACCTATTTCTGCACCCCCCCTCTTCCTATCTCCCTAGTGGCAGTATCACTGCCCGCCCATTTCATTATGCTCAACACTTGGGATTCATCCTAACGGTTCCCTCTCCCTCATCCATTTATTTGCTCCATCATCTCCAAGCCCTGTTGTATCCCAAATCCTTTTTCATTTTCCATTTACTGCAGAGCCACAGGAACTAGACTGAACCAGGCCGCTCTGAGTTCCCCCATTAAATCCCCTGCTCCTCCCAGCAGCGAAATAGATCTTTTACATGCTTTAATTGGGAGTAACAATGCCACAATACTAAGAGGTTATTTCTGGATGGTGGAAATGTGGGTGGCTGTTATTTTCTTCTTGGCACTTTTTTGCACTTTAAACATTTCCATAGAAAACTCAACACAAAATGTTCTGTAGAAACAAAAATAAAATGTTACCTTTTCAGAAGAGCTCTCCCCACTCCTCCATCTCTACATTATTCTCTCGAATAGCATCCCTTGTTTTCCTCTTTCCGTCTTTATCACAATTTGAAGTGCTATACACTTTATTCGTTTGCTGGTTTATTGTTTCTATCTATAAGACCATGAGGGCATTGCCATATTTATTGTGTTGATTAATATATAAACAGTTCCCCAGGCCTATGCCTGCTACACAGGAAAAGTTTGATTCAACCAGGTATCCCTCATTATCTGAATTCTTATGCTCCAACTACTCATTGATATGACTTGCAAAAATGTTTACTCCAGATTTATTGTCTGAATCAAAAACCCGCTATTGCATATCAGCAAGCAAACACCAGAAAAGCCCGTTTAAGGTGTGAGTCCAGGTAAGAGGATGTATACTGCGTTGCAGTCCTATCTCAGCTGCCTCATGCTGTGTGCTGTCAACATTCAGAAGGTCAGCGTTCCTAATTATTAAGTGAAAATATCTTCTTGGAAAGTGGAGGAAAGGGAAGAGGAGGATCCATGTGCTGAAGCTTCAAAAGAAATTGTAGACCACATCCTCAAAACCATTGCTGTAGCGAGTGTGATCATGACATCGAAGGAAGACAGCACTCCAGAAATGCAATGACAAGCCCTGACTCCTGCTATCTGGAGCTGTATAAACTAAGCAAAGAGACTATGAACAGATGTCCACTTTGAGAGCTTTTGTTCCCTTCACATACTTTTATCCATAGCTTCAGAGCCAAACCCACTTTTAGAGTCTTGCATGTCAATCAGAGAAAGATGTCCCCCAGTTCCTTGTATTTGGACTTGTAGGATTTGAGACATCCACCTTTCTACTATATCTTCCACTCATCCCCAAACCTCAACCATGACTGAAGCTTCCATCTCCTTCCTCTGGCCACCAGACTCTGCTCAAGCAACTCTTCCATTGGTCAGTAACCATTATTTGAAAATTGCTGCGTTCTTTCATTTCATTATTCTTAGTGTGATTTTTATTCATTATTTAAAGCATCTTGAACATACTATTTCCACTATGGTTACTTATATTTCTGTCATACTTGCTGAGTGCTGAAGAAAGATGAAATTCATATCCTCTACAGCAGTCCTCCTCTCAATGTCATCTTGGACCAGCTGTTCATTCTTGGGTCCAAACCCAGACCCACTGTACCTGAAACTCTGTGTCCCAGGATTCCATGCTTCAACAAATGTCCCACATGATTCTGATGATTGCCAGTGTTTGCAAAGCACTGCTCCACTATATAAGAGAGTATTGTACACACAAAATTAGGTAGCTGAGGTTTTAAATGTTTTAAGATTACGTAGAAATCCTTGGTGGATGGTTATGGAGGGCATTGAGAATATACTAGTAATAGTTGAGAAAATTGCTTGTGGCTTTTGGATGGACTGGGAATACAGCATTTTTGCCCTTTAAAATCATAGAATATAAGCTTCCTGTATCTGCAAATTTGCTATCCAATAGGTTTTCAGGCATGGATTAGATTCAGATAGCAAGGAAGTTCTGAATTCATATAATTAATATTGAGAGTTTGAGAGGAATCAGCCAAGAATTTCTTCTAATCATTAAGAGCCTGTTTGGTTGAAAGACTGCCCTTTTTCTTTCCTCACTTGTAACTGCCTCATGATAGATATGTACATGGACCAAAGGGGGAAAATCGTGGGGAGGGGAATAAAATACTTGGGGAAATATGTGGAGATTATTTTTAGAGTGTTAAGAAGAAAGAGTTCAAGAAACACTGAGGGAAAAGCAAGGCTATTTGGAATGTCAACTTGAATTCTCACTCCAAAATGTAACAATGGAGAGAGAATGGCAGTTTGCAACCAGAAATGATGTGAACCAGATTCTTCAAATAATCTATTTCTGCAGGTCGCCATAAAGCACAACCAGTCAAGGACAGGTCTAAAGGAAAACTCTGGTCCTAGTGGAGTACCACTTGGCAACTTTCCAAGTGCAGACACTATTCACTGAGTCTATCTGTACTCAAGCCTTTTCATTTCTCATGACAGTCACGAAGCAGTCCACTGATTATATAAAGTTCAAAAGGAGTCAAACAGCATAGAATGATCCAAGGAGAAAATTTCTTGTGGAAAAGGGTGATCCAGAAAATCAGCTTTACCCTTCTGTTTCAAGTATACATAGTTCAAAACACACAAATGTTTTTATTAACTTTGGAAAAATCTCTGTAAGAATCACTTACAACTGCCTATTCAGTACAGGTAAATTACATCTGGTTTGGAATTCTCACAAAAGGACCCCAAACATGTAACACCATATACAGAGAATTTCAGGCAAAATAATGCTTTTAATTAGGCATTTATAAAGCTTGGTCAGAGCATTTATTCCATGACCATATTTGTAGCCCCGACTGATTTCAGAATTCACTCAGCATATACTAAGTTACTGGAGGGAATCAATAGTAACTTTAAAGTGGAGATTATATTGTTCAGCAACTGCATCAATAGCTGTAAGAAATGAGGTAATGTGATGCAATACTCTTTGCTTATCTTACCTGAAAAGTCTATCCTAATAATTCAGGAAGTGGATGGAGGTTAGTCATGCCATAGCAATTGAGGCAATATGTCTTGATATTGACAGCTTACAATATTTTCACTCGATATATACAATGGAGGCAGATGATTCCACAAAATTAATATATGAAACTATGTATCCTATACAGCAACCAAATTCTTATTACAGTACATGATCACCATTTTGTTCTATTAAAACAAACCTAACTCTATTCATAGGCACAGAATTTTTCTATCTGCACAGTTACCCCTCAAATTATTTCCCTTATTTAGAGTATCTTCCATTTGCTTTCTAAAAACAGGTATTTCTCTTTCAAATATTTAATAAACTTATTAAAACCTCCCCACACTAAAGTTAGTTGGCCTGGTCTTGTCAAAAATGCTTATTGAGCACTCACCATGTGGTGGGTGCTGAGCTGGGTCAGAACGTCTCAAGACTGCTAGATCAGGGGAGCCAGAAGATATAACGGGACTCATATCTAAGCAGCACAGGGCCTCTGGGAGCACCTGAAAAGGACACTTAACTCCATGAAGTCTAGGATTTCTCCTGACGTCCCAGAGTGTTGTTAGTGTCTATTCTGAAGACAAGACACCATGTATCCCACATTCTAAGGTCAAGAAGTTTTTACAGGTAAGGGACAGCCACCCGAGGGCTTGCTGAGGGACATCAGTTCAGACTCACTCTGTTCCCCAAGTCTGCATAAGATGATCAAGAGTGAGAGATGTTGAAGGTCTTTTGGGTTAGCACAGTGTTCAGAAAGAGAGGCTAGTTTATCTCCCCTGTGTGTGTGTTGAATCCAAGATAACTTGTCCATGAATGTTGGCAGGAAAGTTGGACTGACATTTCATTTCTGTTGGATACTAGCTTAGCCATTGGATTTGTTAATCAGTCCCTGGCTTCCCTGAACAAGAGCAAAGAGAACAGGCAAAACGTGACAGGACTAAAAAAGGAGATGGTAGCAGACCTGCTTGCTTATCCACAATTTGAAGTAGGAAGGAATTTAGAGATTCCTGTGGATTGAGTGGACACCTTGGAGGGTAACTAGGCTTGAGCCATATTGCTGGTCTCCTTCCCCAAAGGGCTGCCCTGCAGAAAGAGGCTTAAGGAGTACACCATGTTTGTGGAGCTGGGGGAGGGAGTGAATGTGGTCCAGGTGAAGACTGGTCTCTCAGGGTAGGAAAAATTGCAGTGGGGAAGACCCACACTGGTCTCCTGAAGGACCCACATATATGCTCTATGAGACTCAGCTCGAGAGAAACCTGCTGAAATGAGTGTCTGTTTTTGGCCTGCCAATGTTGGCCAGAGGAGCAGGAAAAAGCAAAGAAGAAGAATGTCACCTCAATCAGTACAAAAAGGGACATTTGCTGTCTTCCTTCACCTTTCTTCTGCCCTAACAATGTGGAGAAGGTAGTCTCTACAACAGGAAGGAAGGGAACGTGTAGAAAGAGGACTATGCACCATCCTTCGCTCCAAGCCTGACCTGGGTGTAGAAACATCAGATGAGTTTTAAATTGACCTTGAGATTGAAATTTGAGAGTGAAGAGGACTAAATATTTAAGCTACATGGAAATTGTTCTGATAATCAAAAGTGACTGGTCAAGATGTTTTTAAGGAGAAGGGGAGGCAGTAATTGGACAAAAACCAAACAGAAAAATTGAGACTCCTCCACAAACCAGCTCCATCTGTTTAGAGGGTCAGGGAGGGCTTCTCATGGGAAGTGGTACCTTGAGATAAATGTTAAGTGCTGCTTATGGATATTCTGAGTTTTGTCACTCTTGACACCTGGAAAGATTTTACATTTCCGTCCCTTGATGTTACGCAGGGCCTTGGCCTGGTGACTATTCTGCCAATGGGCTGTGAATGCAATTGACATGTGCCATTTCCAGGCCAGAGCAAACCCTGGTTGGTGTGAGACCCAGCTTTCCGTTCCCCTGCTGCAGTGACTGTGGAAGCCCATGCCGACATAGAGGTGCAGTCCTGAGCCAGCCCAAGTAGGAGGGCTGTGCTGGAGAGTGGGCTAGGCCTGCAAAGGACTTGGTGTGAAACAGAAACAAATCTTTGTTGTTGTAAGCTACTGCGATGGGATGTTTGTCACTGTAGCATGACCTAGCCTATCCTGGCTGATGCATAGGTTAACTGAAACCCAAAAGTCAGCTGTTGGAAGCAGGAAGTGAGAAAAGTGCTGCAAGCAGTGGGAAGTCTAGAAGGTGAGAAAGAGAATGGTACATTCTGTGACCTGAGGGAAGTACAGAAAACTAACTGGTGGTGGGGATAGGTGGTTTGAAGGGATGAAGGACGAGAAACAAGACCAAAGAATCTTGTCAGCCATATTTAAGAGTTTGGGCAATTTCGTCCTAGCCAGTTTGGCTCAGTGGATAGAGTGTCAGCCCGAGGACTGAAGGGTCCTGGGTTCGATTCTGGTCAAGGGCATGTACCTCGGTTGCAGGTTCCCTGACCCTGGACGGGGTGCGTGCAGGAGGTAACCAATCAATGTTGAAGGAGACCTTTGGTGAAGGAGACCAGCAACATGGCTCAACTAGCAACTAGAAACACAAAGTTCCTCTCTGTCTCTCCCTCTCCCTTCCACTCTCTCTAAAAATCAATGGAAAAATATCCTCGGGTGAGGATTAACAACAAAAGAGTTTAGGCAATTTTTAGACCATGATTTCTATAAGTGCCAGGCTACAATTTATTCTCCCCACTGTGGAGTTCAGTGTGAGACAAACAGGCACCAACTGCTGTAGATGGCTTTGCTCCCAAATTGAATTCTAAAATTCACTTTTTTTCACATGTAAAATTTTACTCCCCTTACTAATTATTTTTCAGGTTCAGGGAAGGCATCAGAGATATTTGAAAATTGGACATTGATAAAAATAAAGTGGCTGGTCCACTAATAGAGACTTCATGAATATTTATCAAATGAATAAAAGCATGAATAAATAGAAGGCTGTTTTAATACAGCCACTAAGCTGAATGTATCTTTTGGTTTCACAAATACAAGTGGAGAAATATCCATTATTTTGATTTTGATTTATGTCCAACACTGTGCTTATTAAAGCAGGGCCCACATGTTATACACATGCTCCAATAATTCATGAAGTTCATAAGAGATTAATAAATTATATCATATCAACATCAGCATAATTCTATTGAATTGCTCCTTCTCACTAGAGTTGATATTCATAATTTCATAAGATTCCAGACCCTGTTGACCTTCATACCCTGGTTTATGAAATTACCTCATCCTCTAAACAAATATTAATAAGCAATCTTTATCCCTTGAATCTGGAAGTATTGCTCCAACTCACAAAAGCTAAAAATAGAGAATTGGCCTTTTAAGTATCATGAGCACTAGATGCAGAAAGAAAAAAAAATTAAGCTCACGGATGAGAACTTTTATATACACTTAAAAATACAAACTGGAAAGGAGAAAATGTCAAAAGAGTGATTATTGCACAAAGGTCCACGACGCAAGTTATTTATGATGCTGCCTCTAAAACTCCTGACCCTAGAATCAATTTGTAAATCAATTGGAAACCAATATCATCTGGAGTGCAACCCATACATTCTCATTTAGAACCAGCTGGTATCTTTCCATTGTTTCCAAACATCCTCCTGTGGATAAAGCTTCTGGATGTGGAATACGCAAGAAGCGTTTGTCCCTTCTCATTTACATTCTTCCCAGGACAGGTTTTAACTCTTTGCACTCGCTTGCTTTTTTCATACGAGCTGCTACCGATGCTAACACACTCGACATCCGAGTGCAAAAGGTTAAAGTTTCCTCAAAAAGTTAAAAATGGAACTCCCATTTGACCCAGTGATCCCACTTCTAGGACTATATCTCAAGAAACCAGAAACACCAATCAGAAAGGATATATGCACCCCTATGTTCAAAGCAGCACAATTTACCATAGCTAACACTTGGAAACAGCTAAGTGCCCATCAGCAGATGAGTGGATTAGAAAACTGTGGTACATCTACACAATGGAATACTACGCTGCTGTCAAAAAGAAGGAACTTTTACCATTTGCAACAGCATGGGTGGAACTGGAGAGCATTATGCTAAGCGAAATAAGCCAGTCGGAGAAAGATAAATATCACATGATCTCACTCATATGTGGGATATAATGAACAACATAAACTGATGAACAAAAATAGATCCAGAGACAAATGGCAGGGGAGGTGGGGGTGTTAGAGGTTAACCAAAGGACTTGTATGCATGCATATTAGCATAACCAATGGACACAGACACTGGGGCGGTGGGGGCTTGCCCTTGGAGGTGGGAATGCGGCGGGGGTGGGGGTGGGGGGGTCAATCAGAGAAAAAGGAGTCATATATAAAACTTCAGACAATAAAAAAAGATACATATCATCTCCATGGTTCAAACCAGTTACTCATATCAATTCCTTTTGACTTTTTTCTTTAAAAACTTTTTAATGGAAAAATTTTAAAACATGTACCAGACAATAGCATAATGAACCCCCACATACCCGACCCGCAGCTTTACCATTACCAACTAATGGCTAATCTTATTGCATTTATATACCCACTCAGAGCTCCTCTCCCATGAAATTTTGAAGTCAATTCCATGTAATTTGTAAATATTTTAGAAAGTAGAAGGTTCTTATTTTCGGATAAGAATTTCACCACTCTTCCTCCCAACTCTCTCAGATGAGGACAACAGCAAGTTACTTACCTGGTGGTGCCATTTACAGAGCCTGCTCTTTTTGCAGGCTGATCTGAGGCACATACCTTGTCACAATAGCCATCCTACTTGGCAGGCAGGAAAAATGATGGCCCACAGACATCATTCAACCAGTCTCAACACACTTCTGTTTCATGGCAGAATGATCAGGGACCCAAATGCTTTTCATTAATTGTCAGTTTTTGCTTATATTTCCTTGTGGTATCTTTCTGTTATTGATTTTTGTTTTTGGTTTAATACACTGTAGCCTGAGATCTTACCCTGTATGATTTCAGTCCTTAATTTACTGTGACTTGTTTATACTTCGGAACATTGGTCTATTTTGGTTAATGACCATGAGATTTCCACAGGTATTTACAAATGTCAATTAGGGAGTGTTAGTTAATAATGTACAGGTTTCCCCCACTATCCAAGAGTAGAACTTTCCTATGAAAACTTTCCTAAGCTGAAATGGCATAAAGCAAAGAAGCAATTACCATTAATTGATACGGAAAAATGTTGAGTGTTTCGAGACCCCCAAATAATCTACCAAATCATACCAAATAACATATAAAGCTTAAAATAACATTAACATATAGTAAAGGCAGGAATGATATGATAACTACACAGCCTGTATAAAGTAGAAATGGTGTATGTATAGTATAATTTCACTTACCAGAACTGAGAAGACAGCGAGCACACTGTAAGGCTGAGAGGTAGTGATGATGGTCTGTTAAGCTGAGTTGCAGGAGGCTGCAGTGGTGGGAGGTACAGGAGACTAGGGTGTAAGAGAGAGAGGAAGAGGGTCATCTATTAACATCTAGTCGTCTAAATCCACCAGAGCAGGCAGGTCACTAATGTCTATGCCTTTTCCATGTCTGCCTGCCTCGAGGTCCAAGGTTGAGTTTTGTCGTCTGCTATGGCTGATGTGAAAGGCTTGAAATGCAACAGTGTGCTTGACTGCTTAGCCTCACGCATTTTTCTGTCATACTAGTACATATCTTTGTAGGCACTCAAAACATCCTGCAAACCTGCCTGTATAAAGTAGAATCTGCCCTTTCAAAATTAAAGTCAGACTTTTCTGCAATCATTGCAGCACTGTCTATTGTAGCAAAAATCTCACAAAAATGACTCATGTTCAGTTCCTGGATGACTTCACCCATCAATCCACTCAAGCAATAGACTTTTCATTTTTTCCCACTGCTGGATGCTGACTAAGAGACCACTTGGCTACTAACAGAACCAATAGTAACTTTGGCAACCTTTAAGATTCTCTCTGTGTGTAAATAGTATAAATGGTGGCCCCAGGCCAATCCATCACACACACAATGCCTTTATTTTGTTCAACAAGATCGAAACAATTACATCTAGTTTTATGTTAAGCCTAATACCCTTACAATCTCTCCTAGGCTTTTCTGATACCTCAGGACACATCTTGCTAAGAGGCACAAAATAAATTGATATAAAGCACAGACACAGTTCAAAGTGATGGTGGCTGTATGTTGAGATGCTGAGTATAGAGAAGAAGCCTGCTGGTGGGGCCACCCTCGCTGCTGGGGATCATGCTGTTTGTATGACGGTTGGTTCACTGCAAAGCAAATGTTGACCATTTCCCCCCTTTTGTAAAAGCAAAAGCCCTCTTCTGATTTCTTTTAGTTAGCAAAAAGTTTTTTATATCTCTACTGATTTTTTTTGCCACTTGTTCTAGCAGTTAATGAGAAAGAAGTTTAAATTTGTGCCACTAAGATTATTGATCTATCTCTACTTTTAGTTCTGTCAAGTTTTCCTTTATATATTTTAAAGCTATGTTACTAGAGGCACATTCCTGTTTAGGATCATTATGCTGTTTGTACTGTTGAGACGATTCTCTTATCATTTTGGATTGTCCCCTTTAGTAATAATTCTTTCCTTAAAATCTACTTTGTCTGGCATTCATGTGCCCAGAGAATTTTCTTTTCAGTATATCTTTCCCATTCTTTAATTTTTCATTTAATATCATTTTGTCTCAGAGATGCTAAGCTTGATCATTTAAGGTGGGGTCCACCATATCACTTTAGTGTACAGATACATTTTCCCCTTTGAAGTTAATAAATAATCTGTGATATGATACTTTGAGATTACATGAATATCTTGTTACCAAACAACCTGCCATTTATTGGTTTTAGTGTCCTTTGAAGACTTTTGCCTGAATTAATTATTACGTAATTGGTTGTAAAATGGTGATTTTTGAAATCTATCATTCATTCTATATGTCTAAGCTGATATTCCTTTGTAAAGAAGAGCTTGCCCTCCTCCCACATTTACATATAGTGTTACTGTGGACTCACTGATAGCCTTTTGTAATAATCCATTACCATCGTTACTCATTGTGATAGCAAATTATCCCAACATCAGCCAGGGGGAGTCCCCTCCAGCCAGCTTGTGTTCTTCTGATGGATCCCCATTCTTCTTTGAGTACTTCCTTGCTTTCTGCACTCTAGGCTGCTCCAGATGCACCTTGTACCTTCCCTTCCCCATGCCTGGATCAGCCATTTCTCCAAGGAGGGTGGTGGTCTTCTTGGTGGTATCCAGCAGCCAGCAGTGCACAGGGTGTCCAAGGCCCAGGGATAACACTGTTGGTGTCTGTGTGGTTCCAGCATTGGGTTGTGATTTGGGGCATCTTTCCTGGCTTCAGAGTCTCCCAAGCATAATTTCTGGCCCACTGGGAATGTTATGAGCCACCCAATACCATTTAATCATTCCGTGTGCATTTAAATGAACCAGAGTGACTGTTGCTTGCAGCCAAAAACTTGATTGATACAAGTATCAAAGGATTCACATTGTAAGCCTGAACTCTCTGTTCTCTGGGTGGCTGTGGATAATGCAGAGCCTGCGTAAAAGCCTGATGTGATAATGGCTCACCGGAGCAGACTTGATAACATTGAATAGCACTTTTCAGTTCCATGGTACTTTAAGCATCATCTTTAATACCCTGACATGTTTGAGAGATGTATTATTTTCCTCATTTGAAAGATAGAACTTGAAGTAAATGTTATAAGACTATGTATTAGAACTAAACTGGTTGAAGATAAAAGGGATGTTGGAAACTCAAGTAAAAAAATAGAAAAATATATCTAAATAACATTTTTTTTGAATTCTCATCAAGAAGCCAAATCAACAAGGGCATCCCAATGTTACTATCAAAAACTAGAACTGACTTAATTGCCCCAACTGGCCATTTATCTGCAGAGTTATACATTGAAGTCATGATGCTACTCCAACAATAATTAAAAAATAGAATGTGGAGTAAAAATAAACAGGCATAAATTATCGAGTTAAAATGTAAATTTAAAATAATGGTGATTTGTCACAGCCAATTGAATTAAAAATCTGATCTACATTAACTTCACTCTATCTTTGTAAACTCCCTATAACTACTCTTTACATTCTTACATGCTTTGTCTTGGTTCGGTGATTCTCCAAGAGGGTGAATTGCCTGGAGGTGGCGTGGAATAGTATATCCAAGTGTATTAGTTATCACTTGCTGTATGACAAAATACCCTATGTGTTAGTGGCTTAAAACAACACACATTTATGATCTTAGAGTTTCTGTGGGTCAGGAGTCTGGGCATGGCTTCATGGTCTTTTATGAGGTTGCAATCAAGGTGTTGGCAGCCCTGGGTTTACAGTCTCATCTGGATGTGTGTTAGGGGAAGGACCCGTTTACAAGCTCACTCTGTGGTGGGAAGCACTCTGTTCTCTGCCGGCTGTTGGCTAAGGCCGCTCTCAGCTTCTCTCACATGGCCACTTGCTCCATCAAAACCTGCAAATGGAAAAGTCAATAGAAATGAGCAAGATAGAAATCTCAATCACTTGTAACTAATCATGAACGTGACCTCTCATCACCTTTGCCATATTTTGGGGGGTAGAAGCAAGTCAGAGGTCCCACCCACACTCAAGGTAAGAGGATTGCACAAAGGCGTGCACACGAGGACGTGGGGAATCATTGAGGGCCATTTCAGAAAGCAGCCCACCACACCAAGGGCACAGCTCAAAATGGAGCCTTGGGTCAGTCCTTCAAAAATGGGATGTTTCCAGTGAGATGGAAAACAAATCCTGGCATTACTGTGATCTACGAATCTGAATCATTCTTCCTTGACTTTCTAAAAAGTGAGTGCTTTGGTGAAACTGGAATTGCTGAACATTTTTGTTGTTTATTTTTGAGGACGAATATTTCTTAAAACATACATTGAAATAACTCAACCATCATTTTAAAACTATATTAGAGACTAAATTTTATTCATCCCAGAACCATATATACAGAGGGACAGGGAAGGATAGAGAAATGTCCTGTATTAGTTTTTGCTGCATATAAATATAAAATATTCATCAGCTTAGAAGTATTATCACTGCTCTTCCTGGTGCTCCTTTCCACCATCCTACCACCCCGTGCTGTGTATTTTATTTATGTATTTTCCTGTTAGCTAACAGTTTGCTAAAATTTTCTCTGAGGAAGGGCTTTATACCTCATCAGGAATCTCTTTTATTAGATAAATTCCTTGATTTTACCCTTTGAAATATTCCACACACTTTTCCTAAGCCATGCTTTTCTTCTCTTTTATGATGCTATTTGTCTTTAAAGTGCCAAGCCCTACTTTTGTGAGTTAAGGAAGGTGCCAGAAGGAGAGAAAGCTGTGGCCTCCAATATCTGGAAGGACACTTAATCTGATTGGGTGAGAAACATAAGAAGTGTGTGTGTGTGTGTGGGGGGGGTAGGGTGGGGGGAGAATGGCTGGGAAATAAGTGCCCCTCACCCTAGGGCAGTGGTCGGCAAACTCATTAGTCAACAGAGCCAAATATCAACAGTACAACGATTGAAATTTCTTTTGAGAGCCAAATTTTTTAAACTTAAACTTCTTCTAACACCACTTCTTCAAAATAGACTCGCCCAGGCCGTGGTATTTTGTGCAAGAGCCACACTCAAGGGGCCAAAGAGCCGCATGTGGCTCGCGAGCCGCAGTTTGCTGACCACGGCCCTAGGGAATTGTTCCCACTCTACCACCAGCACGCGAGGGGCCAGTCGTAGTGGTGCTAAGGTGGCTGGAACTGGAGGCTTCGGTGACACATGGGAGAAGGTGGGAAGCACAGGACCTGGGGCAGGAGCACCAGGAATATCAGAAAACCAACCTTGGAGGAATTCAGGAAGGGTCAGTTACAAGACTTCACAGGTCAGCCATCAAAGGGTAGGATGAGGAGGCTCGAAACCACCAGTGAGAAAAAAAAATACAACCACCTGACACTGGAAAGTGGGGAAAGAGAGGTGTTAGGTGGTGTGAAGTATGAGCACCCTCATTGTTCATAGTAAGGAATCAATTCTGCCTAAAATTGGAAAAGGTTGTTAAAAAATCCAACTCCAACAAATTAATGATAGTTTTAGAATCTTTTTTCTTAAACTCAGGAGTCTCTTAGGAAATAATATCATGTGGTGAAGACATACTGATTAGGAATTAGTTTCACTTCAATGTATCTTTTTTTTCCTGTGGTACCCAAGTAAACTTAAAAGCAACATTTTAATTAAAATAACATTTAACTATTTTATTAAGTAATAGCATTTTCTTAAAATCTTACCTATCTGTGTATGTCTATCTATCTACTAATCCATCTTTTTGTGTTAGCCTCGTTCCTTGTCTGGAACTTACCTAATGTCAGTGAGAATTGCTTCTGGATGGTGTTTTGTGGGTGAATGTCAACTTCCTTAACTTTATGCTTTTCTCAACTATTCGAATTTTTCAAAATAAACATGTATTATTTTGACAAATATAATAAAAGAACGCTACTTTTTTAGGCAAGAAAAAGTAAGAGGGGAGAGGGGATAGGGGAGAGGGGGAGACAGACACACCAGAAGTATATTAACAGTTTATTCTGTGTGTATAAATGTGGACAATTTTTACTTTGTCCTTTACACTTTGTTTAGTTTACTAGTAAATGTTCAAAAACAGTGTTTGTGTGTGTATGTGTTGTCAAGGACATGCACACTTTTTCCTCTCAAAGGACAATTGTGAACAGCAGGACCACTATTAAGAGAGGCATTATAAAACGTTTTTACTTTGCAAAACAATCTTCATAATGAGAAGCTGGGGATGAATCCGTGGCACAGCCTCCTTTAAACTATTCATGCAAAATCCTGAGGGAGTTTATGGGTAAGGTTTATGGCACAGGGGTGTAAATAATGAACTGCTCAAGTGTTGCTTCTCATAGGTGAATCACATGCTGGGTGCCCCCCTCAATATGCTTCCCCTGGCAAGCAGGTGGCCACCTGGGTATTAACCCAGTGAGGCTCAAAGGATGTGAGCATATTGACTTAGAACTGGTCATGTGGACATGCTTCTATTTACCTGGGAAAATGCAGTGGCCTTCGGTTTTGTTATTACAGTTACCCTTTGAGGTTCATACCTACAAAACTTGCAGATGTAAGCCTTGTGTAAATTTTAAATCCTCCTCTTGTAAAAACTAAGTAAATGTCAACGCTGAAGTTTCTGGTATTATAACAGTTTCTTTGGAGAAGTGTTAAGCTTATCATAAAAGGAATTCCTGTGAGAAGAAACACCCATCTTTGTATTTTTTTGAAAAGCCACTGAAGGCTGTGAGGGGATTTTGGGCTTCAACAGATTTTAGTGTGTAACAATTGAGAAAGAGCCCCTGTGCATGTTTCCAGTTTAACACATTGTTAGAAAGTGAGAATTTTTGAGCACCACTGAGGCCGTGGACTATGCCCCAGATAGAGTTGTCAGTGCTGACTCCAGGCCAGGCCTTGAGATAGGGTCTCATGGCCCCTTCCCAGCATGTAGGCCTTCTTTCATAGAACACTGTCAGCTTCCTGAAGAACAGGATGACCCTGTAAATAACATGGTCATCAATGGCATGATCCTGACGTTGCTTAGGAAAAACTGTTTTGTCTTGGGTTGCTTGTTCTGCAAAAACAGGATGTGATTAATGTGCTTAAAAGTGGTCCTACACAAAGGGTCAGGGCTGCTCTCTGGACTCCGTGTGTGGAGGAAGGCAGAACAGTCAGCCGGCCGGCAATTAAAGTCTCCCTAAATTTTAATTTGGTCTGGACTCCAGTGGTCATTCACTCGTGTTCGCTCCACAACAACATCACTTCACTATGGAAGACTAAATCAGTTAATAAATAAAATGCATAGAAGAAATAGAACATTATTTTGGAAGATCCCAAGACTCAAATCAGGGAAATAGCAGATTCATGATAGCTGATCAAGGGTTGACTCAATGACCACAGTGCTTTGGAAATTTATACTATCACCAGGAGAGACCATCAAGAAGCTGGGATGAGTCTCAAAGCCCATCACTAGCATCAGCCAATCAGAATGGTGGAGCTGGAAGAGACTTCAGCTGCAAATGAAGGGAAGACTTTGGACAAGCTGTCCTCTGGGCAAAGCCTTGTGGGAAACCTTGGATTTCCACATAATGGGTGGTGGGTTTCCAAAGTAGAGGAATAGTTCTTACTTCCTATTTGGTGGAGGAAACTGGTTGTGGTAATTCAGACATCTAGCAATTTTGAGAAACTCGGTCTCAGCTCTAAATGCATCAAAAACCAGTGAAGCAAGACCCATTTGGATGCTTCTGGGGGCTGATTTCCTCCCTACTTGCAGGAGCTTACAGACAACGTGGCTCAATCAGTTTAGTTATCTCAATGAACGGATAGGCTGATACCAGCTACCAGGTCTGAAGGCTTCCTCTTTCTAACAAGGCGCTCATCTACCCAGGAAGCTTCCACTATGTTACATCATTGAATGTCCCCTGGCCTCCTGACCTTAGAAATAGAGTATGTGGGGCATCCTGGGGAGGGAAGGGCCCTCACTGCTGGAATGCTGGACATGGTAAGCACTGAGATAATGCAAGTTTGGGGGAGGACTGCACGTGCTTTGCTTCTCTTCTTTGATACCTTTTCCCTCAATAAACACTATTTTTTTTATTGCACCATGTGTCACTAGCAGTGTGTATTCTGACAATAGTTAGGAACTTGATTTTTATTTTTAGAGATTCATCTCCCAGTACATTTACTCATACCATGAAGCAAGTGGTGCTTTTTCAAGTGTACAGCAATGCTCCATATTCCCATCTAACAAAACTCACTTACATTTATAACCAGACTGATGTTGCATCTGATGTGTAATCCAAGTAAAGCTGGTTAATGATGACCATGAGCAACCTCAGGACTTGAAGCTTTCAAAGCTTTATTTCTTTTATCAGTACATTCCCAGGCTAGTTGCTCACAAAAATACGATCAGACTTTCCAAAAGTCTAATCAAAGGAACTGTCCCTAAATCTTATAGTTACACTTACTTTCTGATTTGTTACAGTCATATAAAGGCAATATTCTTTGTTATTACTGATTATATATTGAATATCATTTATAATTTTCTCCCCCAAATAAAAACAATACTTGTCATTGTAGAGAATTTGGTATACATAGAAAAGCACAAAGAGAAAAATATCCCCTGTAATATTAGTACTCCCTAGATAGAGATAACCACTCTTTTAATTTGAATGTATATCCTTCTAGTCTTTTCCCCTGTAGCTTTTCCAGTGTGTGCAGATTTAATTAGAATCTATATCATTAAAAGGACTGTGGTCATGACGCTGTTACGGCGTCACGACCAAACAACCGGTCACCAACAGCATGGAGCACCTCTCGCGGGCTAGTACTCGCGGCTCACACAGCGAGGTGGGGCTGGTGGGGGGGGGGGGCCTTGCAGCCAAGAGGGCGTGGGGGATGGGCGCCAGGTGGGGGCAGGGAGTGGGGTGCAGGTCCCCAGGTGGTGTGCTCCTGCTATGGGGGGAGGGGAGAGGGTGCATGTCATCAGCAGTGGCGTGGGGAGGCGGCGCATGGGGGAAAGGCGAGGCACAAGCTGTGAGCGTGGGGGGGGGGGGGGGCACCGGCAGTGTCCACAGAGCGTGGGAGGTGTCGCAGTGCGGACATGGCTCTGATGGCAGGTTAGGCCTAGGGGCTCCTACACGCACACGATTTAATTATGCACTGGGCCTCTAATATACTATAATTACTTTTTTGTAGCCTGATTCTTTCATTTGATAATAATGTATTATGAGCATTTTCCACATCATTAAACATTCTTCTTAAATAATTTTAAAGATTGTCTTGTAGACTACCATTTGGATCTTTCTTGAATTTCACATGTTTGAAAATATGTTTATAAATAATCTGATATTAATCATCCTTGTATATAAATATTGTATACTCATCTGATTATTTACCTCAATCAAATTCCTAGATATAGAATTGTTGGTAAGTGGGTCTGAGTAAGTCTCAGGAAGACCAATTATTTCCCCTTTGTAGATGCTTTCTGTTGCCTTCCTGGATACTTTAATGAGTTTTTTTAAATTTTATTTCAAAGTTCAAAAGCTTAAAAGGAGAATATACTTCAGTGTTGAATGTTCTGTATTATATTTTCCAGAATGAAGTGTAAACTTTCAATCAGCAAATTAATTTATTTCAGTATTTCAGGGAGATTTTCTTGTATAATATTGATGAACATACCCTCTTTTATTAGTGGGCTTCTCTATTTCAGGGACATCAATTAACCTTATATTAAATTAGACCATCATTATTTGTCTTCCACATATATTCACTTCTTTTTAAGTATCTTCAACTCCTATCTTTTCATCTATATTCCTGTGATTATCCCAAGTATAGCTCTATAGCCATAATTAGGTTTTAGCTGATAACTCTATGAATATTTAAAAATATAAGAAAGTATATCCATAGTCTTATACAGATTAAAAATATAGATGAGAACAAAGTCACCTAGTTCACCCAGTTATGATTACTGATATCTTGGCTCATATCCTTTCAGACTTACCTTTGCTATCAAAGCACACTTAATTTTATGCCTAACTTTTAAAAATGCGTTCTTTCTAATCTAGAAATTCCATTCATGGCCTTTACTCTATGGAATTAATCACACAGTATTTCAAAGAGGTTTGTACAAAAATACTCCATTCAGCTTAATTTATAAAAGTGAAAACCTGGACGTAATCTGAATCTATTAGAAGAGGACTTGTTAAACTTTGCTTTCTTCAGATAAATAACACTACACAAATATTATAAAGCATGCCTACATCTACATACTTTTACTTGGGAATATCCCCATAACATATGATTAAGTGAACATTTTGTCTTCAAAATAGCATGTGATGTGATCTCACCCATACAAAATTTTTTTTTTATTCAAAATCCACATGAATATGTATATTCTCCATTAAGTAACAGCCACAGTGATAGTGGTATTTTTTACTGAATGAAAGAACTTTCAGGTATTTCTGCTTTTGTCATTATTTCTATCTGCTGGCAGTCGGACATCCCTCTCACAATATGGGACTACTGGCTCCTAACTGCCCACCTGCCTGCCTGCCTGATCGCCCCTAACCACTCTGCCTGCCAGCCTGATTGCCCCCAACTGCCCCCCCTGTTGGCCTACTCACTGCCTACTGCTCCCCTTGCCAGCATGCTTGCCCCAAACTGCCCCTCCTGCTGGCCTGATCACGCCCAACTTCCCCCCACTGCCAGCCTGCTCACCCTCAACTGCCCCCCCCGCCGGCCTGCTTGCCCCCAACTGGCCCCCCTGCTGGCCTGCTCGCCCCCTACTGACCCCACCTGCCGGCCTGCTTGGCCCCAACTGACACCCCCCTGCTGGCCTGCTCACCCCCAACTGCCCCCCTGCTGGCCTGCTCACCCCCAACTGGCCCCCCCTGCCAGCCTGCTTGCCCCCAAATTCCCCCACCGCCGGCCTGATCACCCCCAACTGCCCTCCCTCCTAGTCTGATCACCCCTAACCGCCTCTGCCTCGGTCCTGCCACTATGGCTTTGTCTGGGTGGTGGCCATGGAGCCGGCTGGGGTGACCAAGGAAGCCAAGCCTCCCGCCCGCTCCAGCTGGCTCCGTGGCTCAGGCCGGCCCCGCCATCTTTGTTGCAACCATTTGCATATTCCCTCCTTATTGGCTGTGGGTGCCACCATCTTTATCGTGAAGTGATGGTTAGTTTGCATATTACTCTTTTATTAGATAGGATGAGTCAACTGTAAGAAATATTCCGTGTCCATAAGGACAGGAAGATGGCTATCTCCTGCACAATCCTTAATTTGAACACTGACACAGTGTCATTACCAGGCCACCACAGCTTTGGGTGCACCCTCCAATCAGCAGTCACAGGCTTATATGTTGTACTCCATTTACAATGTCAAGTTGTAAAAACTATTCAATGTTTAATGTCTATTAAACATCTATACTGCACAAACTCATTCTCCAAGGATTCGTGAGTGAAAAAGACATTTAGCAAAATTCCCTTGTGCTGTTTATTTTAATCTCAGAATATGATTGCAAGGATAACTTCACTTATTTTTCCTGTTACAGCACTTCCCAGCACATTGCAGAATGATACTCTAGGGGGTTCTGGAAACATGAGTTCCAGGCTCCACTCTGCCCTTAAGTAACTGTGAGTACTTCTGAGCAAATGTGAGGGGAGATCCTGGGTAAAATCCCATCACAGGGCATGAACCAATTGATTCCTCCCATGTAATCATTTTTTTCCTTCCTACAGGAACATAAATTGCTAATGAATGGTGGTTTAATAAGTTAATATACTGTACCAATCAATCCTTGCTGTTAAATACCATAGTTCAAGGGGCACTCTATGCTTTTCTGTAGGATGCTTGCATATTTGCACAGAGGGAGAATGAACAATATAGGTAAACACCTGAATGAAAGTCATTTTTCTAGGTCCATGTATATTTCCCTAAGGTATTTAGGGCAGGTCCATGCAGTCTCCCTAAGTCTTGTTTGGATAGGACTGTGCCCAGGGCTTGCCATCCTTCAGTAGTGTTGGTCTACATTGTCCACCTAAAGGGTGGGGGTTGGGGGATGCTGGTTGATCCTAGTGGGTGGACAGAGAAGGAGTGAAAGGGAGTAGATTTCAACCTCCCTCACAGCACCTATCAACTTGGTCTTGTGATTTGTCGATGTACTGAGCTTTGGGCATTGGAGCAGTGTTTCTGGGTCACCAGTGCTTAGCCATGCTCACTGGTAATGGGCAACATGTTTGCCCAGCATTTGCATCAAGCATTATCTGGGTAAAATGTGTCTGATCTGCATGATATCATCAACAGCTGGTATTGCTGGGACCACAGATATACCTGTCCAGTATTCTCCTGGAGCAGCAATGCTGGGGTCTTAGAGCCTCCCGAGATGTAAGCAGATGTCACTGACCTTCTGTTAGTCTAAGGTGGGCATAGCAGATGCAGTGTGCCCCACACCCACATCCCTTGGCTCCTTTTACCATTTTTGTACCCACTTCCTTCTTGTGGGGGACCTTCATCCCCAAGAACCAACACCTGCATATTCCTGCTAGAGGCCTGCCTCTGGCTCTTGTGCGTGTGCACAGACAGAGCTGGAGGCACCCTCATGGGTAGCTCTTGACCAATGACTTACAGCCCAGGAGAAGCAACACTGTGCTCCTGATGGGGACAACTCTGAGGTGTGACCTCCACTGTCCCCAGAGCTCCCTCAGGACCAAGTCCAAGATACCCTCCATGGGCTTTGCTGGCTGCTGCACCCCTGCTTGGCTTCCTTCCCTTCCCAGGCCCCCTTCACTTCTACCTTAGTGGGTTTCCCTGCAATAAAGCTCAGGCCATTTCTAAGTCGGCTCTGGTGTTTACTTTCTGTCAGATTCCCACAGCTCTTCTGCCCAGTACAGGCTCTGTCAGTCAGGGACTTATATATAAAAACTAGAGGCCCAGTGCATGAAATTCGTGCATGGGTAGGGTCCCTAGCGGCTGCTGGCTGCCGGCCGGGGCCTCCCTTCACACCCGCCTTGGCCTGGCACCGCCCACTCACCTGCTCCACCATTTCGCCACAGTCCCACTCTCGTCAGGGCCCATTGGGGCTGGCAGTGCCTCCACTGCCACCCGCTGCCAGTGCCATGTCACCAATGCCTGCCATGTTCTGCGCCGCCCATGGTGGTCAGCACACGTGTCACTCTGGGTTGGTCAAACTCCCACCCGTGGGAACAATTTGCATATTAGCCTTTTAATATATAGGACTAGAGGCCCAATGCACAAAATTTGTGCAAGAGTAGACCTTCGCAGCCTTCGCCCTCACCCTCGCTGCCCCGGCCCTCGCAGCCCCAGCTTTGTCCAGAAAGTCGTCTGGATGGTCATTCTGCTGTTTGGCCATTCGGTTGATTTGCATATTACACTTTTATTATTATAGATGCCTTGAAGGCTCCTCTGGGTATGAAAGGAGGGGCATAAGACATGGTCAGGGAACAAGTAGGGATGTGTGCATTTTCCACTTCTATTTCACATGGAAGTTTTAGCCAGACCAATCAGGCAAGAAAAAGAAATAAAAGGCATCCAAACTGAAGTAATCACAGTTGACATGAACTTATATATAGAATGCCTAAAGATTTTACACACACGCACACAATTGCGCGTGCGCGCACACACACACAAATGATAAATGCATCCAGCAAAATTGCAAGATACAAAATCAGCAGGCAAAAATCAGTTTCATGTCTATACATTACCAACAAATAATCCAAAAAAAGGAAATGAACAAAAACAATTTCACTTGTGACAGCAACAAAAAGAATAAAATACTTAGAATTAACCAAGTTGGAGAAAGATTTGTACACTGAAAACTACAAAACACTGCTGAAAGAAATTAAAAACACACGCAAATAAATGGAAAAACATCATGTGTTCATAGATCAGAAGACTTATTATTATTAAAATGTCTATATTACCCAAAGCCATCTACAGATTCAATGCAATCCTTACCAAAATCTCAGTGATGGTTTTTGTAGAAATAGAATCCCCTTGGAGGGCTTGATAAAACATGCAAGGTTGGACCCCAGAGCTCCTGATTCAGCAGGAGGTTGGAGGCTGGGCCTGAAATTCACATCTTTAACCCGTTCCCAGGTGTGGTCTATGAACCTACATTTTCAAATACTCACCTGAGGATATGTTTTTTGATATATTTTTTGAGAGACACAGAGAGAGAGAGAAACATTGATGTGAGAGAAACATCAATAGGTTGCCTCCAATATGCGCCCTGACCAGGAATCACACTCACAACGTAAGTATGTGCCCTGACTGGGAATCAAGCCCACAACCTTTCAGTGCATGGGATGATGCTCCAACCAACTGATTCACCAGCCAGGGAAGAAACTGAATTTTAACCAGCTCTAGTGCTGGTTGTCTCCAAGCACATGATCAGAACCATGAATGGCTCATCATATCTCTCTTACTGAGAACGTTATTAGAGTTCCCGACTGCCTCTTTGAAAACATAGTCAGGTGCAAAGCTCAGTGGCAGCCAAATCCTAGCAAGCCACATGCATGAACACAGATGAAGGGGGGACCTTGAGTGTGAGCTGTTGCAGGGTGAAGAAATGAACTCAAGGTCATCTCATATAGGAAGAAGAAATATTAGAAAAAACAAACAAACAGCTGGGCAGAGCTTCAAGCCATGTGAGGTGGGGATGGAAGGTGGGGTAGACTGCAGTAACGGGCAGCCACCGGCCTGAGGTAGGGGGCGCGACACCAAAGAACCAGATGGATCCCACAGAACCAAGATTTCAGGTAAAGCTCACATTTAGATGGCACCTGCAAATGGGACTTCAGGTGCCAATGGCTCTAAGCTGTGGCGTGCTGGGTTTGAAAGGACCCTGGAGTTCACTTAGTTCTCCACAAGAGTCCTGAAAGCCCCAAGGGGTGGATGGGAGACACCCAGCCCCAGCATCAGGCTGTCCTGCCTTGCAGTCCCCTCTATGCTACGGGGCACACACAGCTATCCATGCAGCAATCTGTTTTGTTCTGTACATGTCTGCAAGTGGGTGAGGGATGGCTTTTGGGGGACGTAATATGTGCCACCCTTTCTGAAAAACCTGCTAGCTGTGTGTCTTGGGCTGGGTTCCCCAGAGGCAGGCAGGGATTCCTTCTGAGACGAGGATTCCTGTGAAAGTCATTTATTAGAAAGTGTTCCCAGCAAAGATAGGTGTGTGTGTGTGTGAAGGGGCTTAGACTGGGAAGGGAAGGGGGTCAAGTAAGTGTGTGACACCAAGGTCCTACAGAAGGTGGCTATGGCTCAATCCCACAGGGTAGCACCTGTAAAGGGAACTGCCACCCTACTCCTCAGTTGTTGGTCCAGGGTAGCCCCTGGAAGGTGTAAATTGGTGGTGCTTTTGTTTTTTTGTTCATGTCCGTAGGCAAGGTGGGCTCCAGGGGCTCAACGGTGTCTGCCCACAAGGGGACGCAGGTGCTGTCTGCTAGGAGCGTAAGCAGCTGGGATAGGTGTGCAGGTGGGGTTCTGACAGTCTGCTCAACTGTGTCATTTTGTACAGGTTTCCTAGCTTTTCCAGGCCTCGGGTAACCCTTCCGTGGCTTGGCACATTCTACTTCTACATTTTCTTTCAAGACTCTAAATTGCTAGAAGTTCCTTATTTATGCTGTGGCCAAATTTCTCTTTGTAACTTCTACCTACTACTCCTGGTCTGCCCTCTGTGGCCACAAAAATCACTGTCCACTTCTGAAAGTTTAAAATAGTGATCTTTTAACCCCCAGGGGTCCTTTTCTCTTAGCCTAAAATCTCCAGCCCCTTCACCTGCTCCCCATATGAGAAAGCATTTCCAGTCCCTATCCACCTCTGGCGGGCCTCTCTGGGCATTCCCTGATTTATTCAAGAGCCTCTTAAAATGTGGCATCCAGACAGAAAATTGGGGCTGCAACTGGAAATATTCTGATCTGAATATTCAATCAAATGCTGTTCGGAAAAATGTGTTGGTTACCAAGTCATCAGCTTCAGTGACCTGCTGTTAATAACACCCTCTTGTGGGGATATTTTTGTTAATGTGACCAGTCATGTGACATGGGGCAGAGGCCACTAACTTTTCCTATCGAAGTCTTTGACCTCTGATCTTTCAGGGCTAGTGGGCTTCCTCTTTTTTGGGGGAAATATTGACAGCACACCCATACCAAGTCATTACTGAGAATGGCGAATTCAGGATATAGCAGAAATTACTAACAATCCTCTGTCACACTTTTGAGTGCATCAGAACCACCAGGAGGGCTAGTTAAAGCAAATCACTGGGCTCTATGCTCAGTTTCTGATGAGGTAGGTTTGAAGTGGGACAAAGAACTTATAATTCCTAAGAGATTCCCAGATGATACTGCAAGGGACCACTGAGGACCACTGCTCTATTACATTTCCTGGATGCTTGGTGCTATGAGTGTTCAGAAGGTTTTAGCCGAAGGAGGTAGAAGAAGGAAAAAGACACCTGTTTTGTGTACCTGTGCCAAGAGCAGTCATGTATATATAATCTAATTTTAAGAGTGGTATGAATGTAGAGTCAGTATCCTCCTTGTAAAAATAATAAAATGACACACAGGATTTAAGTCACTTACTTAAAGTCACCTGAGGCAGATCTGAAATTGGAGCCCAGGTCTGTCTGACCCCAAAGCCTAGTCCTTCCTCACTCGCCACACTGCTCTTTAAGCCATCACCTGTGCCAGAATGTCAAAATCACTCATGATTAAAAACACACACACGCACACGCACACACACACACACACACACACTCGCCTTGAAACCCTTTTGCTTGAATTGCATGTCACAAACATACATTTCACATACATGCAAAAAAAGGTCTTGGAAGAGGGCAAAGATAACATGAAACTTGTTTTCTAATGCATATCTGTTATTGTTTGTAATCATATTTTTACAATTAACTTAGTTAATGAGTCAATTTCTAATAGCAGGCTCTCCATGGAGGTTACCAGAAGCCATGTGTTGAAAGGAAGCATAAAGGAGCCAATAATGATAGATGATAGAGTTAACCTGCCAAAAACTGTATCCTAAATATCAAACAGGCACATTTTAGAGTTTTATGGTTTTGAGAAAAGGTCCCCAATGCTATTATATACTAGAGGCCTGGTGCATGGATTCATGCACCAGTGGGGTCCCTCAGCCTGGCCTGAGGGTATCGGGCCGAAACTGGCTCTCCAATATCCCCTGAGGGGTCCTGGATTGTGAGAGGGCACAGGCCAGGCTGAGGGACCCTACTGGTGCACTATCGGGGCCTGGGAGGGACTGTGGGAGCGCTCCAGGGCATGTCTGGCCTGTCTCACCCAGTCCTGATCGGCCAGACCCCAGCAGCAAGCTAACCTACTGGCTGGAGCGGCTGCCCCCTGGTGGTCAGTGCATGTCATATTGACTGGTCGAATGGTTAGACACTTAGCATATTAGGCTTTTATTATATAGGATAGATTTTTTTCTTCCTTAAAAGTGCATTACCACATGGATGAACCCTGAAAACATTATGCTAAATCAAATAAGTCAGTCAAAAAAGACCATGTATTGTATGATTCCATTTGTATGAACTATCCATAATCTATAGAGAAAGAAAGTAGATTCATGGTTGCTTAGCAGTTGGGGGCTGTAATGACAGTTAAAGGGTATGAGGTCTCTTTTTGAGGTGATGATAATATCCCAAAATTATGCTCTGGTGATGGTTACACAACTCTTTAAATATGCTAAGAACCACTGAACTGTATATTTTAAATGGGTGAATTGCATGGTATGTGGATTATATCTCAATAAAGCTATTACCAAAACAAGTACATTTGCAACTAATATTATACATGGACATTTGTAGTTTTTGATTTGTTTCAATTCATACAATTATTTTAGAGGTGAGAACTATGGCATTTAGGTTTAGCTATGTAGGGCCAATTCAGGGAAAGTGGAATGCCAAGGCTAACTAGCGGTGCAACCTTGATGTGGGAAGGGAGCGGGTGCTTGGAGGACTTTGGTTCTAGGTTCTGTCACAGAAGGTGCAGATACATGGAAGGGATCATGGACAGAAAGTCACAGTCCCGACAAGCGGTGAGGGGTTCAGGGCAAATTGCAGGGTCCCAACAGACATACTGGAGTGTGTAGCTGGGCATTCAGTAGAAGCCCAGCCCTACAAACTGAGGCATGGAGGGGCGTTTGGGGCCCCTGGAGACTGATTGGGTGCCAAGAGCCACTGCGGGGGGGCTGGTTTAGGTAAAGGATTCCAGTTGCAGGGAAGCACCAGGTAGTAAAGGTGGCTGGATGAGGGGGTTTGGCCTTTTCAGAAGAATTGAATCCACCTAGACTCCCAAGTTAGGCCCCCCCCCAAAGTCACATCTGATTCCTAGGGATGTTAGTTCACAGCCTTACCAGGATGTGTCTTCAACCCCAGCTGTGTGAAGGGAAGAAAGAGAACCAGAGAGAAGGAAGTAAATGTCCCAATCAAGTTCCTCTTAATAACCCCTTATTCCTCTCACCCATGTTGCCATTCCCTATTTCTGTTCAATTCAACATTAGTCATGCCAAAGACCATGAGAGGGACTGGAGATACAAAGGCCAAGAAACAACCCCTGCCCTCAAGGGGTTGATAGTCTAAAGGGGGAGGGCAACTCATAAAGATCATTTTCAACATAATGATCAGATCCTGTGACATCTGCACATCACCATGTGTTCAGGTTGGACTGCATGGTCTGCTTCTAGAGGGCCCAACTTAAGACACACACCTACCACAACAACTAAAAAATCACACACTGAAATGTTATTTAACATACTTAATATTGCACAGAAATGAAAGAATTTATACTTTCCATAAACATTACTCAAATGACAAGAACATTCTTGGATGAATTGAAATTTTCTAAACAAGACCTTGTAAACACATCCAATAGGAGAATTTCTTCAGTTAACACAGTTCATCATATCTTCAATGGCAAAACATGTTAAGGTGGCATGTTGGGTCAGCAATGAACACAAAATTGGGATGTAAAATTGGACTGTTGGTGTCAAGAGTTTAAAGTCTTCCCCCAGCATTTTATTCTCAATGTGACATTTTGGATCGAACTGAATGCATGCTGATGGGCAGGTCTGCTCTGATTTGGGGCTAAAAATACGCTGTTTAAATAGCTGTATTTAAACTTTATCACTCTGAAATTTGGCTTAAATAAATTGTGCTGCACTATTTTTATCATACACGAGGTCACATAATGTAGTGGGGAGGGAGCAATAGATACTGGTCCAGACTTCGGAACTCAATATCCAAGTCACCCAGACAAACTGTACTCCCTCTGGGGCTCATTTGCCACATTTGTCTAAAAAGAAAAACAAGAAATTGTGGAGTAAAGGGAGAGGGTTTGGCTAAAGGATCTCAAATATTCTTTCTAGCAAAATTCTATTAGGTTGAGTAAAGGCCATTTAATTTCACCATCTAGATAGATCTGTGCACAGTGAATCATATTGGTATTTTATTTTTGAAATAAGACTTTTTGTACTTAAAAAGGAAAAATCAACCATAAACCCATCTTAGCTCTAACATTAGTAATTGGAGCACTTTTAGCCTCTGAAATTTTAAGCAAGCCCTTAACCTAAGCCCCTACCTGCATTTTATAATTTGGATATTTTTAAGTCACAAAGTAGTTCCATATTTGACAGGAAAGCAAAATACTTTTACTAATATTTTTATGCACTTCCAGAATTATTTCTAATTAGAGACCTTGTAAGTACTAATGCATACCAGGCAAACAATGATAAAATTTTATCCGTCCTTGTGTTTTTTTCCCCCCTATGAAATAGAACCCCAACTGTTAGAAATGCAAGTTAATACCCTCAAAAGGTTCACAGATGGCCAGAGGGGTTGCGTTACAAAATAGAAAAATTCAGTCTAGAAGAAATAAAAACACAGAGTAGCCTCCAAACCGGCCAAGAAAAGTTACAGTGATTATTTACTTATTTAAGAGCAGAATGAAGGAGATGGGAGAAATGTTTTCCTAATGTCTCAAGACTGGGGTGGTTTTAGTCATCATTTCTCTGCTGGGTGCATCCTATAAAAATAACTTCATGGAGGAGGGGGGGGGAGGCTAGGAAACTCCAGCCTCTACTGAGCTTAGCAACGTTATTGTCCATTATCTCGTCATGGCATTGAAGATGTCACAGGCAGTAATTAGATCAGAGCCTGGAAAATCTAGGAGAGAAACGGATTTATTTAGGAATAATTTTCTTAAAGCAAGTGGTCATTCAAAGGCAGAATACTCAAGTCAGCTACAATTTCCTTGTCCACTCTGTCAAGGGATGGGCCGGGCAGGGTCCAAGAACAGGAAGCGTGCAGGGAAGCGGGGGATGGGAGCAAATTCCCCAATGCAAAATGTGAGACCAGCGGGAAAAGCGTCGAGTAGGTCAGAACCTTGCAAGCGGAGTCCAGGTGAGGGTGTGTTACCTAGCGCCGCTAGCTGGGGGCCCAGATTCCCGCCAGTGGCTCCTCTGAGCACCTTGGGGCTCCAGGGTGTCAACGCGCAAAGTCGCCGCTTAATCCTCGCTCTCGCCGGCTTAAAGCACAAACTTGGGAGCCGGAGGCTTCCTTCCTGGGACACCGCGGGGTGGACACTCCTCCGGCCCGGCGGGCCGCCCCTCCCCATAGGGACCCTGGATGGCTCGAGCCTCTCCCGTGAGCGCTTCTCCTCAAACCCCAGCCGAGTTTCAGGGACCCCTGGAGACCAGCGGCTCTCTGAGTGGCGGGAGCCAGGTTCCCGGCCCGGGCCGCTTCCTCCCGTATCCCGACTCTCGGTTCGCGTCCAACAGCCCGGGCGCGGGGCGGGGCGCGCAGGGGAGGCCGAGGCCGCGCGCTATTCTTGTCGCTGTGAGCTACCGGCCTGTTATGAGCAGCACCCAATCACGCCTCCGACTGGCCGCGCTGACCCGCACCCCCCCTCCCTAATCCCCTAGGCTTTGATTTGATCCTCTGCGCGGAACAAGCTCCCCCCCCAACCCCCCCCCCCCCGCCCCATAGCCAGTTGTCCCCTGCCCTCGCGGATGTCCGCAGAACCGGTCCTCTTCATCCACCCTCGGGAGGTCAGAGCCCTCGTCTCGTACTCCCGGACGCCCCGAGGCGGGCGACATCAGCGCATCTGAGCCGTCGGAGATCCAGTATCTTCGGGAGCAGGTCCACTCGCAGCTCAGCCCTTCCAGGTGATGGTGCGCGGCCACTGCGGCCCCTGGCGCGCAGGTGTGGGCTCCCCAAACTGGGCCGGTGTGGGGGCTCTAGGCAATGCACTGGCAGCCTGGGAAGCCGCGGAAGCCAAACCCTGCACCTCCCGGCAACCTCCGTGCCCTCCACCACTAGGGGCTTCTGGAAGCCGATCCAGACCGAGTTGGCTCTGAGAGGGATACGGGGAGATCCAGGAATCTGGATGAAGGAGCCCCCGGCTTTTAAGCTGAGCAGGGAAACAATGGGGCCCTGAGGCTCGCCGGTGGGGCCACAGGATGCCCCAGCCCCCAGCCGGCCGCTCCCCACCCCGGGCATCATGAGTTACTTCCTGTCTTACTGCAAAGCTCACGGCGGCGCGCTGCTCACCGGCTACCAGGCCCTGCGCGCCGAGGGCTTCCTGTGCGACGTGACTTTGGAGGCCCAGGGCAGCGAGTTCCCGGTGCACCGGTCTCTCCTCGCGTGTTCCAGCGACTACTTCAGGGCCCTGTTCAAGAGCCACACCCTGGAGTCCCGGGCGCGCGTGATTCACCTGCACGTGCCCTCGGCCACGGGCCTGCAGCGCCTACTGGACTTCATCTACACGGCCTGGCTGCCGCTGTCCCTGGACACCGTGGAGGACACGCTGGAGGCCGCCAGCTACCTGCAGGTCACCGAGGCCCTGGGGCTGTGCGGCCGCTACTTGGAGCGCCTGCTGGCTCCGGAGAACTGCTGCTTCGCCGCCAACGTGGCGGCGCGTTTCGGCCTGGCGCACACGCTGGCCGCGGCCGAGCACTACATCGTGCGCCACCTGCGGCAGCTGCTGGCGCGGGGAGCGGGCCCCGTGGGTCTGCTGGAGCTCAACCCCGGCTCGCTGAGGGCCGTGCTGGGGGCCCCCGACCTGGCGCGGGTGCCGGAGGCCCGGCTGCTGGGCCTGGCGCTGGCCTGGCTGCAACAGGAGCCCGCGGCCGAGCGCCTGGCCCACTGCGCCGCGCTGCTGGAGCGCGTCCGCTTCGGCCTGGTCCCCGTGGACGTGCTGCGGCCCGTGTACTCGGGCTCCGGCCTCGTGCTGCCCGCTCGAGTCAAAGGCCTCATCATCCAGGCCCTCAACTACCACACGGCGCCCTCCCGCCAACCACTCTTGCAGGGCGAACAGACCAGCGTCCGGAGTCCGCAGACCCGCATCTTACTGGTCGGGGGGCGCAGGGCGCGGGAGGCGGTGACTGAAGAGGTCATGGTCCCCCAAGGGGCAGCCAGGGGTAGGGGCGCCGCAGTGGAGCCGGAGGAGGAGGAGGAAGAGGAAGAAGAGCAGGTGGAGGAGGCAGAGGCAGAGGACGAGGAGTGGGAGCTCACCCAGGACGTGGTGGCCTTCGATGTGTACAACCACAGCTGGCGCAGCCTCACGCAGCTCCCCGCGCCGCTCCTGGGGCACAGCGTGTGCGCCCTTGGGAACTTCCTGTTCGTCCTGGGCGGGGAGAGCCCTTCCGGCGGAGGTGCCTCCTCTCCCCAGGCCGATGGCCCGCGGGAGGTCACGGCCCTAGTGCACCGTTACGACCCGCGCTTCCACGCTTGGACGGTGGTGCCCGCTATGCGGGAAGCGCGGGCCCACTTCTGGTGCGGCGCCGTGGGCGAGGGGCTGCTGGCCGTCGGGGGCCTGGGCGCAGGCGGCGAGGCGCTGGCCTCGGTGGAGATGTACGACTTGCGCCGGGACCGCTGGACCGAGGCTGGGGCGCTGCCCCGGGCCCTGCACGGTCACGCGGGGGCCGTCGGGGACCGCGGCATCGTGTACATCTCCGGGGGCAAGGCAGGGAGGGGCGAGGGCGGCACGAGCAGTTTGAGGGATGTGTACTCCCTGGGTCCCGGGGACCGGGCCTGGAGCCCGAGGGCGCCTATGGGCACGGCCCGCTTTGGGCATCACATGGCTGCACTTCGGGGCGCGGTCTTTGCCTTTCTGGGGCACTACGAGCCCTTCTCGGAGATTGAGCGCTACGACCCAGGCACTGACCAGTGGACTCGGCTGCGGCCGCTGCCCTACGACCGCTTCTGCTACGGGCTGGCGGTGGTGGAGGAGACGGCGCTGCTGCTGGGCGGCGTCAAGTGGCGGGACTCGCGCCAGGTGCCTACCCGCAACGTGGTGGGCTATGACCTCGACCTGGACCGCTGGGAGGACATCGACTGCGCGCTGCCTTGGGCCTGGAGCGGCCTGCAGTGCGCGGTGCTGCAGCTTCCCGAGGGTGCTGACGAGGAGCGGGAGGGCGAGCCTGGAGAGGCTCCGGACTTAGTGTTGGGCTTAAGGGGTTAGTGCCGTCTCAGATCCAAGGAGGAGGAAGTTGTGTCTGAGCAGGTTTACTGAGCAAACGAGTGGGCTTTTCCTAAGGATGGGACTCTGGGCACGGAGTGGCTTCTGAAGGTTCAGGAGGCAAATGAGGGTTTGGCCAAAGAGGAACATTTCCCTTTAAGCTGAGAAGGGGCCACAGGCGAGGTCAAAATGAAGGACATGTGAATCAGCTTCAGTGAGCTAGTGATTTCTAGAAATTCTCATGATGCTGGGCCCGGGATGGGTTTTCAAAAAATAAAATATGACCCTATTTTTCTTCTCATAGTTAAGTGTTTTCCTAGGTGCTAACTAGTGATTACATTTGTGCCTAAGAAATTGCCAAAAAAGGGTACTATAAGAAGGTATACGCAAGACCCAGAAAATCATTAATTATAAAGGCTGTAATAAATAGTCCAAGAAAATGGCATTATCTGAATAAATAGTGAAGGGAAAGTGCCTTGGTTAAATAAGGAGAAATAGGATTTTATGGTCTAGAACCCTGGTTCTGCTCTAGTTTAATATAAACATGGAACTGACAGGGACAAATGATCTCTAAGAAAGCACCTTTTATTTATTTTTTTATAAAAACAACCTGGCTTGCTTTTTTTCTGTCTTTCATCCTTACTTACCCCTTGTCTGCTTTTGTGCTGAATGTAGGCAGTTCATTGCTTTTAAGTTTTATTTCAGCAACAGTTAGCCATAATAATCAGACTCCTTGGTTAAGTGGAACAGCTAACAAAAACAAAACTTTATTTTTTTCATCCTTTTTAAATGTTCATTCTGAAGACATGCTGTAGGTTATAATTTAAAAATACAACTTATTTTTGTGCGCCCCCCCTCCCCCTAATTTCCCCAAAGACTCACCGAGAAAGAAAGAGGAGTAGGTGAAATGTCCCAGTTTGCGTCAAGGAAATGGGGAACCAGCATGATTCTACAGGGGTTCAGAGAAGATGCTTGTATACTGAACAGATACTTCTGGCTTGTACCACCCGTGGAGTGGCAAAGTTAGAACTCATAACTGGGGAGCGGGGGCGGGGGGGGGGGAAAGGAGTTGGGGGAAAGGAGGGCTGGTGGCTTGTATGATTGCAAGACAAAGAAATGTGGGGAGGACTCTGAATAAAGTAGGTGCCTTATAAGGATTCATTAAGAGCTGAATTTATTTGACTTCAGTTTACAGTGCTGCCTCTCTCCTAGATTTGAAACTAATGCAATAAAATGTACAGATATATAGTGTTAAAAGGTCTCTTTCATGCTAGGCTAGCCACAAGTCTTTTAAAATTCATTAGTTTAATTTTACCATGTAAAACAACAGAGCTGACTTTACATAAGGAAAAGCTGCTTAGTAGCAACACAGCTAGTCTTTCCATCAACTGCTTGCTGTCTACAGGGCACAACCTGGCCACTGTATTCATGACACATCCATCAGGTACAGATATTTTTAAGCGAATGTACACATTTAGTCTAGTAAACATCAACAAGTCTAAATACCTGTAACAAGCACACTTCATTTTAGGACAAGAGGTTTTTTTGTTTTGTTTTGTTTTTTTACATATACAAAATCCCACAAATGTGTGTCAATATCCATGCAGTAAATAAATGTTTTTACAAATAGGTTTTTTAAATGATAAAAATATTACACTGGACCCAAAATTCCATACAAACATGAATACATGATTTCTCATCCATTTTGACTAAATATAGGATTACTGAAAATGTGCTGAAGAAAGGCCACTTTCCTGTACAGTTGTGCAAAGTCTGCAAAACGATAGTGATTCAATGGTGGTTTCAAAAGCAAAGAAAAAGATCCCCGCTGTGGAGTTTTTACTGTCTCCTCTACAGCAAAAAATATTCACTGGCATATATCTGAACTCCTAGAGATGAAAGTACATTCACTGAGCTGGACAGGCAACAGTATAAAGCTGATTAGAAGTAGAGTTTAGGATATAGAAAAGGAGGTTTCCTTCCTCCTCCCGAAAAAACAGCAAATTGGGACTTGTACGTTATGCAGCCAGACACTAAAAAGCAGCACAGTCAATGTCATGCTGGGATCACTTTTAAAAACGAGATGCTCATAAGTGGAAATATATGAAGAGGACGTTTTCATAGACTTCATCCACTTTATAGAACAATTCACGAAGCCAGGAAAAAGCTCTATAAATTGTTTCTCTCATATAATGCAATGTAAAAGAACTCTGAATGGCCATCATCCTCTTGCTCCTCAGGAGAGAGGTACATTTTTATTTTGCAACATTGTTTTCTACATTATAACACACATCAACCTGTAATTAAACATATTTTATTTCCCTGCCTGAAGTATAATTCCGTAAGTTTAATTAATGGGCTAGTGGGAAAATTGGAAACTAACTGGATAGTTGATTAATTTCGGTTTATACTTTGTAGTTTTTTTAAGAGTTGCAGTTTAAAAACACGAGTTTGGGCTGAAATTTTATATATATACCTGTTAGCTGCCTTTCTGGGTGAGTTAAGTGTGTTTTAAAAAATCCACTCTCAAATTCCTCTGTACACAATCAGCATATCATCACTACAAAAATAAAGGAAGATTTAAACCAAGAAAATAAAGCAGCTCTATCTTCAATTTTGGTCTTTGTTACAAAAACATCTTACAAAGCTTTGCCCTGATACACCGTTAAGTGTCCCCATAGATTTGGAATAGTATTCCCATTAACCAGCTTTCACAAGTTAATAGACTATTAAGACGAATATTAGATACCTGAACTTTTCTTATGTTGATGCTCTTCTATTTTGCTTAACTCTTTTAGGCGCATCTACATTTCACAAAAATAAAACTACAGCTTACTTTGTGCAATGTTTAAGAAAATCCTCAGAACATTTTAATAAATATAAAAAAGGTTTAAATTCTTTCCCACCCACAAGGATGTCTGCACCTGAAAAAATGTGGATTTACTTTTGAAGTCTTATTTATATAAAATTAACTTAAAGGGAGAAAAGATGACCTTAGATAGAAAACTGCCATTTTGTATTTTTCTACTTGAACACCACCTGTCTTCAGAATAGTCTGCAAAAGTTCATTTTAAATCATTGAAGACAGTTGTTTTTGCACATGGTAAACATAAGCTGAGCACTAATTGCATATAAAATATACAAATGCTCATTAAAGACAATGGTATTATGACCATATATGGTTTGTTTCATATAGTTTGGTAACACTGAAGTATAGCTTGTCAAGTGTCCCACACACTGACATAAAAACTACCTTATATACTTGTTCAAAGTACCAGGAGGTACCAGATGGACTGAAGACAGAATACACTTACACATGCGTTTCAATGTATGAATGAGTGTGTGTGAGAGAGGAAGTGATTATATCTACTTCAGAAGAAATACTTAATGGGTCATTTGAGGTGGTGTTTTGACAGATATCCAAGAAAAGATCGAGGTACATCTGCTTCCACTGTTGGAATTCTTTAGATGTCAAGTCTGGATTGTCTAGGACTTTATCAATAATGGCCACTTCCCCTTCTCTGGCCTGAAAAGCAAAAGGATTCGATAGTTAAGATGTGGACAAACTTATGTTCAAGTTTAAGATAACAAGTTAATAGGCAAAAAATTAAAAAGCCCGTAAGAAATGGCTCTGGTATATCCAAACTCAGCTATTTAGACTAAAATTCTAGTGTACTTTTTTCTACCCCCAAAGGTATGCCCTGTATTGCCTATTCTCTGTGGTTTATTTTTTTTTTCATTTATCATCTCTACATATGGAAACCTTCCTCATTCTTTAAGATCCAGTTCAAATGCCTCTAGTTTCCTAAAGCCTTCCTTCAACAGTTGGGAAAAATGTTCTCTCCCTCATTGATGCCCCCATAACACTTTAGCACTGCCATTGAGTGGACTTATCACATTTTGTTTCGAGTTACTCTTACACTGTCCTTTCTCTCCTGCTAGGTGGTCAGTACCTATGTTTTATGGGTCCAAGGAAGGGGCCGGGACATCTAGGGAATGTTCTGCAAGAAGTGGGAAGGCTCACTTCTGGACCAGCCATACCTGAGAGGGAAAGACAGCCACAACTAAGCAGTTGTTCTGGTCCTTGGGGCTCTGACCAAGGATGTTTTGTGTCACCCTGTGCTTGGTGAGGGGCCTATTACAATTCCAGGAACCACATACCCAGGGTTGCTTGGGCAGTTGTCTTTCTCTAATGGGAAATTTCCATTTCCTGTTCATTTCCCACACTGAAAAGTGTAGGGCTCTATAGTTTGTTTGTTTTTTTAACCAATGAGGGGCATTTCTTTTCTTTTATAAAAATTAAATTTATTGGAGTGACATTGGTTAATAAGATCATGGGGGTAAGGGGGAGAGGTCAACCAAAGGACTTGTATGCTTGCATATAAGCCTAACCAGTGGTCACGAACAACAGGGGGGTGGGGGCATGTGTGGGGAGGGGTGTGGGATGGGAATGGGGGGATGAGGACAAATATGTGATACCTTAATCAATAAAGAAATTAAAAAAAAATAAAAGAAGATCATATAGGTTTCACGTGTACAATTCTATGACACATCATCTGTATATTGCCTTGTGTGCCCACCACCCAAAGTCAAATCATCTTCAGAGGGGCATTTCTATACAGTGGCTTTTTTTATCATCTTTCTTTGCCCCAGAGAGTAGAGCACAGCATCACATAGCTGGTGACTCATCAATACTCACTGAATGGAAAATACTCTTTTTTTTGGGGGGGGGGGGAATCTACAGAGCATCAAAGATAGGGGTGAGGGGCTGAGAGGAAGAGGGACAGAAGCAGGTCTCTAAAATACGTGAGCCTGACCTGCTTCCAAGTGCCTGCCTGCTGTTCTGACCAGGCAGTTGAGATCTGAATGTAGGGTGAGGGGTGGAGGGTGGGTCTATTAGGTGAGAAGGTAAAGATATCTTTGGAGTAGGATTGGTCACCAGAATTATTTTTACAAATATTATAGCTCTTTTTAAAAATCTGTAATAATGTCAACAATAAAAAAAAAACTTAAAAAATTGGTCTTAGTTACCAAAGGCCATTAGGTTGTCCCACGGATTTGCAATAGCATTTGCATGCATACCAACTGAAAGCTAATTGACTGAGAACTTGACTACATTTCCTGCTACAGGAAATGTTTTCAAATAATGCATTTTCTATTTTATCTTTTTGTTACTCATCTACGTTTCAAAATCACAAAACCTCAGCAACATACTATTTATCTGAAATATTTCCCAAAGGAGCCCTTTTGTCTGTAGGATAGTTTTTTCCCCGTTTTTGATTTTCAAGGGTGCAGGGCCTGCTTGCAGGAGAGTTTGTGTGGCAGGCCCTATAAACACCCCCCTGCCCTGCCCCCCCCACACTGAGAGTGTTCACTTTTTTGCCTCCTTGGACTTCCTGCCTCTCTGCTCCCCTCTCCTCCGCACCTCCCCAACTGGTGGGTGGCATAATAATAAGACCAGAGACAATGTAAGAACTTGTGGAAATGTATACTAGGAAAATAACATGTGAATTGGGAACTGATAGTGTAAAGAGAACAATTATAGAATTTCTACAGAGAGCATGAATCACTATGGCTTCAGGAAATAGTCCTGAACTATCACAAACCCTTTTAGCACCCACTACTGCATTCCGCATGCCTGCTGTGTTCTTCTAATAGCTATATTACTTATACTACGTGGCGCATTTGTCTTAGGAAAACGAAAGACAGTAATAACACCAGCCTCGCAGTTTTGGAAAAAATAATGAATCACATCTTGTTTTCTCCTAGAACGAAGTCACATAACATTTAGTCAGTGCTTTGCGATGTTAATGAAAAGTTTAGATTATTTCCTCTTTACTAAAAGAACAGCTTAGCTTCAGCTTCTTCCTATTTACCTATTTCCTCCCTCCCCCCCACTTCCCATTTTCTATTTCTTCATCTAGTGTATCTGGTAATCACCTTTGAATTCAGGAACGAATCTCTTGAAATAAATTTCTCCTTCCATTTCCTATCTTACCTTTAAAGTGCTTTTGAGAATTCTCAGCCTGTGCAGTTTTTCATTCATCACAGGATCATTACATCTCTTTATGAATGATAGCTTGTATTCCATCTTGGTTGAAATGCGATGTTCTCCCAGTGGTGACAGACTGGCTTGCTCCAATGCCCTGTATAAATCTTGCAATGAATCTCCTAACTTTTCTCCCCTACTTTCACCTGCAATGGCCAAAAAGAGAGAGAAATGAATCCAGTGTAATGAATAGTTATTTGATACTCCAGAAATCTACTAAAATATCATCTGAAAAAAAACAGGATAATGAATGATTGGAAATACACTCTATTACATTTTTTAAAAAAAATCCCAACAAACCCACAGCTGCTAGTTACACTGAGTAAGATTAGCTCCAGGCAGCCGATTGTTCTAGAATGATCAAATAATAGGATGCTTTGACTAACAAAATATGCTCTGAGTAGCAAATCACCATAAATATCTGGAGTCCACTATAAGTTCAAAGAATTAGAGTACAAAAGGTACACAACACAGAAACAATCCTGCACATAATTTAATATTATAAAACATTAATATCCCTTATCATTATATTGGTAAACATAGAAATACTGATTAATATAACTCTCCTGGTTTGGCAATAAACTGATTTTTACCTTTATCCAGACTTCATAAAATGGAATGGCATTCATTGGAATTTATTTGATTATAAAAATCTTCCAATAGTGTGCCATCAATTATTATTAGGTTAAATGTGACTGCCATAATAATGTTCACCACATTGTAAGTATAGTAAGTGATCATAAATTATCAATAATAATGCTTTAATTAAATGAAATATGGGAATATGTTTATATTCAAATTGAGGAATTTGGCACATACAAAGAGTTTGTAAGCATTTGTAAGACTTGGGAAGAAAACACTCCAATGAAATATTTTTGTGAAAAAAAAATCTTAGAGACTAATTCAGGAAAGGACCTCAGATCTATTTGAACAAGTCAAACTCCCATCCTGTTCTTTAATTGCCTGAATATTGGTGTCATATCTTTCTCAACAATGATAAACAAAGATGAACTTGGATTTTACTTTTGGTGGTAGATAGAATTAGGGCTATATCATGTTTCCTTTAACAGAGAGCCAGATTCCTATTTGAGGATACTAATTGTATTGGCCCAAGGAGTAAATGTGGAATGTTGTTCATTTTACCATGGTCCATGTGAATATTTTAGGCTTCCTGACATAGTTCAAAAAGATTCTCTGGTAATAATAATAGTTAATATTTATACGTGCCAAGAAATAGGTAAATGCATAATGTTCATAATCATCACAACAAAACTAAGAGTAGATATACTTGATTTTCACTTTATAGCAGGGAAGTAACTTGGTCAAGATCACAGTAACTGGTGGAGCTAGAATTCCAACTGGGCAGTCTAGCTCCAGAATCCATAATTTTAATAAGAATTCGATACTGCCAATTTTGTTAATCATCATTTGAACTGTGTATTTAACAGTAAGTGCTAATGAATTTGTGAGACTCCCTTAAAGTGCAGCATTCTTAAATATTTTTAGAGTGTACCTAAAACCACCAAACAAAGCCCACAAACACAGTACCTTAACTAAAAGTGATCACTTTTAGAATTAAAAAGCGTCATTTAAGTTTCATGTTCAATTTTTGGCTCTGCTGCTGAGGTTAGCAACTATTAGTAGTATGATTATTGAGTCCTGCCATTGGAAAGTTCCTTCCCTCCTTTTTATTATTGTTATCATCAACACACGACATTACTAATCCCATGAATTTTAACTTCCTAACAATATATCTACATTAGAACTATAATCTAAAAATACAAACATCCCTTTAAATAACAGCTTTTAAATTCTCTGTTGCCTCATCCATGAATGTTTGCAACACCTAGAAGATTCTGATGGGTGGGTGGGTTGGGGACTATAAAAAGGAGTAACTGCTTTGTGGGTTAAGAGCAATATTGAAATGGGATAGGGAATTTTAATTGAGAATTGTTTGGAGCCAGGAAGGCACAAAATCATAAGGTCATTCAGAGTACCTAAATGGAGTTGTAAAAACAAGGATACATTTGAACAGCATAATTCCATTTCATAAAAGCACAGGCCAGGAAAGGACCTTGAGGAATTATTTAGCAGGTATCATTCTTTTAGCCTCAAGGCAAGACTGCATCCAAAGCTCGATGTAATTTCATAGATCAGAGAGTGGGAGAGAAATGGGAGGCCTAACAGATGTGAATTATAGTAGTTTAGGTATCAGTGGCCTAATGTATTATTAGTTTCACAGTTTTTGAAAGAAGGTGGAGAAGAAAAGTGATTCAGTTTATAGTTTTAGGATTTAAGGGAGGCAGACTATTTTTACATAGTAAAGTTTTACTTACAAATAACCTTCTTCCATATTACCTAAAACTGTAGGAAGTATATATTTTGTTTAAAAAGCATTCTTACACAATTTTCTTTCTCTCCAGTTCTTAAAGTTTGTGAAATACTGGGCCACTACGAAAATTGATTTTTTTAAATAAAGTTTCGATGCAGTTTTAGTTTGAAGGATAAAAGGTACAAGCATAGCTATTCAATAAAAAAAAAAACAGAAAGGTTCTCCCCCCGCCCCATGCTCTTGCCATTAAGGGGGAATAAAAGCATTCAACCAAAGGACAACACAATTCTACAAAGAATCTAGTTTGACAGATGTGAGAATAATTGAGTAGAGGTTTATCTCTGGGTAGTACATTTGAACAAGAAATCACAATGAGACGGAACACAGAAACATCTCCAAGTACAACAATGGAATAGCATGGCCCCTCTTAGAGATAAGTAAGGCCTCCTCCCTTCCCCCTACACATATACACATATGCAACATTACAAGACACAGCAGTGGGATGAGGAAAGATGAGGGATTGAGATGCCAGGCTACCACATAATGCCACCAACCACTGAACATTTTAAGACTAGACAAAGAGTCCTTTTATTTTCAAAGGAGGGGGGTGAGGGGCAGAGTCACATTATAAATCTGATTCACTGTGCTCAACAGTCAAAACAACACAGAACTCAACATTCAAGACAAAAACAGACCTTTATTTTCTTTTATAATTTTCAATTGGTTTCCTTGATTTTTTCCCCCCTCTCAGATGAATACCAATTAAGTCAATTGTGGCTACTGTTGCAACTGAAAATACGAAAGCACCTTTATTTTCTTCTCGTTTTGCCCTCTTCTTCTTCGTCTCCTTTTCACTTCTCTTCTGGTTTCTCTCTTTTTAAAACCTTTGCTTTTCTTCTTCTAGAAGACGCTTGCTTTGGAAGAGCAGGCAAGCACTTGGTGAGGTCTGCTTCCTTATTGACTTTCAACATGCCAGTTCAGCCACTGGAGTGCTGGCAGAGTACCAGCTCTTTTGCAATTTGAATGAATGTTTCTGAAAGTTGGCAAAGTGTAGAACACCACATGCAAACCACAGGACATATATAGGAACCTTTAGTGATTCCTAGTGAGTAAGTATATTGCTCCTACAAAAAAAAATTTAATTGGTATCTAATTTATTCAGGAACTCTGGGCCTTTGCAGGAATTAAGTCCCTCCCACATTATATTTATATTTACAACATGTGAATTAGTTTAGTTCTGTGTCAGATAACAAACTTTTCTATTGCAATTTTATTAAAGCAAATGGAACATACAAAGTTTTCTTCCCTATATAAAATTTCATTGGCTGATAGATTTGAGGGTCACAAAGAAGTTATTGATGAATTAACTTGTTCCTGTACCAAGGGAGGGTCATTTCCGGCTGCGTCATCTGTGGCAAGGGCAAAAGAAGATCCTTTATTGTCTTATTGATACTCTAGCTACCCTATGAAATATTGTGACCCTATTCCTATGTGGTGAGCACCACAGCAGTTCACTGTTTGGTGCTTTAGGGTTACATATGACCTCCTGGTAGTGATAAAGAAGAGGTCAAAGAAAAGATTAGCTAATGCAAAGTAATAGTTCGTTAGAACTTTCTTGCAAATGGATTATTAGCAGAAGATAATATAGTTCTCAAATACTAAAAGATCTTCAGTTGATGTATTTCCTTACATTCATGCCCAGTGGTTTCCAAACATTTTGATTGTGCACACTTATCAGTTAAAAACACTTCTGCTTTTGATAACTTATATACATGTATTACTCTATGTTGATATGCATATAATAAAACAGACACAGAAAAGAAATAAAAAATGAGCTATAAAAATTGAGGACAGATTCCAATGTTTTTTCTTCCTGTGCCTCAATGGTCCCATTTGTACCCTCCTTCAGAGACCTAGACTGTGACTTTCCCTGAGCGGAAAACCCTCCCTCTTATTTGCATTTCCCATTCTTCTGTCTGGCACAGGGTCTCAGGTACCCAAGATTTAAGCTGAGTGATGGTTTTCTCTACTTTATACACACAGTACTCCAAAGAGGGCTCCATGTTAGGCGACTGTGCAAATTTTATCACAGTCTATTATACAATTTTGTTCATGTTCCTTTGGTGAAAATTATGGAGAGCAGAACACAAACTTGGCTACCCAAAATTTCATGCTGGTGTCTTCCCCATTTCCCCAGGACTGTAATGACAATGTTGAAAGAAAGTAAAAGATGAAAAGAAAACGAAACAAATATACCCGCTGGGCTCTTGAAGAACCAAGTCAACATGTTTTGGTACATGTTTTGGAAGGGAACTGCGCTCTTTTAAAATTGGACAATGATGTCTTTCTGGAAACAGTCATTCCTTCCACAACTCAGCTGGGTAATGAGCACAGAAAGCTTGGAAAAGCTAAGTCACAAGGGGCAGAGAAGGCTGGACATAGTAGCATTAGTCACCAGTCAAATGTGAGAGGCATTCGTTCTTGTACAGCCACAGAGTGCCTAAAGGCTTCCAGGCTAATGGTGTCACGTATGTGGAGCACTATTCTTGTCACGAAGGTCAATTAAACATTTGCATTGAGACAACGGGAATATTTTCTGTGAATGCTAATTTACCAGTGCACCATGATGAACAACTTATTTATATGTAAGGTGATAATTAAACTTTTAATGGATTTAATGTAGATGGGTTTAATGTTTATAGGTTTTATGCTAAAGATGATTATGTATTCAGGACTTTATACTGTAATATGAATTGTCTTATAATTATATATTAGCTCTCTTAATTCATGCTTTTATATAAGTCAACTAGCTATGCTTAGCATTGTAAAGCTGGGGCGGGGGGTGGGGGGAGGTCAGTTGGTTATACCAGAAAAAAGCATAATATTTTAAAACCTGGCTTTTACTCACTGCTCTGTAATCAACTACCCTTTTCATTTTTAAAAGTAATTTGTTTTTTTCCCTTAGTCAAAATAACAATTTCTCTGATAAAAAATTAATTTTAATGAGGAAAAACCCCCTATTTAAAAAAGTACAAGTTGAGTGAATCTACCAGTATTGCTAAGTGTATTCTTAAAGAACATGTGTGGCCTATCCCTGTGTAAGAATGACCTTGTGCTTCACCAAAATTAAGTACAGCACATACTAGTGTCTGTCAGTCCCTCTGCACAATAGTAAAGATGTGACAGAAAAGACAGAGCTGGAGATTTTTCTGTACTTCATTCTCTATGCATGTCAATTCTGCCAAATTATGTGGTTTAATGCCACAACTATATGACAGTGATTGAATTTCCAGGGCACTATACAGTAGTTGCTATGATGGATAGTTTCTATGATGGCAACATCTTGGTGTCCTTGGCATTGATTTATTGACCCACAGGAAAGGTTCTTTGAAGGACAACCACAGACAAATAAATGACCAATTCTGGGTTTACCCATGGAATTTAGAAAATTTAACTAATAGACCCATGGAGGTCAAGGTACCTGGTTCTTAGGCAGGGATTCATTAAGGGGGCAGTTTAAAATCAAAGCTAAGAGATTATTATGTTTAAAAATCAATGTGGAGTTACTATAGTCCTTAATGAGAAAAAACTAAAATACTTCATATCCTAAAATTTCACTATAACGTAAACAGAGAGGATGACCCAAGACAATCCTGCTAATATTAAATACCAACAAAATGCTTTTTGATGGATTTCTACATACCGGAACCATCATTTTTATATATACTTAAAAAACACATTAAAACGGTTAGAGCACAGAAGCAATTGTAAGGCAGATCAATGTGATTTTTATTCACAACACAAATTCCATTTGTGAGAAAGAAGCATAGATTACTTCTCTTCAGAAAGATATTTACTATCAAGCATACTTAGCAAGTTATTTAGCTATCTGAAAAGATCTGAAACCAATTGGTCATATTTTATTTTTTAAGTAATTTATATTTTTACATGTATTCACATTATGCAATACCACACACTGCGGCGACAGGAAGAAAAAAAACATTTCCAAATACAATGTTAAATTATCTGTTCATTGCACAGTATTAAATATCCATTAATTAGCATTGAAATTATTACAGAGTATCTTATCCAACTAAATAAAGGAAATTTCACATCCACTACAGAAGAAAAATAAGCAATCGTGAGTCATAAGGGACCCAGTTACATAGTATTAAATAATATGTGAAGCTAGTTTGAAAGACATCCAGACAAAATACTTTTTCAAAAGTGAAAACCACAGCCTATAGATTAGGAAAATTTTACAGAAAAGAATAGCTCATGCCTGTCCTATGAGGCAACACCATTTGTATACAAGTGCCAAGAAATCAGGAGAAAGTTAGGATTTTAGCTGAGGAATCTAACAAAGCCTGGCATGAGGAATTTTCTTCATTAGTGTCACCAAAAGCAATCTCTGTGTTGCACCTGAATACACTTTATAATAGAATAAACATAGTAAGTTTCAGAGCAGGTTGTGTATACCTTGCCTTAATAGATTACACTTAATTTAGTACAATACAGCACGTCAAGTTTTAAAAATGCAAAATACACTTAATACACAGAATTTGCTTCCTCTGCTTTGCCTTAAAGAGGCCACCAAAGAGTCCATTAAACAGCCAGGGTTTTCTAGCTGATCCCTCTCCTTTCCTGGTGTAAGGAGAATACAACTGAAATGTCACCACACAGAGCCCTTCCCAAGTCAATCCCCTTCCCCTTCTGTTCTCTCACAGAAATGGCAGTTTTCTGTCACTGTGCTCCATCTTGATTGGCTTTGATCTTATGCTAGTCCCAGTGTAGAAAGCTCGCATTCTTCTTAAGAGTGGCCTGCCCCTCTTAATATCCCTTTAGGGAGGCCCCCAATCCAAAACACTTGATGATCTAAGCTTTTAAAAGTCTGTTCTCTGTTATAAACAGCAAGGACGAGGCCATTTTAGTTGCTTGCAAGAGGTTGATGTGGAGTCTGTGCCGTGCCGACTCTCTCCGATCTAAATTCTCTAAACATTAGCTTATCAATCTGTGAGTCCAATGGGTTGAGTGCCAACAGAAGTGGATCCGATTTGGCATGGAGAGGTTCTATCAACTCTCGCAGTGTATTAGCCTAATATGATAAAGCAGTGATACAATACGATGAAAAGACCTGCGGGTGCCATTATTTCTAAAGCACATTAGTATTTGTACTAGAAATACCATCATGCAATACCCATGAAGAGAAAGAGAAAAAAATATGGCTAGAATTGCATATGGTTTCAATACCATAATGTTTTTCTGTTGGCATGCAAATCTATTTGGCCATAAATGGGACACTTTTTGCTTTAAGCTTGGTTATTTGGAAACGCCAATCTTATGTATACAAAATAATACACAGCACAGATACATCTTTTCCCACCTCTATACTTGTATATGCACGTCTATAATTTTAATGAGAAAAGTTTGTTAAAAGTATTCTTCATACACATGTAAAATGACCAGTCTTTCAAGGAAATTAAACTGTATTTCTATATGAGATCTTTCCTCAAATTCATCCAATGAAGAATTATGAGGAAAAGTTTTCTGGTCTACCTTCTATCTAACTACTCTGATATATATTTGTTAACCACGTGCTAATCGGTGACATAAAAGAGTCAGCTCGTGTGGCTCCAATGAGGAGGCCAAATGCTGACCAACACAAAATGAAGAGAAATGAAAAGCTCTAACAGGGCAAATGTGATGAAAGGGTGACTTTACAACGGAACATGAGCCATATGCCAAGGAATTAAGAAACTAGAAGAGACTAAAGTTTCTGAGTGACCCGGGAAACGAAGAACAATTGGGATAAAATAAACTGTAGTCTCTTTTAGTTCTTTTTTTTTTTTTTTTTGATTTTGAGGAATCCACATACTGTCATGAGCCACAAGTGTTCTTTCTGGCCTAGGGCAGAATTTTATCTGCAATATCCTGTAATAGCTTTTGAGTATATTAAGAAGGAACTAGGTGAGAAGGCGTGTTGTTCATCACTACCTCCCTTAGAAAATGAGAAGGGTGTGAGTAGCCCATAGCACTGTATCTGGAAAACAGAATGCAGCATAGTTCAGAAATCAGCAGAACTAATTTTTGTTTATTATAGCATACCATTCTTTTATAGAAAAGGAGCTGGGAATGAAATAATATTCATATGTAAGTCAAATGAAACAAAAGGTAATACCTACTTTTAGAGGAAATTATAATATTGGAATGCTAGCTCTGGCTTCTATCACTTTGTTTCATAAGGCCATGGAATTTCTTTTTTTCTTAATAATTTTTAATGTTGACACGATTGCAGGTGTCCCCCTTTCCACCCCCCTTTGCCCACCTCTACCCTCCTTTACATGGGGTATGCACATCGTCTTTAGCTAATCCCTTCGTCTTCTTTATCCAGTCACCTCACCCTCCTCCCCTCAGGTACTCTCATGGAATTTGAAACAGAAAAGTCACAGGCAATCTAACCTTGGGCACAAGTTAATTTCTAAGTTTGAACTGTTCCTAATTTATCTATGCAATTCAAACATTTTGTAAGTTGTTGTTTTGAACACACCCCTTATTTCCCCTCCGAGACAAATGTTACATGAGTAGTTTAATTTCTAGTGCACTTAACCCATACTAAACCAGACCTAGAGGCCTGGTAATCAAGTCACGATTAGTTACACTTAGGAGGTTATTTCTATAGCATGGCCGAATTCTACTCCAAGATACTGGAAACACTTGCTCAATTGAGTGCCTTACCAAAGTGCAGGTTGGTGAGGGGAGGACTGCTATTTTCAAAATGACTACATTTAGTTCCCAAAGTGTATATACAGGGTGGGACAAAAGTAGGTTTATAGTTGTTCGCATGGAAAATAATACAATAATTACTAAATAATAATGCAAGAATAAACTGTATTTTGTGTACTCACAACTGTAAACCTCTTTTGCCCCCACCGTGTATTAGCATAAGAGGAGATAGCCCGCCCAGGGCAAGGTGTCTCTTCAACTAGTAGTGATCAGGACCACTGGCTACCAAATCTCAGGGCTGGAGGTCTGCTTGTTAAACACAGATTTCTGGGCCCTACCCCTAACCTACTGAATTAGAATTTCTGGGTATGGAACTTGGGACTCTGCATTTTAAGCAAACAACCTGGGTGATTCTTGTGCCCACTACAGTTTGAGACCTGCTTCAGGCCAGTCACACTGGGTAGGGCTGTTTGGAGTGATGCCAATTTTTGGGCATGTCACATAGCATTTCATTCTTAGTTCCATCACCAGTATAACATTGTATTACATAGCTCAAATAATTTCAAGGTTTTTGCCATGGAATCTGATGGAAATATTTTGGTCTACTGAGAATACTACTAGAATAAATTCTTTACACCTATTCTTTTATGTACTATTAAATAGTTCCTCTTTATTTTTAAATATGTTTTTATTGATTTCAGAGAGAAAGGGAGAGGGAGAGAGAGATGAAAAAATCACGGATGAGAGATAATCACTGATCAGCTGCCTCCTGCATGCTCCCTACCAGGGTTTGGGCTGGCAACTTAGGCACGTGCCCTGACCTGGAATCGCACCCTGACCTCCTGGTTCATAGGTCAATGCTCAACCACTAAGCAACACTGGCCGGGCTAACTAGTTCCTCTTATTTTAAAAATTAAATTAAACTTTAATATACCATGATATTTAGTGATAAGAAAATATTCAAAATACATTAAGTTAAGGAATGAAACAAGAGTATGTTAATAATATTTATATATGTTTGGCTTATATATTGCATATAAATTATAAAAAAGATAAGAAATTAATCGTGTGCAAAAGCTAAAATGTACTCATTTAAGCTACACAATTTTATGCTATATTTTAAAAAATCTTTATTGTTGAAAGTAGTACAGATGTCCCCTTTGTTTGTGTGTTTTTCTCCCGTTGACTCCCTCCACCCCTCCCAGGCCTTCACCACTCTATTGTCTGTGTCCTAGATAGTTCCTCTTTATTCTTGAGGCAAACAGAACAACTATAAAGATACTTCCAGACTCATGCCCATTAAACCCACTGTACATATTTGTGTGTGCATTCTGAATGTCAAGTATGAGCAGCATTGGCAGGCCAGGAGGGTCAGATATGATGGACTAGTACATGGTTAATCTACATGAAATTTCTAAAACACAAAAACAAACTTGCTTCATAATGACACTGTTCCATGAAAGCCTATCTTTTGTGAATCTCATATTTTTATCTTTTACTTTTTTGCAAGTCCCTTTCTGGTTCTTAAAACTCTACCTTTCTCTACCTTTGTGTTTTTATTGGGCTTTCTAGCTCTTGAAAACTTCATTTATCCCCAAATAGTCAAAATAATTCAAACCAGTTAAATTATTTATAATGACAGACTAATTTGATTCCTGTTTTTTTTTTTAAAGAACAAGCAGAAATTGCATATAACTTAAAAAGCAAACAAATCATATGGCTCTTGATTGTTTTTTGTGTGTCAATATCCTAATTATAAAAATATTTCCACCCCACTGGTGTGGCTCAGTATCAATGGTTAGATTCCAGGTCAGGGCACATGCCTGGATCTCTGATCCCCAGCAGGGCGGGGCAGGGTGGTGCAGGAAGCAGCTGATGGATGTTGATGTTCCTCTCTTATCAATGTTTCTATCTCTCTCTTTTTTCTCCCTTCCTCTCTTTCTCAAATCAATAAAAATATATTTTAAAATTCTCCACTTACTGCTATTGAAATAAACTTCACTATTTACCAAGCTTTTAATCAACTGCATTTTGAAACAGCAGCAACATATCTAAGCTACCCTAAGAAAATCAGTAATATTTCTATTTGGCATATTACTTAACAAACATTTATTGAGCTTTCTTTCATCACTGAAACCTCCAATTGTGAGGCCACCTGCCAAGTTGTATAAAAAGAAACAGCTACTGTTTCCCTGTTACTAAACCACTATGTAATGCCATGTTGAGTCATGTACAGGATGACTTATTCCATGGATCTGCTTCCCGTTCAAGCTCTTCACAGGTTGAATCTATGTAGGCTATGTTGAGGATCATGTTTCTTTCCCTTTTTGTTTTATGAATTTAAAAATCTTCCTACTACAGACAGGTCAAATAGTAAGCAGGAAAAGAAATTCTAGAAATACAAGTTTTAGAAATGTAATCTGGCTTCTAATAATGTACCTGCTAGGAATAGCTGATGATCCCAAATCAAATGCCTGAGGGTTAGATTATAGGGTAAGGATGGAGGCAGAAATATTTGCAAGAGAAAATCTTTTCCTTAATGAATGAAAGAGAAGAAAAATATATGAAAATGGAAACAGGAAATCCTTAAGCTAGAATAGCACTTGGAAAGATTCCTATTTCTGTCTGAGTTTTAAGAGGAAACTTTGTTTCATTTATTCACTTCCATTGTCGGTAAGCTTGAGGGCAAATTTAAGGGCAAAGCCACTGACTACTGGTCTTAAGCTGCTTGCAGATAACAAAGGTCACCAACAGCGGACATCCCAGCCTATCAAATATAACACTTGCAGAGCTCCTGGGAGAACAGAACTGTTTTGTGTGCTTAAAAAACATATTTCTGGAACACCATTATCTGGAGCCTCTCCTTCTTCTAGTGTATGTGTTCATATTTAAGTTTTTCTTTTGGAAAATGGGAGTATCTAACACCATGGATAATCATCAGTGATAATTACTTTCTCGGTGTAAATATTGAAAAGAGGGGACTGATGCCTTTGGTTCCGAATGATAAGACCAAGAGAGAGACTTGTGAATTTCGAGGGCCTGATCTGTCATAAAGGTTGAGCTATCAGAGTCTGAAAATTTGTTTATTTGCTTATTTTAAAATGTAAGACCATAGAAGGAAGGAATTGACAAGTCTTTGTTTTTATTTTATGAACGACAAGTAAAATTTTCATGATAAAGTATTCTTTTTCAAAATAAAGTGGTTAATTGTAAAAAGTAATATAGTGCCATACTTATAACACTTTTGGAGATCTTTAATGAGCAATTCCAGGTAAAATAAAATATTTGATGAACTTTGCCATAGGCTAAACCAGATAAGGAAATACTGTTTCCAGATAATTAGAATGTTCCTCTAAATTGCCAAATCACAATTCCATCCTCTGTGTATAATTCACAGGAGAGAGAGTATTTCCTTATGAAAGTAGTATCTCATCTTAATGTACCTACTGCTATACTCTGACCTTAGAGTGCCTTTAGGACTTAACTAGTTATTATGAGTATATCACGCGCTCTGGCTTTTTCTGTCTGCATTAAAAACCACTATCTGAAATGAAGGCAAACCTAAAATACACTTTAAAAGAAACTTACATATTAGCAACAATTGAAAAGGTCTTTTATATGTATTAGTCACAGAAGTACTTGATATGTTAAGTCAATTGACCACCAATTTATTTTCAATTAAGTGCCTATAGATATTTCAGAAAAATGTACTATGGAATTTTGCCACATTATATTGTCGTCTCAAATGTCACCATTCAGAATTTAAAATAGAAAATGGGAAGGATTCAATTTTATAGATATGTAAAGTTCAATAAGGATTTAATGTGCACCTACAGGTAGATATAATATATCAAATGTTAGGGATAAATATACAAAGATGATAGTCTGACCTCAAAGAGTTCATGATATAGTTGCACAACCCCTTCCCCAATTGCTCTTAAAATTTTATAGTTAAGAATTATCATTAAAATACTGCTCTACTTTATTAAGTACATGTATATGTGTATATATATATATGTATATATATATACACACATACACATAGACAGATTCAATTATATAACTAAAATGTAAATATACAATTACCCTAATAATGTATATTAGATGTAATTATACTATATGTAATTACATTAATAATGCTGTATGACCATATTAATTTTAATTAAACATACACAGAAAGTAAAAATATTTGAAATGCACAGCAAATTTAAAGGAGACAAAAAATGAATGTACATATGTATGTATATATAAAATATAAAACAGCTTAGTTATGATGCTTACAATGGACTTTAAAACTGAAGGGGAATATAATATGCCACCCTAACATATGCCACTTTGGCACCTGAATTATTTTGAGCTGAAGGTAATTAAGAAGGAGCAAACACAGAAAAATCTTTGGCTGTTCCCCATCTACCTAAAAGCAGGATATAAATTTCTCCTTTTGAATTTGTTCCTCCTCTCCTCTTCCATATCAGAAGAACAACCCTTATCATTGGAGACAGAAATTTGGCATCAAGATGTGTCAGCACAAGCAAAACTTACTAAAATAACCCTTATCTTATGTTAGTTTCCCCCATATATTTACTTTTCCAAAATTTACCTACCAAGAAGCCCCAAACCCCTTTCCTTTATCTTATCACTTTTTCTACAATTTATCACATTTTGTTAAAATGGTATTTAGGGCTCCAAGTCTAACAGCTTATTTGGGTCTTCTTTTCTATGAAGGCTTCTGTGTACATAAAAGTTAAAATATTAACATAGAATAAAATTTATATGCCTTTCCTCTTGTTAATCTTTTGTCAATTTAATTTGTGGGCTCCAGCCAAAGAACATAGACTAGAGAAAAAGTTTTTTTCCCTTTCCTATAAAACATTTATATAAACTCTTAAACCATTCCATCCTAATTCATCCCTATATTTAAACATTTCATAAAGTTATTTTGAGATTAATAAAAGAATCCTATTAAAGTCCAACCAGACAACCTTCCCTATAAATTTTTCTTTCAGCAACGTGGGTGGATAACAGTTTATTGGCAGAATGGGTTGCTGTTGCAACCTATTTTATGATTAATATTACTTATTTTAAAATAAGCTCTTTAAAATTCTCATTTCTAAATGAAGTAGCTTCAGAGGTAACATACCTGAAGTCTGAGACATTAGCACACTATAGGAAATAGACTTTTTATTCCCTAATACTTTAGAGATGAACAATGCATATTTTTAATTTATGAGAAATTTTAACCTCGACCACCACCTTACCTGGTTATATTTAAAAGACATATTTAAACAGATCACATTCTGTCTGGATGATAATTGGTGTGAAGTAACTCAGTGATGAGAACTGCCAATGGGGTGAACAGGTAAGTCATATATGACATAACCACTTCATCTGTAACTATGACTGGTCTGCCAAAATGAAAAGGCAAATTGGGACCAACCACACCTAACTTGTTTTCTTGTCTTTTTCTTTCAATGGGTCCTTTGACCCTTCCAATCCTACTAGGACATTCTCTTTCCTACCTGGTAAGTACTCTAAAAAAGCAGTTCCAATCTTATCTGAACCTTAAACCACTTAAGTGAATGCGTGATAAAAATGATTTTACTTCCATGACCCAAGCTATTTAATTTGTCCATTGCACTTTAGCCTCAATTCTCCAAATTGGATATCCTGGTGAATAACAGATAAGAGTATTTGTACCTGGGGAGTTGGGGTTATAAAGATACATGTAGTATATCCACTCCATCAGAACCTACTCATAGTAAACAAAGGACTTTGCTCTATGTCAAGTTGCTGAGCAGCAAACACCACCTGTGATCAGTACATGTTGATGCTATGCAAATTGTATTTTTACCGCCCAGTTTCTCTAGTAAATAGACAGTCAATGGCACAACTTTTTAATTCTTGAAAATTTGATCTAAAATAAATATTTATATAGAAGGTATTTCAAATTAACAGTAACATAGATCTTTGTGAACTTTTACTCTATAGAGTCAACCCTATTCTTATTCTAAATTCATACACTATCCTCAAAGTACTGCCATCTTGATTTTAGTGGAATTACTTAAAAAAATCATTCAGTATCAGCTTCAGTTACATGATATCCCTCCTGATGAAATGAGGGAAAAACTGAGGTATTGATTTGCAAAAGTGAATGAAATACTACATACTTTTCAATGAAAGTACAACAGTGGGTGTGTGGGTGAGTGTGCGTGGGGTTTGGTGCAGAGTAAGTAAAGGAGTGATTTCTGCTAAAATTTATTTATTTATTTATTCTTTTAAATTGATTTTTTCTTAATCCTCACCTGAGGATATTTTTTCCACTGATTTTTTAGAGAGAGTGGAAAGGAGGGATGAGGGGGAGAGAGGAAGAGAGGGAGAGAGGGAGAAAGAGATGTGAGGGAGATACACATGAATTGGTTGCCTTCTGCAGGCACCCCATGGAGGGGGGTGGGGGCGGGGATGGAACCTTCAACCCAGGTAGGTGCCTTTGACTGGGAATAGAACCTGAGACCCTTTGGTGTGCAGGATGACGTTCTAACCACTCGGGAACATCGGCCAGGGCTTGTGCTAAAATTCTAAAGACATTATTTCCTCTCATGCTGTAACATCGTTTATGATTGTAGAAAATTGAAGTAGATTTCTGCTTACTTATTCTGGCTGAGCTTACAATATTACAAAAAAATTACAATATTGATTTCTCCCCTTCAATAACTTCCAAATGTTAATGCCTTATTACTAACTTCCTTGGCATACCAACCTGACATTTGGTATCATTTGCTTATTAACAACTCTGGCAAGGAGAGCAGCTTTGGGGCCACTGCCAACTGAATTTCTTAGCAATAAAGACAACAAAAATACCTTCCCTAGCAAAGTAAATGCCAAGAAAGTTAAAAAGAAAATGTAAAATCGACATCATTAAAATGTTCATACTACCCAAAGCAATCTATAGATTTAATGCAATCCCCATTAAAATACCAAAGGCATATTTCACAGACCTAGAACAAACTCTCCAAAAATTCATATGGAATAAAAAAAGACCCCAAATAGCCGCAACAATCTTGAGAAAGAATAAGAAAGGCGGAGGGATCACAATACCAGATATCAAACTATATTACAAAGCCACTGTTCTCAAAACTGCCTGGTATTGGTACAAGAACAGACATATAGACCAATGGAATAGAACAGAGAACCCAGAAATTGACCCAAGCCATTATGCTCAATTAATATTTGACAAACGAGACAAGAACATACAATGGCATCAAAACAGTCTCTTCAATAAATGATGTTGGGAAAATTGAACAAATACATGCAAAAAAAAATGAAACTAGACCACCAACTTACACCAAACACAAAAATAAACTCAAAATGGATAAAGGACTTGAATATAAGATGGGAAACCATAAAAATCTTAGAAGAATCCATAGGCAGCAAAATATCAGACATATGGCGTAGTAATATCTTTACTGATACAGCTTCTAGGGCAATAGAAACTAAGGACAAAATAAACAAACTAAAAAAGCTTCTGCACAGCAAAAGAAACCATCAACAAAACAACAAGAGAGCCCACTGCATGGGAGAACATATTTACCAATGTTATCTCCGATAAGGGCCTAATCTTCAAAATTTACAGGGAACTCATACACGTTAACAAAGGAAGATAAACAATCCAATAAAAAATGGGCAAGAGACTTATATAGACACTTTTCGACACAGGACATCCAGAAGGCCAGGAGACATATGAAAACATGCTCAAAGTCACTAATCATCTGAGAGATGCAAATCAAAACAACGAGGTACCATCTCACACATGTTAGAATGGCTATCATCAACAATTCGATCTCACTCATATATGGAATATAATGAACAACATAAACTGATGAACAAAAAACAGATCCAGAGACAGAGAAACATCAATCAGAACGTCAAACCTCAGGGAAGATAGGGGACGGTGGGGGTAAGGGGGAGAGATCAACCAAAGGACTTATATGCATGCATATAAGCCTAATCAATGGACACAGACAACAGGGGGGTGGGGGCATGAATGGGAGGTGGGCGGTAATGGGGGAATAAGGACACATATGTAATACCTTAATCAATAAAGAAAAAAAAAAACACAATTCGACGAACGACAAGTGCTGGCAAGGATTTGGAGAAAAAGGAACCCTCATGCACTGCTGGTGGGAATGCAGACTGGTGCAGCCACTGTGGAAAACAGTAACTCCCATTTGACCCAGTAATCCCACTTCTAGGAATATATCCCAAGAAATCAGAAACACTAATAAGAAAGGACATATGCACCCCTTTGTTCATAGCAGCACAATTTACAATAGCTAAGATTTGGAAACAGCCTAAGTGCCCATCAGCAGATGAGTGGATTAGAAATCTGGTACATCTACACAATGGAATACTACACTGCTGTAAAAAAGAAAAAACTCTTACCATTTGCAACAACATGGATGTACATGGAGAGCATTAAACTAAGTGAATAAGCCAGTCAGAGAAAGATAAATATCACATGATCTCACTCATTTGTGGACTATAATGAACAATATAAACTGATGAACAAAAACAGATCCAGAGACAGACAAGCATCTAACAGACCATCAAACTTCAGAGGGAAGACAGGGGAGGGGGTTTAGAGATCAACCAAAGGACTTGTATGCATGCATATGAGCATAACCAATGGACATAGACACTAGGGTGATGAGGGCATGTGCTGGGGGGTGGGGGTAGCCAGGGAGAGGTCAATGGGGGAAAAAGGAGACATATGTAATTCTATATGTAATACTTTAAACAATAAAGAATTTAAAAAAAGAAAAAAGAGAAAATGTAAGAGACATTTGTAAGAACCTAAAACAGTACTTTAAGTGTTACTTATCAGAATTAATGTTTTTATTTATCTCCAACCTATTATAAATCTAATCTCTTACCTTAATAACATTTTCATATTCTCTGTTTTTCACTCTACAATTACATCATAGACTATTCTCACAAATCCCCATTGTTAAAGTCATATATACATACATATATATATATAAAACAATAAAAATTTTTTAAAAAGAACACATTAGAATACAGCTGTAATGGTGTGTATGATCTTCCAAAGATAATTCATCAGCTCTATCTGGATGTGCTAAAACTGGATTTATAGTTATGATGAAAGGTCTAGAATAACTTGACTCATACTGATATTATTGTGAAAAAGTGAAGAACTAATGTAAAAGACACTTATACTAGATTTAGAAACAAATTTAGACAATCCCAATCTAGAATTAAAAACATTCTAATATCACTGTAAAATATACATTAAATGCATTTACTACTATTTAGGAAAACTGTCACACAATTTGAAATGAAACATTACTCCATAGTGGTTGACTAAGCAATGTATATACCATATTTACACACAAAACCAGAACATGACCAAGGAAAATGTCATGATGACATTTTCTTTCCTCCTTATTGTAAATCTTGAAGCACAGAACTAGAAAGTCTGTTTTCTCTTTTTGGGAAATCAATAAATAACTTCAAAAACAGAAGCTGGAATTCTTCCTTAACCAAACAATACACTTTAATTATAGAACAGACCTTGGGGACCAAAGTCTTAGTTTTAGCCATACTAGGAATGGTTTCAGACCTTAGTTGTGTGGGTAGATCTGGTCTCCATGGCAATGAAAAAGTCAGCCTGGGAAGTAGAAAGAACTGTGGTACATTGCTCCCTCTAAAAACAGACAAGCTGAAATCAAATGCAGCTTCTGTATTTAGCATCAACAAAGGAGGAAGATCCAGTGAACTTGTACCATACCTCAAGAGTTGCCATGGCAATCTCCTAAGAAAGGTGGGTCACAGATACCCACATCAATTACTACTAAAAAGTCAAATCAAAAGCCAGAATATATGAGTTAAAAGTAGTAATTTATTCACTAGTTCTGATTTTGGTTTTCTTAAATAGGATCTAGGAGTTGAATATGCAGAAAGTGTAAGAATTTCACTAGAGTTCACTTTGGTAATAAACTTTCATTTCATACTACATACTGCATAATACAAGTGATAAATATGAAGCTGGAAATAGATGAAAGTGTGAATGTTGCATTCTTAAGTAATTCCTTTCAGGGCACATGAATCCACTTTTCAGATTTTAAGAGGTGATAGGCATTAAAGTTTTATCAGGAGAGAAAACACAGCATATCAAATTTAGCATCTGTGAGTAGGAACTGGGAAGATCAGTGGCATCTCCCAAATTTACTTCCAAATCTGTTGCTTTTCTACATCCTAAAAGATTTTTTTTTAAAAAAGAAGATCCTTTAGCCAATACAAGAAAAGGCAGAAATATTTGGATTGTTCCAAAGAAGATGAATAAAGTGGAACTTGGAAGGAAAAAGTAAAATAGCCAGGCGGTGTTGCTTAGTGGTTGAGCGTGGACCAGAAGATCATGGTTCCATTCCTAGTCAGGGCACGTGCCCGGGTTGCGGGCTTGATTCTCAGTGTGGGGCGTGGGACACGCAGGAGGCAGCCAATTAGTGATTCTCTCTCATCATTGATGTTTCTATCTCTCTCTCCCTCTCCCTTCCTCTCTGAAATCAATAAAAATACATATTTTTAAAAAAGTAAAATAACTTTGGCCACCACATGAAATACTTTCCAAACTGGTCTCAAGACACTCTTGGGATGGATATATATATATTTAAATATCCCAATATTAACTTCCACAAATTAGCTATAAAAGGAATCATGTCAATGTATAAAATACTAAGAGCTTTGACTCAAGTGGTAAAATTGTTTCACAGTTTATACATATAATGGTACATAGTCTTTGGACACTGGTTAAATACAATTGAAAAGTGCACTAATTATCACTTTTAGTAATAAAAGATAAAGTGATATGCAGGTTTTTGCTTTACTTGATGGAGCATATTAGTGGTGATCTTGACCTGCTATGATAAAACTTAAAATTTTTCGTTTCCTTTATATTGGTTTAATATATAGAGGAAAAGGAGACATTTTTTTTTGCTAAATTTTAACTTGAATTAAAATAACAGATCTGAAGGGGCAATATGTGATTGAGAGCATGCACTCTGCTGCCAGAATGTCTTTGTCTGGAACTCCTACCTGCTATTAACTGGCTGGGAGTCCTGGATCATGTTATTTAAACTAAATTTCCTCCTCTACAAGATAAGGATAACAGTATTTACCTCTGAGGATTGTTGTCAGGACTTAATGAGCTATATTATGCAAGGACCTTAGAATAGTGCCTTAGAAAAGTTAGCACTCATTAAAAAAGTTAGCTATTATTTGTGATAGGTTAATGTGTTCAATAAACCTACAAGATTTAAACAAAACACACCATACTATAGATGTGTTGGCTTTTCCTTGGGGGAAGGCAATTCTAAGAAAATAGCTTCTCTCTCTACATGAGGAAAGAATGAAAGATTCAGATTTATGGGCATGCTTGGCCTTACAGATTGCATCTCTAGTCTAGACTAGCATACCTTTATGGACAATATAAATCATCAAAATGTCTTTCCCTCAATAGAAAGGTAGAGTACATAGGAATGATAGTTTTCCTGAGGCAATAGTGATAGTAAAAGGCCAAATACATATAATTCAATCATTCCATTCAGAATGTCCTTGAAGTCATATTTAAAATGATTTTATTTAAAGCTGACCAGTTCATGATGCTGTAAACCTGACTGAAATAAGTTAATTGAGATTTACTTTAGAATGGAGTTAGCAAGTTAAAACATCTTCAATTTTCACTTCCTTATAATTCAAGTTATTTTCATTGGATATATTTCACTAAATATCAGAAATATATAATAAATCGTTAATATAAGTTGGCTTCTTTTTACATATCAATGGGTATTTCCTTCTTGCCATTAGCTTATTTTATACATGACTATGGCAAAGTGTTCCAAAGTGTTTTTTTAAAAGATACAAACATAAAGAGGGATATTGAAGAGTTGTTTTGAAATATAAGAGCCCTCTGTGTAAGAATCTTGCTGTCAAATCCAAAAACATCACACATTTCAGTTTGTCATCATGGTGAACCATGCCACCTCTGAAGTATCACAGCTCTCCCTGATTATAGCATCTCCTTCTATCTCTTCCATTATGTCTAATCTTTGATCTCATTAAGAACACAACCCCCTCCTGAATTCACTTCCTTTCCAATCTACACCACTGACTAGACCCCTTAATTCCCTTGCCTTCTTGCATATACACTACACATACACTTTCCAATATTTAGCCTTCTGCTTTCTTACTCCTGCCTGCCACTGAGCATTACTAGAGAAAAGGGTATACCCATGATGATTGGTACTGTTCTAAACTTCTGTTTTCTGTCTTTTTTTCCATCATTCAGGACTACTTGGCAGACCTCTTATTAGTGTGTGGTTAGCTCAATTTCCAATTCCCCATTGGGGGTGCTCCAAGCTTCTATTAAATTCTTTGAGACTTTCTCTACCTGTGGATCTTCCATTGAGTGGATAACTGTTTGGCTCCACATTTGCAGAGGGGATAAAGCACTTCTCATCTGAAATAGTTTCCTAACTGGTCCTTATCTTACTTGTATTCTCCCACACCAATACATTTTCTGCACTGCTATCAGAGTGACCTTCCTAAAACTTACATCTCAATATGTCACCTTCCTACTGAGATATCCAAAGCTCTCCATGTGTTTTTTTTTAAAGATACAATCCAAACTTCTGAATATGGAATACTAGGACCTTCAAATTTTAGTTGTAGTATACTTTTTTTTTTGTCTCACCTGTACCTATCTGTTACTATATGCCATATTTCTATCAATTATTATTTGTTTTTCTTCATTTTGCCCTTGCTGATGCTGTGTTTTTTTTTTTTTTTTTACTACATGGACTGTAACCCCCTTTCTTTTGCTCTTTGTGAAATTTTATTTGTCCAGCTTAAATGTCATATCTTCTGGGAGGTCCTGTCTGATTTCACAAGGCAGAAATAGTGAAGAACTTTTAAGTTCTTTCATGGAATGTACAATGTTCATCTTTTAAGATATTTAATATGCTGCACATTTGTTGCAAAAAATTACATCTGGATATTTTTCTCTCCCATTAGATGACAAGTTTATAAATTCTGTGATTGTTTTTCTTTTAAAATATATTTTATTGATTTTTTACAGAGAGGAAGGGAGAGGGATAGAGAGCTAGAAACATCAATGAGAGAGAACATCGACCAGCTGTCTCCTGCACACCCCCTACCGGGGATGTGCCTGCAACTAAGGTACATGCCCTTGACCGGAATCAAACCTGGGACCTTTCAGTCCGCAGACCGACGCTCCATCCACTGAGCCAAACCGGTTTCGGCTGTGATTGTTTTTCTTTTAGTACTTAGCAGAGTAGATACCCAGGACATCGTGGTAGCGCCATAAGTATTACTAGTACTTTAATTAAATCACTAAAATACATTTTACTTTAATGTATAATTATATGAGGTCCAAGCTGAACACTGAATAAAGAATTCTACTGAACAACTGGGTAAAATACTGTAACCTCAGTAGATTTTTTTCAATTTTAGTAAGAACTAAAGTCTTTGATATGAAATGTGGTGGGAGGGAACTTTAGGAAGGTAAGTCACTGAGGCCAAAGAATGCTATTTTTGGCACTGTTATGTCAAGAAAGAATGATCTAGACCTTTTATGAAGTGATAGTCTATCTACTGTTAAAGGGCGTTTTCTTTGAATGCCCTGGATTTCCAAGTTAATACTAGTAAATATAGCCTACAAATACTCTCTAAAGGTCTTCTGTAGACTGAGGCTGACTAGAAGGAACTACTGCAAAAAATTATCTTATCACCTTGCTACCTTGGGGAGATGTTGTAAGGTTTGCAGCCAAATTGCTTGATATGGTTTTAATGCTATGTCTAAAATTTAGTCTTTTTAGAAGAGTTTGAATGGCTAGGTTTTTGTACCACATGGATCAGGCAAAATAGTTATCATTATGACATAACATTAGGTACTGTTTTAACATTTTAAAATGCCATATTACGTATGTATTCATTTCTATATTTCCATAAAGTACTGAAAAATAACAGTAGTCAAAATTTACCCAAAGATTTGAATGATTTATCCATTTGTTCATTCCTTTAAAAACTTTTATAATATAGCATGCTTTTATTTTAATAATCTATTTTCAAAACAGAGTTAAGATTGTTTTAATTCTAAATAAGCATTCTCCAATCACTAAAAATATCTGATTTCTGATAACATTAGTGGATCAATTAAGTGGCTTTTTAAAATATTCAGTCATCACATTAGAGACAGTTATAACATGGGAATTAGTATTCTCTCCCTTTCTCAAATCTAATGGTCTCTATCACGCTCTAATTTAATTGGGCACCACCTGAATTATGAGCTAATGGGGGTAATATACAAGCATGTCAGATATCTGCAATTTAAGACAAGCTCTGATTTTAGAAACTGGGCAATAAATAGAATACAAGCTCAGTCAGGTAGATAAATTGATATACAAAACTTAGGGGCAGCCTATTCCTTTTCATATCAAAAAAGGATTCCACATTGCTCCTCATTCTTTAGCCATAAGAATTATAATGTTATAGACACATTTATCATTTTAACTACACTAATCTCAATTGCAAATACAATAAAATGTTTTTGAGTTTTTAGTCATTGGTCAAATATACAACCTGTTAAAAATATCTGGTTTATGATTGCTTTTAATATTTCACCTTTAGGATGATAACCAAGCCCTGCTTAGCGACCTTTTTTTTTTTTAAAATCCTCACCTGAGGATATTTTTTTCATTGATTTTTAGAGAGAGTGAAAGGGCAGGAGGAGGTGGGGGAGAGAGAGAGAAACATCGATGTGAGAAAGACACATCAATTGCTTGCCTCTCACACATGCCTGGACCAGGCTGCAACCAAGGTACATGCCCTTGATCTGCATTTGAACCTGAGACCTTTGGTCTGTGGGCCGATGCTTTAACCACTGAGCAAAACCGGCCAAGGCTGCTTAGCAAGCTTTTGATGATTGTCAAGAAAAAAAAACTGTTATGTCTTTCTTCTTTTTTTTTTTAAACTTAAACAGAATGTGATAGAATAGCTTTGTATTCTGTGAAAAAATTTTATTAACTGACTTAAAGCTCCTAGTCGATGTCAATCATCTCAATAGTCTAAAAAGATAGTTCTGAATATTAGCAATGCATAGGACTTCTTAGACATTTCAGAAACTGAAGAATGATTTAATGCCACCAGCAGAAATATTATTGATGCTTAGGTAGTGAATCTTTCAAGTAATTTGGCTGTCTCATTATCAGTGTTGGGGTATATTTATTAAACCCTAAAAACCTGACAGTCATTTATAAACTCACTGCTCAAAATAATAGGTGGTATTGCTAAATTTTAGCTGGAATTATAGAATAGCTATTCCATTCTCTTTTTTATTCTCCATATCATAAATGATCAGAAACCAATTTTTGGATACCCGTGTCTTCTTCTTTCAACAGTATGCAGTGTTTTATAAGCTATAAGTTCTTCAAATAGTTTTATTTAATATTTATTTAATCTTGGTTCCATACAATGAAGCACATGCTATAAACCTTGTTTATTTTTGAAGGGCTAAATCTAGTTTGTTGGTTTATTTGTTTTTCTCTTCAGCTAGGTTAATTATTCAGTTGGGAAAGGTATTATCACTAGCTATGTGTTAAAATCTTAAGGAACATGGACAATGTAGTTCAATGAAAATTTGTATTTTTCTGTCTGAAGTTTTAAAATCATATTTCTTATCATCTAGCATCCATATCTGACTGTGTGTTACCTCTCCTCACCATTAGAAAAACATAAACAAAATACAGAATTTTACTTTTCATTAAATCATACATTATAAAATCTTACCATGTATTCCCTAAAATCATAATAAAATAGAAAGCTTTCAAGAAATACCCTTTTTAATAGACAGGCAGCACATTTCTAGCACTGGTTACATTATAGCAAGATAATCTAATACACAAAAATACTCAGATGTCACCCCATAAGCTTTTTAGAGCAGAAACTGGTAGTACAGTTTTATTTTCCTACCAAGACAATATTTTATATAAAAGAGCTTAACATGAAGAGGGTTGAATACAACTTGTTTCGATAATTTAAGGCTATAATTTATAGGGGGTGTGAGTTGGGTTACAATGTAGAAATAATAATACTTAGAACCACTGAAAGAAGTTGATCAAGGAATATGGCTGATCAGAAAGAGGAATCCGCTCTAAAAAAATAAGGTATTCTTATTTTGTTACCCTTACTAGAGTCTGTAAACAGCTAAGGTCTGTATGTTTCTAATATTCTATACTGGCACATTATGGTATTTATTGAGGGATGCAAAAACAAAGGATTAAAAATCTTGCGAACTGTCCTAATGAAGTCACCTAATTTTCATAGCTCTAGTTTTCCCATTATTTTCAGTATAAAAGCTGGCAGATCAGTTTCTATGAAACCGTATGAAGATGAAAAAATGTAATGTATATAGCTTGAGCTCCAATACTTTTCTTTTGTAACCAATATACTGATTATAGAAATTAATGCATTAATATGAAATTAATACATATAAGTAATTGCTGTGCACATTAAAACCCTGATAATTTCATGTCTCAAAAATATAAAGAAATGAGTAAAAATCTATGTGGGAATCTAACATTGAACAACAGGGAAGAACTAAGTGGCACTCTAGACATGAATGGGACTAGAAGAAATTCTGTATTTTGTTTATGTTTTTCTAATGGTGAGGAGAGGTAACACACAGTCAGATATGGATGCTAGATGATAAGAAATATGATTTTAAAACTTCAGACAGAAAAATACAAATTTTCAATGAGAAATTGTTTTTTTTTAAAATGAAATTCTTGTAATACAACTGTAAACTGTCCCAATTAGCGAGGGAAAGGAGATACAGCTGAAGTCAACAAGAATGTTCCTTAGAAAAAGCTTTGGTTTAAGGAGGAGTTCTATAAAAGATGGGAAAAGAGGCGACTAGGAATTAGCAAGCAGAAAATAATACCAATTGCTTGTGAGAGGAGGCCAGGAAGGAAATGTTCAGCTGAGACTTTTGAAAAAACTAAACATGGAGTTTTTTTTAAAATTAAAAAAAAAGACAAAAGAAAGTAGAAGCATATGGCTTCAATATTTCAGACTTTTTCTACATGGAGAAAATTCTTCAACTAGTACATTAAAAAAATAAATGCTTCTCGATATAAGAGACTACTAAGACCCACTTTGTGGTCTCTTTGAGGCAGTGGAATAATATTAGGAACTGAATGATCTTTTTGAAAATTAGCTTAGGGCGACTGTCAGAATGCCCTGAACCTTACTGCTTCAAGAAAGTTCTCTTATTCAAACAAAAGTCAGCATGGGTTCTACAGAAAACACAATGATAATTCTGATATAGGAACATAGTGAAGTTTTAGAAGACATTGTGATTGGGAGTAGTTTCATTTTTAAATATCAACTGAAGGACCAACATGGATTTTAGACAAATTAAGTATTTTTAAATGGATTTTCCCCCCTGGACAGTAGCTCTAGGTTGGGAGACAAGAGGAAATCCATTGGCAGTGTGACTTGCATATGATGAAATTTTGCACGATTTCCATATGAATAAAGCACTGTAATATTAATTGAATATTACTATTAGGTAAATCCAGATAAGGGTTTTGAATGACTGAATAAAATTAACATTTAAAATTTCAGATTGAATGCTGTAAAGCTCCATCATTGTTCCTTTTATCTTTAAAATGTTTTCTTTAAAAATGTTCTTTCCTTAATCAATAAAGCAGTGAAAAACAGAAAGGATACTTAGAATGTTGGAGGGTTATTCAACAATAGGAGGAATAGATTGACATCATAGATGATAAGACAAATCATCTTAAGAAAGACTCTGGACTTTCTTAACAGAATTGAATACTGCTGGGTGAAACTTGAGAGATTAAAACTTTAACAAAAATAAATAGGAATAGTTGCATTTAGGTTAAAAAAATAAAGTAAGCGTGGGATGCAATTTGTGACTTGCTAACATTAAAGCATTATATGAGCCAACAGTGAGTAGGTTAAGCTAACGTAACATGTAAACAAAAGTATGGTGTCCAGATCACTGTAATAGTTCCAACACACTTGGGATGGGGACAATAAAAGGAAACAAGATGTACAGACGAGGGTAACCAGAATAGTGAATTATCTAGAATTCAGGTCAGAGATTTAAAGTTGAGGTGATTATATGCATCTAGCTCAGAAATGGGACAGCACAAATTGTTTGATAACACAATTCCATTGTATAGTTTTAAACATGTACAATGCGCAGGGCACTGTGGTGAGACCAAAGGTGAAGTCAGTATATTGAAGAGAACCATAAAACCTTAGGAGTTACAAGAAGCCATCAAGTTCAACTTTCCTGCTAGCTTGGGAAGCCCTGACTGGTTTCAGTCCCTTCTTTTTTAAAATCTGCTTAATTATATTTTTATTAGGATATAATTACATTTTATTGCAATCATGCATGGGCTCAAGATGTGTGTGTGTGTGCATACATTTTTTCCTCAGTATATTCCTCCCTCCCTCCCTCCCTCCCTCCCTCCAACCCTCCCTCCCTCCCTCCCTCCTTTCCTTTGATTCACATTGATCAAGGTCCTACTACATGTCAGGCACTGTACCAGATCCTGGGGAAACAGTGTAGAGCAGCACTATGTTGTCTCCTGGGGGAGACACTTGGTGAAAGCTTGGTTAGCATTAGTCGAAGATGTGCCCTTAGAAAAGCCTCCAGCTGCTCCCGAGGATGTCAGATATGAAGGCTGTGGACCAGTCAGCCCCTTCTTAAATACTGAGTAACAGGGAGTCCACTAAACTGACAGGGTCATTTATTCCACTTGGGGGCAAATGCAATCATTGGAATGTTTTCCCTCATATCAGTTTAAAATCAGCCTCCCTGTACCTTCTACCTATTACAACCTCTGGAACTTCAAAGAGTACCCTTATCCCTTTTCTACATGCCAGACTTTCAAATAATAGCTCTGTATTTTTCTAATTCCCAATGTCAAGATGCATAATTAGAAAATTTATAAGAAGTCAGCTATTGTAACAATATAAGGAAGAACTTTTAAACTAGAGCTGTCCAACATGGAATGCTCTGTCTATGTGGGCAGTAAGCTCTGAGTCCGTAAAATATTCAAGCAGAATCTCAATAATTTTTCAAATATATAAAAGGTATTTCTGTCTTAGGTGAGAGGGTGAATATTTAAAAATCTAAGTTCAACTGTGAGATGGCTAATTATTATGCACATTTACATACATCATGGCACATGTTACATGCCTACTCTAATAAAAAATAATTTGTCAGCTAAATGAATTCTTTACCTTAATTTAAATAATTTAAAATGGGTTCTATAGTATTTATCAGAGAGAAACCACTTGCAGTAACACAAAGAAAAAAAGGTATTATATATTTAAAGAAGCATTCAAAGTTAAGGCTAACTTTTTTGTTGTTAATCCTCACCCGAGGATATTTTTCCATTGATTTTTAGAGAGAGTGGAAGGGAGAGAGACAGAGAGAGACACACACATGGATTGGCTGCCTCTGGCCAACCGAGGTACATGCCCTTGACATGAATTGAACCTGGGAACCTTCAGGGTCTACCCACTGAACAAAATCAGTTAGGTCTAAAGCTAACTTTTGATTAGTTATTTAGCAAAGCTATTTTGGCATTTGTACAGAATTATTTTTGGAATGGTAAACATCTTTCACACCTTTCCTATCTCCAGTGCTGAGGCACAATCCTTCTAATTAGGTTAATAAAAGATCATAATGAGACTTAGAACCCAGGATGCTAAATTAAAAAATGGCTGCCCAGCCACTGTGGAGAACAGTATGGAGTTTCCTCAAAAAACTAATAATGGAACTCCCATTTGACCCAGTAATCCCACTCCTAGGAATATATCCTAAGAAACTGGAAACACCAATAAGAAAGGATATATGCACCCCTATGTTCATAGCAGCACAATTTACAATAGCTAAGATTTGGAAACAGCCTAGGTGCCCATCAGCAGATTACTGGATCAGAAAACTATGGTACATCTACACAATGGAATACTATGCTGTCATAAAAAGAAGGAATTCTTACCATTTGCAGCAACCTGGATGGAATTGGAGAACATTATGCTAAGTGAAATAAGCCAGTCAATGAAAGAAAAATAACACATGATCTCATTTATGAATAATAAAGAACATTATAAACTGTTGAACAAAAAGATAGATACAGAGACAGTAAAGCATCAAACAGAATGTCAAAGTACAGCGGGGAGGTTAGGGAGAGGTGGGGGAGATAAGAGATCAACCAAAGGACTTGTATGCATGCATATAAGCATAACCAATGGACACAAAACTCTGGGGGGTGAGGGCATGTATGGGAGTGGGGTGGGGGGGCAATAGTAAGATATATACACATATAATACCTTAATAAAAAAATGAAAAGAAAAAAATGGCTGCCCAGCAACTACAAAGGGTGTAAAAAGATGTTAGAGTATGCGTTGAGAGGTGGGGCTTATCACTGTCAGGACTGGCAGAAGGTCTGTATGAAAGCCACACTGATTCCAAGCTGTTCTTCCTCCCTGTTCTTTTTAGAAAAGGCATAAAAAACCTTGTGTGCTGGCATTGTTAAAGAACAAGGAGAAAGCAGCTAAGATGCTTGGAGGTAAAGGTATAAAGTTTGAGTTTAGTCATATTGAAGATATAAACTCCTTTCTCTCCCTAAGAATCCTAAAGTGAATGATTGCTTTAAAATATACAATTCATAAGTTACAGAATAGACTCTAAATTAGTCCAACTACAACAACTTAAGGAAATAATTATAGCTAAAGGAATCAATAAGATAATAGATGAAAAAATTTGGAGGTCTTAAATGAATAGATCTTAGACATTAAGTCAATGTATTGTATGAATGATTTATTAAAGTGAATTTATCAAAATGAATAAAACTTCAGATTCAAAATCATGGAAGACTAGGGATTAACAATGTGAAAAAAATATGTTAAGGTTAAAATGTCCCATAAATAGATATTCAAAATACAGTACAATTTTCTCGATTTGACACTTTGCTAATGTTAATAGCTTTTTTTCTGATAATCAAATTCAATATTAGTTGTACTAGAAAATCAGGAAGCATGTTTTTGATCATCAAGAAATATTAATTTATATAATGAGGTTTAAATATTAAAATTCTTTTTATGACCAACTGTCACTTTTGCACTTAAAATATATAGCAATGGGCACTTTCTCCTTATTGGATAACATATTACTGAGCGTATTTTTCCATTAAAGAAAAAATTTCAGAGTATAATAAATTGAGCTATTAAGAGCAAATATGAGAGTTAAGATGATAGACTATCGCTAAAGATAGGAACATCTGAGGGGCCAGGAGAATGGAACATGTGAGAACACTGCAAAATATAAGTAAGGGAGATGGTTTAGTAGAAGGTTTAGTGTTCTCTAACTTGAAGTCAAAAGCCACAGGTAAACTCTGACCACCAGACACAGTGGTTCTGAAACTCATTCCTGAATTCTGCATTCTTGATTTTGTAAGTTAGACTTGCTATGTTTTTTGGCTCTGGCTTAGCTATTCTCACCACAGAGCTTTGGGATAAGCTGGCATTATTGGAAGACCTCCATAAAGAAGGCTGGCCCAAATCCATATGACACCAAGGCATGAGGCAGGTAGGCAAGGAGCGTTTGATATGTGTGTGTGTGTGTGGTGTAACTGTGCATGCACATCCTTTGTCATTTCTTTTCACATTTCTCCTTGCTCCATTTTTCAAAAGATCAGCAGGTAACTGCTGCATTTGCTAGGGTGATATATTCTGGGTTCTGAGGTGACATGTGAGTTATCTTACAAGACTGTCGCTTGTATTATAAACTACGGTCACATAAAAAATACCGCACAGGTAAAACTCTAACTGAAAACCAACTAAACCATACCATACCTTTCTACTCACATTGAGTTATAGGAAAAGGGTGTATGAGGAAAAGAAATTCATACAAGAATTAAATTTTAAAACCTGAACTTTTAACAAAAATTATCTCTGGAGAGTAATAAGGAGAGAAGGTTGCTTTTTATGTTCATCTTTGTTTTATTCATGTATTCATTCATTTATTTGTCTGTTTAGCAATAAGCAATTTAATACTTTTCAATTGAACAACAAAAGAAAAATGTATAGGGAAATTAAAAATTTCCAAGGTATGTTTTATGATACAATCCTATTATGCCTTAACCTACCATCTTCTGGTAGTTGGTAAACACAGGAGGTGAATTTAATATGTAGAGGGGAAAAATAAGACATTTGTGACCTTCAACTTTCTCTGGCAAGAGTGCCCAATGTAAAAGGAGACAGAATTTAGGACAGGTTCTCATAAAATAAGCTAGAAAGTGCTCCACTGAGAAACTGACAATATGTTATTAATAATCTGAAGAAAATTGGTTTGCTTTTTTGATGTGTGAAACAGTACCAATAGTGTAGCAGAACCCTATCATCTTTCTTGGTAAAACAAATTATAAGTCATAACTTGTCTTTCTGTACTAGTGAGGGGTTGTCATTCTTTAATGCAAGCTTTAGTTCTTATCTGGCCACATCTTCTGCTATGCAACTCTGTAGCATCAAGAATACATTCTTTTGCCTTTAAATCTGGCTTCATTACTTATTAACATTCCTGAGATTATTTTCCTGGCTGATGCAGGGTTATTTGTTATTTACTAAAGTACAGGTTGCAATTTCAACATGTTTTACAAACGTATCAGAATGAAGCTAGACGATGGGTGATTTCCCATGGAGGCAGCCTTTCTTCCAAAAGCTGCAGATTTTTTAAAATATGTTTTTATTGATTTCAGAGAGAGGAAGGGAAAGGGAAAGAGAGATAGAAACAGCAACAATGAGAGAGAATCATATATCAGCTGCCTCCTGCACGCCCCCTACTGGGTATCGAGCCCACAACCCAGGCATGTACCCTGACCGGGAATCGAAACGTGACCTACTGGTTCATGGGTCGACCGCTCAACCACTGGGACACATTGGCCAGGCCATAGGCTACAGATTTTGATAGGAAAAACAACTTCCTAGGTTTGCTAGAAGATATGGTTTCTAACAACGAACTGGTTATCTCACATGCTATATTCTTGTGGCCTTCATTTTTTCAAATGGGAGTGAAATAGGCAGGAAAAGAAGGCTTTCAACAATACAGGAGGTGACTATAAATGAGCCATAATACAAAGAGCAGTCATTCTAGTTATTAGCATCCCAGCTTTGTGGTTCCCAGTACGAAGAGGGTATGCTGAGCCCATGCAGTCCTGTCCTTCTCTTCACAAAATACCCCAAACAAAGAATTTTGCAATGTTTTAGTTCCCATTTTTGTCACACAATGGATAAAACAATAACTAGCTTTAACTATTATATAATTAACGAAATAGAAGACAATTGGTGGCAAAAGGGGCTAGCCACTATTTATTCATTCGCTCGCTCACTCATTCACCTACTCATTTATTCATCCAATAGTGCCTGGCCTACTAGGGGCCATAGACTATCTTAGGCACCAGGTGTATGAGATAGGAATAAAATCCCTGCTTTTTTAAAAAAACTTATATTCTGGTGGGTAGAGATGGAAAGTAAATCAGTAGACAATATTTGATATTATACTCAGAGTGATAAAACTGTGAAGAATATAAAACATACCAGAGTAACATACCAGAGAATGGATAGTGATGGTGGTGGTAGTGGTGGGGGAGGGAGAATCTGAGTCAGACTGGGTTGTCAGTGTGGGACTCTCTGAGGGGAAAATATTTGAACTGAGACCTGAATGGAAAAACCTATAAATACATATTTCAATAAATATATATAAGGTTAGTGTGATTTGTAATATAAGGTTCCTTTTGACTTCCCAAATGTCCAATGTCAAAAGGGAATGGAGTAGTGAGTGATAAGAATGTGAAATGAGGGACATTTTTATTTGAGCTCCTAAAACAAGGCTAATATATTATGTTGAAACATACAAAATTGCTGATATTTCATCATTTTGATCTACAAAAACATTTCATTTGGTTCAATTCAATAGCTGGAGGTGAACAAAGTTAGGTCATATAGTCAGGTAAATGTTATTTACTGAGGTTTGTCAGGACCAATTCACTACTTAAGTATTATAATTGCCCTCTTAGCCTAAATTCAAATCTGCATAAAATCTACATAAGTTACATAATGATAAAACATTTATTGGACAGACTTACAGTGTGTCAGGTACGGAAACTGTTTTCTGGCATTACCTCATTTAATCCTCATACAACCTCACAAGTACTGGCACCACACGATTTAACAATGAAGACATTGAGGTCTAGAGGTAGAGTGACGAAACAAGAATTTGAACTGAGGAATATCTCCGCAGACTGTATTCTACGTTCTGATCACTTAGTGCTTATAGGTAAATATGCTTATTCATTTAAAAATTCAACAGTAATTATATCTAACTAGATATATGTTCAGTTATCTCATATTTATCCCCTTTTAGATATCTAGCATTTTGTTACTGCCAAGACTTAAATGATGTGATGTGGTCTAGGGTATGTGTTTGCATATCTATATCTATATCTATATCTATATCTATTTATATATATGTATATATATATATATAGATATATATGTATATAGATATCTACATGAGACTACATATATATATGTAGTTTTCAAACAGTGAAACACTGAACAAATTATTTGAGGCTATAACATATATAACAGGAGAGAGTCTCATGTAGATAAGCAGTTTGGTACATATCTTTTCTTTATGATCTTAAAAACAAATCAAGGTTATTCTGAACCATTCAAAATCATTCCATTTTCCTTTCCATTTAAGCATGGGCTTGTGGTGCAACCTTGGCCAATGAAATTTGGAGCTAAATCTCCCTGAAGGATCTAGGACATTTTCCTTGATTTTATAAAAAGGAATAAAGATAGGGCCTGATCTTTGGCTGTTTGGATGCTATCTTATAAGAAGTGATGCTTGGAGCTGTTGGCATTACAGCAAAGTTAACTGAGAGTCCTAACACTGCAGAGCTATGCAATTCACTCCAGAATAAACCCACCTTTGAATTTCCTGTAAATAAACATGATAACATTTCCTTATAATTCAACCAAAAAAATGAGGGAGGTGAGATTAAAAATCCAATCTATAACCAATATCAGAATTATGGCTAGAATGGATAGACTCTATATCTGATCTTTAGTGTTTTATGTCTTCCTAACAGTTTTTCTTCAAAATTAATCAATGTGGTATTAAGAGAATATTTGTTTACTACTTTCTAGATTTTTCTGTGTTCTTTATATATGTAACAAGCCAAGAACTATGCCCTTAAATTTCACAAAAGTGGCATATTTAAGGTTCTCTGCTATTCTTTCTCTAACTTTAATGAATGCCTTTTTATTCCCAATGCTTATATATCTTTTTCACCTATTCCATTTAAAGCCAAACTATAATTTAAGATATTGTTGATGATTATACTCTTCTAAATTCTTTGTGCTTGTTCATAATTTATCTTGACAATAAATAAGACCATAAAAAGTACTGCAACATTTTTCTTTATTTTCAACTTGCTCCCTTTTCCCTTTAACACAATTTTATACTTTAGAAATATCTTCCCCTTGCCCACACACTTCCTACCTGAATGTTCTCAAAAATAAAATTCATGGCTTTTAGAGACTCTTCAGGAAATTACTCTAGGACCCTTTAAAATGATTGAAGAGGATTAATCTATCTTTTTCTGCACTAAATTGGTAGTCATTATCCAGCCTCTCAGCCTAGATAATTTAAGATATTAGGCCACGGAGCTGCATCTTTTGTGCAGCTCTTATGTTACCAATGCTGTGCAAAGGATGTTAGATTAAAAAAATAACTTTAAAATACATTTCTCTGCAGATCTAAATTTGAAAGCATCAATAAACATCCTGACCAGATAACCTGAGATATATTATAGCTACCAGGTAATGGATTTTATCCACCCTCTTCCTCCCCATCCAAGCTCCCTAGGTTTTGCTTTAGATTTCTAAAACCACGCTAATAAATGTGTAAATTAAGTGAGAATACTGGTAGGTTATATCCAAGGTAATAAAAAAGAGCACATTATAACTTCATCAAGTATACGGAGGCACCGAGAATGTACGGAATACTCTTATGATGGCCAGGAGGGAAATCAGCAGGATCAAGGGATAAAGTTTTTGGAAACCTCATCTGAATTGCCTAGCATGGCAAAGGAAAAAAAACCATTCCAGCAGACTTCAAGCTGCATCAACCAAAACAGTACTTTCGTGTTATGACAGATGATTTCAGAATGAAAAAAATGTTTATATTTTGGCCCCCACTTTTGTGATGTACACTCCTTGAAACTTGCATAGGTTGACATAATTTATAATTTAATTTAACTGAAGTATTATAAGTCCCGTACCTCAGTAAGTTTCAGAACTGTTAATTGGGATAATAGGAAATTACTTGTCTTCTTCCAAATGCCAGAGAAGTAGGTCAGGATAATTAATATGCAAGCTGACTTTTCAGTCAAAGGAAAACAAGACAGGTCTCATCTGTGTACTTTTAGTACCATTCATCTTAGACTAAAATGAGTTCATCCTGAGAAAAATCAGTATGACAGTTAAATAACTGAATTTTAAAATAAGACAAAAGGTAGTTCAATCATGAGAACACAGATTGAAGTCTGTTCTAAAGAATGCTAAATTTCACTTCATAAGCAGGTCCAGATTGAATATCTATAAGGAACCTGAAAAAATAATCTAAGCCACAGATTTAGGTACATCTTGCTTCTTAGATTGCTTTGTAAACTCCTAAACACTATATAATATGTTATATAGAGTTAAGTTAAATATAAATGATAAGAAAGGGATTTGGTTGATGACAATTCTTCACCATTAAAGCAGAAGAAGAGAGACTGTATTTTTATGTTTTAGCCCCCATTACTCCTTCTGCCCATCTCCTGACACTTCTTATTTTCTAATTTCTTGATAAATGGAGAAAAACGTTTGGAGCTGGAGACATGAAACTTATTTCCTCTGCAGGTCAGTACTTGATTAGTGCAGATTCACTTTAGTAGGTCAAACCGAATGCTGACCTGGAGCAGGACGGTTAGTAACACACAGCTGTTGGACTTTGATTCTAATAAGCACGGTTGCCTGCTGACCCGTGCAGTGGCATAGTGAGTGCTCCGTATTGGAGGGCATGCCATACATCTGAGGCTGATGGAATGGTCACGGCTTCTTTCCCTGGTATAATTTTTACTCTGTTGACATAACGCCAAGCAACTTGATTTGAATAAGCAGCATGGAATATTTACTCCTAATGGCCAGCCCAGGGCAGTCATGAACACAACAACCCGTAACTAGACCTTAGAGATTCTTTTGAAAACACATATTTTAGAGCTGATGTTTCCCAAATGAAGGGTTCATCAAATTGTACACTCCAAAATATTAGAAACAGTAATGCAGAAAAAACATCATTAGGAAGGCGAATATATATTCCATTAAATAAGAAGCATTTTTCTAGGCAAGCATGAAAAGCACTGCTCTGTTGAGGATAGTTTGAAGGACACTGGGACATCAAGTGGCAAGATCTATGGAAAAATACCCGGAAAGAAATGGGGCCGTGAAAGATAGCACACGGCCACCTTTGGAGAAGCAGGGCTGACTGCCCCACAATATTGAACCACAAAGTCCAAATGTGCAATACCAAATTTCCTGACACACTTCCTAGGGCTGTTCTGTGTCATCACAATTATTCCACAAAGAGAGAGTCCACTGAAAAAGATGGAAAGTAGTACCGAATAACTGCCCACTTGAGTTATTTGGGAACCTGAAGGAAAAACCCCCTGACTTAAGAGTGTGTCTATATGGCTAAAATAAATCAAATCAACAAAACAGCAAAAGAAAAAAAAGAGACAGTAGGAGAAACAAATTGAAATCCATGTACCTAGAGATGCTCTGTGGGCTACTGAGGCCTGAAGGAAGGGTGAGCACAAGGGCCGGGCTTTCAGATCCTAGCACATGCGCTTTGTGCTGGTAGTACTGAACAAATCTGACATAGTTATAGCAGTTGTGTAGTACCTGGATGACAGCTGATATGAAGTTTCTAACTCACCTTTAGTTACATTTTGATAATTATCTTATTAAAATGTTTTATCATGTTTGCCAGAACTCCTACAGAGGCCTACCATAGTTCCTAGACATTTCTGCTACAATCTCTTCCATGATCTCTAGTAAATGTTAATATTCCGAGGGCTTGGCAGGTAATTGATGGTAATTACCTTTCTTGTACCAACCGTATACGTTCTGTAATGTTCCTGATGGAGATTATGGCTAAACTATACTTTACATGAAAACTGGTTTAACACATGAACTTTATTATAAGAAACTCATATTTGATGGTATAAGTCATAATTTAATTTCCACTAAATAATGCAATAAAGAACCACTCTATTTCTTGTTAATAATCGCCAAAGGATCCTTATTTGAAATGAGACTCTTTGGCCTGCTGTTAACCTGTGAGCTTTTAGTTATTTTCAGTTGTGATGAAGAACTTACACAAATATATCCTGTAGTCAACGTCTCATGTACTCATGAAATGGTCTGAAGGATGAAGTCTGTTTGCATCCTTTAAAAAGAGTAGTCTCATGCCCTAGTAGAACCAAATTAGTAACTGTGGTTTCAGCAACAATGGCTCAGGTTATATGCACTAACTGGCTTAGACTTCATTTTGAAGAAAATGATGTAAACAGTTTTATACTATTTCTTCTATATTTTTGGGGGTATTTAATATTCGAGATTTATAGCCAGTCCTAGATTTTCTTTTTAAATAACTATGTTATAGCTGTTTCCTTAAGCTAGCATAGGTTTCTGAACTGGTGTATAACATTAGTTATAAAAAGATGCTCGGTATTACATGGTGGATAAAGAACTTGATAACTAGTAAACATATTCTTAATTCCAACAAGACAGAGGGTTACTTAATTGACTTGTCTCTCTTAAGAGTTGATTCATATAAATTGAAATTTGTAATCAACATCCATATTAAGAAAGTAAATGGATGCTTTTGGCAAATTGGTTTCTAGAAATAAATTTGGCTAAGTTGATAGAAACACTAGTGAAATTTTTTTCTTGGAAAAACTTGGATTTTAAAGTTGTGTGTGTGTGTGTTCACTTTCTCTTTCAGTCAAGGTTCTGTGAACACCCTCCTTGAAGCATTTATAGTTTCTTAACACAAACTTAGGGGGCAAAAACTGTGGACCAAAGGATGATGCATGCAAGTGAGAAGAAGCGGCTAAGCAGAGGAAGATAAAGAAATGAATACCATTGACCTTAAAAGGCCATAGATAATTGGAGAAAAAAGTTATTTGCTCTAGCTATGGGTATCCTGGGATATAAGTTTCATCAGTCATCTTTTCCCCACAAGCTACTTCAATTCTGAAAGTAGGACACCAAGGGATACCTAACTTCCTATGTAGCAAGACCATTATTTTAAGAAAAAAGGGAAACAGAATTCTATTTTCTTAAAATAAGAAGTTTGAAAAGGTTAGGACTCTGTGTATACAGGCTAACAATCTCCATCAACATACTTACTTTTGTCTCCTATGTTTTCCCCTGCTGCCTCCCCTTCCTCCTCCTCCTCCTCCTCTTCCTCCACCTCTGTGGGTTGCACGTCATCCTGCGGGTCACAGGCACTAACCGGCGCATTCAGACAGCAGTGGTTGAACCCGCTATCTCGAGGCAGAGTAAAACTTCGAGGCTTGCCCCCATTTCCATTTAACACTTGCATCCTCTCGCTCTCGGCTAAGGGGTACGGCCCATAGTGATCCTGCAGGTGGCATTTCTGAGTTGGAAGGGTGGACTGCCGCCTGTGCTCTGGGGACAGGGCCGTGGAGTCAGAGAAGACAGAATCCTCCAGAGGCAGAGTCTGAAGATAGTGTAATCCTGAGCTTGTCAGGGGCGTCTCAATTAAATCCTGCCAGGAGCGGCGCTGGCTGGCTGTCTTGCGAATGGGGGACACCGCACTGCTCCCAGTCACTTCCTGACGAAACTCCTCATGAGAGGACTGAGACTGAGAGGTCTCTGTGGAGGAGAGGCGGCTGTGTTTTGCTTCCACGTAAGGACTGGCGCAACTCATCTGTGGAAAGGAGCCTCAGATCAGTCTCGACAGAAATAACAGACCACTTCTATCACCAAGGAACACATCAATTTCCACTGGGCAACGTGGCTAGTTGAGAGTTAATGATAGTCAAGCTTTCACACATTTCAAAGTTAGGCCCCAGCTGCCATTTCATGAGACTGAGATGTAGAGGTATTGAAATGCAACTATTTATACCAGGCTCTCAGGAAATATCTGACAAATTAATGCAAAGGGTGAGTGGGAAGAGATCAACCAATGAACCTGTATGCATATATGCATGGCCCGTGGACACAGACAATGGGGTGGTGATGACCTCGGGGAGGGGTATGGCAGAGGGCTGGAAAGGATTAATGGGGGGGGGGGGAAAGGAGGACCTATGTAATACTTTCAACAATTAAGATTTTTTTTTTACAACAACAAAAGTACAAGACAATATGAGTACATATGTAAGAACTATTCAGCAACTGAACAAATAATCCAAGGTTTTAAGATCTGTGCACATTTGAAATCCTGAACAATTGTTGCCAAATTCCTATTTCCAGATCTTATGGAGCTTGGAGATGAGTGTAAGAAGAGAGACTTTGGGATGTGAAAACAAAGTGCCTATGATCAACAGAACTCTTCCTCTTCTTCACAGGTGAATGTCTGCTCCTATGGGTACCACAGCGAAGCTTTATTCAATTCTGGGGCATTTTCTAGAGTTAAAAATGTAGGTAGCATGAGATTATACCCTGATAGGGATTAGCATTTCCCTTGAGCACAGGCATTTCAGGGTACATAAACACAAAAGAAAAATGGAATATTTTTATCCCTGAAATTTAAAGTTTGGGACTATATGTTACAGTAAAAAGCACAGCCAAGAAAAAGAACTGGAATCAAGTGAATGCTATAAAAGACCTGCAGGCACAGCTACTGCAACAAGCCTTATCCTAGCTCTGGGGGGCTAACAGCCCAGCCCAGGCCCTCTTCTGGCAGGAGAAGCCACATTTGTTAAACATGATAATCACAAATGGGGCTGAGGACAAGCCTGGATGAAGGGAAAGTGCATGCTGCCCCTCAGGGTAAAGGAGAACTTAAGTGGCATTTTTTGTGGGCAGTTTATATTCTCATGCGTTACTAACAATGTGAATAGTTTCCTGCTTGAAATTCACATGTTGCTATGATTAAAGAGCTATTTGGTATAGCTGGAGTTTCCCTTTCTTCCTCTTCTATGAATATTTTAAAGGAATTATTCAGACTCTGATGTTCTAGGGACAGAGGGGAAATATGATAAAAACTATATCTTGTCACTGACTTATTTCATTTCCATAGCTCATCCTTGCATTCTGTGGCACTAGGTAAACTTCAGCATTTAATAAAGAAATGTGCATACAGATAGAACAGTTCTGAATTTTCCCCACTTTTCTCTTCTTCTCCTTAGGTAAGAAATATTGTCTTCAAATATTTTATTAAAAATATGGCTTCCCTTTAATTATTAGCCAAAAGTATCCATCCATTTATTTCAGAAACATTTATCAAGAACTTAATAAGTAAATGCCAGTGCTGAGCTAGGCCAGGAAATGTATAGATGAATAAACTGTTGTCAAAAAGTTCACAGTCCAGTCCAGTGAGCTGGGTGCAGGCCCAAATATTCTGATTTAATATGTCTGGATTGGTCCTGAACATCTGCATTTCTAAAATGTTTCAGCGGTGATTCTTATGCACAGCCAAGGTTGAGAAGGCCAAAGTCTGGAATTATATCAACATCTTGCATGGCACCTTTCTTATTGAAAATCCCCTGAACTTATATGGAGGTGGAATTAGGTTTGTTGTTCTTGTCACCTAAATCTAGCTTCTATTTCCTATGTGGAAGACTCAGTCCCAAGATAGGCAGATCATGGTACCATGATGATACAAAGTATTGTCTAAACTGGGGCACTACTGAGATACTTTCACTACTTCTGATGGGAAATGAGCATAAGGTGGGATAGTCCCAAGCAATCCAGAAGTTGTTTAACCTATCAGAAGATCAAAGTATATACACAGAATAATTTATACAGGTTTAAGAGGTCTGGAGCACCATATAAACATATACATTAAATCAGACCCCATGGCTGTCTAAAAATCTAAACGCCAAAACATGTTCAATATATATGTAATCTTAATTTCAGGAGTTGATTCTAAAGGATATATTTATAAACTTTATTAGTGTGAAATAGATAAGGTCAATTAATTTTTTCTAAAAATAATTTTGTTATTTTCACAAAGGCTATTCGGATACACACAGTATGTTTTCTTAATAAAGTTGGTCATCCCACCTCTTAATTTTTTTGGAATACTTTGAGAAGGACAGGTGTTAGTTCCTCTTTGGATAATTGGTAACATTTATCTGTAAAGCCATCTGGTCCAGGTCAAAAATTTTACCCTTTGCAACAGCATGGATGGACCTGGAGAGCATTATGCTAAGTGAAATGAACCAGTCAGAGAAATACAAGTACCATATGGTTTCACGCATATGTGGAATTTAATGAACAAACTGAACTAACAAGCAAAATAAAGAGACTCATAGAGGGCAGGCTGGCAGCTCTGGTAGTGGTGGTGGGATTTTGGGGGGTGGAGGGGTTGAGCAAAAGAAAGAAAAGAAAACTCATAGACATGGACAACATGTGGTGATTGCAGTGGGGAGGGGGTGGGTGGAGGTGGAAGAGGGTATAGGGGGGATAAAGGGTGATAAAAATAAATTATATTAAAATAAATAAATAAATAAATAAATAAATAAATAAATACATAAAACTGGTCAGATATTTATTATGCCTGGAATCTGTGGTTACTGTTTCTCTTGATTAAAAATTCTTTGTACCCTTCACTTAAAAAATTCCCCTTATTGATTTTAGACTCCCTATTTTCTTTCCCCTAAGAAGCTGAGGTCTAACATGCAATTCACCACATACCTTTTTTTATAAACATACAAAGGGATATTTTAGGTCAAAGAATCTGATGCTGTTTATATACCTGTTGGTAACTTACAGAGGGAGGCCGCGGGTATGTATCATAGGGTGGTGGAGGACTGTCCTGTTTGGGTGTTGATGGAGTATCTGCTTCTTCCTTGTCACTCTCACTCCAGTAATCTGAAAATTCACACACATGGATATATCAACATTCTATTAAATGTTTCTAGACATATTTTCAGGAACACACAATACCAGCTAACAGAAGGAAGTTTACATTCCACTCCTACACCCTGCTCCCCAGCACCCCTTACCCCAGGCCCACCAACTTTTATTTTCACCTGGGTTCTGAAAATGAAGGAAGTGTACAATTAATTAATTCCAACCTCCTTTCAAAGCAAGCAATTGTACATAACCACAATTTTAGGGAGTTAAGAAAAAGACATTGCATAATCCAAATCAAGTTTAGGGTATTTGAGGTTCCAGACCAAATTATTCTGTAGCATCAATTAATGAATTACATCAGACGATGCCCCTTAAAAATGTACCATTTTATCCTAAAGATGAACACGCAAAGAAAAGTAATACATATATTGCTGTAGATCTCTACAGATATAAACATCTCCAAAAATAATGTTCTCAGTTCTCTTTTCTGGCTTCAATTCACTGGTTATCTAACAATCACTGTTTCCAGAGTCATGCTGACATAAATCTCTATAACACCACACTCCCACCTCTACTGGGAAACACATGGCAAACCCTGATTCCTGCCAAATGCAAAAGGGCAAATCTGCTGATGTGGGCTGCAAACTCCGAACTTCCAGAACTACTTAAAAGGGTAGAAAATGTAAGCTGCTAGACAAAGTGACTTGGCTGACCTCAGGCAAGAGAGAAGGGGAAAATTCTAAGAGATATATTAGTTGAATAAATAAAATACAGCGAAAGGGCAATAATCAGAATCTGTTCCACAAATAACATCTCAACCAACCTGTCATTGCTGGGTTAATTCTTTATCTGATTTACAAGGAAAAACCCAGAAGTATTATCCATATGAATTTCAGATGATAAAAGAAGGGAAAAGGTATTAAAACAAAAGTTTTCTTATTCTCATGAAACTCTAAATCACAAAAGAACTATCAGAAGGCTTGACTAATATTCAGATTTCTGTGAAAAGTCATGGCATATATTTTTACAGGATCCCTCTCCACCTAGGAATTCTCATATTTTAGTATTTTTACATGTTTTCTTGTGCTGCTGATTAACATTAATAAGTACAGCGAACATTTATTGAGTACTTACTATATGCTGAATAGAAAGTGGTAGAACTAGGATTTCAACTAAGAACTTGCCTTGCTCTAAACCTCAGAGGGCTAAGTCACTGGGACTTTTTGTATGACACACCGGGAGTGTATATCTACACTCTTTTAAGCCCCCTCCTCTTGCTGCTTTATATGTCTGGCTACTGTGAAAAGAAATTCTTTAGCAATGGAGATTATTATATTTAGTGCTAAAAATACAAGGACTCTGAACATTCTATTCCTACTGTAATAATTTCCTTTGTGTAAAAGATAAGAAAAGACTAATCTAAATTTGATGTTTGTTTTTTACATTGGATCACACTGGTGAAGGTCAGTGTACTAACACTCCTGCAAATACAAACTGACAGAAATGGACCCGGCAAACATGGTGAGAAAACCATGAGCTATATACTAGCTATATACTTGAGCAGCTGTAGGTTCAATTCTTGGCTATAACACTTACCATTTCTGTGCCCTTGTGACGGTTACTTAAACTTTAGGAGTCTGTTTTGTCCTCTATAAAACAGGGCTAATAATAACTGCCTTTAAGAGGTGTGTGTGTGTGTATTAAATAAGGTAATATATATCAAGAGCCTTTGAACCTGAAAGCATTCAATAAATATTAGTTAGGACTCCTGGTCCACTTTGTAGGTAGCATGCCAGGACAGTCTGACCCAGATCACTTAGGAGATAAATGCCTGGTGTTCATCTTCTTAGACATTAGTCTTTTCTTATAGCAAGTTCTAGCCCCAAAAAGTGAATTTTAGAACTCCGGGGCCTGGGTTGGGTAATTTTGTGGGATCTTGAAATACTACTGGGAAGTCACTGCTGGGGATGAAGGGACTTTGTGGAGGGGATGAAGCACCTCCTCCACACCCCACCCCTAAGCAGTGGGCTTGCCAAGATCACTCTGCTTTTACCCTTCCTACTATTCCCAGAAACTGGCACCTCTGCTGAGTTTCTCTTTGACCTTTGCACCTTTGGAGTTTCAAAGAGTCAGCCACTCAAGTGGCTCTTATTAGCACACTGAGAAGAAAATGATCACAATTTTATCAAGATCTCTACAGCTATCACTACAAGTGGCATATTTGGGAGAGTCTCTTTCTGATTTTCCCCCAGCTAAATTAGGAAGAACTTTAGTCCACTATTTGATGTAATTCTTGATTTACTAAAAAGCACCATCAATCTAAAGTTTTCTTGGGTTGCCTAAGAAAAGACTGAAATACCACTTTGCAAATTAACTTTATTTCTTATACTAATCTGTATGACTTTGAGAGAGCACTGCCAGAGAACAGGCTACATGGAAGTTTTAGTCAGGCTGTTTTGGGTTTGTGTGGAAAATTACAAGCACACTGTTGCTCAGAGACTGAAACTAGTCTGATTTTCATTCTAAGAGAAAAATAATTAATTTTTCTGAGCTCTCTATTTAGCAGAAAACAGATGGATACTTTAATGTCTCTTGCAGTGAATTCAATTTTATAAGTAAGTATTCATAAATAAACAGTGCCATCACTAGAATAGGAAAATCTCTACATTACTTCTCATGTTGATAGAAAAGGATAATTTGAAAAAAATTGACTCTTTCATCTATAACTATCAAAGAAATACAAAATATTACATTCATTTTTATGTAATTAAAGCTCTGAAAAGACCTAATATGCAATTGAAAAGAATGTGTTATGAATTTCTAACTTGAAGCTGGAAAAATATAGACAAATGATTAGCAGATGATTTGCCAAATTGTGATTTTGGCAGAATTTAGTGTAACCCTGTTTTCTCTAGTACAATGACGAATAATGAAAGAGAACCTCATATCCTTTACACATCTGTAGCTAAAGACAGTAATTCACTAAACCTGTATTTCAGTCAATGAAAGAGTAATGTCTAAGCTGCACTGGGTATTTAAACAGATACAGTGTTTGGCAGTTATTCCATTGCATCATTGTGAAATATTACCAATCCTCAATCAGCTATATTTTGTATGAAGTTTAACTTTGGTACTGAGAATGGCACTCAGGAGATGTCAAATAACTATATAGAAGTGTGGAGTGCATTCAGTAGTTTCTATATAGACTACTATTCATGCAGAGGTAGAAGGTCCATGTTTATGAGTTATGTTAGAGTGCCTGAGGAAGGTACACTCTAAGTGGAAATCCAGATTATTTCAGATTCCAGTTGCACTGCATTACCAAGACAGACTTGAATTGTAACTCTTAGCTTCTGCATATTATTGTCTACCATACTCCAGTGGGCACTAAAATATATACTCACATGAGAGACCAGGGCAGCATGAATCCATGAAATGAAAACTTTTTTGAGCCTGTATGTATAATATAACTTACCAGTTCTTTCATCCATAATGAAATTTGGTCATATAATACCATTACAAAAAAATTCACCAAAATCAAGACCATGCTCAGCTTTAAAGTAATGCCCAGTAATAACACACAGAAGTTAAGCCTGAAAATCCAAGCCTCTATATTCACACAAATGGACTTGTTTCAAAGATTCATTTTACTATCAGTACATTGCCCTCACTTCTAATTCTTCCATCTTAAAAAGATCAGAAATAAATCTATATGCATCTTTAGAGAACAGTTTTATGCCATTTAAATAAATTTGAAAAGGAAGGCTTATATTTTTTAGCACGCTCACCACAATTTTAAGCCTATAAATGAAGTTGAAGCATGAAAGTGAGAATAATAATTTATTAAATTAAAAAAATTATTGTATTTATTGGGGTGACATTGGCTAATTTAAAATTATATAGGTTTCAGGTGTACAATTTTATAATACATCCTCTGTGTCTTTTATTGTGTGTTCACTACCCCAAGTCAAGTCTCCTTCCATCTCCATTTATCCCACCTATATTCTCTTCTATCTCCCCCTAACCCCCTTTCCTTCTGGTAATCACTGTACTGCTGCCTGTATTCAATAAACTTTTAACAGTGAAGAAGTGTGGCTCAACAACTGGCCTGGCATTCTTTGTTCTGGCTGGGGTTTGCCTGTGCACACTGATTTGATGAAGACGGCTTCCACATTATTTACTGAAGTATATATGCTGATTCCACTGCAGGGATGTTTTATTTTGTTATTTCCTTGACTCTACATTTTTCTCATCCTGCAAGAACCAGTTTAGATAATGGAGCCAACAGAAAGCCTATCCCCCCACTCCCCATCTGGAAGGAGTCTCTCCAGTGTCATAATCATGAAACTTGATTACATTTTATTTTCTGTATTGTATGAGGAATGTCCTTTCTACTAGAATTCAATGTAATTTCAGGCATGATGAGTGACTATTTCACCTTGATATAATTAGAGTGCTACCTAGTGGGAGGCCTTACACAGAAACACTTAATATTGAATAAAATACCTTTTCTCCTTCTCCACTGCCGTTTTTCTGATCACTTTCTCCAGCAAGTATTTCTTCGTTAATCTTATCTCCTTCTCAGGCTTTAATTTTTTTTGCATCTCCTTAGCAAATTTCAATCAGTTGTATATTATGCAAAAATTAGCACTGATGTACTTTATACTGCTGTTTAATTTTTCTTAAGCAATTTCAAGTGTGTATTTTTGAGATCCTCAACAAGATGATAAATTCCCACTGGCAGGAACCATATGTTGCTATTTCTTCGAAATCTCCTGCCCTATCTTCTCACCCTGCACTTCTCTACCCACCCCTTTTTTCTCTCACCCCGTGGCTCTAAACCAGGGATTGGTAAACTATGGCCTGGAGGCCAATGAGGGCTCTGCGTGTGTTTATAGGGGCCTGTGAAATAAGAATGGGTTTTACATTTTTAAATGGTTAAAAAACAGCAAAAGAAGAATATCTTTTGAAAGGTAAAACATGATATGAAATTCAATCCTAGCGTCAACAAATAAAACTTGATTGGAGCACAGCCATGCCCCTGCACATGCTTACAGCTGCTTTCATACTGCAACAGCAGAGTTGAGTAATTGTGACAGAATCTTTATGGCCTGCAAAGCCTAAAATATTTACTATTTTGGTCTTTACAGAAAGTTTGCTGCCTCCTGCTCTAAACGTTTGTTAACAGATTAGTTTAAGGATCTGGTTATCTCTTTTACTAGTAGATCTCCCTAACCTTTAGTTTTCAGGTGTTTTGAAAAGTTTTGGCTGTGGTTTTTACTCTGAGAGGAAACAAAAGGCTTTTAGAATCTTCACATCAACAAACAGGCTATACCCACTGAACACACAACTAGAACTATGTTTATCTATGTATCAGTCTGTGGAATTCTTTCAACTTTAGGATGTCTCAAAATTTTCAAAAAACAAAGCTTCCAAGCAATGTACAGCAAATACTCTTTGGGAAATGTGATGCCACCTCAGAGTGGTGACCACAGCTTTTGTTAAGATTTCAGTTCTGCATAATGACATTGTGGTTCATAAATCTGAGGTCATTACCAAGGCAAGTTCCATAAAAATCATAGAGTTACATAGTAACAGAACTGAAGAACATAACCAAATGTGATAATTTATAGAAGAAGAGATCATTCGCCTGAGCTCTTAGCATAAAAAGTCACTTAAATGTCTAAGTGACTATTAGACAGAAAAAAACAACAACAACCAAGGAGCAGAATTGGGTCAATATACAGAACCAATTACAGACATTTTAATTTTTAATATTTTTTTCTTTCATGGGAAGTAGACTGATGGAGTTGGTAGCAAACAGAATAGAACTTAATATTTGCTGCTCCAAAATAATGTGTTTATTCCCTATCTGTTTAATTTATTAAACTTACCTATACGATGGTATGGTTTGGATTCAAAGTACTAGTACTCAAAAGAGAAATAATCACAAACTATCATATGCATTTTCTGTCAAATGATAGCAGTGAATCACTACAAAATAACAGCAAGGAAAAAAACAATTGAAGAAAAAGTATTCCTTTACCTTGTTCTTGCTTAATCCTCTCTCTTTCTGCATATCCTGCAGTCAGCATATTGATTCTGTTAAGCCATCTGAAAAAAAAAATTAAAATCAGAAGCATTGTGACTTAATTTCTTATACTTCTTAGAAATATTTATTTCAGATGCCTAAGAATATATGGAAAAATCATACATAAAAGATGTGTTCTTTGCTACTCTTGACACATGAAGACTTTAATTAGTTATAATATGCTATAGTGTAAAATGCTCCCACACCAAAGGTGCTATTTTAATAGAAAAGTCTTTGGAAAACCTATTAATGTCTACAACATAAAGGATTTTGAGATGAACAAAACCCTATTAACTCTGTTATTCCAATGTAGAAGCATTCCAACTAATTCTGTTGTTTTATTTCTTCAGCAGAAATGCTTCTTTAGAGACACTTAAACAATATCAGATATAAGTTGTCCTAATAAGGAAAAAGGTTGTGGACCTTGACCGTCAAAATAAATTTCACTATGAAATACTAAGTGTTGTTGAAGCTCTTTTAAGTTTAATGACCCAAAGGGAAACACATCTTGGGAGTACTTCAGACATTTGTCCCTAAGTACAAGGGTATTAGGTTTTCCAAAGACAAAATGAGCATATACAAATTTAACCCCTGCTTAGACCCTGAAAATTTATTTCCATGAACAATAGTAACTTAAAAATAAATCTTAGTTCTCCCCAATTGGTGTGTCTCAGTGGCTGGGTATCAACCCATAAATCAGGAGGTCATGGTCAGGACACAGCACTGGGTTGTGCCCTCAGTCTCGAGTAGGGGGTGTGCAGGAGGCAGCCAATCGATGATTCTTTCTCATCATTGATGTTTCTCTCTCTCCTTTTCCCTTTCTCTCTCTGAAATCAATAAAAACATAAAAAAAATCTTAGTTCTTTTCTCTTTCAGTAGTGCTGCTGTTGCCAATGCAGGGGACTGCCTGAAGTAAATCACTGTTTCAACTTCCATCTTTTGTTCCACCATGTCTCTCCCTGTGTTCATTATTCCAACTGTTTACACTGTATCAGATTAGCAAATCACAAAATCTTTAAACTGATCTGACAAGTTCCCATTAGTTATTATGAGCTATGGTCCATATACTTTCCAAAATCAGAAATTAAATAAGAATCCACCTTGCAAATTAGCTTGAGTAAATTTGGAATCACTAGTATGGCTAACATCATTCAACTGTGGAATAATCTGATTGAGATACATTTCTAAGAAAAAGTTGTGTTTGAGAAATTTTTCTCCTAACAGGTTATCTCCTCTGTTAAGTGGAAGATGACATTCTTTAAAGTGACCCATATAATGCATCATTTATGCTAAGTGGTGTTAAATGTGCATCAGATACTTAGAATACCTTGAAAAGGGAGGAAAGTTGTGTTCTTAATAGACAAAATCACATCCATGGTAATTTAAGTTTTAATTTTATGAATAAGTCACTTAAAGCCCAACTTTATTTTGACGAAACCTACAATGTAATTATCACCTCAAGTATGTTTAGAAAGTTAATAAGGGATTAGAGCAAAATGGAATAAAATAAAGATTGATCAAATGAATTCAACAGCATGGTATACACACACCATTCTTCAGAAAATTATAAACTATAAGTAAAAAAGTTAACATCATGACAAATAACCTTTTAAAAATGATGTAATCAGTAGTAAAAGGTCAAAATTAAAATCTAGTCTATAGGTCATTTGAAGGGTTTGAATTTGTACTACAAGGCAAATCTAAGCACTCTTAGGAAAAATTGCTCTGGGTCTTTTTGGGTGAAAATGAAGATTATACCACTAGAGGACTATTTATTATTAAATTTTAATTTAGTACCTCATATTTACTACTTTTTAAAATATCACTGAAATTTCATTTTATCAGAAGTCTAAAGAACAATAAGGTCTTTATAAAAAGAATCAGGAAACTAAAAAAGAGGATTCTTTAATTGTTCAGTTCTACATTTATTAAGTATCTGCTATATGCTGCATAATGAGTTATGGGGGTACAAAAATGAATAAGACATACTTTTTGCCTTCAATGAGCTCCAGAATTGCTAAATTTCATAAAACAATTGAAAAAATTAAACTACCTTTACAAATAAAATTGCTGTTCATAATAAACACTATTAAGAAAGTGTGTAGATGAACTCAAGTCACAATAAGCTGAGCAATACACAAATGTTGGTACAATCTTAGATAAACTTGTCCTTAAGACCTCATCTAGAAACATCTAACCTATATATGTGTTGCAGTTATGATTTTCTATTTACAGGCTCTTATGAACAACATATATATATGCATTAAATAAGTCAAGAAACGTTTATTCAGAGCCTATGTGTGCCAGATAGTGTTTGAGGCACTGAGAAAATAGATAAACAAAACAAAGCGTTTGCCTTCATGTTTATATCTTAGGAGGAAGACAGACAATACTTGGGTATACAAATAAACATATGTTAAATAGTAGCAACTGTATTAAAAAAACACAAGCTAAAAAATTAGAATGTCAAAATGCCAGGGGTAGGGGGAGGCTGTTGTTTTAAAATAAGGTGGTTAGGGGTTCAAGTACTGAATTTAGAATATTTTCAAACACATTGATGGGGAAGTTCTTTAATATTACATCTAAGTTCAGTACCTTACCATATCACCAGTGCTAAAAATAAGAAGTTATCGGTAAGGGGATATTGTGTCTACAGTGAACAATCCAATGAGGTTGTCAATAGCTGACAGAGACTAATGTATCTAGAGAGAAAAAAGAGTAAGAACCATGGGGAAAAATGTAGAGATAATAACCAAATAGAAGTTAGTGAGTCCTCACAAGTACAAGGACATATGTGCTGACATGAGAAATATATAAGCCAAATGAATTCAGTAACTAAGTCTCAGAACACTTGAGAAACAAGATGTTTTGTTTTTCCCCGCACGGACTTCACACAAAATGGAAATAGTTTTTTAATGTTTCAATACTCATTTCTTTTTTTAAAATATGTTTTTATTGATTTCAGAGAGAGGAAGGGAGAAGGAGAGAGATAGAAACATCAATGATGTGAATGAACATTTTTAATTTTGAAAACAAGGAGAAAACGCTCTCTAAAATTCTGGTTGCCTAGCATGAGATTTCAAGAATGGTAACGTATTCATTAAGAGAACATTATGGAAACTACATGAAAGGCTCAGTTCTCTTATCAATAATGAAAGATTTTATCAACCATCTTTAATACCTTTCTTTGCCATTTCCTTGTATTCATATCCTTGCTTTGGAAAAACCATGCCTGCATTCCCAGTGTCAAAGAACAAGATTAATAAGACTCTAAAGTATACTCTCCAAAACAAAGGAAAATGGACAGATAAAGAAAAAAGCACATTAAGTGTTCATTTAGTGTGTTTAAGCACATTTTTTAAACTGCACAATTTTGTGGTTAAAATATTTGGATACCAAGTTTTTAGAGACACACAAAGAAAGGTAAATGGGGCAAGAGCCCAAAGTATATAAAAAGAATCTATATTGCAAGTGAATATTTTATAGCACTTACAACTTAGTAGGCCTTTATGTGTGATTATTTGCTCCTCATAAAAGTCTTATTGGTGAAAATGGTTATTATCTCCATTATTAAACAGGGTTAATACCCGGCATAGAGAGGTTAAGTTCTATGTCCAAGGTCACAGAATAGTAAGTAGGAGAGCTAGACTTTGGACAGTCTGGTTCCAAAGTCCATGCTCTTGACCACTTTATATAACCACCTTAACTGTCTGCATATATATATAATATGTTCTACCTGTTGAAGACCTAGAAAGGGAAATATTTCCATCTTCAATTCAATTTTTATATATCTAGAAAAGGGAGCAGTGAAAGGATCAAATTCATAAAAGCTAAAGTAGAAACACAAAGTGGAATATTATAGATGATGCAAAAAATATATAGAGATTTTTTTCTCAGAGCCATCAAATAACCAAGTAGCCATCTAATTATTTGGCTGTATTTTCCTGTCCAGCAATAGAAGGTGTCAGAAAGAAATACAAACTTTGCTTAGGCATGAATTATTGAGATGGATATTCTGTCATAAATACTCAAACCTAGGAAAGTCAGCTTTTTTGTGTGTGGATATCTTTTTTCCCCTCACCTAGGAGTAAATTTGAAGACCTATTCTTGAAATGGACTTTAAAAAATATTTTCTGCCCAGGTAGCCTGTTTGGCTGAGTGGATGGAGCATCAGCCCGCAGACTGAAGAGTTGCGGGTTCGATTCTGGTCAAGAGCATATACCTTGGTTGCAGGCTCCTTCCCTGGCCCTAGTTGGGTGTTGCAAGAGGCAACTAATTGATATCTCTCTCTCACATGGATGTTTTTCTCTGTCTCTCCCGGTCCCTTCTACTCTCTCTCTAAATCAATGGGAAAAATATCTTCGGGTGAGGAATAACAACAATAAAAAATAATAAAATTAAAAAAAATCGTATTAGCAGTGTTTCCCCCCCCCCCCCCCATAGATGGATTCTGGCATATTTTGGGTAAACTTGACAGCAATGAGTTTACTTTGACTTTTTAATGCTGTCCTTTAAAATTAGGTTAGCTACATTTTATTTTAAACTTGGCTGATCTAGAAACTTCAGTGACATTATCTAAGTATTAATGTGGAAAACTTAGAATTCTAAGCCTTACTAACTTTGTAATTATTTTGAAATTTAAGTACACTTTACCTGTTCATATCATCAAGATGCTCAGCAGCAAAATAAAAGCTTTTGATTTTAGGATGACAGGCTTTGAATGCACTGCAAAAGAAAACAAAGTACATTTATTTTATTTCAAATTGGGAAATAGATTAGAACATAATCATTTTAATGGGTAAAATTACCTCAACAATCTAACCTGAGTTCACATATATAATGCTTCTGCCATGATGACAGAAATCAGTAAAAAATCCAATTTTCTGCTCACAAAATGCTTTCTTATTACCTCAATTTGAAAGCATTAGACAAGCAGCCTATAATTTAAAAGCTAGAAAAAGTTTAAAAAGCTTTCCCTTTTCTCCCTCTCCCCAAATGAAATGAACTTACTATTTCTTGCGGCATTCACTGGCTCTATCAATTTTAAATTCAGGCAGACTGATGAATCCTTCTGCTTTTTCATCCTAAAAAGGTAGCACTCTTGTTTAGGATATCATATACAAAGGTTTGAAGCTGATACTATATAAGTAGGCTTTAAATATCTATAGTAATAAATCTGTCCATTTAATTCTGAAATTTACATTTTAGAGATTAGAATTTCACTCTTATCTGTTACATTCCATTAAACTAAAGGTATATTTTGGAAATTTTGAATACTATAAATTAAAATATATACAGAAAAATTTAAAAATCTTTTTTACATTGAAATGAAGACAGGAAATTATTTTTTAAGCATACACATCTTATTTAATAAAATTGAAATATGGTTTATAAGTAATTTTCTAATCGGATGCATATAAACTTTAACACATAAAATAACTTTAGTCCACATTTACAATTCATAATTATCTATGATATTTAACGCTCAGATGTAAAGTATAGGTAAGTTTACTAACTCAATTCCTTTTCTGCCTCCAAAGAAATCTCTCATCAAACCTAAATTAAATAACTATTTTGTGTATTCAATATTTTACAAACAAAATAGGTTAATTTAATCTTCAAATATATGACGGTATATATGCTATATGCAAAGGTTATTTTTCACTTGGAAAATTAAATGAATTCTATAAAATCCTCCTATCTCTAATGAGGGATGAAAAAACAAGATAGAAGTATTATCCAAAATCTTATATTAGATACAAAGGATCCCAACTATGCTAACACTGACTTTGGCTAAACCCTTTCATTGTTGTCCCTTTCATGCTCATGACCACGCTCTTCAGACTTTTACTCTCCCAAACTTTGATCCATGCTGTACCAGTTCATTCCTTCTTATATTTCAAGTTTAAGTAAGATTAAATCCTCATTTACGATCTCAAAGAAAAAACAGACTTTCAATTCTTTTACTGTGTGTGTTTGTACACATGTTAAACTTTAAAAACAATTGGTATAACTGATAGTGACTAAAATGTTTGTGTTATTAAAAAAGCAATATTATAACTTTCTCAATATTTGAGTTTTTTTCTTCAAATCTTAAGGTAAATACAATAGTCTCCAATCTCTTTTTTTCATTTTGATTTCCCTTGTTACCCTGATGTCTTTAATGTAAAATGTTGAACAATTTAAAGTATTTTAGGGGTAGTTATTATCTTCTCATAATGATATGATGAGGAACTTTTATATTACTCCTAATAATGTCATACAAGGGTATTTCTTGGAATGTATACATTGGAATTATTCACTCGCCTCTTACAAGGCTAACACAGTAACAATAACTACCTGACTGAAATTTAGATACTGTTCAAGAAAAGGGGGCCACAATTTTTTTTATCACTTGAACTGTGAAAGATAGAATATAATTTATCACACTGCAGACAAATCTACAGGTGATTTTAAAATAAAAAGAGACATAGAAAACACTATATTTTGATAATGCTTGATTGGCATACACACACACACACACACACACACACACACACACACACACTAAGTGAAAATGTAGGTAAAATTATGGTCTGTTTAGTATATCTAAAATAAGACACACATAATTATGTGATTGCCAGAAAGAATATTAAAAGTAAATAATCAAATCCTTCTATATAGTTAATAGAGACATTTATATTAAATAGCAAGATAGTAATTCAAGATTTCAAAAATGAAATATGCCAATTTGTAAAATATTACTAATAGTATATGTTTATTGAGTACTTAGTATGTACCAAACATTGGTGTAAGTGTACTGATTCTTTTCATCCATATAAGAGCTCAGTGACCTAGGCACTATTATTATTCCCCTTTTTGCAGAAATGGAAACTGAGGCACAGTAACTCAGTCAGTGTTAAGTCTACCCTCTTACACATAGCCTAGTATAATATAAAATAACATCATAACAGCCTGTCTAGGGAACAAAAAATTCTCTACATACTGGATATTATAATCATAGGCATAATAATTTTAAATTACATTTCAAAAATCAATCTTCAAATACAAATTGAATAATGTTTTAACAGTATTCATATAAGTCTATTTAGCCACTATATTTCATTAAACCATGTACATTTTTTGAGAAAACAAGTTAACAATAGAAAATATTGTTAACAAACATAGTAAGGTGAACTGATAGATGGCTATGGCAAAGAAATCAAAGAAAATGTAGTAGTGTAAAGGGAATATCAATGAGTAAGGTATATTCTCGTATATCTGTTGTGATATGTGATAGATTGTGATATAATTATTCTGGATATAAATTTGTTTACTGCAAATGAGTCAGGAAATAATAAAAAACAATTTAAATGTATTATATACACACCCCAATTGTGCCAAATAGAGTGAATACTTGCAGATTTTCAAAACCAGTCTACCAGTTCATTTTTTAAAGAAAAACTGAAATAAATTCTGGTGATACTAATCTATTAAAATTACTAAAGGACGTCCTCACTTCTCCAGAAAAAATTTAAAACTTCGAACAAAACAAGACATTTAAAAGTCTATATCAAATTTACATATATAATCATTTAAATTAAGCAACTGCTTTAATTGGGTTGGTATTTTTAATTAGATATACAAAACTACTTTATCTGGGTTTCAGATTTGTAGCTTCATTAGAAAAGATGACACAACTATCTTTATAGAACCCCAAAATGTAACTATTTTAAAAAGTCTTAAATATTTTCTAATGAAAAGTAACTAGCAGAAATCTCCTGAATTTAGCCTTAAGGTGATTACATGATTTTAAAATATAAGTTTCAAAACAGTGATTGTTTTGGTTAAAGATAATGTATGGGTAAACAAAATATGCTTTGTCTTACCTCCTCATTAATATACCAATATAGGGATGCATCCTTAAGGACAAACCAATATTTCTTCCATTTCTGTGAAAAATAACTCTTTGCATCTTTCTTCTTCCAAAGCCAGCCCTCACAGTCACCACGGCCGAGATCTTTGCAAGAAATTCGTCTTTTGCTCTTGCCAGCTATAGGACCTAAATATAATAGTGGGTAAAAATGTTCTTTAAATTTTATACAGATTTGGAGGTAGAAGATTAATTTACAGATCTCAAAAAATCAGTCTGGGTACTTAACCTTAAAAAAATCTTATTTTCACATTGCATTAAAATAAAAAAATATGAAAATCTTTAATACCATTTCCCCCATGTAAGTGACATACAATTTAATCACAAATGAGTAATTTGATCTAAGATTGCAGGGGAGTAGGTGGAAGTTACACTTGCCTCCTCCCAGGACCAAATAGAAATTATAACTAAATTATAGAAACAGCAACCTGAATAACCCACTGAAGACTAGCTGAACAGAAGTCTTATAACTAAGGATTTACAAAAGAAGCCACATCCAGATAGGTAGGAAGGGCAGAGATGTGAAAAGGACTGGCCTTGTACCCACATGTGGTGGTTGAGAATCCAGAGGATTTCTCAGCTGCAAAGGTTCCCCCCTGAGGAGCGACATGTAGGGAAGAGTGTTCCACAGAACATCTGCTGTGAAAATCAGTGGGGATTTCACCTGCCAAGTTAAGACCTGAGACTTCTAATATCCAGGTGCACTCTTAAAGGGTCAGCTTACAAAATCTCGTTCACAGGCACTCACCCTGGGCAGAACTGCCTAATACACAGAAACAAATACAGAGAGGTAGCCAAAATGGGGAGGCAAATAAACATGCCCCATATGAAAGATCAGGAGATATATACAGAAAGAGAACTAAAATAAAGGGAGGAAAGCAATCTACAAGATACAGAATTCAAAACAATTGTTATAAGAAAACTCAAGGAACTTAGGGAAAGACTGCACGAACTCAGTGAGAACTTAAAGAGATAGTAAGCATAAAAAAGGACGCAGAAACCATAAAAAAGAACCAGTCAGAAATGAAGAATACAATAACTGAAATAAAGAATACACTAGAAGGAATCAATGGCAGGTTAGATAAAGCAGAGGATCAAATCAGCAATTTGGAAGACAAGGTAACAGAAAACACCCAATCAGAAATTGATTGCATTTTTATACACCATTAATGAACTATCAGAAAGGGAAACTAACCCCCCCAAAAAAAACACCAAAAAACAAACAAACAAAAAAACACCATCCCATTTACAATTGCATCAAAAAATTCCTAAGAATAAATTCAACCAAGTAACAGATCTGTACTCAGAAAATTTTAAGACAACAAAGGAAGAAGATACAAATAAATGGAAGCATATACCATTCTCATGGAGGGGAAGGATTAACATCATTACAATGTCCATACTACCCAATGCAAGCTATAGATTAAAAAAAATTCCTATCAAAATATCAATGGCATTTTTTCCCCCGAACTAGAACACATAATGCAAAAATTTATATGAAACCACAAAAGACCCCTAATAGCCATAGCAATGTTGAGAAAGAAAAAGGAGGAGGAATTACACTATCTGATATCAAACTATATTACAAGGCTATAGTAATGAAAACAGCATGGTACTGGTGTACAACACACATACGTAGATCAATGGAACAGAATACAGAGCCCAGAAATAAACCCACACCTACATGTTCAGTTAATCTATAGCAAAGGAGGCAAGAACATACAATGGGGTAAAGACAGTGTAATCAATAAATGATGTTTGGAAAATTGAACAGATACATGTGGAAAATGAAACTAGACCACCTTCCTACACCAGATACAAGAATAAACTCAAAATGGATTGAAAACTTAAATTTAAGACTTGAAACCATAATGCACATAGATTAAAGCATAGCCAGTGAACTCTCTGACATTTCCCTTAGCAATATTTTTTTCAGTGTACTTCTCCAGGCAAGGTTAACAAAATAAAAAAATAAAAAATTGGATTATATATAACTAAAAAAATTTTGCACAACAAAAGAAACCATCAACAAAACAAAAAGACAATGTCCTGAGTGATAGAAATATGGCAATGATATATCTGGTAAGTGAATATTCAAAATTTATAAAAAACTCATAAAACTCAACACCAAAAAACACACACAACAACTAGCAATCCAATTAAAAATGGGCAGAATATCTGAATAGACACTTCTCCAAAGAGGGCATACAGATGGCCAAGAGACATATTAAAAGACACTCAACATTACTAATCATCAGAGAAATGCAAATTAAAATCACAATGAAAAATCACCTCACACCTGCCAGAATGGCTACCATCAAGTAATCAACAAACAAGTGCTGGTAAGGATGTGGAGAAAAGGAAACCCTAGTACTAGTACACTGCTGGTGGGAATGCAGAGACTGTGGAAAACAGTATGGAGATTCCTCAAAAAATTAAAAATGAAACTGCCATTTGACCCAGTGATCCCACTTCTGGGAATATATGATAAGAATACCAAAATATCAATCAGAAAGAATATGTACACTCCTATGTTCATAGCAGCATTGTTTACAATAGCTAAGATCTGGAAACAGCCCAAGTGCCCATCAGTAGATGAGTGGATAAAAAAGCTGTGGTACCTTTACACAATGGAATACTATGCAGCTGTAAAAAAGAAGGATTTCTTACCCTTTGAGACAGCATGGATGGACCTGGAAAGTATTATACTAAGTAAAATAAGCCAGTCAGAGAAAGAGAAATATCACATGACCTCACTCATATGTGGAATCTAATGAACAAAATAAACTGATGAACAAAATAGATCCAGAGACACTGAAGCATGGAACAGACTGACAGGTCTCAGAGGGAAGGAGAGGAGGCAGGAAGAGGTTAAGCAAAGAACTTACGCATATGTGCATAGCCCATGGACACAGATAATAGTGTGGTGAAGGCCTGGGGTGGGGTGGGAGCCAGGTGGAGGGGGGCATGGGAAAATGGGGGATATCTGTAATACTTTCAACAATAAAAATAAGTTTAAAAATTAAAAAATGGAACTTCTTTATGATCCAGAAATTCCACTTCTGGGAATATATACAAATACCCCTGTATTCATTACAGTGTTATTTAAAATAGCTAATATATGGAAGCAACCAAGTGCCCATCAATAGACGAGTGGATAAAAATGTGGTGGCACATATACACAATGGAATATTCCTTTCCCATAAAAAAGAATAAAAGCTTACCCTTGCAACAGCATCAATGGACCTACAGGGTATTATGCTAAGTGAAATAAGTCAGTCAGAGAAAGAGACATACCATATGATTTCATCTACGGGGTGGGCAAAAGTAGGTTTGTAGTTGCATTGTGACATTCTTTTGAGTTAATAAAGCCATTATAATAACAATAACCTGCATGTCTTTTTCCATATGCACAACTGTAAACCCACGTTTGCCCACACCTGTATATGTGAAATCCCAAGAGCAAAATGAATAAAGAAACTAAATAGAAACAGACTCATAGATATAGAGAACATTTTGATGTTGCCACAGGGGAGGGGGTTGTGGGGCTGGGTGAAAAAGATGACGGGATTAAGATCTACAAATTGATAATCACAAAACAGTCATGGGGATGTAATGTACGTCATAGGGAATATAGTCAATAATATTGTAACAACTATGTACAGTGCCAGATGGGAACTTGAAATATTGGTGGACCACTTTGTAAAAGTATATGATTGTCTAACCACTATGCTGTACATCTGAAACTAATACAAAATAATACTGTGTGTAAAATGTAATTAAAAAGAAATTAAAATATATAAAATTAAAAACAACAACAAACAAAAAAAGAAGTGTATAACCCCAGTATGAAAATCTGTCGAGACCATTCTTTGCAAAAGGCACCTTGTATCACAATTGATCTGAAGGAGAAGCTGGTCTCAGCAGCGTTTGCTAGGGGGCTGTGCTCTTCTAATCCACACTGGTCTCAGGCAAGAGAGGATGGGTCAAGTGTGCTGGGTATCATCACAGTGCAAACCAAGCAGGTATGTTTCATTTCATTTCCTTTTCTTACCTTTGTTTTTCTTCTTTGATTTATGCTGCAGGGAGGACTGCTGAAATGTCTGAAATCAAAGACAGGGAAGAATGTTATCTGATAGGGTGCCGTCTCGAGCACCATCATAGTGTGCAGAACTCTCAGGACCTGAATGCTGACTCTGAAACCTGGTCAGAGAAATTACTTTCTTTTTCCAAAGCCTCAAAAAAAATTCATGTATATCATGCCATTCAATTTTCTAATCTCCTGAAAAGCAGAAGGGGATATTATCATTGTCCTTATTTTGTAGCGGAGAAAGTGAGGCACAAAACAGTGGTGAAATGAAGGGCTCTTATGTATGCACAGCCCTACTTTATACCTCTTAAAAAGGGTTTATTGTGCTTTCCCAGGCAATATCTCATTTGTTTCTCACAAAAACCTTATTAAGTAAGCAGGCCAATATGACTATTTCTTGTTCCTTAGAAGTTTATTCTATTATACACACCACCATCACCTACTGAGCTCCTAGGTACTCCCCTTGGCCACTAAATATTTCAGCACGTGGATCATTATTTTCATCTCACACCTACTTCTCTCACTATTATCAGTGAGTAATCTTCATGTAGGGGATGCCAGCACTTTGGCTCCTCAGTCCCTCATCTCCAATGATCTTTATTTCTCCACTCCTTGGCTATCCACTGCCATGACCGTATGTTATCTTAAGTATATTCGAACCACTAGCTCCATTATCTGTTTTTCATAGTCTAATAACCCCAACTCAGCAATTTTTAGAAAATGTTCCTTTGAGGTATCCAATTCATTGACATCATCACACTTTTGTGCCTGTCTCTTCTTCATCTTGATTTCCATAGGACATCACTATAGTAATTCCCTTGAATCATGCTCCCAGCATTACTTGCCTGGCTAAACAACCATCTCAGTAAAACCTGTCTGTTTACTCCATGCTAAATGCCAGAACAGCTTAATTTCTTAATAGAAAAACCCACAACTGCATTGGCTGCTCTAGTCTTCAAATAAATCACTGGTTCCAGTCAGACAGTCTACTAAGCTATATTGTTTACTGGTGTAATAAGGTTAATTATGTTCATATGATGAGCTAGCTAACAGGGTACAGAGATATCACATGTAATTTTAATTCACAGATAATCCTTCAAATGAATTTTATGTAGCAGGTTCTTCTTTTTCTTTACAAAGGTATTTCTATGAGGCAATTGAAGTTTGTTCACATAAAATTCGCTAGTCTGGGTTTTATATAATACATGTATATTCTGTGACATACTTTCTTATTTAGAATCTTTGCTCATAAAACAACAGAATAATACTCTACTTTCTTTTTAAAAAAATATATTTTATTGATATTTTACAGAGAGGAAGGGAGAGGGGTAGAGAGTTAGAAACATCGATGAGAGAGAAACATCGATCAGCTGCCTCCTACACACACCCTATTGGGGATGTGCCCGCAACCAAGGTACATACCCTTGACCGGAATCGAACCTGGGACCCTTCAGTCTGCAGGCCGACGCTGTATCCACTGAGCTAAACCGGTTAGGGCAATACTCTACTTTCATAATAGAGTTCTTGTGTTTGTATGTGGTTAACATAATTTTCATGAATATAATATGAACGGATACTAGTCCTAAAGATAAGGATCTGATCATTTGCTGCCATACAGTGTAACCCAGAAATAATCACCCATGTGTCAAAGCTACATATGTGTGTGAGTGCACACACGTGTGTGTGAAAAACTTTGCAGGATTCATGGTTAAAGAAATTCACAACTTTGGAGAGAAAGCATGAGAGATAAAACATATTACACTGTGTTGATTTTTTTGAGTGCACTTTATTTCAAAATAATAACTCAGGCTAGTGTGCTTAAGTATAGTTAATTTACATATAGTTATTTTCCCTAAATTGTTTGGCTGTAAAATTACTGATTGGGTTTCTTTTTCCTTTTGTGTTTCCACAAGTAACATTATGATTTTACAGTTCATTATTTTTAAAAATGACAAAGATGGAGGTGGTTTGTTTTTAGGAAGCTACATGGATAACAGACAGCTTGAAATAATTGAGTTATATAATATGCCTCCTATGCTTTTTGCATGCTATTCTTTAAAACCTGGAAGTCTACTTTAAACTCTACACTAAAACATATTTTATGCTCTCCAGGTTTTCTTTTTAATAGGATTATCCTTTCTTTCCTTATAAAAATATTCTCATACTAATTGTGATTACAGAGTATAATCAGTGTACATATTGTTGAAACCTAAGAACTCCTAGGCACAAAATATAGATTTAGCCATCATTCAAAGAAGCAAAGCCTTAGATGTCTTTTGTAAATATCATAAATATTACAATGCAATTATCCTAAAAGAGATTTCATTATTTTTCTAAGTGATGTAACATTTTCTAAAATGAAAGTTATAATTAAATTATATTAATTAAAATCATGTAATTGAATTATATGCTTTTGAAAGTAACAGGGAAAACAATGAAAACTATAGTCAAGGAAATAGGTCTTTGTGCAGAAAAGAGTTACTACTGCAGGCCTGAAACTGCTATCTTACAAGGGCCTGCTTGCAAGGTGGACCCTTGCCTGACATCTGGAAAGTTGGCTAGTAAACAGTTCTCATCTGGAAAGTTGGCTAGTAAACAGTTCTCTATCCTATATAATAAAAGCCTAATATGCTAAGTGTCCAACCATTTGTTGGGACCATTCTACCAGTTGCTATGACCCACACTGAGCACCAGGGGGCAGACGCACCGATCAGTAGGTTAGCTTGCTGCTGGGGTCTAGACAATTGGGACTGGGTGAGACAGGCCCGACATGTCCTGGATCCCTCCCGCAGTACCTCCCCGGCCAGCCATTCTCCTGCGGTCCCTTCCAGGCCTCTAAAATAATTCATCTAATTAATTTCCTTTCAATGTGCACAAATCCGTGTACTGGGCCTTTAGTATTGACATAAAGCTTCCCTAAGCAATAAGGCGGTTTTGCCCACCTAGGGACTAAACACCTGTTTTCCTTATGAGGTCTGGAATTTTTATAATGGCCTTTAATTTTAGCACATTCTGGGCAGGGGGTTTCTATGTGAATAATCCAAGAAAATCCTTGGATGTTGGTTTTTTTACTGGGGTAGCTTGGGCAGAGAAAGTTGTCAGAGGAAGCCGCATTTTTGTTGCTGAGGGAGAAAGCACTGTGTATGATCTGGAGAGAAAGAGAGAGAGGGGAGAGGGAGGGAGGGAGGGAGGGAGAGAGAGAGAGAGAGAGAGAGAGAGAGAGAGAGAGAGAGAGAGAGAGAGAGAGAGAGAGAGACCCCCATTGGAAGCCTGCACATCAATTTCTCCAGTTGTCATGGCGTCTTTTTTCCTTACTGATCTGACTGTATATCCTTGCTGTGTCACTGTAATAAATCTTAACCGTGGGTAGAACTCTCTGTTGAGTCTTATGAGTTTTTCTAGCAAATCATAAAACATGTGGGTTATCATGGGGACCCCTGAAATAGCCTCATTATTCAAAAGATTCCTTACAAACATATTAGAAACTGTTCACTATTCATACATACATAAATAGGCTCCTAACAGTAAAGGTTTCCACATCTCAGCAACAGTGTGATTAAATGTCCCTGAGGTACAAATTTATAATTATATGTTGTCTTTACTAGTTGTAATAAAGGAATTATTCATTCTGAGTGATAGATGTTTAATCGGTCTCATTGATCCTCTTCCAAATGTAACTGCACAAAAGAAGAGGAATTCTAACTATTTTATGCATTGTTTTAACTTCTGCCTAAAATGGGGCCTAGCACAGAGTAGATCTGCTCAATAAATATTGGTTGAATGAATAAAAGTTAAGTAAACCATCGATAAAGAGCATAGGATGTAGTCTTAATTAGCTGATTGTTTTAACCTGAAAGAAGTCCTTCAGTAGACAACAAACAAACCAGGTGTCTTTTGTCCAGTAATCCATGTACAAAATGTTACTGAAAGTTCTGTTTTTTATCAGGTCATTTGTTTTGGTAGATAATTAAAAGTTCCTGTTTATCCAACCTCCCTTAGTATTACTTGCACTTAGTATTAATTACCTCCCTTAGTATTAATTGTCTTAGTGGACTTAAGTTCAAATTTGAATTCAAGATGTGGCTGGCTAAAGTACATTAAATCTGTGTCAAAAGATATTTATGCAAATAGTTATATGATGAATTATGAATAGATGTGTTGAAATCATAACTCTATCCATAAAAATAGAATGTGCTAAAATAAAAAGCCATTATGAAAGCATTGTTGATCCTCTTCTTAACTATGGTGATGCATGCAATGGTATTCTGTTTGGCAATAAAAGATCCCTTTTTCAGACATTTGCCTGAAAAGACCATTTGTCTTTCATTTTGTCCACAGATGTTCTGTTCAAACTCCATTCCCCCCTGTTCTGGATGAGGAAGTATGGGGGAGGGTAATTTGGGTCATTCTTATCCTGAAACTTTCAGAAGCACTTATTTTAATTGTGGAAGAAAATGACAGTTTCTGTGTTTCATTTTGAAAGCTCAGCTACTATTAAATTCTTCTCAAGTTGCAAATTGCCACACTTATGGAAAAATTTGCAATCAAAATACTTTCTTGTTGCAATATAGTAACTTCCTCTTACTGAAAATTTCTGCAAAGTTCCAAGATTTCTTCAGTAACTCGTCAAACCAATCACTTATTCCTTATGCATTAGAAAAGGTGCTTAGCAATTTGAAACACTTGGGAAAAATGATAGCCTTTTCCACATATTTAATTTTTTAATAAATAAACAAAAAGCCTTTAAGATGAAAATATTTCACAAAGGAAGGTATTTTCCCTTATTTTCTAATTATTGTGTACCAGCAGAAAAAAGTCTAAGTATGAGCAAGTAGGGTAAGATAGTAATGGGAATATTAAATATATTTAATATAAAATATTAAATCAAGAACTCTTCCATTTACAAGAAACAGCAGCATAGACTTGAACAAGTTTGCTGTTGGTGGTGGCCTTGCCCATTGTGTTGCATGAGAGAGAAACTCTGAGCTCAGGGGATGAGAATGAGGCACTGCATTTGCACCCAGTCTTTCAGTACAGTGGGGTGAACCTGCTCTGGATTCTCTCACTGAAGTTAACCTGACTTTATACAGACTGAAAATTATTCCAAATACACTAAAAAATAAGTAAGCATGTGTTTAAAAACAATTATCATGCTAATAAATTAGCAGTCAAATAAGAATAAAAAGACAGTAATTGAGGGGAATATAGAAAAGGTCCGTCAAATTCATTAGGTTAGATAGAGTCAATGTTTCATCAAAAGTGTATCATGCACGTACAGCTGGCATGGCTCAGTGGTTGAGTGTTGACCTATGAACCACAAGGTCACGGTTCGATTCCTGGTCAGGGCACACGCCCCAGGTTGCAGGCTTGATTCCGGGTGTGGGGTGTGTAGGAGGCAGCTGATCAATGATTCTCTCTCATCATTGATGTTTCTATCTCTCTCTCCATCTCCCTTCTTCTCTGAAATCAACAAAAATATATTTAAAAAATAGTATATCGTGCAAATCGGATTCTGAAGGAAGGAGGTGATTGAATCTTATACAAGATCCCATAAGGTGACCTCATTTTTCTTCCGAAGTAGTAAAGTAGGAAGAATAGGAGTGATGTGTGGGGAGTAGTTAGGAAGGGTAATAAGAATCACCATCCTTGGGAAACAGGAACTGTGATTTCTGAATCATAATAATTATCATTTACTGAGGGCTTATGGGTCAGGCACAGTATCAGGCACTTCATGTAAGTTATTTATCTTAATTCTTACAATAAATCCTTCAAGTGGTTATCATCAATTCCATTGTAAAGAAGCAAAAAACTGAGATACAGAATGTATAAATAACTTGATCATGACCACACAGGTAGTGGCAGAGTCAAAATTCAAATCCAGGTCTGCCAATCACAGAACCTGTTCTTCTACCCACTCTGTGTAATACTGCCTCCCAAGGAAGTATCTGTAGTCATAGTAACAATGTGAGAAAAAAGAAAAACTGCTTCTGACACGAAGACATCTATTTATGCAAACCCTCTCATGACATATGATGTAACTACATTGCTATGTGGAAAGAAAGGATTCTATAAAACAGAAAGATATTAAAGATAACACTTTTATATTAATGGAGATAATTCAAACCAGTAATATCTTAAGAACTTTTAATTTTCATGCTTTTTTCCATTTTATTTTAATTAGAATGTTATATTACTCTGTGGGCTAAAAAAGATTTGCTGGTTTTGGGGCAACTATTAATCATAATACTTTCATGCAGGGAAGGTTCATGTTAGCATTTTAATTTTGCAAATGTGATAGAAACCAAGGTACACAAAGGTAAAAAGGTTCAGCCAAGGTAGGCAAGGATGGGGCTGCAATCACATTTTATTCCGAACCTATTGACAGTGTTAAGTGAACTCAGTGCAATTAAAAAACCCTATGTCAATACTGAGGAGGAAATCAGTGATCCAAATAAGGCGAGCCTGCCTCTCCACTAATTCTTTACACAAGAGAAATCTCTTGTAGCTGATTCATCATGTTATGCAATTTTTCACCTGATACACTCCTGATAATTATGTAATGCCTTAAAATTATTTGGTTCACTTTCTCAAGTCGTTTTAAACTGCTGCATTAGTTTCTACAAAGGCAGAAACCATCTGCTCAGCTCACCACTTTATACTTAGCTCCTAGCTAGGCCGCTATCATCTCTCACTTGAATTGACCAGATCTTATCTTGTCTCCCTGCTTCTCTCACCCTTCCAGTCTATTCTCAATATACCAGCTAGAGCGTTACATTTTAAATGTTTATGTTTCAGCAAGAATGGAATACACAGTAGCGTGGAGCAACACTGTAATAGGAATCAGGCACTTGACTAATATTTCTCTATATGCCAGTCCACATTCCAGCTCTATGACTATAGTAAAGTCATTGAACTACTCTTGACCTCAATTTCCTCATCTGCAAGCATAGGGGTTTGGACCAAATGCTCTTAGAGCACTAACTGTACATGATTCTGACTTCAAAATGAAGGGGAAAATGGCTAGTTACCAATGTGCATCTAATTATTGGTGTTTATACCCATAACACTTAATGCTCAATTATTTATTGAAAGGCAGTTAGTATATGTTTAAGCTCCTCCAGGAATGGAAACAACTTATCACCGGCCATTTGAGATACAGCTATTTTGAGGTGCTTGATTAATGTGTGCAATTAATATAGATTTGCATTTAGAGACAGACAGTTCAAATAGATGAAAAGCAGAACTAGGGCAGTTCCTTGCTCCTGACACTTCTGTTTGACAAATTGTCGACATCTGGGTGTCAGAGAAATCAGTGTAGGCTTGCCCATCATTTGTGACAAAAAAACGTTTAAGACCAGAAAAAAAAAAGAAAGAACTAGATTTGCCTCTGCAAGGCTATTCAATGACAAGAAAATAAATGATATGTAAAAGAAAACAGAAACAAATTACATAAAAAGAATCAAAGGAAGAACAAAACCTAAGAATCTCAAATGGAATACTTTAAACAATAAAAACAAACAAAACAAAGAAAGAATCTCAGGAAAAACCAAGATGGTAGCATAAGGTATACACCTGTACATGCTGCCTCTCACAACCATACCAAAACTACAACTAAAAGACAAAATGACTATCACCCAGAACCACGGGAAAGCTGGCGGAGTAGAAGTTCTACAACTAGAAGGAAAGAAAGAAGCTCATTGAGACTGGGTAGGAGGTGCAGAGGCTCAGAGAAGCAGAGGTACGGAGGCGCATGAATTGGGCTGGCGACTGGCTGCGCTGTTTTTTTCCAATTGGAAGGGAGATACAAGCTCCCAACTCCTCTGAACTCCAGTTTCTGGCGAGACTCTGGGGACCCAGACTCATACGGGGAGAAACTGGACTGTCTGGCATCGGGTCGGAAAGTGATGGTGGCTTTTGCGCAGAGGTGTGCGCAGGAATCATTGTTTACTGCGCTGGGGTGCGGGATGTGGGACGTGGAAAGGTGGAGACGCAGAGATGGCTGACTGGCAGCCATTGCTGTTTGCCATGCTCTGGTGATTCCCTGAGACCCTGCCCCACCCAACTTACAAACCCGCCTGAGCTGTGTGCAGCGGCTTTTGCATATGAATGGCCTGCCCTTTCGCAGCTTAACCTAACAAATTGCAGCTGGGTCAGACAGCTCTAAAACTTCCAAACCCCAAGCAAAGAGGAGATATATGCAGATCTCCCTGTAGCTCCTGCTGGGTGGCCTCAGACAGTAGCTGACTTGCACTTCCTTGGAGATCCAGGAACCAGTGTACCTAGAGGTCAGTGTGAGACGACACCAGATTTCAACTCCTCACATACATAAGTGACACACTCAAGAGGCAGACTCAGTGAGCACCAAATCCCCACTGAAGCAAGTCCTGCCCCATAAGGGTGTCTCCTGCACAGCAGTTCTTCCATTATAGACACAGCTGATCCTCACAGCCATTTGGCCTGGAGGTCAATTCCTCCCAGTGTACCAATAGCAATCAAGGCTTAACTACAATAAGACTGTGCGCCCAGCCCAAAAAAGGGTGCACCAAGAGTGTCTACCTCTGTTGATTGGGGAGGCTGAGCCACTGGGCCCTATAGGTCACCTACCACACAAAGCCACTCCATCAACACAGGGAAGCAGCCTAAATGCGGGACAAAGAAACATGTCACGAATGAAAGAAATGGAGGAAAGCAAACTACTGGATATAGAGTTCAAAACCACAGTTATAAGGTTACTCAAGAATCTTCTAGAAACTGCCGAGAAACTTAGTGAGACCTTTGAGAAACTTAGTGAGACATTCGAGGATCTTAATGAGAATGCCAAAAAAAAATGGAAAAGGACCAGTCAGAAATTAACCCTTTGCACTCACTTGCTTTTTTCTCAATTCCTTTATTCTACTCGGGATTTAATTTTTTAAATACTCCAGATTTTACAAAGCACGGCAGTAGAATAAAAAACTGGAGTTTCTTTTCATACAAACTTATTTATTTGGATTTTTTTATATTTCAAATTATTGATACATTCAAAGAGTATAAAAAGAGCTGCTACCGATGCTAACCGTGTCGAGTCACACTCGACATCTGAGTGCAAAAGGTTAAGCATACACTATCTGAAATAAAGAATAATATACAGAAATCCAACAGTAGACTAGAGGACCCCAAAAATCAAACCAAAGATTTGAAATATGAGGAAGCAAAAAATCACCCAATCAGAAAAACAAAAAGTAAAAAGAATCCAAAAATATGAAGATAGTGTAAGGAGCCTCTGGGACAACTTCAAGCGTACCAACATCTGAATTATAGGGGTGCCAGAAGGAGAGAGAGCAAAATATTGAAAACCTATTAGAAGAAATAATGACAGAAAACATTCCCTACCTGGTGAAAGAAATAGACTTACAAGTCCAGGAAGTGCAGAGAACACCAAACAAAAGGAATCCAAAGAGGACCACACCAAGACACATCATAATTAAAATGCCAAGGGAAAAGACAGAATCTTGAAAGCAGCAAGAGAAAAACAGTTAGTTACCTACAAGAGAGTACCCATACGAATGTCAGCTGATTTCTCAACTGAAATTATGCAGGCCAGAAGGGAGTGGTAAGAAATATTCAAAGTGATGAACAGCAAGAACCTACAACCAAGATTACTCTACCCAGCAAAGCTATCATTTAGAATTGAAGGTCAGATAAAGAGCTTCACAGACAAGAAAAAGCTAAAGGAGTTCATCACCACCAAACCAGGATTACATAAAATGCTGAAGGGTATTCTTTAAGAAGAGGAAGAAGAAAAAAAAGGTAAAGATAAAAAGTATGAACAACAAAGTGACAACAAATACATATCTATCAACAAGTGAATCTAAAAATCAAGTCAATAAAAAATCTGATGAACAGAATAAACTGGTGAATATAATAGAATCAGGGGCATAGAAAGGGAATGGACTGACAATTCTCGGGGAGAAGGGGTGTGAGGGGTGAGTGAAGAGATTGGACAAAAATCTTACACCTATGGATGAGGACAGTGGCAGGGGGTAAGGGCATGGGGTGTGGGTGGGAATCAGTTGGAGGGGAGCTATGGGGGGAAAAGAGAGGAATATATGTAATAATCTGAACAATAAAGATTTATTTAAAAACAAAAATAAAAACAAAAAAATAAAGAAAAAAAGAATCTCAAATGGAGTCACTGTATATTACATGCTAATTTTCTCAGCAATCATGACTAAATCATAATTATTTATTTTTTCTGGCTACTGAATTAATAGCTTTATTTAAAAGAATTCAAAACAAAACAGCTTTTTTTTTTTTGGGATTACCTTTATTTTTAAGTTTGTTGATGTGATATATTTTACATATTTTCTCATCATGGAATTGTTGCCATGTCAATGTAATTCATTCCAAGAATGCTAGCTTTTATCTAAATACCTTTACGGCTAAGAGTATGTTTATATCAAGCTCTTATTCTGAAATTTTTGCTACTATATAGTAGAGAAACACAAAATAGACAAATAGTTATCTAAGACAAACACTTCAAATATTTCTACATCCGCAAGTTTTGCTGTAGTTTTGTTGATCTGGAGATATTTTTTCTGAACAGAAAATCTCTCAAAGAGAATACTGGGTAAATTTAAAAGTTAAGTTTAGAAAGTTTCAAAAGTCATAAATGCATTTTATAATAAAATAATTGAGAGATAAATCATAATCTTCCTTCTCTTCTACACTGAACCATCTAGTAGGGAATGATTTTAAAACTAAAAGAGCAAAATTTATTTTATCTAACAGAAGGGGAAAAATAACTTGATGGGAATATTTTTTTTAAAAAAATTCTGTTTGCAGCAAAAATCAAATCATCATGTTGTCATTTTAGATGGCATTTCCCCTAGTCTTCTCTGTAGTGTTATGCTCATCTTACAAATGAGAAAGCTGCACAAGAGAAAGCACTTCAAGTTATGAAAAATGAAATTTCTGCAGGCCTGATGTATGCTGCCACTTCTCCAGAACTGGTTGCCTCAAATGCACCTAGTTTACGTTTGGCTTCTTCTCGGCTCCCTGGTGAGGACATTTTGGTAGTATGGTTGGAGGAAGAATGCTAAGAATATTTGTGTACTACCAGAGTGCCAGCCATTGTACCAGATACTTTATATACATTGTCATAACAGGGTGCCAAAGCTTTTATAAAAAAATACTAGAGGCCCACTGCATGAAAATTCATGCACTTGAGGGGGTCCTTCAGCCCGGCCTGCATCCTCTTGCAGTCCAGGTCCCCTCGGGTGATGCCACCTGCCACTTAGTCCTGCTCCCCGCATCCCTCTGGCAGCCCGGGAACCCTCAAAGGATGTCTGACTGTGGCCTGGCTTGTGGCTGAGTGAAGTTCCCTCTGTGGGAGCACACTGAACCTATGTTGAGTGTCTGCCCCCTGGTGGTCAGTGTGCATCATAGCAACTGGTTGTTCTGGTCATCCCACCATTAGGGCTAATTTGCATATTACCCTTTTATTATATAGGAGGATATAGGGGGGGGGAATACAAGGGAGTAGAAAATACAATATATTCGAAAATATTTTTATAGCAATCAAGTTGATTTCATATGGCTGTTTTTTTGTAGCAGCTATCTGATAAAAATTAAGGACATGATGCTAAAATACAACTAAGTCAAGGAGATTCAGCAATTAGCTAAGGTAACATGGTCTAGGCATATAGTCTTCTGGTATTCTTCCTTAGAGTATGCAAAGAAACTCTTGAAATATTTTTCTAATGTGTTTTATTCAGTAGAAACCTCTTAAGTAAATTATACATTTTATCCTAATTATTAGTTATATTAGTCAATCTCTTGATTGAAGATAAAATACAACTTGAAGATATATTTTCCAATATATGCTTTGGGAAATTAAATAAATAGGCTATAGGGATGATAGCTTCATACAGGTAGGCTTACCTTGAATCCAGTCTAAATTTATAATTTAGAATTTTTCACTTTATCACTGATCCTCATAGACCATCACTAGATAATTTTTAAAGCAGGTTTTATCTGGTAGTGCCCACAAGAAGGGAAACCTCAATGTGGTGATTTCTTACTGTGCCAACTTACCAAAGCTGTAATTGTTTCTCAGAATTCCCTTTCCTGTATGGTTCTAGTTAGGGTTGGCCACAATATAACTTTGCGTGAATTTTGGAGGACACAAGTGAAGCAGCAGTGTTATGCTCTGAAGGTCAGTGTATGGTGTCAGTCACTGCTGCAGCTCACACATATTGTCACTTTTCTTGCCTTTTTTTTTTTTTTTGCACGGGCCAATAGCAGGGTCTGCAACTCCTTCAGCTCTTCTAAGTCCTAAACAAGCAGCCTGTGAATCTCTGTGGTGGAGGGCTCCAGCTTTGTCACTGAAGTTGGAGGCAGGGTCCCAGTTTGTGCTCATGGTTCTAGTTTGTCTTGCTCTCTCTGGCTTCATAACCAAATTTCTTCATGACCACCAGCTCTGCTGAGGAACCTTCACTAGCTCCTCAATTGATTAATAACTAGTCCTTTATTCCGTATCACTCAGTGCTTCTGTTTCCCTGATTGAACTGAAACCGATATTCTCATTAATACCCAATGATGACACACGTTTTAGTCCTAGAAGGCACCCGCATTTGCTCACAAGAAGTAAATTTCCTTCCATGCACACACATTAATTTCTTTTCTTTGTTTTTTTTAAAAGTATATTTTTATTGTTTTCAGAGAGGAAGGGAGAGGGAGAGAGAGGTAGAAACATCTATGATGAGAGAGAATCAGTAATAGTCTGCCTCCTGCATGCGCCCCCTCCCCCACTGCCACCCCTGGAGATCGATCCTGCAATCCGGGCATGTGCCCTTGACCGGAATCAAACCTGGGACCCTTAAGTCCACAGGCTGATGCTCTATCCACTGAGCAACCGGCTAGGGCTAATTTTTTTCTATATGGTGTTAAGTATAGTTACTATGTGCCCAGCATTATGGAAAAACTTTATACACAGTGTATGATTTAATTCTGAAATAGTCAGGTGAAGTAAGAATTATTATCTTCTTTTTACTCATGAAAAACAGGTTTAGAAATGTGTCTAGGTACATAGAGCTGACTTAAAGTCTGTGTTCTAAAACTACAACATTATTCTTGGCCATCTTAGAGAAGAATCTTAGAAAAGACATTTCTCTTTAATGTTCAGCCTTTTTACCTGAACATAGTTAGATACAACAACCACTGTCTCTTCACGCCATGCCAAAGTTACGATAATAAAATAATATATGAGAAAATAACTTACTCTCCTGTTTCCTATGGCAGGAAAGCTTGCATCTAGTTAACCTAAAATCATTTGCATTTAAACAATAGGGATCTATTTCTCAACATTCCATATTATTTTGGGTTCCAGACTTAGGATTCTGCTCTTGGCTTAGCCTGATACTTGTGAAGTTAAGAAACAAATTTAGCAACATCACTTAGAATTGAGACTTTAGGTTGAGCTCATGCACTTTGGCCACTGCTAGTTGCTGTCTGAGCCAAAAACCAATGACGAGTACATGAAGGCTCAAACAATTTAACATTGTTATTGGAAAATTTATCTTCAAGAAACTAGAATGTAGTCAATTATTGTGACTTAAACTTCATTCTCATATGAGATCTGGGCTAAGAGACCCAGGCATGTAGTTTACTAAGAGTAATCTTTGGATGAGATTTGGATATATACAACCAATTATTAGAATTATAGTCTTGTGAAATTAAATGATGCTGTCAAGGGAGTAATATATATTAGGAGTTTGAGTGAAGAAGATAATTTGACATAGGTTATGGTCTTTCAATGAGAAGAGGCTTTAAAGAGTTCTGGTGGTAAATTAATTTTACCTGGAGTTTTATTAAACTTGAGATGTTTCATTAAATACGTTTTGGTGAGGTAATATGGGTACAGTGATTATATAGGAGCAAAAAAAAGCCTATTTCCAACAACGTTTGAGGACGTTTTCTGAGGCTATAAAGCTGGGAGATACAGGTCTACAACAGGATAGAGAATGGGGGTGGGGTGCTTCTTTAATCTCTCTGGTTAGTGCAGGTATGTCCCCAAATAGTTTGTAATTATTGACCTTATCAACCAAGCAAAGGCCTCTCATCAGAACCTGTTTAATTTGATTTTCTCAAAGGCAACAAGGAATTTGTAAAAGGATTTAAATTTAATAAATTTCAACTGAATAATTTCCTAATTCAATTCTTTTGTGTCCTGTTTTGCATGATGCCTCACTAATGAAGCCAGATTTTGTGTTTTGCTTCCTGGAAGCCATTATTTGAACAGAAACTAGCAGAATGAGACACATTTGTTCAAACATGAAATGGAAAGGACTGGCTTCAGTTTATCAATAATCTGTTATATACAGTGTGAGCAGAAATCTCTCGCAAAAGTGACAGTGTATTAGTGAATATTTTTATTTTGTTTATATAATGCTTAATTTATTAAACTTCAAAAAGTTATAAAACACATTTTCAAATGTTGAAACAATATTTTCACAATTAATACAACTTATGAATTTAATCAGTCTCTTAAGAGTTCCATTAAGTCACAAGTCCTATACATCAAATATTTTTCAGACTGCCAACACTTTAAAAGCACCACAGAACAAAATAATAAAAGCCAAATGCATTACTTCTGCACTCAAACAATACAATAGTATTGGTACTATAGGTTTGCTTCTTTTTTCAGTATTTCTATATTTATTTTTTAGAAGTCTCTTAATGATTAAATTCCTTTAATTGTTATAGGACTACTCAGATAATCTACTTGACCTTCAGAGAATTTTGGTAGATTGTGGATTTTGAGGAATTGGTTTTTTATTTAAACTGTTAAACTTATGTGCACAGCCCTTGCCAGTTTGGCTCAGTGGATAGAGCATCAGCCTGTGGACTGAAGGGTTCTGGGTTCGACTCCAGTCAAGGACACATGCCCGGGTTGCGGGCTCAATCCCCAGTGTGGGGTGTGCCAATCAATGATTCTCTCTCATCATCAATGTTTCTATCTCTATCTCTCCCTCTCCCTCTCTGAAATCAATAAAAATATATTAAAAAAACTTATGTGCACAGAATTGTTCTTAGTATTTACTTATTATTCTTTTAACATCTATGGGGTTTGTAGTGATACCGCCTCTTTTATTCCTGATACTTGTAATTTGAGTCTTCTTTTTTCCCTTTGTCAGTCTTGCTAGAGGTTTATCAATTTCTTTTTTGATTTTCAAAAATCCACAGCTTTTGGTTTGATTTTTCTCCATTGTTTTTATTTTCATATTTCATTGATTTCTGCTCTTTATTGTCTTCCTTCTGCTTGCTGATCTTTTTTGTTCTTTTTCTAATTTATTTCTTTTATTAAAAATCTTTATTGTTGAAAGTATTATCATTGCTCCCTTTTATCCCTGTTGACCTCTTCTAGCCCACCCCTGCCTCCCACCCAGGTGGGAGCTTAGATTATTGATTTGATACTTTCCTCCTTTTCTGATATAAGCATTTAGTGGTATAAATTTTCTACTAAGCATATGTTGTATTTTCATCTTCATTCAGTTCAGTTTTCCTTGATATTTCCTCTTTATCTATGGATTAATTAGAAGTGTGTTCTTCAATTTACAAATGGTTGGAGACTTACTTGCTATTTGTTATTGATTTCTAGTTTGATTACATTATTATTAGAGAATATGTATTCTGCTATTGTTGGGAGTTAGATGCCATTTGTGGGTAGAGAGTGGTTCTTCACTACTTCTATATCCTTGTTGAGTTTTTGTTTAGGGGCTCCATCAATTACTGAGAGAGGGCTAAAATCCCCAACTATAATTGTAGATCTGTCAATTTCTCCTTTTAGTTCTTTTGGACTTTGCTTCTAGCATTTTGCATCTTTGTTGTTTGGTGCACATACATTTAAGATTATCATCTCTTCTTAGTGAATGGACCTTTTTTACACCTTTTGTGGTGGGGGAGGAACATGACTTTTTCATGGTTTCACCTTGAGAACAGGCAGGTATTGGTAAAAGGTGTCTGTCCTGTCAGGTCATCCTTTTCCTGGTCCGTTGGCTAAATATAGTAGGCTTTTCTTGGGACTCTATTTTGTTTGTACCTATTGATATTTTAAGGTGTCAGGCTTCTCTAGCACCTGGGCCAGTGTATATAGTAGGCAAGAACCCTGGCTCCCCCCGCCCCCCGGAAACTCACTGCTAGGTTGTTCTTAAGATCTGAAGGTCCCTAGCCTGCCTGCCTACTTCATCTGCTTTTCAGGGTCTTCTGGCAGGTGAAATATTTTTACAGGTTTTTTTGGTTGTTATTGCTATTGTGATTAGGAGGTAACTAAAGAAAATCCAGAACATTCTTCGTGAAAACCGTGGGAATCCAAACCATTTACTCTTGTGCTGGTGCAATAGGAACACAACTGCATTGTCAGTTGCATGGATGCCAGACTTCATGGAAAAACAGTGAATTAGAATATTCAGTAAATTCCAGTAATACATTATTTTATGGTTATTCAATTTGTAACTCTTTAAAATAATTTAGTAGGCTACTATTAAGAATTAGCTAATCACAAGTAAAAAAGAAAGTGTATGAAATTATGTGATATTTTCCTATAAGAATCAAAGTAAGGACTGCCATTTCTGCATCAAGACTCAGCCACCAGGAACCTTTAGCCCCAGACAACCCTTACTTTGAGAATCACTGCTCTAGTGAAGTGGCCCAGTGAGAAACACTTTTCACAGTCCAGGGTATTCCCATATAGGGCTTTGCCAGTGCTACTGTGATCTTGACATTATCACTCTAGAATGAATCAAGTCACCCATAGAAATCAGAGAGAATATGTACAAATATGAATACAATAATGTTTAGAATGGATGTCTAACATCTATATGCTCAGTGGTGAGGAGAAAGATCAAATCACACTGTTCTATGACTGTCATCTAGGTTAATATAGTCAAAATATGGAGAAAGTGGTTGTTATATAAACAACTGTTAGCTAAGAGATGGCTTTCTACCACTAAGATTAACTGCTCTTTTGTTTTAGTCTCATTATGCTGAAACAATGCAGCTAAGGTAGCTATTAGACAAACTGAAGTTGATCACTGCAGATAAACTTAAATACAAATGCTTATACGCTGAAAATGTAACATATTTTTCACCTTTGTGATAGTAATGGCCTTGTCTTCTCAAATAGATGGTAAAATCCTTAAGAACAAAAATGGCTTTATTCATCTAAAAATGTGAATTTTGGAGCCAGATTGCTTAGACTCATCTTTCAAGTATGCTACTTTCGAGCTGTGTGACCATGAGTAAGGTAAACTCTGTTTCAGTTCTGCAAAATAAATATTATAGTAGCAACCTCACATTTCAACATTCAATGAGATAATGTATGTAAGTTCTTATCATAGAAACTCAGTACACAATTTGTAAATGTTGGCCATTATTAGCAGTGACAGTGGCAATATTATTATTAGTTAATATACATTTTACATGTAGACTGGGCTTTACACATGGTTGAGACTACTAGAATCATTGTTGGGTTTCTATAAATTATGCCATTTTTTGAGGAGCAATATAGTATGCTGACCAGAAGGCAGACAGACAGCCAATGTTCAAATCCCAGCTCTACCACTTACTATTTAGTTAACCTATGTACTTCAGCTTCCTAATTTTTAAAATGGGTATAGAACCAGCACTTTTTTTTAATAGGGCTATTATAAGGATTAAATGAGTTAAAATTTGTAAATTACTTAGAATAGTATCTGTTTTATAATGTTTATTTACTTGATAAATTAACAAATAAAATGTCTTTAAACAACTTTCCCCTTCCTTCTTCCAGGAGCTCCACCAAAAATCCCTCCACAAGTTGATAAAAATGGCTAAAAGTACTTATCAGAAGTAAAATAACTGAATGTCTGCAGTTATATACTAAATATCTAAGACAAGCCTCACAAATGCTAAAATGTTATGAAAAGAATTATCCAGATTTTTAAACACCTACTCAAAATCTGTTTAAATTAAGCCATCTAAAGTCACATTATTCAGTTTATGAAAGTACACTTGCATCTTGCCAGGATTCATAATCAAAATTTACTTATTCTGGCATCTCATCATATAGATTTAAAATAAATTATTTTGCTTATCAATTTAGTTTAGCAGCTTTAATGTGAAAGCAAGTTGTTATGTGTATATTATAGTAGAAAAAAGGTGCTGGATCTAATAATTCTTCATCTCAAGGCTTTCACCACAACATCTGAATTACACACACACACACACACACACACACACACACACACACAGCTGTCTGCCTTTTCTTCATGTGCTCTCAGGTCAGAAAAGGGCGGGCCCTGCAGCTAACAATGCCCACATTTTCAGACAGAGAATCTGTGAGTATGTAAAATAAAGTTATACTCATTTGAAAAATACCATAACATAATATCTGGCGGACAGACACATTGTGACCTCCATAATGAGAAGGCAGTGATAGGAAGAAAGTAAGAAGTAGCTGGAATTGCAGCTCTGAGCTGGAGTGGAGGGGATAGGGCAGGGGCTGAAGGGAGTCAATCCTGTTGCACTGGTGGCATCTGTGGGACAGAGGAGCCTTGTAAATCACCCTGATCAAAGGTGCAGACTGGGACTGGCTTTGATAGGGAGCCCAACATGGTGAGTGTAAGTTACTAAGTGCTTCCAATACTCTTTTCAAAAGATGGGTGGCCAGAGATAGGCTCTACACTGTCTGTCATCTGTAGCAATAAATTAGCTAGATGCTCCTTGGAGGAGAGACCAATAAGAGTAGGGTTCCAATAGGAGTGAAATGGAATATTATTCAATAAAACAAAGCAGAATTTAGTCATATGAACTAGACAAACATGCTAAGACATTCAGAGCCGTAGGGCTCTCCCCAGGCACATGGGATAGGAGCCTATGATCATAAGTTCCTGGCAATTCCGACTATGAATACACTTTAATTGAAGGCCTGCTTTAAATGGGCAGGGTTAACCTAGGACATGGAAGTGGCTCTGTTTGCAGGCTGAGGACCTCAACTGACATACACTGAGAAAGACATTGAAATTCCCACCATATTCACTCACTCGTTCAATCACGTACTCATCACATTTTATTGAGTGCTTATAAGGTACTATCCCTATTCTAGGTGTTGAAATAAAGAGCTGAACAAAATGTGAAAACTCTCTATTCCTGTCATGAACATGGATATACCCTTCCTACCAAGTTCAGGGGAGAAAGACATTAAGTAGATGATCACATACATCTTACCTAATAATAGAGAAACATGTAAATTGACCGTACCTCCACTATGCCCACAGCCAATTAGAGTGAGTATACAAATTAACCCAACAAAGATGGAGGTTAATTTGCATACATACCTGGGTCCTGGGAACCTCCTCGGCACCCAGGTCACTCCCAGCTGGCCATCGGGCAGAGGCTTTAGGCTTGGGAAGGGGCCGAGCCTGCAATCTGAGGGGCAGGGAGTCCCCCTTCCCAAGCCTAAAGCCTGGGGCAGAGGCTTTAGGTTTGGGAAGGGGCTGAGCCTGGGATCAGAGGGAAGAGGAAAAAAATCAATGGAAACATATCCTCAGGTGAGGATAAAAAGAAAGAAATGTCATATCCTATGAAAGACACATCTTGAAAATGCTTAAAGAAAGTTGTCATTTTTTCATGGTGAAGGGACTGGAGTCCATGTTGATGAAAATACCTTGGTGGCTGCAGTGACTGGCAGTGGCTGCAGCAGCGGGGTGATAGGGCTGGCGCCTTCCCCTGATCAGCCCGGTTGCCTGCTGCAAAGTGAGGCCAGACTGCAGCTTAGGTCCGATCCCAACGGGGAGTGGGCCTAAGCCATCAGTAGGACATCCCCTGAGGGCTCCCAGTATGTGAGAAGGGGCACGCTGGGCTGAGGGACCCCTCCCCAGTGCATGAATTTTGTACACCGGGCCCCTAGTAAATATATAATTTCGATGCATAAGAAAGATTTTGAAGAAAATATGCAGGGTGTTAAGATTACACCAGGAGAAATTTATTTAATTTAGGGCAGTGATGGGCAACCTTTTGAGCTTGGTGTGTCAAACTTCGCCAAAAAAACTGAGCATAACTCGGGTAGTATGTCACTTTGAGGAAAAAAACTAACTCCAAGACTCTAGTCGCAAATGTTTCATCCTCAGGAGCAGCAAATGTTTCATCCTCGGCATGCGGCCGCGTGTCATTAGAAATGGCTACGTGTGTCAGTGCTGACACGCATGTCATAGGTTTGCTATCACTGGTTTAGGGGGTAGTGGTCAGGGCAAGTCTCTCTGCAATTGCAGGATTAGCTAGAAATCAGGCTAGGGGGAATGAAGGGGTATAGCATTCTCAGTAGAGGGAATAGCATGTCCAAAGGAAAGAAGTGGCAAAGACTGGTGGGTGACCAGGAGAATTAGAGCACAGTGAAGGATTCACTTTTAAGTAAGTTTAAGGGGAAAAAATCCTGGAATTACAAATATATGGAATTAATAAAATTAAATTATATATTTTATAATATCATAAACTTCTAAATCCTCTTCATTATTATATGAACATTTCTGCTCTAATTGTTAAGAGTAATGAGTCAAACACTAAAGCCAAACTGTATTTCTATTGTGTTGTGTATTTTTATGGGGTTGCTTTCCAAAACAGACCAATGGGGATTATAATCTAGGTCAGTGGTCGGCAAACTCATTAGTCAACAGAGCCAAATATCAACAGTACAACAATTCAAATTTCTTTTGAGAGCCAAATTTTTTAAACAAACTTCTTCTAACGCCACTTCTTCAAAATAGACTCACCCAGGCCGTGGTATTTTGGGGAAGAGCCACACTCAAGGGGCCAAAGAACTGCATGTGGCTCGCGAGCCGCAGTTTGCCGAACACAGATCTAGGTCTGTTTATAAGGAATGCCACACACACACACACACACACACACACACACACACACACACACCTTTCATAAATTGTTCAAGGATATTTAATGCTGATATAATCCTGCTATTAAATTAAACTAAATTTGAAATCATTTGAACTCAGACCACATGGAACTATTATTGCCGCAGTGAAACTCAGTACTCAATCTTAATTGTTCTCTTCCATTTAAGTCCTATTCTATTAAAAATGGCTGATTTATCCAAAGAAATAACCGGTAAGAATAAAGATTAGTTATTCATCACGAAGGTGACTGGATTACATATTGATGATAGTGACCTTGTGCTTCAGAAAATTTAACATAAGAAAAAGTCTTTTCACTTTTAAATAAGTGTGTATAAACAGATAAAAAAATAAAACAAGAATTCCTGTGAAATATAAGAAGCAATCATTTAAGTGTACGTTGTTTGGCTTCTAAGGTCAAGGAAATTTTCACTATAATACTCTAGTCTCAGCAATAGATGCTGAATAACTACTTGTGCTTCATAACAGCAGCAGCTCTGTGTGTTTTTCAAAACTTCATAAAAACTCTGGGTAGAAATCAATCTAGGTACTGAAGATGTTATTAAAATAAACCTATGAAGGCTCATGTTTCTTAAAGTCATACTTTTATTTTTTTATATTTTGTTAATCCTCACCCAGGATATTTTTCCATTGATCTTTTTAGAGAGAGGGGAAGAGAGAGGGGAAGACAGAAAGAAACATCGATGTGAGAGAAACATATCAATCGGTTGCCTCCTACATGCACCGTGACCAGGGCCCGGGCTGGGGAGGAGCCTTGACCAGAATCAATCTCGGGACCCTTTGCTCCACAGGCTGACGCTCTATCCACTGAGCCAAACTGCCTAGGGCTAAAGTCATACTTTTTCAAACTTCACTCAGTCACTAAAGCACAAATTCATTTGTGTTTGGAATGCCTACCATGCATATTGTTCCAGGGTAGAGTGTGGAAAGATCACTGGGGTAGGTGACTTGGGTTATAGTCCTTACTCTTACACTTTTTTTTTGCAACACAGCTTTGGGTAAATAACTTAACCCCTTTGCGTTTGTCATTTGAAAATATGGTTCTTGTGAGATTCAAAAGACACAACAAATATGGAAACTCCCTTGAAAACTTGGAAAGTACTAAACAAGTGAAGGTAAGGTCCCCAAGGGAACTGAGAGTCTAGTCAAAACCCCACAAAAGAACATTCTCTTTTTGAACGCTCATTATAGGCATCTAACATGCACTTTGGGGCCAACAATTTTTTAGCTTCTTTTAAATCAGAGAATAGAGTTAGAAAATGTCCAGCCTTCTGCTCTGGGATTAGCGGGTCAGTGTTATACGGGAGGACGTCACACATCGTTAATAATAGTCCTTGCTCTGCGCTGTCCCTCTGTCAAAAATCAGTTCGGATAAATATCTCAGAATTACCACATTACAGATTTGGGACACATTAATTAAAGTGGGGGGCAAAAGTAGATGCTATGATTTCTTTCCCGGAATAAAACTGTAGAAGTGAAGTTACCTTATGAGGTTCTTGATATGTGTAATGTATAATGCTCTTCAGGAAGGTTATAACAATTTATACTACTAGACAATACTCCCAATCTTTCTGATTACCAGTTTGACTCACCTTTTACTATCTTTCATAATTTAATAACTCAAAATCCACAAGACTCATCTCTCTTTTCTTCCTCACACAGAATACTCTTGTTCAGATGTGCATGACAGGGAGGTAGGTGCACCTTCAATGGTTTAACACTCCTCTTAGGATAAATACGAACTTTAATAGTTTATACACTCTGGGGAAAGTGGCCTTTTCTTCCCTCTCCAGACCCATCTCTCACTACCAACTTCCCTTTCAAACAGGCTAACTGCCTCTTATCTTTAGATTTCGTCCAGGCTATTACTTGTGACAGGAACACCCGATTTTAGAGGGAACTCAGTGTTCAGATGGCATTTCTGACTAGTGATAGCAAAAGTGTCCCTTTTCATACAGCTACAAATATTGATTTCAGACTGATTGCAAATATCTGTGGAAAAATAATTGGATTTGTCAGTCATTCAAAGGAGCAGGTTTTGATACGGGCACTGTTCTCTTTGAGAGGAAGAGGCTTGGGGGTATGTAACTGGGGATAGGGGAGGTTAGAGAATGAGCACGTAGGAATGTGAAGTAGACTCCTACTTTAACCCAAATAAACGAAAATATTTTTCCACACTTTAGTTTTATGAGAGAGCTACAGAATAAGTAGATGATTTTAAAAAATTTACTCAGAAAAGCAACTCAAGTATGTTATTAAATCTTTCACACTTTGTATACCTAAGTGGTATGCCTTCTACAGCAGTGCCAGATTAAAAATTTTTGATACACTGAGCATTAAACACAGTTGTTCAAATTACTTAAAAAGTGTAGTTCATGTTTTTCAAGGACTCCTAATAAGGAGCTATAGTTCAATTGGCACAACAAACTCTCTTTTAACCAAAGTGATATAAAATGGGTTGATTTTGTGATTTAATGTTCTGGTGAACAATATTCTCAGCCTCTATATTGCCATTGTCCTAGTTTCTCTTCATCCTCTGGTCTGGCTTAATGACCCTGCCTTTGGCCTCATACTCTTGATCAATGCTCTGCACCATATAGATAAACAGGCCAATCTCATCATGCAAGTCCCCAGCTGAAAATTCTGCAATAGCTCTTTATCACTGCTGGAAAGAGCCTAAGAGCTTTATCATCAAATTCCTGATCTAAGCTGGCCTACATCTCTAGGCTCATCTACTGCCTCTACCTCACATGCTTTCACCTCAGTTTTTAATGAACCACGAATTCTTAGCCATATGAAGTCCCTAGGATATACCATATTTGCATACATTTGTGGCACAACTCCATATGCCTTCCCACAATACTGCTACACATCTTTCACCCATCATCCAAATGCTCCCTATTGTAAAGCGTTTTCTCACTTCCTTAGAAGGCAAGGCCCTTCTTCTCCCATATTCCTCCTATACTGCTTGTACCCACCCATTACAATAGTCAAATTACTTTGAGACTCTTGGAGCTTTTTTCTCCATGTAACGATGCGCTATGTCTTCCCATTTTTACCTTGAGCACTATGCTGCAGGTCTAGCAGGTGCTCATTTTTAAATAAAATCACAAATATATTAAAAATTCCATCTTCAATGTTGAATTCTACAGCTACCTATTTTCTGTACATTATTACAGTGATGCTTAATCAGCTAATGATTACTGTCTATCGATTCTGTGCATATTATGTTATTTCATTAAAATTCTAACTTGCTACAACGTATGAACTCATTGAACATATGAACTGAAGAACAAGTCAATAAGCCACTGTGTTTTCTTTAAGGGCTTAAACTCTAAACTTAAGATCTTTTGTGAAAATCTAGCAAGTGGATAAAAATAAATCATTTGGAATTTAGCCAAAAGAATCTCCGAATAAAAGCTGTATTATAGAGTCTGAAATATTACTTACGTGGTACAGTGTGGCCTCTGGCACAGGGGTGCCCATGATGTCTTGTCTCAATGTATCCATTTGCAAACTAGGTAGCAATGAATAGTGGGTCGGGCTATTACTCTTATCACTCTTCTTTTTAGACTTCTTCCCTGTGTCTTTTTTGCTGTTTCTCTGAAACATGTATTCTTCTTGAGCAATTTTTTCATTGCTCATATATCGGAGTAGAGAGTTTTCTATATAAAAAGAGATAAATACACTAATATAAATATGCAAATATTCCAAATTTATCATTCTTTCCTAATTGTGCTATTAGATTTCATTTCAGAAATGTAACTTGATTTAATTTATAAAATATCTATGTAGTGGAAATATAGAAAACCTTAATTATTTGGGATCATAGGACAATAAGAAATAGCCTATCTATTATATCTCCAACTTTCATCTCTGGACCAACTAGATCAGAAGCACCTGCAGAACCTGAATCAGAAGTTCTGGGTATGTGCCTCATACATATTTTAACAAGCTCCCCCAGGGGAATTATGCTAAAAGCTGACGACAAACACCAACATATGGCAGGCTAGGTAGCATCCTTGGAGAAGTTAAAGCCCACATTAAGAACAAATAGTCAGGAAACTTAGCTTATAAAAATCTATGCTTAAATTGATAGCCAGCATTTAGTACTTCATAAGGCTTTTTACCCCCCAAGTTGTCACTATCATATGAAGTTCCAAAAGAGTGACCCAGAGATGGCATATGATAAGCATTTTTCTTTTTATGTTTTTCTTGATTACTTCTATAAAACAAATTAGGTTAGAAACTGAAGTTTAGAAAATGGAATGAGTATATAGATGTAAAGAAATTTGTCAATGTCCCTGTCCCATTTTCAGAAATGCCTGCTCCATAAAACAAGTGTTCAGAAGACAAATGAAGCAGGTATTCATGCTTGCTTATCCCTGTGTGGTCTGTGCATCTGCGTAGTAATGAAATAAATTCTGTACATTGGCTAGAAATAACAGACAAATGGGTTAAACATATTGTGATGAAAGCTCAGTGAGCTTAGGTAAATCATTTTTGCTTTGTTTGGATTTGTATTCTTTTTCATCTACAACTTAATGGCTCTCGATTTCAGAAAGTGGAAGTAGCAACATGATCCACTGGGCCCACCATACATATACTTGGTCGAATCCCACTTACTAGTGAGATTTTCTGTTGTTCTCTTTACTACCCAACTCAATAGCAGGATAAGTGAACATAAAAACTTACTTTTGGTAGATACTTCAAGTGTAGCCCACCCCCAAGTAAGAAGATAACCCTGAACAGCAAACAGAAGAGAAAAAAAAGCAAAGCAGTTTTTTTCCCCATTTCTATATAATTTTCATTAGAGTCACTGGCCGAGTTTCCATTAGCTTTTATCCACGTGCTTCACTGCTCATTTTAAGGCTGTATTAATATAAAAGTGGTGAGGTTTCATTGCGGACCAATGGGGACTGATCACAAACTCTATTTACTGAACTTTTATGCAGTTTCACACTTCTGACCTTGTTTTCCAAATATTAACTTTTAAATAACAATGATATTAATTTTTACACTGTACTTATCTACCCTGAATCCCTTAGGAGGCATTCACAGAAGATATCTACTTAATAACAGATCAAGATTGTCAAATGTTGGTCTGAATTGGTTTGGGTGTAACACTGAGTCAATGAAAGAATGAAAAGTTTTCTACTGAAGCCATAACATCCTATTTAAAAACATTTAAATTTGCTTTTTGTTCCAACAACTCAACCTACACTGAAATTCTAGAACACTTACCTCTTCTACTATCTCTCTTCATCTTATTTGGATCTTCATAGTCCCCCACCCAATTATATTCCACTGGCATAGATATAGGTCGTAGCTTGCCTAAACACAGAGAACAAAATTCACATCACATTGTTTTTCTTCCCCATGTCTGCTTAAACTTACACTGATTTTTAGCTACAGTCTGCAAAACACACTCACTCATATGCAACATTATGGTTGGCATTTGTGTAGATGAAAAATGTGTGTGTTTTGAGCCAGAAGGTGAAACTGCCTGTGGCAATTGGCCAGGTGATAATTCAAACATAAGCTAAGTTTTGTAAACAATAAAGACTAGCCTAGGTTTGCTCTCTTAGGAGGCCCAGACTTTGAGGGTGGTCCTTTACAAAGAGGATCATTATTTTAGTGATTTTACTTTATTTTCAGTAACTGGATCTCTATCTTATTCTCCAATGCCCACGGGTCTATATATTGATAGTCAATCTCCAAGATAGTAGTCCTTTGTGTTTAACCTTCCCTGCCAGGACATGAACCCATTGTTTCATGTTGGAACACCACAATGCTAACTTCCTATCTTCACTGCCTCCTGACTCCTAATGCCATACATTTTGACACCACCATGCTTCAGCAATATATCTAGATTCTCTTATACATGGGTCTGTCCCAAGCATCTCATCTTTTTGAATTGTGAATAAGTAATTCTAGTTTCCAGATCCAAGTATTCAGTGCTTTGGCCTGTCCCATTTCCCTCTAAGTTTGTATTCTTATTACACAACATTTTACTTAGTAAGCAGAACTCATGGCATAGACTTCAAGGATAATTTTTGGTGAGGCTGCAGTGCATTATTTTTGATCAACTTGAAATCCTGAAGCACAAAAGAGCCAAAAATATATAAAAGTTTAAAAAGGATACCTAGCATAATGCGTGGCTTGCAATAGTTGCTTAATAAATTTTGAATGAGTATAAAGCAGAAGTTCACACAGGACTGGATAATAACAATGATGATTATGACAATCATTATAATAATACTAACACTTATATATCATTTATCATAGGTTACATACTATCTAAATGTTTTACAAATAATTGTTTAATCCTCATAATTATGAAAAATATACTATCATTATCCTTATTCTACTAGATGAAGAAACTGAGACAGTTTATGTAACTTGCCCAAGGACACAGCTGGTAAGTATATTGTACCAGGGTTCAAACTCAGGCACTCACTACCACTTCTGCCTTAATTCTTGGTGACTTCAATATTCAGCTTCTAACCCTCACATTTTCCTGAGGGGTTCTCCTTTATGCATTCCTGTAGTCATATGCTTAATCTTGTCATCTTCAAAGGCTATAATCTCTTCCAGTATCCAATTTTTCTACTACCACCTTCTATATTTTGTGCATACCCCTACAGCACTCCAAGTCCAATGATCCTTCCTCTAATCACACATCTTCCCACCTTCACCTCTCAGTCACCATATGTCTTCTTCACTTCCCTCCTTGCCTAGTTAAATTTCACAATTACTATGTATTCTTCAGGAAATGTGCCAACCTTATGGCTTTTTATTATATATACTGAAACAGTATATTTTGCTAAGCTCTTTGAAAGTCTAAGGATGAATTAGACATGATAAAATTATTAATGAGCCAAAAAAAGGCAGTATTTATTTAATGGTTTCCTTTCAAGGTATGCAAATGACTTTTTATTTTTTTATTTTTAAATATATTTTATTGATTTTTTATAGAAAGGAAGGGAGAGGGATAGAGAGTTAGAAACATCGATGAGAGAGAAACATCAATCAGTTGCCTCCTGCACACCTCCTACTGGGGATGTGCCCGCAACCAAGGTACATGCCCTTGACCAGAATCGAACCTGGGACCCATGAGTCCGCAGGCCGACGCTCTATCCACTGAGCCAAACCAGTTAGGGCTGCAAACAACTTTTTAAATGATCACCTAAGATTCCAATTCATGGAGCAGAATTACACTTTTACAGAGGGAATTTGGGTGAGTTGAGGTAGGTCAATATATTCTGCCCGATGCGGGGACAGGGGAAGGTTTTAGGAAAGGTCTCCTCTTGTCATGTCTATTCAAACTCTTTGCAGAATCAGTCCTCCAGATTTTCAATGCTGTGAATGCTGCATTTTCAAACATTTCTTTAGAATTAAAAAAAAAATTCCATTTCAGCATTAGCACTGAAACGGAAGCATTAATAGCTCTAACACTGTTTCTACATGTCATGAAGAAAATCTTTGAAAAGTAAAATATCCAATAAATAGGATGCTGTTTTTACTTGCTCTATATGATATATATATATATATATATATATATATATATATATATATATACACACACACACATACTTATTAACTAATTTGGTAATTTTTGAAGAATTAATTTGTTGTTTGGAGTCAAACATATGTACACATTGGACCCCCAAAAAGTCCAAGATATACTGCCAGTTTCTATTTTCATATTTTCCTTCTCCTTCCTTCCAGTCAATTTTCCCTTTTCCTCCTTCTTACTTTTCCTTACCTTCCCCTCTGTCCCTCGCTTACTTCTAAGATAGTATGTCAACCTGAACAACCCCCTACGTTTTTCTAACAAATGGAGCCTTACAAAACTGTTTGGTAATCCAGTCAGAACTAGATGTCCTGCTTCCTTATCCAGAAACATTCCCATATTAAGCTACCCATGATGTCTATTGAAATACTACTGAATGACTGCCTTTTCAATTGTATCCCTTTTTAAAAACTCTCTCCCAAAACATGGTACAATCATTAAGTTTCAGGGCGATAAACAGCTTCTGAGAAACAATATTCTCTTACAATTGCCAAAAGTTGAAAAAGATTGCAGAGAGATGTCTTAAATCTGACATAACCTTTAGTACTCACAAAAATCTTTCTCTGCAGTCTAAGAAGAAAAAAATATATACACATATACACATCTGTTCTGAATACTTTAACCAATATTTTGATGAAAATGAGTGCAGTAAGGAATGTTAAGCTATAAGCATGCCACATACACCCATCAAACTTCCCACATTCCAGACAGAAAAATTACTTTCAGATGGTTGACTGCATTTCTAGGAAAACATCCGAAGGTTATTTAAGGTAGAGAACCACATATTTAAAGAGGAATAAAACTGAATTAAGTGGAAAGTCAGTAATTTTTTAAGGATAAAGGCAACATATCTTGAATTAATAAAGTAAGAACAGGCACTTTTGATCTTTATGGCCATATTTTTAAAACTGCTACAACTTGTTTGTGAATGTTCCTGTTGCTTTCTTAAAGTGATCTAGACTTTAAATGGGGAGTAAGATAAATATTGTTAAATGGGAAAATTAGAAACTGCATCAAAAAGTATATGGACCTGGAGAGCATTATGCTAAGTGAAATAAGCCAGTCAGAGAAAGACAAGTACCATATGATTTCACTCATATGTGAAATCTAATGAACAAAATAACAAACAAAATAGAAACAGACTCATAGATAGAAAGCAGGCTGACATCTGTTAGAGGAGAGGGGATTGCAGGGCTGGGTGAAAAAGGTGAAGGGATTAAGCAAAAATTAAAAAAAAAAAACCCTCATAGACACAGACAACAGCAGAGGGAAAGGGGGTGGGGCAGGTGGAGGAAGGTAAAGAGGGGATACATGGTGATATAAGGAGACTTGACTTTGGGTGGTGAGCACAAAATGCAATATATAGATGATATATTATAGAATTGCACACCTGAAACCTATATAATTTTATTAACCAACATCACCTGAATAAATAAATTAAAAATAAATAAATAAATAAGCAAATAAATAAATAAAATGGAACTTTTAATATTTAATGCCATGGATAATTGTATTTTGAACCAAAACATCATTTGTAAACATTCTACCAAGAGAACAAATCTGCGATACACATTGTAGTTCAGACAGATAGGTTTTTCTTAGTTAAAATGTTGTCAATATGCATAGAGATTATTCTACATTAGAGGGGTGTGGGAGGACCGAGAAGGATTCATATGATTTAAATATTGTCTAAGTGGCAAAAGAGTTCTAGGTATAAAATGAGCTATGCTAACGTAGTTTTGCCCCTTGCTGTGCTCAGCAATAAATGTGGACAAGAAAGATGACATGGGCATTATTTGGTTAAAAACATCCTGTTTTCAAGTTAGATAATTAGAAATTAAAGGAATTTGTTTTTTAAAAACCTTAGTAAATCATATTGTAATAGCTATGTACAGGCCGGGGGGTACTTAAAATATTAGGGGGAATTCTCTGTAAAGTATATGATTGTCTAACCACTATGTTGTGCACCTGAAACTAACACAGAATAATGTGAACAATAATGGAAAAAATATAGAAAATTGTATGTTATATGTTTTTCATCATTATAAAAAAACCTTAGTAAATCAGTGTCTTGAAAATCTTATCAACATATGGATGACAGTCACCATTTCTCATGAAAAGAAAAAGACAAGGATTAAGACCATCAACTGGAAGACTCTCAAATGAAACAAACAAAATGACATCTTGTAATAACTTTATAATTCCTTTCACACATTTTTGTCTTTGGGATCATGTTAGTCAGTGAAGTTAGCAAGAAAGGTTGAGATGAAAAAACTTAAGACACACCAAAGTTAATTTCTCAGGATTTCACTGATAATCAGTGTTGGAGTCAGTCCATGAATATAGACTTTCAACTTCCTATCCCAGAGCTCTTTTTACTACACTAATTTGATTTGGTGATGAATTTAAGACCATTGCATTTACAGAAAAATCCAATTCATCTTTATTCAAAAATAATTTGATGACATGGATTATTACTGCTTTTGTTTAGGTGTCCTCCCAGTTTTCAAATCTTGCAAAAAAAAAAAAATTCTGAAGAGCTAGCTAAAGAGCTAATGGAGGATTAGAGCATAAATTGTGGATGTAACTTTGTTGTCCATTCCATAAGGAAGGTGGAAAACAAATTGGTTTGACATTGCACTACTTCTAAAATAATGCTAAGTTGTCATATGTATATTTAAATGTCTGTATATTGTTTTAATTACTTGCTCTAATGTCTGCAGTCATTAAGGTAATCAGGGTGAAATTTTTAGTCATCTCTTCTTTAACAAGATTGGATATAACATTTGACATTTCCTATCCTCAAGGATCTATTTCTCCCATGATTTCTGGCAAATTGTTTTGCAGTGATACAAGGAGCCTGGAGTATAGAACACCATGCACACATCCTTCCAGTTAATATTACTTTGGTTGGGACTTTGTCAGAAATAAGATTTACTTTTAAAAATGGCTTTTCTGCAAGAACTAAATGAAGATGACATTCAACAAGCCATCTGTTAGGGCAGGCTTCAACTTAAGAATAGAAGTTTTTCCAAATGCTTATTTGGAACTTAAAATACAAAGAAAATTTATCATTGGTATATGGGTCTTTAAAAGGAGCTGCGAAAGTCTATTTCAGCGTTTTCTAAAGTATATTCCATCAAGCATTAGTCCCATTCAACGGTTAATAAGTATTTTGTGACCAAAACAAAAAAATTAAATGCACAAATACATTTGGAAAACAATAAGCTAAACCAAATTCAACAACTTTCAAACCCTTTGGTATATGTTAATGTGCACTTATTGATCTCCAAGAGAGGGGAAAAATCTGCACAGCTTCTGAATCTTATTTAACCACATAATCTATTCCTTTCACAAAGATTCTCTTTCAGAACTAGTAATCTGAAGAACATATTTAGGAAAATGCTGGATTATATAAACCACATTGTGATTTGAGAGCTAACACTAAAGACAATGGGTCCCTTCCTGTGCCAGCATTTGTCGTGATTAGGTTTTGTATTGTAGAGCAGGGTAGGTCATCCCAGATACTCACAACCTTACACTATTCTTGGAATAAAAACAAAAGGGCAAATGACCCTATGTTGTACAAGGGCTGTTTGATTTTCTAGTCATAGTTACCTGCTTCTGTATCCAATTTGTCTGCAGTTCATTCTTCTTAAATTAGCTAGGGTTTCTCAACAGTAGAACTTGCCACTTTGGACTGGATCGTTATTGTTGGGAGCCATCCTGCACCATTTGTTGCGCACATTCTATGTAGGATGTTGAAATGACATCCTGAGCCTCTACCCACTAGATGCCAGCAGCACCTCCACCTCCAGATATGACAACTACAAATGTCTTCAGAAATTGCCAAATGTGCTCTGGGGGGCAATACTGACCCAGCTGAAAATCACTGAATGAGAATATTTCTATTATTTCCTATTTTGTCTTTAAGGGAAGCACTATTTCACCTAGTTCGTATCTTTCTGTTGATTAATTTATTTGAAGAGTTTCTTTTTTTCCTCTGATAGCTGTATCAGCTTTGTTGATTTGATTTGCTAATCTTTCCATTTTGTCCACATATGAATACTCTGGAACTTCATTAAAAGTTTTTTTCTTATTCTTACTGTTTATTCATTATTTAGTAGCTTCAGTTGCTTTCAGGGTGATCTCTTCTTGCCAAGTTTCATTTATTTTAGAAACTACAACTATTTTATTGATAATACATACTATTATATCTCCCTCTATTGCTTTTTAGCAACTAATCTTAATCTTTAACAACGTATGGGGTCTGAATTGTTAGAATTCTGATGCTATGAGGTTATAAAAAGGTCCTTCTGTCCAGCATATGAACTATTAATTTCCATAATGGAAATTAAAAAAACACACACAACAACCTTGGATCATGGCAGTTTCTAGTGTTATTAGCTATTTGAATACTCCTCCTTCTACTTTTCAAAACCAAACCAAAGAAAGTGACAAACTCTATTCACATGTCTTTTAATTGATATTATTTGAATGGCTAGTTATTGGGTAGTTAGAGGGACCAAACTGAGGAAATACTTCCAGCCCTTTGTCCTTTATTAAGCCCCTCCACAGGAGAGGAGAAAATGTTAATTTGATCCATCAGCATTTGATAATCTTTGGGACTTATTTATTTATCTTCACCCAAGGATATTTTTCCATTGGTTTTTAGAGACAGAGCAAGACAGAGAAATATCAATGTGAAAGAAATGCATTGATTGGTAGCCTCCTGCACATGCCCCGACTAGAGCCCGGGCTGGGGAGAAGCCTGTAACCAAGGTATGCGCTCTTGACCGGAATCAAACCCGGGACCCATCAGTCCTCAGGCCTACGCTCTATCCACTGAGCAAACCGGCTAGGGTGGGACATTTTTATTTATGAGCAGCAACAATTTTTATGCCATTTAAGCATGCTTTCTTGCACCCTTTCTATGAGTCAAGAACCGTGCTAAGTATTTGACATACATCTCTAACTTAATCCTCAAAAACACTGACTATCCCATTTTACAGATAAGGAAACAAAAACATAGTGAGGTTAAGGCTGAAGTTCAAGGTCAATCAATTATTAAAGGCCAACCTGTGACACCAAATTCTGGTCTTTCTATGTGACCTCAAAACTCATGTTCTAATATTTTTATCCATAGAATTACACAAATTAAGAAAGAGTACCTTATCTAGGTGATAACACTAATTTTTACATTAGGAACAGACTATTTTCTATTTCTATGCCAAAATATTGCTGAACTAGTTTTCCATCAAATACATGGTCCCTTATCAATATCAGCTTGATGTTCAAAATTATTCTGTGAAGCTAACATACAGTCTTTATGAAATGTATTACATAAATCAAAAGAAACTGAATTCCTATAAGTATGGTATACATCTCATATTCCTGCATTTTTAATTCAGTAATTCATATCTCTATTAGTTCTGATTTGAAAGTGGGATATTTTACTTGAATACAGAAATTTTCTGTGGTTATAACCCTATTTTCTTTTTTCTCCAGCATAGCTGATAAATGACAGCTGGATATTTACCTGATAAGGAGGACAATTTATGTTAGAAAATCACAGGAAAGACAGTAGCCTTGTAGCCAGAAATAAATAAATAAATGTGAATGTATTATATATAATTGATACTTTAAGAAATGTTTGAAACAATGCTATTAATTATAATTTAACTGCCCAAAAGATAGAATGAAGTTGTAAGACAAAAAGGAAGGAGATACTGAAGTATGATCATATAACCTGGAACCTATAGACAATATCCTCCCCTCACACTGATAAAACTCAGTTTACAGTGTCATTGCCCATAGGCCCTCCATATCTATTCATGTGGCTAAAAGGGACATGGTACTTCGTTTTTTAGTGCAAAATGTTCAGGTGTAATGTTACAGAAATTAATTTTTCTCAATGCACAATGTGCACAATAGCATTTATGAGGAGCAGTTCTAAAATACTGGCTTTGCATGTATTCATCTGCTTTTTGTGAGGTCTTGGATTTTTCATAAATCAGAAAAGGTCTGGATTCTTTCAAACCAATACTCTTCTGTGATATTATAGTAAAAAACATGCTTTCCTCCTATTATTATAAAATATGACTACTCATGGCCACAAAGGGACTCAGCTAACTATGCTAGCCTTTTAGCAGGTTTATCTGTATAGAAATGTGCTATGATGGAATAGCAAGGGCAAGTAGTGCCTGAATAGTGAAAAGGGAAAGCTGATGGGAGATACTACCATACTGAAAAGTTGCCAAGCAACTGATCTAATCAAATTTGAGCCTTTATCTTTGAAACATGAGCAGATGAGACCAAATAGTTAAAGTGATTTAATGCTGTCATGCCCCCCTTTTTTACTGCCACATTAAAGTTTCATTTTTTATTGAACTCTTTATTCATCCCATCTTATTCTTCAAAGAATTTAAAATGGCTGACACTGTTATTATTATTTATATGTTGAGATTTAAAAAATATGTTTTTATTGATTTCAGAGAGAAGGGAAGGGAGAGATAGATAGAAATATCAATGAGAGAGAAACATCAATTGTCTGCCTCCTGCACGCCCCCTACTGGGGATCGAGCCCACAATCTGGGCATATGCCTTTAACTGGGAATTGAACTGGTGACCTCTTGGTTCATGGGTCGATGTTCAACCGCTGAGCTATCCTGGCCAGGCTATAAGTTGAGATCTTTAAGTTTATTTTTCCAGCTTTATTGAGGTATATTTGACAAATAAGATGTATAAATTTAAGGTATACAGTGTGATGATTTGATATACATATCCATTGTGAAATGACTATCACAATCAAGCTATTTAACACACCCGTCACCTTATATAGTTACCCCTTTTTTTGTGGTGGGAACAGTTAAGATCTATTGTCGTAGCAACACTAAAGTTTCTATGTAATAAAGACAACAGCAAAAATAAATACCTAGCACATACTGGCCACTTTCTAGGCAATTTATAGTGTATTATCATTCAATTCTCACAAAAGTCTATGAGGCAGATTTTATCATCTTCGTTTAACAAATGAGAAAACTGTGGCCTAGAGGAATATCTCCAGGCCACATTAGAGTAATTACAAGGCAGATAGGATTACCAAGTAGGGCTGATACGACAACTAATGCTAGTGACCACTTATCTAAGTTTCTTCCCCTACTGTATTTGTGTTTCCAGAAGTTATTCTTGTCTACCTTTTTAGGAAAGTAAAACCTATTTTATGCTAAAATCAAAACAAAACAAAAAAAACCCTATTTTATGTACTCTGATTTAAAAAGGACACAACACATTGTTGATAATTTTACTCCTCAATTTAGCCATCTTTTCCTAAGGTCTGTCAAGGCCATGTCTATGTAAATGCATGTTTATTATAGTGCCAGTAAATACCAAAGAACAGAGACAAGAACATACAAAATCAGACCAAGTTCTTTTTGCTTGAAATCAAATGTTTGAATTTGGAAAGAGTAATGCAATTTTTGGATATTATTTTCCTAAAATTTAGCAAATTATCTTCATTACATTTAGTCACCTAGTACCACTGGCAGAATCAACAAATATCCATGGGTACTTAATCCCAGCTCTATCACTTACTAGTTGGGTAAGTTATTTAACCCATCTGTAAAATAAAGATTCCATTAGTTTCTACTTCATATTGTTGTTGTAAAGATTAAATAGATTCACACCTTCTAAAAGCTTAGAACAGTGCCTGGCATATATAAAAGCTTAACAAGTATTATTTACTTACTTTCTAGAAGGGCCATCTACTGTTGATCCATATTGTACTTATCTAATAGCTTAGGGCAAATAACTGTTCTTTAAACTCACTCTTAGGAACAGAGCTGTCCTAAATATTTTTATCTTATATAACTTACTTTAAAATATGAATGTACTAAGAGAATATAATAAGTACATATATATTTAATCAAGAGCACATATTAGGTACTATGTTATATTTCTCCTTTGCTTCTCAAAATCCTGTCTACACTCTTATAATCAAAACTCTAAACCTCTCTGAGTGATATGGAAGTTAATAGGAGAGTAATGATGACTAAGTTCACATACTTCATGTTAAGAGCATTTATGACTAAGAACTAAGTAGAACATTGTCAGGCTAAAGGACTTATGTACTGCATTTTCAGGTGTCATGCAAGTGCTAACAAGCTAAATTACTATAATTTCCAGAAAATATCAAGTGTGAACTTTTTTGTACTTTAGTTTTTTGTGGCAATGTATTTCAGCAGGATAATGTATTTTGATTTTCATTATGTTTAAATCCAAGAGAACATTGTCACCCTTAGGATCAATGTAACGGGACCACTTTATAGGTTAAATAAGTTGTCATCAATATTTGTTATGAACGTTTGATCTAATTTGTATTGGGGACTTGGGGTCCAGGCTGAGAGATTGATATGAACCCTCAGATGACAGACCCAGGTTTGAGAAGTTGCCAGGTATTTGGTGGGGATAACTAGCATTTAGAAACCCTGAATGATGACTATTTATCATTAAAAACTCAGCATAAATATCACTTCTATTTATGTGATTTCCCAGGCAGACTCTGGAGCTAAGCTCCTGGGCTACTGCAGAACTTTGTTCACATTCCTACTTACCTAGAGTGACTGCAATGCATCTCTTTATTTTTCTTTTCTCTGGGTTATGTCTTCCTTCCAAGGAAGATATATGTTTTATTCACCTTTGTATCATCAGTGCCTGGCAGATTTTATGTATGAACTAGAGGCCCGATGCACGAAATTCGTGCAAGGGGCTTGGCCCTCGCAGCCCCAGCTGCCTCGGCCCTCTCAGTCCTGGCTGCCTCATGGCCCAGCTGCCTCGCGGCCCTGCCCCCCCCCCCCCGCCCACTGGTCTTTCTGAAAGGCTGTTCTGGAAGGTCATTCCGGAAGGTTGTTCCGCCACCAGGTCTAATTAGCATATTATCTCTTTATTATATAGGATTATATAGGATAAGTTAACAAATGAGTCAGTCTTTGGAAAAATTATGGCCACTAATTCATGTGTGTGACAGGTAGGTTTTATTACTTAATATCTGATTTTTTAAAAGGCAAATACATTACACTGCTAGTTACTTGGAACATTCTCCATTGAAGGTTCAGATTATATTTTAGGTTACAAAGTTAAAAAATTTCAGGATCAAAAGTAAAAGAACTATTTTTTTTTTACTTCCTATCCCTCTTTCAAGCATATATACATTTCTTTTCTCCTAGGTTGTTTATAAAAATACATGAAATACATGTAGGATATCTATATTTTCTAAAATTTAAATAGTATTCTATTTTATTGGGAGAAATATGATTTGTTTAAACTGTAGTCTGAAGGGATAAACATATCTTTTATAAAGCTATCAGTAATCAAATTTATGTGGTGATTACAATTTCTTCTTAAACATTTTTATCTTCTTCAACATAAGTAGAAAATAGCCAGAAAATTCTGGGACATATAAAAAAAGGAAAAGTTGGTATATAGTACTGACTAATAATAGGTATTCAATAAGTGCTTATGGAATGAATGAATAAAAATAATAATCTTATGTAATTGATCAGGGGTAGGGATAATAAAGATGGCAGGCTTCTGTATTACAACGGTTTAAAATACAGTAGGGGGGGAAAGCAAAGCTACAAATATGTTCAAATTATGACAGTTCAAAATAAACGCCACCAAAGTAGTATGAAGATCTATGCTATAAAATATCATTGCTTATTCTTATGATAGAAAAACACATTCACAGAGAATAACACAAAGGAAGACAAGCATGGTTACTAATCTTTAGGATCATTTTGAGCAAAACTTTTCATATGTAATTATTACCAAAGAGCTGTAAGGAAATAAGGCATGTGTATGAAGATAAGTGATGACCAATATTTTGGGACCACAGGAGGGAGGCATTTGGCCACTGTGGACAAGTAAGGGGGACAGGTGGAAAGGGAGAATTAAAATTTCCTTCTGCTCAGCTCCCACTGATTAAGTCTGGACTAATCAGCAAGGATCCTGTCCTTCCCCAAGTATAAGTTCCTCACTAAACATGGTTAGTTTGAAAACTGGAAAGGGAGTAGCATAGACTTCCAATTAAATCTGTTCATTCTTGTTATAGGATGAGAGACTTTATTCAGTACTTTAACTTTAGGCAACGTTCTCTGCCAATATTTTAGAAAAATAGGAGTCAAAGCTAAAAACAAAAAATCCCACAAAACTCTAGGGACATGGTCATTCCAGGTGCATCTTTGCTTTAAATAGTGTGTTCTTCCTAATTAAAATCCAGTTCCACTCAAGCTTTGCAGCTTCTTAAAAAAGACAAATATAGAGATGAAATTTCCCCTCAGAAAAGCCTATCTAAAGATTTTTTAAATTCCTGAGGAATAAGGACACAATTTTATTTTCAATAAGCCATTTCAATAGCAGATTTACAATTAAAAAAGGATAAAAACACACTTTGAATTATTCCAATTTGGCAACATCTGACATATAAAAATTTCCTGTAATTAGAAAAGGTTTCCACACATCATTAATGAGCTAAAATGCTATCTACTATTCTTGCTTACTCTTTGGAAAATTTAGAATAAGTTTAGATGGCATGCCTCACATTGTTGAAAGTTCACTTATAAGCACATGACAGACACAGATCAATTACAAATATAAAAGCTATCAAATAATTTTCATAACTCAAAAGCCCATGAAAAGAAATGAAAATCCCCATTCCAAACATATGTTCTTATGTCAACTTAAGAACTCTTACCATAAGTCGGGGTGCTTTCTCGTCTTCCTTGACTACTTGATCTTCCTTTTTCATATTCATAGCAATACAAGACAGTATCTTCCTCAACAATATTAAATCTCTTTCGATATTCCTGATCCAGAAATGAATTTGGTGATTCAGATCCCTTATGCACAGGCTTGCCCACCATATGTCCTCTGAGGTCTTCACAAGGAAGGTTTCCTTTTTCATCCCTAAAGAAAGGGTGAGGGAGAAAAATGTAGGAAAGTGTTAGGGTGGTAAAATGGCTGAGAATGTCTAAAATAGTAATAATATCCTTCCCATGCACTATATCTTCTCATCTTTCCAAACTTTGTGGTTTATAGGGCAATTTTTAACTATTCCTATTTTGTAGAAAAAAAATGCTGAGGCTTAGAGAGATTAAATGAGTTGCCTGAATGTCACAAAGGTAATAAATGACACTTCCAGACATGGGTCATAGATCTTTTAACTCCTGCCCTAGTCCATTTTCACTGCTCTCTGCCATATAAAGGAAATCACCTTAGCACACAAATTGCGTTTAGTGTTCAAGACGGTAGGAAATGTTAAAAATCTAACTTTCTTTTGCCAGTTTACCTAGTTGGTTCACATATCTGCACTGCTTAAAAACAAAAATGTGTTCAAGAACAAATGCCTCTGTAAGGACACTGTGGCTTTAAAAACCAAATCAGTACTAAATAAACTGATATTATAAGAATGTCAAGTAGCTTGTTATTAACTTAAAATACACCTTAATGAAAATACTCTCAGTACTTAAAATTCTATGTATCTCATTTAATAGTAAATACATATATTCACAGAATTCATTCCAAATGGAAAATTTTATTACATATCCATATAGAGTTTAAGAATGGGATTAAAGATGATGGCAAATTATTAACCAGTGTTACCCCAATAAATGTAATAAAAAAGTTAGGTAGAGAACAATGTTTGTACTATCCTCCTTTCTTTTTGTAAGAAAGGTGAAAGGGAATATTAATGTAAATATCTAGTTTTGCTTATATTTTCAAGAAATATGGAAGGATAAAACATACTAATAAAAACTAATTTTTATGGGGAAGGAAAGGGAAAATCTGGGCGGAACAGGGGTGAAAACATTTACTTTAATGTATTTTTTATATAGTTTTGAATTTGGAGCCATGTAAATGTTTTGAATAATTAAAATTCAATAAAAAAGAAAAAAAAGATGGCAAGTTGATTTTTTTCTTCTATAGGAATCTAAAAAGAAAGTTCTCTAATAATTTATGAAACCCCTAAATCTTACTTATTGTATTACTCACACGGTCCAGATGATTGGGCCCTAATGAGTGGTATTTTGGTAGAAATATTTCACTTAGTTTTGATTATATCGAACCTTGTTTATCTTACATGTTTAACTGACTAGCTATGAAATTTTTGTTAGAAAAGCTTGTGTTTTAGAATAGGACTATAGATGTAAATCCAATGTTTCTTCCCTTGTCGGTCATTAATTTTATTTCTTCCTAATTCATAATTGTTTCCTATTTTTATGCTAAAGAGCGACATCAATGCTATCAAAGCAGATAAAATTTAATTTTATGTCAAGTGCCAACACTTGAAATCTTAAATCAACCGAACAAATCTTAAATAAATAGAACAAATCTTATAATAGTACAGATAAAAATAAGGAATTTTGCATTTCATCTTGCATCTTATAAAATGGTGATGAGCTTCTAAATTGAATCCAAAATATGAGTTTCAATTCAGCACAATACTATGCTTGTATCCATATGCAAATGTTTAGGTTAGGTGTGTCCGAATGAAACTATATTCCTAGTATTTGAAATATGTGGAAAATAGTAAATAATATTCTCAAGACAGACTGAGTTGGCAAATTTTCTTATGTACTTAACTCATCACAAGGTGAAATTGCCATTTACATTGCCATTCACTCTTGTATTTTTAAAATAAAGTGTTGCTTATTCCCAAGTCGTAACTATATAGTTCTTAGGCAGTATAAAGAAAATAAATATAAAATCCAGGCAGAATTTTATTTTCAGCTAGCTAAAAACGTTTCCTGCACAAATTGCCTGGTACGTATGTATGTATGTGTGTGTGTGTGTGTGTGTGTGTGTGTGTGTGTATGTATATATATATATATATATATATATATATATATATATATATATATATATATATTTTACTGTTTTAGTCCTCTATCAAAAAGAAATAGACACTGCAATTAGTTTGGAAATAGCCCTAACAAAGTAGTGGCACTGGAAGAGGGTTATACTTATTTATAAATGGGCAGACTTTTCTATCATGCCAGTGACATAACTGTTAATGCAGCTTGATATAGGAGGGTGACTAGGCCCTAGTTAAATTCACCATGCTCTAATTATAGGGGTACACCTGTGGCAGAAAATTGGAAGGGCTGGTATTACTTATACTATAATGAAATGAAAGAGGAACCTTTTACCAGCAAGGAAGATTTATTAAACACATTTATATGTCATTCACTCAAATAAAGTTGAATTTTAAAAAGTAAAAACCAAAAACAAACTTTGCAAAAAAATGAATTGATATACATATTGTGTATATAAATTTGTGTGTCTATATATGTATTCACACCATAATCCCCTGAATAACTAAATGTATTACTTAATTTTGCTGTAAAGATTAAAATATATATTTTTCATATTTAACTTGTTTATTTGTATAATTAGTATATATTTTTGCTAATTGTATATATGCAATCTGGAAAATGCAGAATTGAATAAAGAATCTAACTTTGCAGAAAAAAATACAAGTAATATTTGGAGTATTTTCTTCCCTTTTTTAAATGTTAGATAGCTATACACATATTAATAAGTCTAAAGTTTTTCTCTAAAAGGGATCTTATAGAACAACTGAAAAGTTAGAGTATTACTTTAGTGGACTTTATATTTAATGGCTCACTGTAAAATTCACAAGAGAAATTAGTGCTTAAATGTCACAGTTGTGCAAAGACCTATAAATTCTTGATTTTCATCTTAAAAAAGCACTATCAACTATGATAATGAAACTTTATATACTCATAAGTCATATGTATAAACTGACAAAATTTCACTCACTTCACATACATGAGTGATTTCTCTTTTAGCGATAAGATCACTTTTGTAACCACATTTATTTTTTCTGGAATAAATGCGTTAAAAGAAATAATCATATGAAAAAAAATCTACCTAATTTGACAAGTAGGCCTACCATTTTTAAGGGTCTCTTTTTTATTTTAAGACTAGAGGCCCGATGCACGAAATTCATGCAAGAGTATGCCTTCTTTCCCCAGCTGCCAGCACCAGCTTCCCTCCAGCACCTGGGACCTGGGCTTCCCTTGCAGCCCGGCTTAGTCTGGAAGGACATCTGGTCTAATTAGCATATTACGCTTTTATTATTATAGATGAGAAAATTTGTATTATTTATAATTCAAATTAACACCAAAATGCTTATGCTACACAGAACAAACTTTTTAATATAGAAAAAAACAAATGTTCTGATGAATTAAATTAGGTGAACCACACTCATAATCAAAATGAGAAAATTGAAAAAAAGTGCCAAGTTTGTATCTATAAAAAGAATGACAACTTCAAAAACTTCTATAACTATCATTTCAAGTCAAAACAGAAAATGCTGATGATTTATACAAGATGGTAGCACACAGGAACTCTGATGTATGGATTGTTTTGACTATGCTATATAAAATGACTGTGTGACTGAGCAATTAATAATTTGATTCAAAATATATTTAGAATATTGTGTTAAATTACACACTAGACTACAAATTAATTAAAATGAGACAATACATTCTAATTATGAATTTTACTGAAAAGTATGAAGCTTTCAAACAATACTGACAAAAAAGTAATGCTATATTGATGCCTCAACCTCTTATATTATACAGTATTTTTCAATAGCATGTCCAAATTTTTTATTGATTTCTATATATTTCCTTAGTCATATCTACACCATTCCCTGAAGAGAGAACTGTTATCATTTTACTCCTTTGTCTTCTGAAGTGTATTTTAAATACTTTCTGTCTAGGAAACATGTTCTTTAAAACAAGTTCCATCCTAGCCAAGGCAAAAGGAAAGAACATTTAAAAACACTGCAGAGATTTGATAAAAACATCTTCTGATGTTTATTTGTATATGTAGCTCTCTGAATAAGGCTTCTTAATCATTTGCAGTAAAATAAAACAAACTCAAAAGATTCATTTCCTATTTGATACACACATGCTTTTATTGCTCTTCATGCAAGAGTATTCAGAAAGTCAGACACTATCTTAATAGAATTAAAATGCAGTTTGTGTTTGACTAGGATATCAGATAGATTTTTATATCTGGTTGTAAATTTAACACAAGACTGTAAATTATATCATAAATATTTGTGGAATCTCAGCTTAGTAAATTACATCTTCTCATAAAATACTTCCCCACAGCTACATTTAATTCTCAAAAATAAAAATGAAAATGTTTATAAAACTGACTATAGTTTTATTACCAAATGACAACACAGTATTTGCAAAAATGCCATGTTGTCATGTAGCATTTAGATCATAAAAATGTCAGTACCATCATATCTAATAGAATGAAACATTAGGTGTACCAATGAATAATAAAAATTAATAAAAACAAGGTATTTTAGTTCTTTTATAAATAAAAGAAATTTAATATTAATTATGTCTTGAAAACAAGATACCTTAAATTATTGTTTTTGAATGACTGCACAACTAATTTAAAAACCGAATCAAATTCTTTGTGATTGGTAGTAACTGTCCCTTTTGTACTGGTCCTTTCCCATAACTTTGTATTTCAGAAAGATGGGTATCAGAATGCTTTTGGACAAAATGCTTTATGGCACTAAGTTCTATTCTTCCATATCTTCCAGGAATTTCTAGTAGGAATTTGGAAATGAAATGGGGACACGGCCTCAAGAAATCTGGAACATAGACTTTAAAGGCAAGCCATTTTCTTGCAAACTCTCTAATTATCTACATTTAAGAAGTTATAAAAGTTATCTATAACTTTCTCTTCTAGAAAAAAATATATGACATGTTTCAACGTAACCTAAGATTTCTAGGGGCTTCTTTGCCAAAGAGCCTCACTTATATCTTACTTATTAAAATAACCCTAATTATTATTTAATAGTATTTTACTATTCTTTACTATTATATGAGATGTTTATAAGATATTTAATGCTTATTAAGTGTTCAATACATATTAATTAGTTAGTAACCAAAATGCATTCTCTGTAATGCAATGATTTTTCTAGAATATGTTCAAATTCCCACCTGAGAAACTATTCAAGTTGTTCCTTGAGAATTTACTTCACAGTTTACATGCCATTGGGTTAGTCTTTGGATAGAAGCTTCCTAGAACAACATGATGATTAGTTTTATACCTGGGAATATATGGTTCTGCAGGAGGAGGGGGGATGTAGAGATCCTGGAGAGCAGAACTGTCTCTTTTGGTGGGTGTACTGATGGTGCTGGAAGGCGTGGCAACACTGCTTGTGGGACTTCTAGGTATAAGAGGCTGGTTAAAATGAAAAAGAAAATACATACACACACAAACAACACACAAAACAACAACAACAACAACAACAACAACAACAACGACAGAGTTATCATCTTAAAATTATCTATTTCTGCATAGTTTTTGAGCTTGGCTGAAAGAAAAAAGCATGTTATTTATCACAGGGATATTCCTTTGAATCTCCAAACACAGATAGTTTATTACTTTAGAGGTTTCTACTTAGTTCCCAACTCACCTTATTATACGGTATAACCATATTTATATATTACTATGCAGTGTTTCATAATGAGAAGATTTATGTCACAGTCAGAAACTTATTAAAATTAAATTTGCTTTGTTAGAATCCCTTCTTTTAAAAAAAGGTAATAAAGAGTAACTTTCAAAAGAATTAGCTTATTCAAATCCCGATTGATATATTAGAAAGGTATTTCAGAATCCCCCCCCCCCCGCAAGATACACCATACTCCTAAATTAGCAGAATGTCACAGATTCTCAGAAAAGGTTACAAAAATGGACCATGAAAGGCCAATACGAGAGAGTATTTTTCTAGGAAAACCTACTTTTTAAAAGTAAATGTAAACACAACTATCTTCTTAAAGTCATTTTATGGTACATCTTCAAAAGTATAGTGATTAGTGTGACACAAACATTTCACCTTTTCACACATTTATCATTGTTTAAAATAATCCGTAGTTGCAAATCTAGAAAACTCATTTTCATGCCTGTATTTAAGTCTAAGCTTTTAAAAATTAAGATGGTATATATACTAAATCAAACGATACATCAGGATGCATTAACTTAAGAGCACTCCCAATTCTAAGCTTCAAAACTGATCTTGTGGTTCGAGAAATTATCCTAAAGTGAAACAAAAATTCACAAATTTTCATGTTTATCTTACAGGTCTTACTGATTAGCGAAATATAGAATAACATGAAAAGTAAGCATTTTAGTGCAATTGCAAATATAAAAATAATGATCACAAAATGATCTGTATCGTCACATGACCAGATGTCATTTTAGCCAGTATGAAAACAATTTGAGTATATCTATATAGACCTACAGTCTATAGCTGGACACTCAAAAATGGCATATTACAACTATTTTATATTGTGACAATCCTTTCATACAGATAAAAAAATATGTTTTAAAAAGCCAAGTATAAGTACAATGTAGGTCACTAGGGTAGGCTACATAGTTTGTAACTCAGTGCACAGTTTTTACCTTCTTTGCTACACAGCTCACCTTAATAACTTGAAATCACACACTCTGCCAAAATGATGGTTATGCTTTAGACTATGTGAAATAGAAATTAAAGACAGAAGGGGTAAATAATTGACCAGTTATTTTGGGACTCTATAATATGATGTAAAAAAGTCAGAAGATTTATATGTTGAAGGATTTTGAGATATTAAGGAAATACACAGTAAAGACTGATGTTTAACTATGCTGATTTTGGAACAGTTTCCAGTAAAACTGTGTGTCTTTTAGTAATAAAAGTCTTGGCAATGGGAAATCCTGAAATTATATACATAATAAGGAGCCACCTGCACAAATGAACACCACGAAGCTGGAGGAAATAATTGTATTCTAAGGATGTACTACATGCCTCTTCTACAGATCTTTGAATAACGGGTTCTTTACAACAAGTATTTAGACATATTATACACGTATAATCATTGTGATTGACTCTGTTTATAACTGTTTTCCTCTCTGTCAGGACATGATCAAGAGTATTTTATTCTGCCTGGACTATTACCAGGATTGTCTACCTAGTGTACTTATGCCTTTCCCCTCCCAGGAAATTTAAATATTAGCCATGTCAACTTCCTTTAAATTGCTATTTTTTCTAGATTTCTATTATCAGCAAGGAGTTGCTATTTATGTCATTGGTTAATGTGATTAGCTAAATTAGCAAGTATGTGGAAGAAAAAGACTCTTAAATATGTTTAAACAGATAACAAGTTTGATTGTGCCAGCTGGTTCAATAAGTTGAATTGGTTTAAAAAAACTTGTTCAGAGAAAAAAAAAATAGTCAATCCTGTTGTGTAATTAAACTGGCTAGTTATTTTATTAACTGTTAAATCATTCAAAACATTTTAACAGGTTTATCATACATACATCATCTGGCTAATCAGTATGCCCTGTAACAAGTAAAATGCATGGTAAATATTAAATATATTCAGTATATCTTTGTCAACTATTTGTACTATTTTGTCAAGCTAATCCAAGGTAAAAAGTAAACATTCTTTTTGAGAGTCTCATTTTAAAAAGACAATACGCAATGGAGAGGTCAATGGGGGAAAAAGAAGACTTATGTAATACATTAAACAATAAAGAACTTAAAAATGCGCAATAGAAAAATCAGTATAAAGTAGAAGCTTTATGGGAAAATGGAAATAGCTACTTAACCCAAAAGGAGGTCTTTGTGATAACCTGAAAGTGTAACCTCTTAACTTTGGACAAGAATTGAAAGAGTACAAAATTCAATGACTAAAAGAATGAAAAAGGCATTTAAAAACATTAGATAGATAAATTCTGACTAAATCAAGCACAGTATAAATGATGCTATTAGCTAAAATTACCAGTGAGAAATTTCTAGCTGTAACAAGTGGCATTAAAATTACATCTACCACCAATAACCATTTAAGGGAGTGCAAATACACCTAGTGACAAAAAAGCTTCCATTAAATCAAAAAAGGTGTTCTCTCAGCATTCAATTCAAATTTTAATAGGCATATTCCTTACTTTCAATCATTTGTTCATAACCTAGTGTAAGAAAAGCATTATGCCATAAAAATAAAAGGTTATTTTTTTTTATCATGCCACTTCTTCTATCGGTAAAATCTATATGGGAAGAGAATTAGGAACTACCATCACTTATGGATAAAATACAAAGGTTTTTAAAGACTTTATCTGTTACTGAAGTAAGCATGAAGCTTCAATATAATTTGATCCACTACGGTATGCAATCAAGTATGACAAGGATCCAGTTTTGCATTTTATCCAAAGGGGTTTATTTACTGATAGGACTTGTCATAACATTTAGTTTTCAGATCAAAATGGACCTACTGATATAAAGCTTTCCTTCCAGATTCAGTGAGACGCCAAGGAAGGTACATTTACATATATGTTGTTACTCTTCTAAAACAAGTCTATGATGCATTTATTTCTAGGGGCATTAGCGTGCCTCTTTTAAAATACTCAAATCCCAAATAAAATGATCATACAAATCTCTTCAAATGTACATTGATAATATTAGGTAAATTAATGGTAACTTACTACTGTCAAAAGGACTCAAATCTTCTGAATCATGAATGATGCTTTAGTAATAATATCCTACTCATCCAGATTAAACATCACTGGAAGATTGTGATCATTATAAAATAAAACTTTCAGCTTTTGTAAGGCATCACTGAAATCTCACTTTAAATCCTCTCATGGTTCAGGCCTTTTCCTTGCGTCCCCAATTCTAACATCTCTAAGGTAATTGAGCACATCTGGAAGATATCAATGTACCTCTGAAACCCATAAGGTCTTAAGGACTATAGGAAAAGAACTTCCATACTAAAGAAACCACATTTGATGTTGAGGTTTTACTTGAAACAGTTTAACATTTTAACAACTCTTGGCAAGCATATCTTAATTTAGTCGTCCCTCTGTCTGGTGAGTGACCCAGCTTTCATAGAGCCATGGAGTCTTGATGACACCAATGACATAAAGACAGCCCCAACGTTAAAAATTAAGACAGTGTGTTACATGCTATGTAGTCATCTCAGAAATTCACTAATGCAAAGATCACAAAGAGTTGCTTTGTCTTTCAGGGGAAAATATCCATTGAAATACGAATGATTACATCATGTATAACACCTGGCCATTTATTTTATTCAAACTGAGGAATAAGCACAGACTCAAAGGCATCACAATATCCCATTATTCTAGCACAGAACATTTACACACGTCCTTACTCAGTTCAAACACATTTTTATTGTAATTCCCAACACAAGTACCAGGATATTGTTTTATGTTAGCAACTCTCTTCTTAGTCATTTAAACAAATGCTCCAGGGAAAATTTAATCTGGATTTTGGGAGGCACGATGTTGCATACAATCTTGTAAGTTTCTTGACCATATAAAGAATATTAGATTTAATTTGGAAAATTATTGGGAATGCTTTCTCCTGGGTAAGTTTTAAGTAGTAAATCATTTGAAAGGAACCTAAGAGAAACACACCTATTCAAAATTCTCCCACTCTGTTCTTTCACAGATTTTTCTAGAATACAAATTCATAAATACAAAAAGAGTCTTCTTTTATAAGCATGTAATCTTCCCTTTCTTATCAGACTACCAAGAAAACGCACATTGTTTTTTCTGACCACGGATTTGATCAGGACGCCGTATCTGTAATGTATACAATTAAAAAATACAGACATATGTGCATAAAATATGCATATAGTTACACAACATACAACTAATATAGACTTGAGAGCCACACGACAAAATGGTTTTTTTCCACTGAATCATCACATTTTGCACAACATACTGAGACTACCACTAGTGTTTATTCTTGTGCTCTCCAGTCGTATTGGCATAATTAATACTGCAACATTAAAACTGGACTTCCAATTATTTCAAATTATAGTCAACTTCATTTTTTAGGATAGTAACTAAAGAAAGAATGGGAAACTAAAGAAAAAATAAATTATAAAAGAATTTTTGTTGTCAGTGTTAACATTTTAAAAGTATTTGGTTGATAACACAAATGTGATTGAGGTCCTTTAATTAATTTGCTTAAGCCTTAGTGAACAAAAAATTGATGTGACAATGGCTTGCAGCTATTTACCAACTTGAGCATGTAAAAAATGTAATTGTTTTTTGCCTCCCAATCAGCACAATTACATTTTTAGTTTAAATTTATTTTCTTTTTCTAGTATCTTAATATTAGTTATCTTCCTCTTTAAAACATGCTTTTAAAACAAAACTCTCAGAAACATAAACTTTGTTAACTAAAGGTCACCCTGACCATGACTTTGAATTAAAATAAATTTTATTATCGCTTATGTTTTTTTTTATTTTTACAACCATTCATATCTGTATTTGAAATACAACAAAATCAATGCTCTTCAATTGTTATACCAGTTGACAGATGGAATAAACTGCTATGACTATTTGCTTCCCATTTCATTTTCTTCTCAAAGTTAAATATCCTGTAAAAATGCCTAGCAGTAAAATTTTAAATGAAAAGCACAAAATCACATAAGAAGCTATCACAAGTTATAAGATTTATTGCCTAGATTACAGTTTAAGAACATGTCTAATCATACAGTTTGATGTTATTTCATATAAAAATGTGTTTAATGAAACCTGTATCAGTATGTTGTTTCAGCATTGATTTTATTGGCCATTTCTGAAATGTATTATAACCAAAAATGCTGGGTTCTTAATGCTTAAAAAAAATGGTTCATCCCCAGTGATGATTTCAATCAACATTCTTGTCAGTGTCCAGCCATACAACCTCATTTAAGAAGAAAATGACATGGATTTTTAGGACCTACACACACTAAATTTAAAATCACAAACATAAAAAAATATACCTTGATGTTTATCCACAGTTGCCAGAAATGTTTTCATTGAATTAGAAGAACTTGAACATAAGCGATCACCCTGCTTACCAAAATCCAGGACATTAGTAGAAGGTGCTATTAAGGACATGTTTTTAAAAACATCTCTCAGAAAATAGGGAATCCCTGGTTTGCTTTCTTAGAATAACATATTCTATCTTAAGTAAAACACATCTACTATTTGTAAATGAATGCAGATGACAACACAATTCAATTCCAGATTAAATTTGCTTGTAGTATTTGACTAAGGTATCTTGCATTCTATTGTGAAATGTTTGAGAAAGCAATAATTTAACAAAAGAGCTGCCAAATTCCATGAAATGTACTAATGAAATTGCTCTGTGAGTATGAAGCTGAATTGTATGCTTTTGTTTATTTGGCTAAATTCCATGAATGTTTTTTTCAAAGCAATTCCAAATAAAAATTCATCATTGTGGTTGATTAATAATAGATTTTACTATCCTTTTAAAATATTTATAGAAGTAAAGATTGTTCCATTAAAAATGTGATATTCCTTAACAATCATCTACCTTAGGGTAGATAAGGTTATGTTTTATTTGTCTAGGTACAAATTATTTACTTGTTAGTTTAGAAAATAATTATTCCTTATGTTAGAATACAGTTCTTTATTTTAAGATGTATGTATTAGTGTTTACCTACATGCTACCCAAACTTTTCCATATTTTATCTGAAAATGCTAGTAGGTAAATGAAACCTGGTATAGCATACAAAAAAGATGAAATGAACATATTGAGCTAAATAAATGCCACAGATTGTTTTTTTGGTAACCTCTACTTTAAATAATTCTTACTAGACTACTGGTATATTCTATGTAAAAAGAAATGACCTAATGTCTAATTCTTCAGGTTTGAATATTTATATTTAGATGAATTCATTGGCATTTTAGCCCTAACATATATGTACACATATCAGAAGCAAGAATACAATAGGAATGATACTTGTGTCTGCCCAGAGTATTATGCACTTGTTCCACATCCGAGGTCCTTTCTTAGCCACTAGGAAAAATATGTGGCCTTAGGCAAAGTCACAAAAGAATCCAACACCACCTTAAGAATTTCATCCCACTATTTCTTTGACTTTCCCCCTCTGGAGGAAGTCTACCTTCAATCTCCAGATCCTGCTACCCTCAGGTTTTGTCCACTTTTAATTGTATCGAAATCTACATTCTATAAAAATTCTGATCAGATAGTTTCCATTACTCTCTCAGTGTCTGTAATTTTGGGTCTTCAAAATAGATTCTGGGGAGATCTGGTGGTGCTGATATATGTTAGAAGACTTAACCATTGCCCTTAGTCCTAAGATCTTGTTTTACCACCACTAGGAAGTATTTAGTTAAAACATCACCCCAATAAATTCAATAACAATAAAAAATGAATACTCTTCATTTTGCTCTGTAAAAAGTCAATCTCTGAAGCAATTTGCAAAGAAGTTGAAAGCAGGTCTCGCCCCCCGCCCCAACAGTATTGTTTATCTGTAACAGTTTGAATTTAGACTATACATTTCAGGTGAACTAAATTCAGTTGAAATAGCAAACACAAAAATGTCGATACATATAAGCACTTATATAAATGCTGACTTTCTTTTATCTGATTTCTGCATTCTGAAAAAGTAAACCTACATATATACTCAGAGTAACTGAATAGGCAATGAGTAAATATAATTAGTGATCTGATGAGGCACATTTCTTAGCATTTGAGAATGGACTTATAAAAAGTGCCTTAAAACTCTATTAAATTATATTATAATTAAAGGATGTGAAATAATTTTAAAAATTAAAGTATTAGCCTGCTTTGAATACACATACCAAATGTATATGTAGCAGAAAAGAAACATTGGTCTTTCAATAATTTTAGCATTTTACATGAAATTCTTATCTGCCATTACCTTAAATCTCCACTTTGAGTTTGTGCAAAAGAATCTAAAAGGAGTCCAAATTATTAATTTGTTTTCTAGAGATATTCCCTCAAAGTTCATGGATCAACAAGAAACTAATGTCTTTTTGGTGTTCAATGTGAAACAGAAGAGACTAGAGAGAAAATTTTAAATGAACTACACATACATAGAGAAGAAAACCTAAAAGCTGAAAGCATGGGCCTCTTCTTCAGGGTTCCCACCTCAGACTTTGAAGAAGGTTCTTAAGGGAAGACATGTCAACAGAAAACTACAGAATGTAACAACAAAGCAATTTATAATGCAGCAAGAAAATAAAATGATGTGATGGTAAAGTCTGATCTATTAATCTACGACTTAATGAGTCAAACATTGAACTCTGAACTTTAATGACTATAAAAAATCTTTAATAATAAACATACTGCAAGTCAAATGTGTTTGGACAAATTAATACAGTTTTACATGTATTCATTTGAAAATTAGAAAGTTTCACTTTAAAAATGTAGAGACCTTAACGTTAGAAAATTTTATATGTTTTTGTTATTTAAGTATAATGCAAATTTGAGGCAAATAAATAGTACAGTTTTAAATAATTAGACATTATTATAGTTTATAAGGCCATTCATGTGTAATGTAAAATTTAGGATTTTAGGAAAAAATATCTAAGAATGGTATAAGGTGCTAATATAGAACTTAATACCAATTTACACAATGTTAACGTTATTTTCATATATTGCTTTTCTTTTTAATCTAAATGGGTAGTGTTCTATTTCAATTGACAATTTAAATTTTTTAAAATTGTACTTCTAAGAAAGATAATAGTCTCCTATTTTTAAAATGCAGGTTTTAGGAAGGACAAAAATTTCTCCTATGATGTGTTTAAAGATTATATCCTGACTGAAATTGGAGTGTATGCATTGCTTCCTTCTTTTGTCAACCGGAATTATATATTTATAACTTCCTAGATAAGTCAGCTTCTTAACAAATATAATTTATCAGCATCCAGAGTAATACTTAAAGTGATGTTTTATGCTGAAGAAAAATGCAGAAATCCTAATGCAACAATTTCTCTATTTTTTCCACCCTAAAGGGTGGAAAAGAGAAAAATGAACAGCCAGGTGGCATGCAGTTGGTACATTTTAATTACTATTTAAAACTTCCTTTACATACTATTCATAAGTAACTATTACTATGCTATGATCTTATTCACAAGAATTTTATAAACTATCAGCTAGTTTCTTCAAGAAGTGAATATGGGAATAACTTTTAAATAGAAGATTATATAATATATGAAACCTCTCATTTTTAATTTCTATCTATATTTTGGCTTGAAATAACTTGTGGTTTGTTTGAAATCATGTTTTTAAGTGTTTACAAATTAAGGCCAAGTTCTTTATTATTTGGGCTTCAGTATAGAAACTTGAATATTTTATCACAATTAAGCCTATTAGGATGAGCTGTGAAGAGATCGTTTCACAAACAAATTTTCAAAAGCATACAAGATTAATCCATATGCTGCTGAGATGAGGCACAATAAAGAAGCATTACTGAGATAGTCTATGGCTAAAATGATGGTGTATGACTTATGATTAAGCTTCATTACCTGCAGAGCAAGGGGCTTCCATCTCATATTTTTCAGTAAAGCTGGTGCTGAGGTAAGCATGCTCTGAGGTCGCTTTTTCAAAGTTAAGATAACACCACTCGGGTCCTCTCGTAGTGCATTCACCAAATTTTTCAACTGCCACCCCACCTGGTAACCAGCAAAATCATTACAATAAAATTGAGGTACAGTATTCAAAGATTTAATGTTCTCCCCCTTTAATAAGTTTAGTTAAAAATGAAAATCACATAATTGGTGTACCATCGTACCAATTTTCAGGAGATATATACTTAAGAAATTTTATCTTTGAGTTGATTAACCATGTTATTGCATTAGAGTCCATATCATTCTGATAAACTAATGGACATTTACCATGTCAAAGCAGAGAATAAAACGGTATCCTACCAATGGAATAATTTAGAATTTAAAGAAATTATGTCATCATTAATGCTGTGCAAGGTCTAGATCCAAGCTCTGTTCAAAAGTACAATTTTAAAATCTGCATGCCTGAAAACACGGATTTGACAATGTCCTGAGTTTACAAAGTACACATGCTTTCTCATCACCATCTTTTAGAGCTATGTGGTACAACTGTCTATAAATTGACTGACATTATATTATCATTAGCTGGTACTGACTCACCAAGATAACATTCTGATGCATGGAAGACAGCATCAATAGAATAAACCTTTCACCATGGTATTAGAATAAAAAAATCACAAGGTAATGCTACTCCAATGAAGCACCTATTGAAAATGTGTTCCAAATGATTCTATAAATTTAAAATATAATGTGCTATATTTAATGAAGCCATTCTAACCCGGCTGGCACGGCTCAGTGGTGGAGCATCAACTTATGAACCAGGAGGTCACGGTTCGATTCCTGGTCAGGCACATGCCTGGGTTGCAGGCGTGACCCCCAGTGAGAGGCATGCAGGAAGCAGCCAATGATTCTCTCTCATCATTGATGTTTCTATCTCTCCCTCTCTCTTCCACTCTGAAATCAATAAAAATATATTAAAAAATAATGAAGCCATTCTATTTGAATATCACCTCAAAACATGGAATAATTAAACTGAAGTCCTTGATAAATGTCCTAAAACGTGGCTCAGCTGTTATCCATTAAATTATTTCACTCATCATCCTTTTAATATTTTGAACATAGAATTTTTGTTTGCTTTTAAGATGGACTAGTTACACAGTTATCAGATAACTGAAATCCCAGAACTATGCTTTAAAGAAAAACATTAAAAATGTCTATTATTTCAAGGATTAAAAATGCATTTAACATTATAAAGAAAAAAACTTTTATCACAACACTAATGTATTAGATTTTTCCAGTATGTGTTATAGAAATACATTGGGTCAAAATTTATCCTAGTTTGCAAGGAGGATTTAGCAAATGGTCACAACAGCGATCTAGTTCCTTCCTAGGCACTCAAGTGAAAGGGAATGTGTGCCTTTGTCTGTTACTCATGTTTTTGCCTGGAAGACAATGTTCACGCTGGAAAGAATGAGCACTTCTACCAAAAGAAGCACAGATCTCCAGAGACTATGATGAAAAGATACTCTGAGCCGCAGCCACTGCAGAATAATGGGAGACTTTGGTTTATATAATGGATGAGCATTCATTTAAATTATAACTTCTATTATAGCTGAACTGAGTGATGGTGAAGAGAAAAAGTTAGGACAAAAATGAAGCAATATGTTATAATGCTTAAAACCTCAGGATTTCTCAGATATGAATCAAAACGATGATTTAGAATACTTGCCTAATCTGAACAAGAAGCTGCCAATTTTTTAAAAAAGTCATATTAATGCAGATCAACTAAAGTACTGGAATTGGTTAAATGTCTCCCATTATATATAAGTGGGATTATTATGTGTCCGAAGGTATAATACCTTGATTCTGATTACTCTGATAGCTAAGTAGTGTCCCTACAGCCACTTCTGTAAGCCAAGAGTTAAAGCAAAGTGAGTTCAAATCCAAGTGTTCAATTTGTTTGCCAAAAATGTGAAGCAGATTTTGAGTTCTAGATTTGGAGGGAGAAAACATACTGTTTATACAAAGAGTTTATGAACAACTTATTAATGATAACCACGTTTTTATCATTTATTTATTCAAATAATTGCTAACTACATTAAAGCAGTCAATAATATGACCGTATTTTTCTTTCAGCATTCCTATTCTTGACAAATTACACATTGATTTCTATCCACCAGTTCCTTCCATTTATTCGGTTATAATCATTGTGACTAGTTAAAACAATTTTAAGGCTACATAGCATTTTCCTGTTTAATTTTCAGTGCAATTTGATTTATCATGTTCCTTCATACTTTTCTATGATCTTTTTTTTAAACACATAATTCCAAAGATAGAATTGTATTTTTACGAGAAAGTGGAATTATTTTTTGGATGAGAAAGTAATAATTTGGTTCAATTTTAATTTTATAGCTGAATATTATTTAATGGCAACAGAAAATTATATAAATTTACTACTTTTTAATCAGCCTTCCAACTCTCACTGAGATAACATTAGCAACATTTTAAACAAAGTAAACAGATATACATCAAGATACATATGAAGCATATATCTTAGGCTCCCAAATTCTACTTCCACTACCACCATAATGAAATGATTGGATAAAAGTAGAGATAAATGTGCAACATATGTGTTGCAGTACTGTTTAAACCAATCAAGAATTATACATTATGTAAATCTCCATTAGTAAGGTATATAAAAATTGTGTGAAAAATTAAGTTCCAAAATAAAAGATTAAATTTTACTTTTGTAATATATATATAAATAGATATATAAATCATAGAAAGATATACAACAGTGGTAACATTAAAGGAGAGTAAAGAACACAATATGTATTTTTTATAACTTTATTCCTGAACTCTTGGCAATAAACATGAGTTATTTTTATAAACAACAAAATGAGCAATGTAAGTGGATATAGTCCATGAATAGTAATATTCCAATTAAAAATAATGAATTTTATGAGTTACCTAATTAAGATTGTTTGTTATGGATGGACAATTTCCATAAAATGTCAGACCCAGAAAGGAAACATTATTTAAAACAGTAAAAGATAGTGAAGGCGAAATCATATCTACTCTATGACTTATAATTCTAGGTGATTAGAAAAAAAGCAAGTTTATTATTCAGTTGTGCTCAGTAAGTCAAGAGCTATATTATCTGTTAATTATTGACTCAATAAATGATTTCAGTAGATACCTAAGTGTTAGGTCAGGTTCACGTAAAAATTACTTAATGACAATAACGCTGGTTGAATAATTCAGACTTTGTGTAACATTATTTTCAATAACACAGGGAGGTTTTAGCTCTATCATTCCCATTCCAGTATCTGTATACACATAAACAGCAACCAAATCTCATGCCTATTTGAATAGCCCCTTTCCTTAGTACTTTCTCAAATTCCCTAATTTGGATAATTTCTTCATTACTTTCTACCTTCTCTACTACATAAAATTCTTAATATTGCCCCCATTTATTGGATTGTATTATGTTCTATTCAAGAGCAAATAGGACATGGTTCTAGAGCTCCAGGACAAATGATTCCCAGCTCTGGTTCTGTGATATCCTAACATGGTATCTTTAGCCATATAATGAAGTATAGTGAATACTTAAAATTATCTTATTTCTCTTTAACTGTTATTGAGATACTTATGGTTGACAGATTATAGGGGGACATGATATATCATAGATGGTATGATAAAGTGAGGGAAGTATGTGTTACAACTTCAAGAAATTTGGGAGCCCCCATGTTAGGAGCTAAATGTAATGGTATACACATTTCAAAATAGGTACAATATATGAATGTATGTTAACCATCTTTCAAAATTAGCTTTCCATGTTCTCATTTAAGTTTGTAGCTATAGTTTTAAAATATTAGGCATGGCCCAGGCATCGTGGCTCAGTGCTTGAGCATTGACCTATGAACCAGGTCATGGTTCGATTCCTGGTCAGGGCACATATCCAGATTGCAGGCCTGATCCCCAGTGTGGGGCGTGCAGGAGGCGTCCATGATTCTCTCTCATCATTGATGCTTCTATCTCTCTCTCCCTTCCTTTCTGAAGTCAATAAAAATATATTTAAAAAAATAAATAAAATATTAGTCATGATAGATCTTAATCAGAAACCATGTGAATATATAATAGTAATATGAAAAATGATTTAAAAGTATTCTTTACATACATTGGCTGCAAGGAAAATCTTTCTGTTCTAGGAGATAGAGGGAGCTTTGACACTAGTGGACACTAATATAGGAGTATAATACATTAATATGGGAAGAAATTGAATAATGTAAAAAGCCTTAAGAGACCATGGTTATGGATACATATGAGAAACATTTTAATAATCAAAGACATCCAAAAGGGAATTGGCTAATTTGTGAAATAGTGAACTCAACACCAAAAAGGATGTTTCAGTATTCTTGCAGGCTAAATAATTAATTAGATTTCCAAAGTCACAACACATTCTGACTCTTATAAACAGAATGGATTGGAAAATGCAAGTAGATGCTATGACAACAGATTAGCTTACGTAAAGGAATGTGGTCCTGGTACATCTCTGATTAATGTCTTCTATCTTTTCTTTTACTTCACAGTCAATAAATGTAGGCATTTCCTCTAGGCTAAGTATTAGACCCTTTCTAATATTTGATGTGGTCTTCTTACAATAATCACTTCTCTTTCCAGAGCTTCTAATAACAACTTTCTGCATATGGTTCTCAAATCTTTCTAACCATCCCAGCTTCCTATTCAGAACTCTACTGACATATTTCCAACAGTGCAGTTCATCCATACTAATGGCTACTGAATAATCAGTACCAATAATTCACTGTGCTAGATTCTTGACATCTACATTGCATTCCACATATATGTATTTTCATTCTTACAACATCCCTATGAGGTCAACTATGAAACCAATTTTCCATTGAAGAAACTGAAGCAAAAAGAAATTGTTTTCTTGGTCAAGATTAAAAATATGGTTAAGTGGTAAAGCCAGAATTCTCATTCAAATCTGTTTGATTCTAAAGCACAAGGCACTATAAGAGCAAGCATCCTCCCCTATATATCCAAATGGTAGTTCAAATGAATGTAACATTTAACACTTTAAAATCAAATTCATTATCCCTAGTCTCATTCAACAGCAACAACAAAAGTTCCCCACTACATTTTTAAAAAATTTCTTTAAGTTATTACATATTTGTCCTTATCCCCCATCCTCCCCACTTATGCCCTCACCCCCCTGTTGTCTGTGTCCATTGGTTAGGCCTATATGCATGCATACAAGTCCTTTGGTTGATCTCCCCCCCCTTCCCACCCCCTACCTTCCCTCTGAGGTTTGATGGTCTGATCAATGTTTCTCTGACTCTGGATCTGTTTTTTCAAGTTTGGAGTATGGTCTCACTTATGATAGCCTCCCCTTTTAAATACATGTGTCCTAAAGAATAGATCCTAGCAACTAATGCCTCTTCTCACTGCCTTAGTTCTGGTTTTGGTACCTAATTGCTAGACTTACAAGAGACCTAATTGGTTGCTCTGCTTCTACTCCTTTGTAGCTCCAAAATACTGCTACAGTGTAAGTATTCTTCCCTTCAAGCCAGCTAAAAAAATAAATTACTCAAATAGGTCCTTTGTCAATATGGCCATAGCTATCTCCTATTATTTCTCTTTAATGTGGTTCTCAAACTTTAGCATGCGTTAAATTCATCTGGAAGGCTTGTTAAAACACAGATTGCTGTTCCAGAATTTTTGATCTAGTAGATCTGAGGTGGGGCCCTATAATGATCATGTGTCTTTTTTTTTTTTTTACAAGTTAGTAAGTGGTGCTGATGCTACTGGTCTGGAACCACATTTTGAGAACCGCTGTACTATACAAAGAGCTTCTTGAAGGCACTGACTCATTCATGTCTAGAATATTTTAGGTGTTTAATATACTAAGATTAGGTATTATAATTTATAAAATCAGTAAATCTTGTGTGCCTTCCATGCATTATGGATAATATGGTGCATGCAGCACAGTCTGGGCCTCACTATTGAGCAGGGGGAAGAGATGAGCAGGTAAATAAACATTTAAAATCAAGTAAGAGAAGTACCTTAATAGGGTGAATACAGGGTACAATTGGATCCCCCAGCAAGGGCATCTAATCAATCCTTGAGGGTTCAGAGAGAAAGTTTCATAATAGTCTAAGCTGAATTTCTTAGGAGCTGGACAGGTGAAGGGGATGTGGAGGATGAAGGAGAAAAGAATGCCATGAGACAAAGTATCAATAGTTTGAGAAATTTCACTAGTTCCATATAGGTATAAAAGTTGGTGGAGCAAGTACATGTTCTCAAACACTGTGCATTTATTCATGGCCATGTCTTTGCAGAATCACTCTTCCTTTTTCTAGAATTTTCTCTCCCACCTATAAAATCTGACTTATCCATAGTGGCTCATAGTAAATGCAATATTCATCATAAAGCCTCTTACAGCTAAAACCATATTTTTCTCATGTGAATCTCATAGCACACTGTATATTTCTAGTGGCATATTTTCACACATTATATCTTATTAAAGCTATATGTTTCCTCACAACCCAGTCCTCTCTACCCATCCTCACAAACTGGATTTTGAGGGTCCCTTTTATTTTTTTTGAGAAAAACTGACTCTTATTTATTTGGATAAACCTGAAATCAATAATGTGTCTTAAAGTTATAGACACATTATTAGTTAATAACTTGACTACTGAGATGATATGGAGGCATGAGAACACATGTTTCAGAGACAATAAAATGCCTTGAAATGGAAAGAGAGTTTAGTTTCGTGTGTAAAACGAAGATGTAGTATTAAATTTTTCTCTAAAAGTGATATAATTGATACTAAAACTATAATAGTCATTCTTTATTCCAAATTATCAAATAAACTTTCTTATATATGAATATTTTTAAAAATAGTATTTATATATTGAACACTCTCACAGTGATGTGATTATGACAAGGAATATAAAAATGGATCTAGTTTCTATTTGTCAATGAAAGATTCTGCTTAATCATACACATTATGTAAACACTGTTGAAGTTTTCCCCCAGAAAACATATTTTGTAGTGGTTGTAAACAGTCCAAGTTTCTCTTCCTCAATATGTTAATAGAATATTTCACTCACATTACATTAATGGGCTAGAATGAACCTTTTAAAAACCACCATATGCATCTTACCCAAAATATGTCTTATTATCAGCTATAGATAATGTTTTTTACATATGCTGAACTACTAATATCTTCCTTATTGTCTGAGGTAGCAAATGCCAGTGTTTCTAAGCAGTTACTAGTTTATAATTTACTAGTTTACATGTTATCCCCAACTTGTACATTGAAATGTATTTTACATACAACATAACAGGATTAAAATTTCTTAAGGAAATCTTTAAGACATTCCCAAGTGTTAAAGGCCAGAGGGGTTCTGCTTTCTTGTGGATGGGGCTTGTAATTGTTTTGATCAGGCTGAAGCAAACACCAGAGGTTCCCAGGTGAAGGGTAACATAAGTGGGCAGGTCCTTGGACAATGGGTTGCCTGGATTAGGAGCAGAAGAGGCTTTGGGGTTGATGCTGAAGAGATGAGAGACTTCCTTTTCTCTTGGTACGACATAGAGGGAAGAAGTTTTCTCTGACTCCTTTAGGACTTGCCCTAGCCTATCCGATTTCCAAACAACAGCTGGTGAATTATCTGACCAATATATAAAAATAATCTCTACTCTATGGTCCCCAGTAGTCAAAGTTATAAATAGGCATAAAGGTAAGAATTTAAGCCTATCAACCTTCCTGTCACAGTTGCATTTGGAGATACAAGAAAGTACCTATATACCTAAACACAAGAAGATAGGACATTTCTTAAAATATTTTCAGAGGTATTATCCTTCATAAGACAAAGTACCAGATTCATTAACATTTATACATGCTTTTATGTATTCACATGCTCTTACTCATAGGCTGTAATTTATAAATGATACCTCTCCACAAAGGAAATTTCCGATGCATGAGGTGTGCCTGTATGAATGTCTGATGATGAGTCACGCTATACACAAACGTCTTTCTGCTCTTTTTAAAATCACTGAGGAGACTTAATTCAATATACAACTATCACACCATGACTAATGACACTATGTTTGCCACATTTTTTGGTGCTGAGGTATTTATTAGTGTTCTGTTCCTTTGAATTACTAAAAAGTTACTGAAGTATCTAATGAATTCAACATTTTATGCTGATGACTGCCTTTCTTAAGCATAACAAGCTACATGGAAGAAATGTCATATAGTTATAAATATTTCAGAAGTAATGAATTTTGATACACAATATCTTTCAAAGATGCGTTAGAACTACTAAATCTTGAGTACCAATCTTCAGACTTCACTTTCACCTAAATTATTTCCCTCCCACAAAATACGAATGAGAAAGTCTTATATTACCCTATAGTTTATTTTGAGATTTCTTAATTTCATTATTCCACAATCTTTCATTTACTGAATAGAAATAGAGAATTACCCATGGTTCAAATATAAAGGAAAGTAAGTTGAAAAGTATGTATTTGTTTAAGTAAATATATGCAAAAAGTGATTTAAATTTCAGCAGAATAATTTTAATAGATAATTCAGAGTATTCAGAGATATGCCAAGGTGTCTCTCTATTTTAAATAAAACCTTAGTATTGATATTTTTACAAATATGACTAGAAGAGATTACCCTGGGAAATGATAAAAGCAATATGCATTTGACAAGAAGAAATATGGAGATTAAGTTTTATTTTCATCAAGAAAAAATTCCATAATTTTACATCTTTATTCATTGAGGCACTATTATTGGTAGTTCATCTCATACCCTCCTTCTTAACTTTAAAAGTCACTTACCCAGTGAAATAAGACTACATCAAGGCATTTTTAAGGCGTTTTTAATGTGGTTTAATTTTACAGTTAAACCTGGACCAGGTTGAGCTACTCACAATTGGAATTTATGTTTTAATAATTAATGCTTCTATGTGAATTTCACATAGTCATGTATATAATATACATGTGTATATTATATTTAAAGAGAAAGCACAGAGAACATAATTTCTCACTGGTAAAAATGGATAGAGAGCTCAAGAGAGAAAGGCAAGTTGAGCACTACAAGAAGCTAGTAATTTTATTTTTTTCACCTATTGCACACCATCTTCTTGGAGTCTTTTTCTGCATAACCAAGAAGTTATGAAGGTTAAATCAGAAATTTTTTATGGACTCATGAGAAAGCTCAAGGAAGGAAAGAATAGTAATCATATTTTTTCCTTTACCTTTTATGAATCACCCACATCCTTGTTGCCAAAGGTGATACATTTCCATATCCTTTTACTCTCATTATCTCCTCTTACCTATCACTTATAGTAATTTCAGCCTTTGTGTCACTGATGTTTATGCATCTGTTTCAAACTGATAAAAAAATCTGTGGGTATAGTTTAGCATCTCCAACACGAACTTTCTTTCCCTCCTTCCATTTTAATAAGACATGGGTAATGTTGCAATCTCTGAAGACCAAAGGTTTATTTGAGGGTTTCATGGTTCACATTCGTATATGCTATAGAAAACTAAATAGAAGCCAATTTTATTTTTCTTTCATCATCATTCATGTGTCCTTTAACTTCTCCAAAACATAACACTGAGTGAGTCTGACAGCCTCTGCTAGTAGGAAGATAATCATATCAGAGTAAAAGGCTGGGGGAGCAAATCTTTGATCATACCACAGAACCTCATTCCCCCACCAAAAGAAAACCAATGATATATTTTGAAAGAACCATAAGAATATAGTTTATTTAACTAAAAATTTTGTGAAGATATTTACATGGGTTAAATTTTAAAATAATTTTGGGTTTGCATATATTTGGAAATCATTACATTTCAGCCATTCCTTCCTATATTTCATTTCTGTTCTTGCAAAGATATTAGAAATATGTGTATTTTAAAATAAAAAGTAGAGTCCTAAAGCTAAGAGATAAAAGCTAAGAGATAAAAGTCACCAAAGCTAAGAGATAAAAGAAAGCATTGTTATATAAAAATCTACAGTTCCTATTAATAAGAATTCTGAGAAAAAAATAAAGAAAATATTTACACTTCTAAAAATTCATGCTTAAATTGAATTTAGAAATCCAAATGAAAATGGAATTAAAAATTAACCAAAACCCTAGTATTCATAAAGGAATATGCTTAAAAATTTATAACTTTGCTATGAATAATCTTTATAATGTCACTTACTGGTAGACATTTAACAAAGATATGTTTATTTGAAAATACTCATAAATATTGCAATAGAAGTCTATATTTATCAAAACCAAACCAAAACATGTGTATATATGCATATTATATATATATATATATATATATATATATATATATATATATATAGCTAAATAAACAACATTCTAAATCTTCTAAAGCTAAAAAATTTAGTTTATGAACTTCCATCATGCTAATCAGAATGTTAATTTAGTGGATGAGTCCTATATTTTAATCTGATGACTAAATAACATAAAATGAATTTTAGATGAAGGATTTAAGATTTTGCTTGAATTTCCTATATTATGGTGTTCTAAGGTGATAACCTATCATGTAATGATTTATTTTCCTCAGGCAGTTAAATGTTATCTATTAATTAACACCCTTCCCCCCAGACTGAAATTGAATTAGGCAATTATGACTGGTCAATATTTGCCTTTTTGGTAGGGGTAGGAAAAGAACTGCAGTATTAATACTGACTTGCAAGTGAGTTGCACACTTAATAAGTAGGTAAGAACACCAGCCAATAGATCTATTTTAAACATACACAATAATAATTTATAAGGAAATCTTTTTTAAAATTCCATGTAAAATAACTAGATCGTATTAAATATATTCTACACTGAAAGATGTAGTCTAATAATAAAAATAAATTGGAGTAACCATTTTTAAAAGCAATTACTCTTTTCCTGGGAAGCTAGTAAGAATTCAATAAATAAGAAATAAGCAAATCAGGATGCAGAGATCTGCAGAGAAAATAAATCAGTTAATAGCAAGTTACTATTATTAAGTCATCATACAACTTAGTCTCCTTTATATGAAAACTTAAGATAATAAAATTTACTTTGATAACAGAAAAATCATAGAATATTATATCGGATAATAAACTAATTAATTGATTTCTTAGGCAAAATAAATCTATAGTTATATCAGTATGTGGCACTTCGAAGCCCATTTCCACACATTCTCATCAAATCCACAATGTTGAAGTAAAATAAAACAAAAAGTATGATCATATCATAAATGACACACTATAAAAGGTATAATCTGAAATAAAATATTACTATGAGTAACTGAAATCTATGATGCGTTGTTTCCTTTAATATTTAGTAAATGTCTCTTCATGATTTTCTCTTCTTAAAGAGAACAATTCACCTGCTGTTTTAGAATACGAATTTCTTAGAATCCTAACACAGTATTTTAGAGTATTATCATAACTACTTATTAAGCAATATATTAAACACCATGTTAATCTCTGTACTCCAGCAACATCTTGTGTTTACCAGAATAAGATGTGAGGTGCATCAGAAATACTGCTGTTTGAGGTCTCAGTTTTCAATATTTTCGGTATAAAGAATTATAAGATAAATACTTCCTCCTTTGACAAAGGAGAACAGAAGAAAATAGGCAAGAATAAAAACATTTAAGAGAAATAGTTAAGTGAGAAGAGATGAAGATGGTAAAGGAAAAAGGAAGAAAACAAAATTAGAAGAAAAGTCTAAAAAATAAAGACAACAGTTTAGTACAGTGGTCGGCAAACTCATTAGTCAACAGAGCGGCAAATCGCGGCTTGCGAGCCGCATGTGGCTCGCGAGCCGCAGTTTGCCAACCACTGGTTTAGTAAATTAAAAATAGAGAGAGAGAGAAAGCACATCTGGGGTTAGCCAATATCGTGGTATTGATTGCTGAAATCCAGGAGCAGGGTGGTAGGGTGAGAGGGAAGGTTAGGGGAGCTGGCTTTAATGGGTCAGCACACTCTCCATCCATTCTGACTACGCTGGTTATCCCTTTAATCAATACTGTTGTTCTGGGTTCAAGGAAGAGAATAGAGAGAAAAATGGAAGACTAGAATGAGAATAAGAGAGTAATGGAGACACCTTTGAGAATTATAAAAATGAACTCAGAACGAACTTTACAGATGACACAATAATCCTTTAATTTGTTCCTTCTCATCCCCTCCACACTCTGCCATCACCAGTTTAAATCTTGCTCAACAATGTTCACCATTTGGGGCTCGTGAGAACCACTAGCTTATAGTACTCATCTTCCATCTCTCCCTAGTCAATACCCAGCATCCTGACTATTTGCTGCAGCCTATCTTCTTAACTATCCCAAACTGGTTATTTTCCATTCCAGTAGCCTTTTTAGCCACATCTATTAAACCATTTCTTAATGGAATATAGTCACCAGGTTCCAGAAGACCTTTCAAAATAGGAATATTTTTTAATATTTACACAAAATAAAAGGATTGTTTTCCCCAAATGTTGGATTCAACCATCACACATCCCACTCTTTTCAACTTATATTTCTAAGAAGAAAATATCTGTTTTTAGGATGGATAGAAGCTATAGAACACTTACACACCAAAAGGAGGATTAACAAGAAATTTAACAAATTCATTAAGGAATATGCCCAAATAGATAACTGTAAGTATTAAATAGTCTCATCAGCTAAAAAACGTGTTAAAAGTGCATCATGAGGGCAGAGTTGCTGATTCAAGCTATGCCGAGGTATCTCCCAGAAAGAGGGATGTAGTGGCAGATGAAGTGGAAAAAATCCAGCAGCTTTTGAGGAGTTGGATCTTCACTGGCGGGGAAGACATGCAATAGGACTCAGTCTGCTTTGCTTGGATGTTCATGATTTTTTCTTCTTCCTACCTGGCAGCCACAGTTTCTCAGCCACAGAAGTATGTTCATTTGAAAAGCTTAAAAGCCACTTACAATAAAAAAATATAGCAACATGAAAAAGAACATAAAACTTCCAGTTTCATTTCAAATAAGAAAATATACTTTTTTTTTTAAAAAAAGAACAAACTCGAAACACACATCTAATTGGACATCTTGAAGATATACCATACTAGCAATTTTAAAAAAAAGTATTTGAATTCATCTGTGATTCATTCAACTTTCTCAGATTCTTAGGGAAAAAAAAATTCAAATTGCTTTTCTATGTATTTTAAAGTAAGCAATTTGAATTGAGAGTTTATATTGTACATTACTAACTATAGTAGGAAATTTTGGAATTACAGGTAAATACTAACTACTAACTGAGCTAATAACATTTAAAATATAAGACTGAACATTATTATTTACATTATTGAGTCGAAATGGTTAAAGAATAATATTAACAATATCTCACTATTTTGGCCAATTAGTAACTGGATTAAAATATTAAATATATATTTCAAATGTATTAAGCAACACTTTAATGTAATTATTATATCATAACCAACCTCTAATGTCCCTGGTAGGGATATAAAGGGTAACTGCAGACTACAAATAATTTATACTTTTTTTCAACTAATTTGTCTACCTACCAAATTTTTCAAAGTAAGAAAACCCAAAAAATTCCCATTTCACCACCTCTGAATATTGTCTAGTAAAAAATTAAAAGCACTATATAGACCACAATGCAGGCTACAGGAAGAAAAAGAGGGCAGAGCAGGCTGTATTTTATGAAATGTACCATTATTGCACAAATATGCCTCTCATTTGAACACAAAGATCTGGTAATTGATCACATTATTAAGGAAGACTAGATTAATGGGATTAACATATTTTCTTGTCAGAGAATGTCTTCATTGTTATCCAAAACCAATTAATAGGTTCTAGTAGCAGTCTGCCAAGAAACTGGACTCCAATTGACCCAACTGTTATAGCAGGTAAAAGGAGGAGAGGGAGGACAAAAGTTAATTTTTATTAATCCACTAATGTGTGCCTGGTGTTGTGATGTTTTACATATCTATCTGCAGGAAAGAAGTGAGAAACTTAAATTTCAACACCATTTCTAATTTCAGTTCAGCTGATTCTACCCCAGTTATGTAAATTTTCACTTACTTTCCTCTTCTCTTATCCTTGGTCCCACTTAATCTCTCACTGAATCCTGAGATTTACTTAGATGATTGTTAGAATTCTTTCCCTTTTGTTTGATAATTTTATAATTTGAGTTTGGGGAGGGAGTATAATAAAACTAAAGTAAGAGCATGGGCCTTAGATTCATAGAGTTTTTAGTTGTGGGTAAGTTAGATAATCATTCTGAGTTTCAATTTTCACATACACCTTCTTTGTAGGATCTGTGTAAAGAATAAATGATAAAATAAGTAAAATACTTAATATTATGCTTGGCACACTACAAGAACGCAGCAAGTTTTGGCTATGATTATTATTGTTTTAAAAAGGGAAAATGATTCTTAAAACCATAAGTCAATTTCAGAGTGAAAACTGGAAGCAAGTTCCTCCAGCCCTTATTCTGTGCAGTTTTCAATATTTTAGAATATTCCTGTGATGCAAAGATACATTTATATGTTCTCACAGTATTTAAATATCACCAATCCATATAGATTTTATTAGTTTACTTGTAGCTCTTAAAAACTTTCATATTCATTTGATAAATATCAGAATCTTTGCTCCACAAAGAGTACTCTTTAAACAATTTATTTTTCATTAGCGAATAATTTCCACCCTCTTAGAATTGGCTAATTGGAAATTGGTCCAACTATCCAATGGATGTTATGTTTGTTAAGGTCAATTTGGAGAAAGAGAGGCAACATGAATCTAGAAGGAGAAGCTGCTTGTCTAATAAAGCAGCTGCTTTATCCCACTACCCAAATCCTCATCCGAGGGGACAAGTAACTTTAGTCAGGACAACCACTTTGTATAGTTTCTAGTAACGAGAATTTTCTCATCATCAAAATTGTCATAGTGTAAAAAGGCTTTTAAAATTACCAACATTCTGCATTATTTCCTATTAATCTCACACCCATGTGTTAAATTTTAAACTTTCATTAACTTCTGTTCACTTAAATAATGAATTCATTAAATAAACATCATAACTTTAATTATCAGTTTTTAGGAGTCTCTCCAAAATATCACAAACTTTTCAATTTATTCAAAGCCAGAATTAAAATGGCTTCTTCCTTAAGATCAGAATCACTGAGATCAGATTTTTCACACAAGTCTTCTAATCTCCCCAAAATAACCTTTCTTTTTAAAATTTCTCCTATGACTAGAACATGCAAAAGCAAATTTAGTTAAACGTAAAACAGGAAATTATTACTCACTCTGAAGAGTTAGTGACCTATAAGAATATTTACTGGAATAAAACAATTTTTCTCAAATGATTATTACTGTATTTTCCGGCGTATAAGACGACTTTTTAACCCAGGAAAATCTTCTATATGCCCAGTCGTCTTATACGCCGGCAAATACGGTATATTAATAACCAGATTATTTTATCTACATTTTTAGATCATTTCATTTTGGCAGAGATAGGAGAACAAAGTGAACCAACCTAGACACAAAATAGTCTAAAATACAAATCATACAATGTTCATTTTCTAAATTGAGATTAAAAACAACAGCCCTTGAAAATCTACCATAGGCACAGAATGCCACCGTGATTCTTAGCCTAGAAAAGCATCCAATGAGGTTCATAAAGCAAGAAAATTTTATGGACTTATTTAATTAATTGCAATAGTTTTAAAACTAACATTGTAGACCAGCCCGTGTGGTTCACTGGATGAACCAAGAGCTCACTGGTTTGGTTGGGGCATATGTCCGGGGTTGCAGGCTTGATCCACAGTAGGAGGCGTGCAGAGGCAGCCCATAGATGATGTTTCTCTCTCGCCAATGTTTCTCTCTATCCCTCTCCCTTCCTCTGGCTAAAATCAATAAGAACATATTTCTTTAAAAATAAAACTAACACTGCAGTTCTCTTTTGGGAAATGAAGAACTATTTCAGCTGTTAATGTTTAAATATTTTTTTTAAAAATCGACATTTAAAATAAATCAATATACCAGGCAATTTAATGAACAAATCAATGCTAAAGTAGATGAAGGAAGGCATGCTATTATGAAACATATCAACTAGGTCATTAAATACTTTGTAAAATAAGACTTAAAAATTGTATCAAGAAAAGGATGAATTTGTATGCATTGTGACTTTAATTTCTATTCCAAAATTATTACCCCAGTCCCTGGGGTATATAATGTTATACTCTAGCTGTCCATATAGCAATGTATATCTAACCTCAGCCACCACCCACATTCCTCCTGTTCTTTTAAAACTGTGCCTTAACATTTCATCAAAAAATTAAGAGGAATAGTCATTCAGTTATGTTTTAAAAAGGTTATTGAATTATTTTATACATAACAGGCATTTCATTTCATTGATATTCTTTTAAAGCTTTAACAAAACTTTATATTAGTTCCTCCCACTGACTCATAAAGTAATTATACATACCACAGTCTGATGATTAACTTGAATCACTTCATCGCCAGCATGGATTTTTTTGCACCGATCTGCAGGTGACTAAATTTAACATAAAATAAATGAAAAAGAACATAAATTTTATCAGTCATCTCCTCTCTCTGAAACAGTACAGTAAGTTCATCTCTTTAAATTAGATCAATAATTTAATTATAATCTTCAAGGAATTAAGCTAACAAAAGGTTACTAATATTTAATATACTATTTGCATTCTATGTATAACTAATGGTAGGAAGTAGAAATGCAAACAAATATATAGATATTTATGTTATAAAAGACCAATATGTCTCTGAGAGCATTAGGGAAAATAACAACTGGTAGTAGCCAATACAAACTTTATACAGACAAATTCTACTAGGCTCTACTGGCAACTGGTTCAAAAATACAATTAAAAACATTATGTTTTAAAATGCGATCATTTCTATTTAATACAAATAATTCACATTAACTTTAGCAAATAAACGTTTTCAAGTACATGCTATGATCAGCATCAAAGCTCAGTCAACTGATGATTAGATTACTAATTTATTTCATCATTAATACTACCAATTCCGAATAACTTAGAAAAGCAAGTTAATAGATGAATAGCCATTAGTTCAGTTACATTATATAACATTCTCTATCTAAATGTCTATTTATAAGAACATTCCATTTCATATTTTTCATACAGTGTAATACATTGGCAAACAAAACCACACTAAACAAACTAAAATGCCTACATTTTCACAAGAGGTAACAATTCATCACTTGTTAAAAATTCTAAGAGATTATAAACAAAAGCAAACAGAAAAGCAAAAAACAACTTGGGTAAACTAATACTGACAAGTTTATGAAATCTTTAGAAAACTAAAATGAGATTTAAGGTAGAAATTTTATACTAGTAATATAGGTATGGATAGTGAATTTAAAATACTATTCTTTATTTTTCTCTAAGTGGCTACTAATTATTGATTATACATATTGCAATATTTATGAACTTTTGAATATACAGAAAAAGTGTTTTAATGAAAAATATATTTGTGCATTTTTATGTATGTATTAATTTATCAAATACAACTACTAGTATAAACAGTGTAGTATTTAGTCATTAGAATCTATTAAAAGCTAATGAAGAATGATATGATGATAGAATTACAAAGTAAAATGCTATCTTTGAGACCTTAGAAAGGATTTACTTTAAAATGATTTCTAGTTCCTTTTTAAAAATTCATTCCCAATTATTTAAAAAACAAAGAAGTCAAAACAATATTAACCTTAGTTCAACAAATTTCAAAATTCACAAAACAATTATTTGCCCTAGGCTAGAATTCAAGACAAGGTGAGATCATAGAAAATTCTAGTTTGAACAAAATAATAACACAAGTATACTATTAAGAGAGTAATTCATCTAGGATGTTACCCAACCATAAGAATGGTGTCATAAGAAAAATACTGTATTTATTTTACAGTATCTTTAGGAGGTGGGTATATTACCAATTAAGACAAATAGCATGTAACAATTCTGAAAAGTTTGTAAATCATTACTGTAATAGAGCTGTAACTAGAGAGTCAGTCCTTGTGCTATCTGGCTAACAACTGATCTTTTTAAAGGACAGTATTAAAGAAAAAATATCAAGCTAATGGCTCTAATCATGATATAAAAGAAAATGATAGTTGATATATAAAATTCAAGGAAACAGAAATGACTTTTTGCACAGATAAGTAAAAAGGGGACTAAGTCCTATAAATTATAGACTTCCAGTTTTAAAAGGGATCCTAAAGATCATTTTGTTTAAATCTCTCATTTTCTATATGAGAAAATAAGAAACTAGGGCACAGCAAGTAAAATAACTTAGTCACTTTAGTGAGCAGCTAATGATAAATGATGCCTAATGATAAATGACTGAGAATACCAAAAACAGTAAAAAATTTTAAAGAAAAAAGAAGAATTAAGTGACAGACTATTAATATTTGGTTCATATCTGAACTACTCACAGAATCAATCTTTCTTTGATAACTTGTCCACTTATCAAATATTTCTAATTAATATGATCAATGCATAGTACTCAACTTTTATTTTTCAGACAACAGACAATATAGGGATGATGTTCCTACCAATTCTTCAAGATACAGTTCAAAATCTTAATTTCTGTGATTTGTTCTCTGATTTCACTTGGCAGTATTTACTATTCTTTCCTTTGTCCATCTATGCAAATTTTACAGCCTGTTCATAGATAACCCCCTACTTGCACTCCTTAAGGGCAAAGCTAGTTTAATTTTTAAACTCTTTTAATACCTAGGCCCGTGCTTGAAACATAACAAAGGTTTGGTAAAATGAAAAAATGAATACACAAGTGTATGAGAATGATCAATCAATGAAAAGCATATAGTTTACAGTATCTCACTGCATTAAAAAATTTAAATAGTTCACAACATGCATTTAAATGATATTCTTGATTCCATTTACCTCTCATTTAATACCAGAAGTGAAGTCAGCACAGCAGTCTAACTCTAACTTATTATTATGTATTTCATCATTCACAGAAACCAAGAGACGCGGGGGAGATGATAGAGGGGGTCAGTAAATAAAGTAATAGGAGAATTAGGTGTCCATGTTGATTTTTAAAAAGAAAATGCTAGTAAAATGTTGAGATCAATAAAACTTGAGATTAACTAATCCACCTTGGTCTTCTTTGAAGGAATACAGCATAAGCATATAATTTGTCAGAATTTCTAAAGGGAAAAAAATTCAAAGCTTTGCACCTCCTTAAAAGAGTAGGATGGAAATCTGGGAAAACCCAATGCAGGAATAATGATTTATTATGCAATCAGTATAACACAATTATACTGATTGTGTTAATGCCCAACATGATGACTTCTCATTTCTGTAGCTCTTATAGCATAGTCTTTCACATTTATTAGCTTATTTGATTTTCACAACAACTTAGTGAGGTATGTGGTACATATGATATTATTTCTAACTTATAGATTAGGAAAACAATTTAATGAGAGGGTAAGTGATCTGCCAAAAATTACACTGCATTAAAGCTGCAGAACTGCTTGTAGGACCTAGCACCAGGACTCACTCTGACCCACTGCCAGCAGTTCTTACTGGCTGGGTCTGAGAATTTGCATTTCTAACAAGTTCCCAAGGGAGGCTGATACTGCTTATCCAGGAAGGTCCTCACTGTGAAAACCATTGAGCTATACCATGCTCCATCCACTAAATTAGGCTGAAATATACACCAAGTATTCAGAAAGCATGACTTATCTGATGTTTCTTTCCTATGTGAGCTAAGTTTCTTAATATAAATAAACTATTTGACAGATGGAAGTGGATTCTTTTGGATGTCACAATAACTTGTCATGAACCAGAAAATACTTATTAACAAAGACCAATCTCTGGCTGCAAACGGAAAACATCTGATTTACTTTAAGTAAATAGCTATTCTAAACTAAATAAACTGACTGAAATTCTCCCAAAGACATTACTAACTCAATGTCTTTTCAGTTTTGTCTCCTAATTAGTTCATGCCCTCAAAAGTCAATTATGTAATTATGTGAGACATATAAGTTGTTTAACAATACAAGGAAAAACCAAACCTTTGAAATGTTATAATACTTACATTTTCTGTAGTTCCAGTAATTACATGGAGGCCATCATACGTTGATTTAATATACATACCCTAAGAAAAAGAAAGCATCAGAAAAACAGTGAAGCAACTGGAATATTTCCAAGTATATCATAATCTCATTTACAAAAATTACTCTATCAAATTATTATTTTCTTGAAAAATTTTAAAAATTTTATATTTCAATTACAATTTATATTCAATATTATTTTGTATTAGTTTCAGGTGCACAGCATAGCAGTTAGACAATGATATACCTTACAAAGTGTTCCCCCTGATATTTTCAGTACACACCTGATACCATACATAGTTATTACAATACTGTTGACCACCCTATCAAATTAAAATTGCCACATGCCCCAGGAATGAATCCATGATTAAATAATGCTGTCTTTAAACTGGTAAGAAACTCCTATCTTAATGTGCTGACTTCTAATGTTTGCCCCCCAAAAAGCTATACACAGCTTAATCAAATAACTACTTGTTAAGTGAATTGCCTATAAAACTTGTAAAATGCAGTATCATAATGCAATACCCTGAAGAAAGAACACACCTCACTCCCCCCAAATCTGTATTAAATGTTTTGTGGCAAAATAAAAGTTACAATGAAAAATTCAAACATTGGTATGTTATTAGCTTATTATAGTTGATACATATTACACAATAAAAAGTAGGCTTCTACAGAGCCACTTCAACTACAACTAAAGAGACAGAAGAGTGACAAAATACTTGTAAGATCAACTTTTTTTCTCCTGCTCTTTTGTGGTATCCTGCATTTTCTGCCTTTATTTCTTATTGATGCCATTTTAATAATTACATCAAATCACCTCTATATCAATAATTAAGAGGTAATGTGTGGCAACCACTTCTCCCAATAAAGATGGGATTCCATTTTCTATTTAAATAAAGTCATTTTTGAAAAAGCTTCATTAAAATTAAAGAATATTCAGAAATCCTGAAATTGTATAAGCTTTTAGAGCAAACAAAAACTTTAAATTATGGACACCGATAGGACTTTAAAGGAAAAAAATATCACAAGAATGTATTCATATTTTCAATTTTAAAATATTTTTATTTAAGTAAATCAGAAAAAATAGATTATTCAGTGAATGGCTTTTTTTCCTTTCTAAGGAAGATTCCGTTACTTTAAATGCTCTTTGGGGCAAAATTACCTATAAAATGCATTACATATAAAAATGCTTTGCATTGCAAAATACTGATTTCAAAAAAAATACCAATTTTAATAAACTTGAAGTCTGAAATATAATGTTAATTTCCCATACCTTTATGATAGTTATATATCTAAATGCCTAAATATACATGTGTTTTCATTGATAATATGTAAGACATAAAAACAAAAAACAGTAAAGTTGATGGTATGCAATTATTAAGAAGTCACCATGTAGATTTTATTTCTGAAAAGTAATTTCAATAATCTCATCGTGTTCAAAATGTTGGTAATGGATCCAAAAATGGCTGAGCCTGGCTCTCCAATGTGAAACAAAATGAATGTAATTTTAAAAGATGTTTACTTACCTGTGAACTCTAGTTTCTTAAATGAAAGTTCTTCACTATATAAAATAAATTACTAACCTCAACACAAGTACAAATAGAAATTAATTAAGAAATTGGCTAGTAGTCCTTGACTATGACCATATGGTAATATTCATGCTTACATTGGTGACAAGTGTAAAACATACTTCTGAAGTTATTTATTCCATTATATATTGGAAGGTAAATATAAGGGTGCTATTATAGAACTCAGCAGAGGAGAGGACATGATTCTTACAGTTATTCCCCCCTCCCCTGAGAATTAACAAAATTACATATTTAATAAAGGATCTTAAAGTATATTTGTAAGAGCTAAACACGAAATTTGGTTTTAGTTTTTTTTTTTTTAAATAGAGGGATTGTGAGAAGATAAAGTGAAAAAAGACAGTGAAAAAACCCAATATATATTGCTTGGACATACAAAATAATCATCACTCACTATTTGTTAAATATCTTGTTAGAATGTGTCAGGGACTGTTTTAAGTATTTGACATTCATTTCACAGCAGCCTTTGAGGATGAGGAATCTGCTCAAGGTGGTGAAGTCAGTTTTTAAGCCCAGGCATTCTGACTCCATACCATATTCTCAAACACTAGGCTCCTGATTTATTGATTAACAGGACAGTTGTACACCTTCACTTTTTTTATCAGAATTTAATATTTGACAACTATAGATATTAAAGTCAAACATGAAATGTTCAACATTTGTTCTTAAATACTAAGAACTCTTTTAAACTTTATTTTTATTGTTGACACTGTTACAGATGTCCCCATTTCCCCCATCCCCTTGACCACCTCCACCCAGCCCCCACCCCCATTTCCCGCTGGCCATCACCTCACTGTTGTCTGTGTCTATGGGTTATGCATATATGATCAGCACACATGTATTATGTGCAATGTGGTTATAAAGAGTAACTGAATATGATATTTTACAAATTTACTTCAATCACCCATCTCTTATGACAACTGTAAGGTAAAGTTGAATATATTTCTCTCCACACTTCTTTCAACACTGTGCATTATTGATTATGAATCAGTGTGTTAACAAGAGCTCTAAATAATCTCATAAATAATTAGATCATAGAGAAAGTCTAGTATCCTAAGATAAATGTTTAGAAAAAGTCATTATACTTATTGGGATAATAAAAACTCATGGAGATAATCTAGTTATGGCTCTGGAGATAAAATCTATGTGTAATTATTGTGCATACCAGGAACTTAAAAATGGCAATTGTAAGCTACAGCAAGTATCTATTAGTTATAGGAAGAGGCTTTCATCATTATTTATGCATAATTAAGTGTTATATAATTTATTCTAAAACTAATTTTTTTCAGATGGATAACAACGTTTAAATGCTTAAATAAAGATCTAACTATGTATACAGATTTCAATTCTAGCAACTTCATAGTTATGAGAAATAGAATGGAAATAAAGTACATTTTTAAAATGCTACAAATAATGAAGATATTTTGTTTTATGTAATACTTTCACTTCTAACTTCAATAAACCATTTTTTGTAACTGTTTTTAAAAATCAAAACTAACTTCTTCATCCTTTTGATCTCTCTCTGGGAGTACCAATGAGACAAAATGGCCAAAAATGAGGCACCAAAAGAAAGAGAAGAAACAAGTTGCTTGGATGAGCTTTGAACTAATCAACTTCTGATTAATGTAGATTCAGAAACTACATATGATCCCTTGTTCACCTCTGAGAAAGGGTGAAATAGCAAGAAAAAGTAATTCAAATGTCTCTTTTCTGGAACTGAAACAAATCTGTTTTCATTAAATGAATATCTTCATTTCCTCTCCCCAACGCCCCCCCACACACAATTAATTAATTCTGGAGCTTACTTGAACAGCTCCCTGTCTCCTGCTTGGCATGCCAAAATGACATTTGCTTCACTATATCCCCAAACATTGGTTAACCAATAGAAGTCAAAGAAACCTCACAATCAAGTCAATGAAATAAGGCATATATGGAGAAAGTCCAAGTGCCTAAATAGCAAAAGAACTCTCTGAGGCCAAGGCTTCCCCAAAGATGACCCCGGCCCATAACACCCTTTATTTTCTCTTCAATCCAGCTGTTGGCTCTAATCTAGATTAGATAAATTTAGGTGTCATTTCCTTCTTTAATTTTCTGCTGATTGTTGTTTAAAAGCATTTTAGAAACTAGTTCCGTGTTTTTAAATCATAAATAAGCATGTTCCCCACCATTCCTTATAATGCTCAGGACTCTCAAATCTAAGAAATCCTAGAAGATTTGACTAATTAAGTAGAGAGCTGATGAACAATCTATCCACTTTATCAGTGAAAGAACAAAGCAGCTACCTTCTGCCTTTGTTTTGAAACTGGCAGAAGATGTTCAGCAGATGTTTCTAAGCTAATTAAACTTCATTAAAGCTTGGTATTCTCCCACTGCTTTCTATTTCTTTCCTTCATTTACCATTTATACACTTCCTATGGCTAAGCACAAGCTAAATGTTACCAAAACCCTCAAATCTATTTATTCAAATGTGACTGAGTAAACTTAATTAAAAGTTGCTAATTTAAAAAATGAGATCATGTGAAATATTTAGTCATCTCCCCTTTAACATAAACAATAGGAAATAGTTTTGTAGTTAACTCTTATGAATATTCAACATTTTAGTTTTTTTCTTTTTTTCCATCTGAAATATCTTCCCAATGAAGTGCTGCTGACTGTCCTTTAAAAAAGAGTCACTTTAGATAGGTCCAGCTTTAAAGTCATCCTCCTAAACTCTTCACATCCCCCCTTTAGCAATCCCAAGTTTATATATGGGATAATGGAATAAGCTTTATTCAGATGTACTTCATTTAAATTTACTAGGATGGAAACCCTGCCTCTATTGTACATTACCGATATGTGATACAGGGTAAAGTGGAGAAGATCTGTGATTCCATTTTCTCATTGTTAAATGAGAAGAATAACACCTACTGTATAGAGTTGTGAGAAAAATACCTGGTAAATGTTAAACACATTTCTTCTTTTTTATCTTCTAGCTCTTTCCCAGACTATTTAACTGAACCCGTTTCTTGGCCTTTTTTGTTTTATGACTATTCCCAAAAGCAGACCTAGATTTACCTACTTCAAATTTAAAAAATAAAAAGCCTGTCCAGAGCTATAACTTCATTTTAAAAAGTCAAGATTTCCTAAAGTCCATTAATTAGCATTCTGTTGACTCACTTCATATAGCTATTTCCCCCCGTCCTCCATGATTTCAGTAGAAATTAGAGGAAAATAATCAGGCTCTGTTCTCAGAACAATACCATCCTTAGAACTGCAGGCTCATAGAACTAGAGAGAGCTTTAAAGATGATCTAGTCTACCCTTCCTGCTCCCAAAATTTTACAGATGAATAGACCAAGGCCAAGGAAGTTAAATCTACTCCTCCACATCTCCCAGATCACACTCACAGCAATATTTATGTAAGTGATTTGTATCCATGCATCATGATTCCTAGTCTAACATAATCTCTCTATATAAAACCCTAATATGCAAATAGACCAAATGGCAGAACAACTAAACAACCAATCACTATGATGTGCGCTGACCACCAGAGGGTGCATGGAACATAGCAGGCATTGGCAGCAGGTTGGCAGAGTTCGGAACATAACAGGCATTGGCTGCGGCGGGATGGTGGAGCAGGTGAGCAGGGGTGCCAGACCAAGGCGGGGCGAGACCCTGGTGGTTACTGAAAATTCTTTGCTCCTGCATGCCGTGGTACCACTGGGTGCTCACACCTGCTGCCGGTGCTGGAGCTGCTGCCTTCACCCACTGCCGGCGATGCCAGGCGCCAGTCTGGATCACTTGGTGCTGTCAGCGGATGTGAGCAGCTGCTGGCCCCGATTGCCCCTGAGGGCTTCTCTACTTCCCCCTGCTCCTGAGGGGCAATTGGGGCAGCAGCCGCCACTTGCACCTGCTGCTGGTGCTGGCTCTAATCCTTCTGCGCTGTCAGCAGGTGTGAATAGGCCCATGCCGTCACCAGGTGGGAGTGGTGGCGGCAGCAGGGCTGCCGACAGACAGGGGAATGTGGAGGCCATGGTGGGAGGGGCCAAGCAGGGGTGCAGAGGATGGGCCGAGAACTGCCTCTGTGCCCACCGCAGCCTTGTGGCCCACAGTTCCTTGCAAGGTGCACGAACTCGTGCACTGGGCTCCTAGTTAGTTCATAATTTCCCACTCTAGAAATCATGTTTAGACAGCTTCTTTTCCTTCATAACAACTGAAAAGGGAGTTGTAGAAAGAAAAATCTTTAATACTATAGGTTGAAAAATGCTTTAAATAAAACTGGACTAAAAGGAATAGTAAGAATTTAAAATCATAAGTAATACTTCAACAAAGTGTATAAATGTTCCAAATAAGCTGTTAAAACTAATTAAAGTTAGATATAACACTTATAGGTTACAATGATGACATGCTTGCTGGTTATGTTTGATATGCTGCTTTCCATCATCCCAGAAAAACACTAATAAAAGCCACAGAAGCCTGAGGAACTACTGTTATCCAAAAGTAAATTTCCAAATATCAGAAGAAAAGTCACTCTATAGAAGAGAAGGCTTCAAACTGAAAAATCATTGGTGGCCAATGAAGGGTTTGCCCTCTGAAAGAGTTGTATACATACATATTTAATTAAAGAAGCAACACCACATAAAAATTAAAGCTGCTTAAAGATCTTTAATACTATATATATTCTGAATTAAATTATTAATGCTAATTTCCAAGATATCTATTTTCTAAAATATCATTTATTGTATGTACCCTTGGAAAATTTATCTATAGGTAAGAGGTTCTCCAGCCAGCTTCTTGTGTTGTTTTTTTTTTTTTTTGTCTTGTAACTGGCAGACCTTTTGTAGTTTTTTCCACTGTCTCTGTCTCATAAATATTAACTGTATATGCTTTCTTTCTGAAGATTTAATGAAGAGCTCTCCCTTGGGTTACATTTAGAAACAATATACTTTTTAACCAGGTGAACAAAATATAGAAGATGACTACCTTTATCTATAATAATAAAAGTGTAATATGCTACTTAGACCGCATGTCCTTCCAGACGACCTTCCGGACCTAGCTGGGGCTGCGAGGAAAGCCTGGGTCCAGGGTGCCAGAGGGAAGTCGGTGCCAGCAGCTGGGAGAAGGAAGGCCTACTCTTGCACAATTTTCGTGCACCAGGCCTCTAGTTATTATATAATAAAAAAATGCATCTCATGGATGTTAGCCTAGTTTTGGCAAGATCCATCTTCTTACTCATCCTTATAGGAAATAATGGATATGAGTGATAAAGAATATCACATTTGTTTAGTTTACCCACCCTAAGGGAAGAGAGACCTATTAAAAGCAGAACGAACCAAAGCAAAACAAACAAAACACCCACTTGCATGGGTGTGACAGTGTGGTTTTTATAAAACTCTTAATTTAAACTTCCTTTAAACCGACGGAACTTTGGTAGGAGGTGAAAAAATGCAATAAAAGCTAAATTATTACCAAAGTAAACAGGGTAATTCAGAAATCCCCATGTTTACTTTTTTTTCATTTTCATTTATCTTTATAAAACTTTTTATGACAAACTACCACTACCTTGCTCCTTTAAAAAAAATTACCAAAATGTTCAAAATGTGTTAAAATTCATGGATTTCCATATTCAGAAACTGCTTTGCCCACATCTTTAGCTGTCCACTGATGGATGGTGGCTTTGAAAAACATAGTATCTCTTACCAGCCCTTCACTTGGTTTGATGTTTGCCAGCTGAATCACTTCCAGGTGGGCTGACTGTGAAACCAGAGGATCTGAAGACAGGGATATGATGTGGTCACAGACTCCAGAGAGAGTTTTACACTAAAAGCAAAAAAAAAAAAAATTATATATATATGACAAACAAATGTTGTAAGTAACACATTAATCACTTTTTGTTGTAACTTTTTTACAAGGAAAACTAAAACAGTAACAGTACTTTGCATTTTATTCCATTAAATGTATATTAAAAAGGTATTCAGGTGAAAAAATACATGCACACAACACACTTAATTCTAAATTATGAATACAAGAACTATACATCAAAATATGCAACAGAGGTATTATTATATTTTAGTTCCATTATTTGATTCATCAGACCTAAAATAAAATGATTGTTTCTAAACAAACCAAGAACTTTATAACAACCATCGGATTGAATTGAGTTAAATAATTTCAAAAATTTATGTATTTTATATTATGATCAGAATAGTTAAAAAAATTCAGCCAAGGCACAAGGAAGATGAGTCTTGCAAATCCACTAGATGAACTCCTCCTACTTATTCATCTAGACTTTCCTGTTCAAGGTTACCTTTGTATAAAGTTTCCCACCACCCCCAGGCAAAGTTTGGCACTCCTTCAATCCTGCATTCTCAGCATCCTTTGAACAGTCTAAAATTGTATGATAACTACATTCTGAAGCCCTCTTGAACAGGAACCGTGTCTTACTCATTGCTGACTTCACTTCCTCCCCCTACTCTCACCTGCCACCCACATCAGGTAGACAGATCCTAGAACATATAAGGTAATCAATAAATATGAGATGAATAAACTGAAGAGCAAATGAGCTTTAACAATGAATAGAGTGGCTTGCAGAAAGCAAGCTAGTGCTTTAGTTAGGAGAAATCCAGTCATACTGATAAGAATAACAATAGATTTAAAATAAGATATCCATAATGGTATGATTAAGACTTGGACATCTAAACTCATGAAGAAAGTGGAACGTTAGTGAATTAATCTTGGAATATACTATCCTAAATTATGCTGGCCCTTATATGCTTCACAGACACTCAATGTACTTAAAGAAGCCTGGTGTCCATCATTTGAGGGTTTTTGTGTTGTTTTTTTTTACCTACTGTAGGAGGTGCTTTTCTTTTGTAGCAATCAAGATGTTATCTTCTATCCATCTCCAACATGTTACATTTGTTCTGTAACCACTGCATTACCCACTGTAAGGAAGACAGTTTCTTCTTCCTGTCATTACTGCATTCTGTATTTGGACCATGGTCTCAGTCCGTGCAGGGCTCAGCTTCTTCACAAGACAGGAATAGCCAGGCTAAATTTCCCTTCTTGTTTGCACTCCTGCTTTTTGCATCTGCTTTTTAAGGCTGCACTTTTATTGTGGCTATCAGTCCCTAAAGACAAACATTAGCTGGCACAGTAGAGAATCTGGGCTTAAAGACAGATGTGGGCAATCACCACATTGCTATTTTTTAAAAATTTCTTTATTGATTAAGGTGTTACCCACATTGCTAATTATTTGCTGTGTGACCACGAGAAGGTTATTTTATATCCTTGAGGCTCAGTTTCCTCATATAAAAAATAGGGTATTACAAATTACTTTTTATGGTTTACATGACAAATCAGGATAGTGTATATTTAAAAAAGAGCCCTGCTATCAAAAGAAGACACTAAATAAATGCTTTTTATTCCCCCAATTGCTTTCTCTACCCTCCAAGGGCTCAATCCTTACTCCTGGGATGAATGATGTCATTATTCTTAATCCCATGACCTTGTTGACCAGCTTACAATGACCAGTAATCACACTGCATGGTCATGAGGGAGAGTTCACAGCTCTCTTCTCTCTCTTTCAGGCTCAAGTCTCAGTGCTTGCAGATACAAATTACCTTGAAGAGCTGCTAACCAAAGTGCCAACAGGAACATCTCCTTTTCCCACCCAAACAGGGAAACCTACAGGGAAGTCACACAAGGTACTGCACTTAGCATTATGCTGTGCTGTTGCCATCTTGGAATTCTTGTTTTTGAACAAGGGGCATGACATTTTCATTTTGCACAGGGTCTTGTATATTATGTAGCCCATCCTGGGATCCCAGTCTTGGAGTGGTGTGTGTTTTTAACTCTTGAAAATATCAGCAGCAGCCATGGGAAAAAGGACAGAATGGCAGCACTTTACATTTAAAAATTGGCTGCAGTTCAAATTGCTGCTCTTTAACAGGAAGATAAACACTTTTGGTCATATTTAAATCTTTTAACTATTCATTTCCTCCCACATGTGGTTGCATCTTCATTCTTATTTTCTCTTAATCTCAAGGGGATATAACATTGTTAATTCCAAAGCGTTTTCATATAAGATACTTGGACTGCATAATAACCTGAAGGTTACTAATTTGTATGCTATAAAGGACCCTTTGTGGTTTCTACAAATTGAAGCATATTTCAAAAGAGTCCAATGTAGCAATAAATAGGAAGGTAATGGATGTATATAAATGGCTTAACATGTGTGCATTACAACATTCAGGGCCTCATATAACACTGGTGATGAGCAGTAGTAGCCCTTCTATTCACACACTGGAAACACTTAGAAGTGGTGTAGAAAAAAAAGGCCTTAATACTAGACTGTAAACATTTCTACAAAAAAAGAAAATACCATTTAAATCCATTATATTAAGTTGCAAAACATTGTTTCAGATTCCTCTTCTTGAGTAATTTTGTTTGCCAAATACCTGCTATATGCTACGTCTGCTGGGAATACAAAAGACGTGTAAAACATTGACTTTACCAGCAAAGCTACCAGGATTTAATAGATTAAAGATCTTGGAAACTAATAACAGAAAGACTTAGAAAAGAAACCCCACTAGAACCCTGCTGTCTGTTTAGAGATAATGCACTAGAACCTTTTTATATTGCAGCATTTGGCACTTGACTAAATAAGCCAATTAGAAGGGGTATAAAATGGTCTGGCTTTATATGCTAATTCTATACTCATTACTGCAGCATACATCAAGCCACTGCAGGAAACCACATTAAGACTGCACTGGCAAAGTTCCAGGGAAGTTATTTACCATGTTCTTATGAAAATTAAATGTGTGCATTCAATAAAATCGTGTGATACTATGTTGTTATCATTTTAAAACAAAGTGTTACCTACTGTTACCTAATAGTATATTTTAGAAAAAGATAATTAACTATTATACAAGAAAAATGCATTCTTTTCATTATTGCAAATTAACATCAATACTATAGAGCACCTACCATGTATCTGGCACAATGCTAAATACTTCATAGTCATTATCTCTTTCCTCCTTATAACAACTTCCTGAAGTAGGTATTATTGAAAGAAAGGCTAAAAAAATCTATCAAGGTTATTGCCTTGGTAAAAGAAAGACTTGAATTCTTAATCATTATGCTTATTTCAATCCTTAAATCTCAACTTATTTTTTATTAATTTCATTTTGTATTGTTAAAAATTCATGTCTGTATTAAATGGATATTCTATAATGTTTAAACTACATAGTTTGATGAAATATAAGATGAGCCTTCTAATTTAGAATGCAGTTTAGATAAGGAGTAGTAGAAGTGATACTGTGAAAGACAGTTTGGGGAAACTTAAAGCAATTTTAGCAGCAAAAGGATCACGCTCCTCTAGGAAAAAGATGACCGGTAACCACTCATATGAGGGAGATTCTTCTGCCATTTTTGCAATATTTATACCAAAAGATTTTACATTCTATTTATCTTAGTTCTAAAAATAGAATAAATAATATGAAACTAGAATTAAATCCTAGTAAATAATATGCCTTTAACACTAAGGGGAACATAAAATTGCAATGGTGTCATAACTGACGCTCTGGATTCTGTTATAATCTATCAAGATGGCAAAAAAAAATAGTGATTGAATAACAGTAACAGACATGGTTGTCTATGAATTAAGAACCTTTTAAAACAGAAGTGTGTCACAGGATGGATTTAATGGTATTATGATTTTCTCTCTCCAGTTTTTTTATATTAATTTCAAATATGAATCAATATAATGAATAGAGCACATTCTCAGAATGAGATGGAAAGTTTTCATATTCTGTTCTATATATAAGAACTATATTTTATGTCTATTTGCATATATGTGTATGATTGTTTCACCCAAATCTAAAAGTTCTAAAGGGAAAAAAGATCTGAGCATAGCATTTTAGTATAAAATAAATACTGACTTGAAAGAGTTGTAAAAACAACAGTCACTGTGGTGATTAAAAAACCAGTAATCCTATATTAATATATTAACTAGTAGCAACACGTAGCATTCTTTCATTATCTCTGAACCTCATTCTTTTATTATCGCTGAATTTATCAGATACTACTTTTTAATTTAATTTTTATTGCATTTACTGGGGTGACATTGGTTGATAAAGTTATATAGGTTTCAGGTGTACAATTCTATAATACATCCTCTGTATATTGTATTGTGTATTCATCACCCAAAGTCACGTCTCCTTCCATAACTATTTATCCTCCCTATACCCTTTTCTACCTCCCCCATCCCCTCTAGTAATCACCATATTGTTGTCTGTGTCTATGAGTTGTTGTTTTTTTACTCCTTTCACCTTTTCCATCCAGCTGTGCAACCACCCTCTCCTCTAAAAGCTGTCAGTCTATTCTCTGTATCTATGAGTTTATTTCTATTTTGTTTGTTAATTTTGTTCATTCAATAGCAACCCTATATTAATATATTAACCATAACAACAGATAGCATTATTTAATTACCTCTGAACATCATTCGTTTATTATTGCTGAATTTATAAGATACTACTTTTTACTTTTTAGATGAATATGTGAAGCTTCAGCTATTTTATTTTTTAAATAAAATTCTATAATTCAGTATTATAAGTCATACAAATCTGTGCCAATTTAGGATGACAATTACGCTGTATTTGGTGAAAAATATTACATATTATAATATTGTAATATATAATATTGTCAAATAGTGAGAACTCTAGGTGATATAAGCCTCATTAGGAACTATAATATTCTTAGTATCTTAGTACTTGCCAGATCTCTGTGAAACTAGTAATGCTACACCTCTGATTATGATGTTTCACTAACAGGACACAGGGAGTGAACAATTGTAGATAACAAAAGAGTGAAATTCACAAACAGAATTTAAACTGGTAACCTGGCTCATGTGGTTCAGTTGTTGAGCATTGACCTATTAACCAGGAGGTCACGGTTTGATTCCTGGTCAATTCACATGCCTGGGTTGTGGGCTTGGTCCCCAGTAGGGGGCTGTGCAGGAGGCAGCCGATCAATGATTCTCTCTCATCATTGATGTTTCTATCTCTCCCTCTCCCTTCCTCCCTAAAATCAATAAAAAAATTATATATATATATATATATATATATATATATATATTTAATATATTTTATTGATTTTTTACAGAGAGGAAGAGAGAGGGATAGAGAGCTAGAAACATCGATGAGAGAGAAACATCGACCAGCTGCCTCTTGCACAACTCCTACTGGGGATGTGCCCGCAACCAATGTACATGCCCTTGACCGGAATCGAACCTGGGACCTTTCAGTCCGCAGACTGACGCTCTATCCACCGAGCCAAACCGGTTTCGGCAAAATATATTTTTAAAAAGAATTTAAACTGGTATTCCAAAGTATTATTCTATATACATGTGCCCCAATACAAGAAGACTTTTTTGCTCATATAAGAAAAGAGAATTGAATGAGAAACAATTTTTTAAACTTAAAAACTAATATAATAGAATAAAATTTCAATTTTAACTCAACATAAAAGTTATGTTATACATCAAAATTAAGAGTTTCAAGCAGCTTCAGAAAGCAATTGTAGTTGCAAATTAATAAAGATCATGTGAATTTTGCTTCAATGCCTAGAAAACTCTGCAATCCCTTTAGGTTTCAAACTCTGATGGTGAGGGAAAACACAACAAAACAATTACCAAAATGAAAAGAAACCACCACCACCACTCGCACCACAGTTATCTCTGCCCTTGCCACAGCCGCCGCCGCTGCCGCCACCGCCGCCGCCACCACCACCACCACCACCACCACCACCACCACCACCACCACCACCACCATCACTTCATTAAGCCATTCATTCACTTAACAATTACTAAGTATCTGCTACATGATTCAAATGCCAACTACTATGTTCAAGGATTTCACAACCTGGGAGAGTATTTCTGGTAGCATATTTGGCTTTGACATCACTGACATTAAGCATGCAGACCTTGTGTACCTGGTAATGGAAAAGAAGCAATAACACTTTAAAATAATAATCAGCTAGGAATGATGAGGTCAGTACCGACCAGTGAGAGACCATTAGTCAGCCCCAAATGTGTACCTACATTGATTAGCACAAAGTGGACCCTTGACACTTGCAACTTACTTGCAAGTACTGCCCTGAGACATCTTGGTCGGGTCTGAATTAAAAGTGGGACAACAGGTTCCACCATTCTGATTTCTCATAGGGAAATAGCTGGAAACCAGAGCTGGATCTGGGAAAATCTCCATTCTATTTGCTTGCTTTCTCAGGGGCAGGAAACAGAGCCAGGCAGGTTTGCAGTGGATCCCAGCCAGATGAGAGAGCACTCATTAAAGGGCACAATGCCTTTCAGGCTCAAGATTAACAAGGGTCTGGACATCTTAGTAGCTCAACTAAAATGTAGGTTATTAGGAAGAGCATTTCACTTAACTTCAGATTCAAATAGCAGGAGTAAAGCAGTTCATTATAATTGGGTGAGCTTCTGGAAAATCCAGGCGCTATATATACAGTTTATGGGCAAATAGGGAATGAAAAGCAGAGATCTGGGAGCCACATTTCCACTTACAGCTGAGAAATTCAAAGTTACCATCTGTGCTTTTATGGAGAAAAAAGCTAATCACACTGTGTCAGTTATGAATTTCTTGGCTCGCAGCTCCAAATTCACCCTTCAGTGCTTGCTCTGTGATAATGGACAGGACTCTTCATTTATGGTGAGCACAATGTTAAGTTTTTTGTCAGTAGAGGGCGGTGGACGGACATCACAGGGGGAAGGAGGCCTCTCCTTCAGGTCTCCTTGTGCTGCATTTTGCTTTTTCTTGCTCCTGATGCACGGCCCATCAGTGATGCATGTGTGGGGGATATCCAGCGGTCCCCAGATCAAGTGGTCCCTCAGTGACCTCACAGCCTTATCCTGGGCTTAGCGACCACCATCTTGCAGCCCTCTCGGCCTCTTACCCACAGTTGCACCCCACTTGCTCTATGAGTCCTCCCACCAGCATCACTTGCCTGTACCCTAGAAGATTGGTTCCTGCTTGCCTGGCCACTGTGGATCAGCTCTTGCTTAGGCAAGCCAGTGAAGCTGCAACACGACTGCTCCAATGAGTTCTGACATCAGCCTGGGGGATAGTGCCTTTCCTTGGGTACAGTCCTAGGGCATGCTTTAGAGTCTCTTTAAGGCTGTATGCGTACTCTTCTTTCATAGTTTGATAATTACTTAGCATAAACTTCCTTTGTTCGTTACTGTGTGATTTCGGTCTCCAGACGAATTCAATTAACTTGTTGAAGAAATCTTTACATTTACAATGACTGTAAGTGTAGTTTTAAAAAAAATTGGGTGTCTTTGATAACAAAGAATGGTTTCAGTTGAGGACAATCCTTCCATTTATGTGGACACACTGCTTTCTACTGATTCTGTGAGTTAGTCATCAAAGAATTATGGTATTTACACCTTAGAAACCACAGAAGCTGCAATCCTTCAACTTAATCAGAGAGGCTAATTTACTTCGTAAAGAGCTAGTTAAGCACCAGAATGGGGTCAGGACACCAAATCTTTTTAACTCTCAAATTTGGTGCACTTTCTACTACATTGCTCTGCCTCTGCCTCCCCAACAAAAACAAATAGTCTTTGAGAACAAGGACTGTACATTCAGAGTCAGTGTGAATATCAAAGCATTGAACAATGCATAATGTGTCCAGCAAATGTAATGCTAGCAAGAACACCAACATAAAGAACTCATCTATTTTTTAAATGAAAAAAAAGAGATTAAATAGAATGGTTATGAAATAAAACAAATAGTTAACATGCTTCATTCCTACCTTTCCCCACAGTCTTTGAATCTTGAGAAACACTCCAGAGAAGCCATTTCAGACCTTGTTTTTCTGGCAGACTTACTCTGCATCATAGCCCTGCTGCTCCCATTAGTGTGCCTGCAACACTTGTCTACTTCAATAAACTCGTGGTTGACAACATCTCATCTGGTTGTATTTCACCTCCAGTCCTTTGCTACCATAATTTTACTATTCTGGAATTCAAGCTTTACCTCATTTATATGGTAAACTTATTCAAATACATTTTTTCAAAAGGGTACTTAATGACCCTTCAGTTCTCGGGCTGACACTCCAACCATTGATCACACTGGCCAAGGCCTAAGTGAATATATTGCACTCATTTCTAAATGGCTTCAGTGTTATATATACTTTCACTTCTTTTTAATAGAGGTAAAGAAGTTACAAGGGCATATGAGCATCAACCAAGACATGGATGTACAAAGAAAAGCAGCCAAATGTTTATTAACAAGAAATAATATGCCTTTCTGCAAAGTATAATGTACTCACACTCATTTCTAGTAATAAAATATCTGCAAAGTCACTGATTTATTTAACAAATATTGCCAAATTAAATTTGGAAGTTTGTGTGGTGAGTACAGAATCAGAGCAAAGGCAGTTTGATTATTTTATTAGTTATTTCATACAAATGATGATAGAGGTGAATTATCCCTGTTATACAACCAAATACTTTTCTTTGATCTCTTGTCAAAAATCAACCATGAAAAATTCTGATTTCAAGTTGTCTTTTCTCTAGATTCTTTATTTTACTATACTCCAACCCTGCTGCATCCTAAATATTGTATATATTTTCTATTAAGATACAATACAGTAATTATAAATAATATAACCTGTTTGTTTTGATTCTTTTTAACTTTTTCTATGAAATATACAGGGTTCAGCTTTTTATAGGTTGTAGATTTTTATTAATTACTAGTTAAACAAAGAAATATTTTCTAATGAATATGATAATAAATCCAAGTATACTTACCACATGAAGGATTTTATTTTCTGTTTCATATACAGTACAATCCTAAAAATAGAAACATACACATTAACTTTGAGAAAAATCAAGCACTCATCCTAAAATACTTTCTTATGAATTACACTACAATTTGAAAAAAGTTTTAACAATTCAAGCAAAAGCAGCAATAATGGAAAAAATCTGGAATACTATATCACAACATATCAATAGTGGTTAGCTCTGGTAGTCAGTGACAGGGATTTTCTCATTTTTGCTTGTGTGTTTTCTTTTTTTTAACTTTTATTTATTGATTGATGAGAAAGAGAAATATCAATTTGTTGTTCAACTTATTTATAATTTAACTAATGTTAAACATAAAATAAATAATTTACATTAAATAGATGTAAAAACAATCATTGGAAAGTTATTGTAACCATTTTGATCTAAACTTTTACATGTGATAAATGTATTTTTTGAAATACTTCCAACATTTCAAATACTAACTTATTATAGACTGGAACATTAAGAAAAACAGTCATTTATTTCAATATCAAAATCTCAAAAATACATTTATATTTGCAACTATTGTAAGGTATTTAATATACTTTGCATTATGTATTAGAATTGATACATGCTACTAATAAATGCCAAGTTTATAGTTCTTGCCTAAATTTGATTCCCTGAAATTATTTTAAAAATTATTTTTTTAAAAATCACATTGTCTTTTTACCTGCAATTGCTACACTTACAATAAAGTGGTAACATAGCAAAGTGATCTCTGCTTAGAAACTTGTTGAAGAAATCTTTATATCTATGGCTCTGTTTTTTCCAAGGAATTTATGAAATAGGCACTATATTAGTAGAAACTTAGGGTGTTATGAGAATTAAATGAAAAAAGGAGATAAATGGCTTAGCACAGTATTTGACATACAGTAAAGGATAAATATATTTAACTATTAATTACTGCATCTTTATTTAAAAATTTAAACTAATCTTTATTTCAAAATATAAAGTTATTTGACTAATTTTGAAAAAATATCCATATTCTATATAGTACTGCATATTTCAAGAAATAATTGTCCTTTTTATTTTCCCTCCTGAACTTAATTTTAGCAAAAAGGAATCTGGTTCAGCATAGTTTTTCATGATGCCATTTCACCATAATACCTTGTCAGACGAAGTACATATTCTTATCAGGGGCAGAATTTTTAAAGTTAAATTTAGACCTGATTCATTCCCCAAACTAATAGAAATATTTACGGATTGGGCCTTGCCATTCTGAAGAGCTCTTATGCCAAAAGAGAAGTTTGTTACAAAAGTAAAGCTTGCCAGAGGAAGCTACCAGTATATAGACAGTCATACCTGTCTATATACTGACATAAGTCAACTCTTAATAATTATGAATTATGTACAGAGGACCCAAGTTGTAGATAAAACATTTATATTTTCAAAGTACATTTGTACTCTCATCTGCATTTGAAGGGGCCAATTTTACAAAATTAATTTCAAACACAATTACATTGGGAAGAGATGATTTGAAAAAAGCTGGGCAGTCGCCCAGTTTCCCTATACTGTCTCTATAGCTAGCTTCAGCTGAAATGGATCAGTTTCATTCTTTACCTGCCTTCCTAGAATCAGACAATATGATTAAATATTCAAACTTCACAGGGATTCTCAAGGAGAAAAGTAAATATTATCTAAATGTATATCCTGCTAATGACATAATAATCACATAGAATATTTCAAGTCTCTTCAAAATATAATATTTTACTTGCACATCCCTAATGTAATACAACAAAAGGAACCATGTGACAAAATCTTACACTATTTTTAGCAATCATATTGTTTGTTGGTAGTACTATTGTTATTCTATTATTGTTTTGTTAAAACTGTTGTGTTTTACAGGATGAAGCAATTGAACAATGTGATACTATCATTCTTGGTGTCATTGATAAGTAGTTTTAGCAGGGAGAAACAAGGTACATATATAAAAAGTAAAACCCCTAGAGTCTCTTGATGTGTTATGTATGCATATATGTATATGTTTTTCTTAGTTTTGCCCACTGAAAAGGCATAGAAATGATGGCTAACATAGTAATAAATAAACTCTCCACAGTTAGTGATCTTCAAATGCCATTTCCAAGGCCTTCTTGGAAAAATGGCTGATTCTGCTCTGGGATAGGAAATGTACAAGATGAGTCTGGATTATATTGTGACACAAGATAGAAAGTTATTAAAGACTATATGCGGATTGTGTCAGTAGGACTGAGAAGTCACTATGAAGAGGTTCTCAGCGGCCAAAGATGGAGCAATTTGAGTATCTAAAAGGATAATAACTGCAATGGATGAAACAGTAAATATGATTAAATATTAAATATACTAATATGTCTGATGCTAAATTTTAAATATAGTAAATTTATACAAGTATCTTTTATAGTTTAATGATAATGAATAATTGAATGAGTTGGACGATGTATAATAGATGTACTTTTCTTTAAAATATGTTTTTATTGGTATTAGAGAGGAAGGGAAAGTGAGAGAGATAGAAACATCAATGACGAGAGGGAATCATTCATCAGCTGCCTCCTGCACGCCCCCTACTGGGGATCAAGCCCACAACCCAGGCATGTGCCCTGACTGGGAATTGAACTATGACCTCCTGGTTTATGGATCAATGCTCAACCACTGGGCAATAGATGTACTTTTCTTCTTAGTTCAACAAATATTAATCAATTGTGCTAAGGATACAAAAATAAATAAAATGTGACTCCTGACTTAGGGAATTGAAGTTTAAGGAGATAGGCGTTCACAAAATAAGTTAAAATATGTAGAATTCCAAAGTCTTCATGCAGTTTTATGTTTTAATAACTTTAGAAGTATGTCACAAAATTATACAAATCAACATGTGAAAAGTAAATTATTTAAATTTTAAAAATATTAGTATATTTCTTATTAAAACTCAACATGACCACTGTGTTGTGCTATAAGTTGCTCAAGTTAAATTTCAAACTTTACAAAAACTTGAATCAGCTCCTGGTCCTCAGTGACTAAAAGGACTACATTTATAATCCTAACCTTGTAATTATTCAAAGAATGAAGCACTGATGCATGCTTGACAAAGTCTAAGGGAGATATATCAGGTGACTAAGGTGGCTGAGTTTTTCCATAGGTCTAAAAAACTGTCACATAACCAGTGTCACGCCAATAAATTCAGTAAAAAGAAAAAAATAGAAATAACTTATATACTGATGTTAAAATTAAAAACTTATTTGAGGAAAACAAAACTAAGTAATAAAAAATTGAAATAATTTGATTTTCAAATGATGTTTGTAGCATATTTATATGTGGGAAGTTATTAAAACTTAAATCTGCATAAGACTTTTGGGACACCCACAATTACTATAATAAAGACAGGTTCATAGGGCTAGGGTTACAGATGAAGATACAACTAACTGTCTTTAAAAAAATCTAGAAAGTTGGTTTTTAATTTGGTCTTGGAAAAAATAGGTCTTGAGGAAAAAAAAAGAGGCATTATTACAAAAGCAATGGAATTGCACTCAAACACAGCTATTGCAGTAATATTCAGATTTTAGTTCTGTATATATGTAAGAATCACTTGGGAAGTGGGTGAAAATGCAAATTCCCAGGTTCATCCCCAGAAATACAGATTTAGTAGATTCACAGTGAAGGCCCCCAAGATAATTTTGATAAAGGTAGTAGTTTGAAAAGTAATATTTTATAGGACATCATGTTATAGAAGAATGCCAAACCAAATCAAACAAAAAATGATCAAATATATAGAATAAATAAAACAGTAAATGGATTTAACAATAGTATCTATCTGAGGGTTCACTGTAAACAGTTCTTAGCTCCTTCTTCAGAGCTATGTGTTTTGATTACACATTCCCCAAATTTGTTGATTGGTGATTTTACTTCTAGTAAACTTTCTTTAATAGCTTACTACTTTGAATTAAGTGCTTCTAGTTGATTGCATCTCTACTTTTATTCAGCCACATTGCCCTGTTCATTATTGAAAGCCACAGGCTTTCACAAAGGGCAGGGCATAGCATAATAAAAACAAAACAACAAAGCTGAACAATAAAAAGTGCATATTAACCTGCTGCTATGTATTAGGAAGAAGAATAGAAAATGACTATGTTCTATTTAGGGAAGCTATAATTTTATGGAGTTCATTTTATAATGCTAAATATTTAAATAGCCCTAGGTACTTTGGGGATTTATCTTATTAGGAAGTTATTTTATTTCCATCAAAATGCGATTTTAAAATATTTGCTTTTCAAGTATGGGTTTTACTAATATTTACGGTCAAATCCTTCCCCAAAAGATCATACCCCAAGTCTTAAAAAGAAAATAGCACTGAATATGAAGAAATCTACATTTTATGAACCTATTCATGCTATGGAAAGGTACACCTCTGACGTTCTAGTTATTTTTAGGTTAGGATTAAAGTTAGATTTTAAAATTGGATTTAGAGCTAAGCCACTATATACTCCCTAGAGTTCTCTTCAGTAGCTCATGCTGTCCTTTACAATACATGCAGAATAACACTTGCATTTTTCTTTACCCTTCCATATAATGCTTCTACAAACCATGTGATGCACATTTAAATGCACCAAATTCCTAATAAGACAATATTCATAAAAATCAGGAATGTGTCTTCAATTTTGACTACTTTCTTAGAAAATAAGCATGCACATAAACTCGCCCACAGATGAGCTATATGCCCACACAGGATCATGATCAGTTATCTTTTCTGTGAAACAATTATGTAATCACTATACTGAAGAGAATTCATAGAAAATTGCTTTGGCAACAAGTTTTAAGCACCTGGGGGTCATAATGCTCAGTTCAAGTAATATTACTTATCAACTGTATCTATCTATCTATCTATCTATCTATCTATCTATCTATCTATCTATCTAGATATATCCTACATAATAAAAAGGTAATATGCAAATTGCATCACTCCCCTACGCCCACGATTGGGCCGGCTGGAGGCATGGGGGGCGGGACTCAGGGTGGCCGATTGGCTGGCGAGTCCCCGCCCCCTGCTCCTCCCGCCGGCCTAAACGGCCGGAGCTGTGGGAGGACCCATGGGGCCGGCGGAAGACACCGGTGGCAGAACTCAGGGTGGCCGATTGTGTGGCTGAGGGCACCAGTTTTCCGCCAGCACCAGTTTTCCTCTGGCCACCCCCAGATCCGAGCGCCTCCCGAGTCCCGCCCTCAGCCTTCGGGAGGCACTCTGATCGGCGGGTGGCCAGACGAAAACTGGTGCTGGTGGAAAACTGGTGCTGGCAGCCAGGTGAAGGAAAGTCTATTGCACGAAACTTCGTGCAACGGGCTTCTAGTATATTCATAAAACAGTACATAAGTTATTAACATTGAATGTATAAAGTAAAACAGTATATGTCTAATGCAATATACAATTATATTTCATGAAACTTTATAATTATAAATGCTATATAATTTTCATCTATCTCTTTTTAGGATATATTATAGTATAGTTGTACAATTAATATAAAATACTGTTTTGCTTATAAGTAATATTTAAATGATTCACCTATGCAAACCTTTGATAATGGTATCTGCATATAGAATACTTCACATGTTCAATTAGTAAGCTTTCAAAATATCTTCATATGGTTATGTGGTTAATTCCTGTAATGAGTTAGTGTTATATTCTCATTCATTCATCCATTCACTCAAGTCACAATTCCATTCACCAAAAAGGTTTTTTTGGGTATCTTCTAAATGCATTCACTGTTAGGCACTACTGGGTGATCAAAGATAAATTAAACTTGGTTCTTGGAGATCATAATTTCATTATTTAGTGGAGGAAAAAACATTCAACTACTAATACAAAGTAGATAAGATAAATGCTAACAGAATATTCCATAAAAAGGAGATAACTTCTGACTTGTTAACTCTGGAATGACCTTATGGAAGAGATGATATTTTAGCTGGCATTAAATAGTTTTTAAGTCTGGAGATTGGTGGTCCACAGTCCAGACCATTTTAGATTGTGCAAACACATGGACAAAGGCACAACCAAAGGACTTGTATGCATGCATATTAGCATAACCAATGGACACAGACACTGGGCCGGTGGGGGCTTGTCCTGGGGGGGTGGGAGTGGACGGGGGGGGGGGTCAATCGGGGAAAAAGGAGACATATGTAATACTTTAAACGATAAAAAAAATAAGTAAGGAGACTATTTGGCCAGAGCATAGGTTAAGTGGGGTGGATGTAGTGGGAAGGAAAGCCTAGAAAGTAATGTGTAGTCATTTTGTGGAGAACTACCAATGCTAGACTGGAGAAATTTTTGTTTGTTAGTTTTAAAGTAAATAGGATTTTTATTTTTCTGTAACATTCTATTTTGGAGCTCCTTTCCATCAGGTAACAAAAACTTATCTCAGCCAATTAACGATTTCTTGTGACTTTCCTTTATGAGGGGTTAAAGTCAGTGTAGCTAACCTAGTGCCATGGTTGGTGCTTAACAGCAATGTGAAAGGTGACTGTGCTGGGGTGGGGTGGGAGTGGAATTCAAACTCTCTGGTCTAACTAACAACTCCCATAGCCATTTCTTGTTAACTTATCTCATGGTTCCTTTCCTCTTTTCCTTTTCCTTTAGTTACAAGAGTAACTTTGATGCCATGTCTCAGATAGGGAATCTAGGTAAAGGTGCGTTATCTTCTGAAACATGCCATGTAAACATTTCATCCCAAAGGAAGATGGAAAAGTGTGCATTTTACGCTGATACAAGGGAGTGCTCACAGATGTTTCAATATGGGAAGTATGTGATCAAAGGTATGTTTTATGAAAATGATGGGGAAGAAATTGCAGATTTAGAAGGGAGAAAAACTGGAGGTAAGGAGATCAGTCAGAATACTCTTTCATTAGAAAATATGTATGTAATCAGGGCTTGAACTAAGGTTATGAAGGTGGAAGAGGAGATGAGAAGAGTTGGATGACATACACATAGCCAGGAATGAGAGAATTGGGCAACTGATTCATTAGTACAGAGAATCATAGAGAGGCAGAAATTAAACATTACTCCAGGGATTCAAGGCTCAGCAAATGGATGAATGACGTAGTAGATATAGTAGGAGAGAATTTGGAAAGAATAAAATAATTTTGGGAATGTGAAATTAGAAGTGGCTGAGAGGACATATTACACAAAGCTGTCTAGCAAGCAGCTGAAAACACTGAACTAGATCTAAAATAGAGCCAAATGTGGGAGATACTGACAGTTAAAGGTACAAGAAAAACAACGCGTTCATAAGAAAAAAGTAAGTATAGTGAGAAGATAGCTGAGGACAAAGCTCTGACAATGCTTGTGTTTAGGAGCCAAATAGAAGAAGAGTAGTTGCGTGGCCAGGCATAAATGGAGAAAGTAATGTTCCAGACACATCTCTAATAAGACTTTTAGCAATAACAGAGTTACAATATTATGCTCTATTTCTGTGCTGCCTAATTGGGTAGCCATTAGACACATGTGGCTATTGGGCATTTAAAATGTGGCTAGTGCAAAAGAGACAGAATTTGCAATTTTATTTAATTTTAATTAACTTAAATTTACATTTCAATTGCCACATGCAGCTAGTAGTTACCACATTAGACAGTAGTACAGGTCTAGAGAATTATACTAAAGTCTATTCAAAATAGGAAGACATTTAGCAAGCATTTCAAACAATTAACATTAAAAGCAATATCTGGGAAGAAAACGAAGGGATATAGTTCTCAGGTATTAACCATATGCTTCTTTTTTTTTCTTCCAGCAAAGAGCAAATTCCAGTATATTATGACATCTATAGTAGCAGCACAGTACAATGAAACCAGTTCTCTCTGGAAGGATAATAGATAGTAAAGAGTCACAAAAAGATACTCAAAGCACCTACTACATAGCTTTGTGGGCATAGAGAAAACAGTGCCAGGGAGAAAACATTTGCAATGGATAAAAGGTATCAGTCCAAACTAAATTTATATTCATTAAAGACTGAAAGCTGTCTGAGTATCCTGAGTGCAAAGAAGAATAACCATGGTGAATAGATAGGCGTCAGCAGTCTTCTTGAATATGAAATAAAAATGCAATTGTTTAACAAGCTAGAAGTAGAATCACCCCACAAAGACTTCCTTGGCAATTCCTTCACCATTTTGACAGCCTCAATGAACATAAACTTGTTAGTGGTCATGCTGTTTTGGGAATGAGAGGAGCAAGGCTCATGGTATCTACTGAAATTAAAAAAACAACACCACACATTTTTTAAAAAAGAATAAGCTTAAGATTTTAATTAAGTTAAATAAGGTTATGAATTGTAACAAAATGAGCAATCCTACCTAATAAAATAGTAATATGCAAATTGACCACACCTTTGCTACGCCAAAGCCACGCCCACCAGCCAATCAGGGCGAGTATGCAAATTACCCAACAAAGATGGCGGTTAATTTGCATACGCTGAGGGAGGGAGGAGTGAAGACTGAAGACAACTTAGAAGGAAGACGGAGGAAAAGCAGAAAGCAAGATGGCTGCCAGAGGGAAAGCCGGGGCGGGGCGGGGTGGGGCAGGGCGGAGTGGGGCAGAGCGGGGTGGGTGGCAGCGGCGCGTGGGTGCAGGCGCGGCGGCCGCAGCGGCCGCTTGCAGGATTTTTCCTGCAAATGGGCTACTAGTAAATAAAGAATTGGATGAGAATGTGGGTGGGCATGACCTTAGAGACCTGTAGTCTTTGTGTCTGTGAACATATTCACATTGTTCTGTACCTTGCATCACATCCCTGTTCAGAATTCTACTTCAGCTCTCCCCCAGAAAGTCATCTAAACTGAAGCACCCATTTAGCTCTAATCACTCGTCTTTCAGTTGAAAATTAAAGATTTATATCCCAATAGTCGAATGGGTGTGGAAACTAATCTTTTAGTACGTAGAGACTTGTGGGGTGCGGGCAGAAGTGAGGCTGATTGATTTTTCAACATCCAAATGGCTCTCTAACATATCCAAAACCACTGAGGCTTTTCAAAATTGAACTGTGAAAAGGGATAAAAAGTAAAAATGTCAATTCAAGGTACAAATGGCAAGAAAACTCATTAGAGTGAGCCTGTGATCCCTGTAACTTTAATAGCTTTGTTTTAACGACCTAAAGAGGCAGTGAGCTAATCCCCATTATGAACTAAATTTGTTTATTCTGCCTGTCTTGAGTTAAGACTTAAATGGTTTTGAATGGCCCATCTGATAACTAACTGTACATATTTTATGTTTCCATCCATTATCTATTTGTTAGTCTTAGTCTCTCCCATTAGACTGCCAATATTTTGGGAAAGAAGAAACTCTATATTCAGCAGCACTGTCTCTTTAATTTCTCAAGGTGCCCTATACACTCTCTAAATATAATCTGAATTTATCAGTTATGATTTTTTATTCAACTCTCTATTTCACATTCCATAATAAACATTTTACATTGGTTTTACAGATGAGATATAAAAATGAAACCTGTAAAGCCATATTTTTTATTTTATTTTATTTTTTAAAATTTCTTTATTAAGGTGTTACATATGAGTCCCTATTCCCACATTACCCCCCATCCCCCCCAACTCATGCCCTCACCCCCTGTTGTCTGTGTCCATTGGTTAGGTAAAGCCATATTTTTTTTAAAACCAAACTTTTAATTTCTGAATAAATTAGTATAGTACATTTAGTTTCTTCACACTTTGATTTTGTACAAAAATAAACTGAGTTTCACAGTTTTAAAATAATTTTAAATGTGAGTTTTCTTTTAAACGTAATCTATATGATCTCAGCAGATATTTTCAACAAAATAATTGGAACTTTCTCTGCATGAAGATTCATATTATGTAAAAGATATCAATAATTTTATATGCATACAACGAAACTAACAGTTCTTTGTAATCAAAAAACCCTCTCTAGCTGTTCTTCAGATATTCACGGTATTTATTATAATGACCATCTAATATATTACAAGGGAAAGAAAATCTGTATAGCATATGATTGTCTATCCACTATGCTGTACACCTGAAACGAATACAAAATAATATTGAAATGTCAACTGTGTTGAAAAATAAAATTTAAAAAAGAAAGCCTATGCGCAGCCGGTGTGGTTCAGTGGTTGAGCTGCGACCTATGAACCAAAAGGTCACCAGTTCGATTCCTGGTCAGTGCACGTGTCAGGGTTGCAGGCTCGATCCCCAGTAGTGGGTATGCAGGAGGCAGCCAATCGATGTTGATGTTTCTCTCTCATCAATGTTTTTATCTCTCTATTCCTCTCCCTTCCTCTCTAAAATAAATAAAAACACATTTAAAACAAATTTTTAAAGAAAACTTATAGGGTCTAAGTGATGGGAGACAATTTTTCCCTTGTGACAAATTCAAATAAAGAGTTTAAGCAAAGATAAATACCATGTCCTGTTATAAATAAAAATGTAAACTAAACATTAATTCTTCAATTCAAAATCATCCACTTGGCTGCCAGACAATAAATAGAAATTATAGTATATTTGAAGCAAATTTCAAGTAGTAGTTAAAAATTCCTCACCCCATATATCTTAGTCCCTTTTATCTATTTAGATTGCATTTTCTTGGACAAAAATGGAACAATTTTTCTCAGTAACTGCAACATTTAAAAAGTGCCATTTATATGAAAAGATACTTAAATGATAATAGTTAATTGTCCAAATAAAAGTACTAGCTTAAATCTAGGCTTAATTTGGTCTACCTTCAAAAGAAATATTACACAGAATCAGTACCACTTAGGGCAGTGATGGGCAACCTTTTGAGCTTGGTGTGTCAAACTTCGCCAAAAAACTGAGCATAACTCGGGTAGTGTGTCACTTTGAGGAAAAAACTAACTCCAAGACTCTAGTCGCAAATGTTTCATCCTCAGGAGCAGCAAATGTTTCATCCTTGGCATGCGGCCGCGTGTCATCAGAAATGGCTATGAGTGTCAGTGCTGACACGCGTGTCATAGGTTCGCCATCACTGACTTAGGGGTTCTTAGTAGTAATACTGAGTGATTATGAGGCAGAATTTTAGGCTCTGAAAAAATTCTAGAGGTCTTCCCCACTACCACCAAACCTACCGTCCATATTCCAGTAAGTTATACTTAAAATACCAAGAGACACATACACATGCATATAAATATGCTATTGAGATTCTTCAAACTTAATCTTTACCAAGTTTTTTTTTTACATTTAAAATTTTCCACATAATTTAATTTGATTGCCTCTTTCCTTATATTCAAATAAACATTGCTGTCCTTAACATTCTAATATAATGCTATACTAGAATTCTTAATGGATTCATAGTTGTGGCAAACTTTTATTATGATTTCTAAATATATACTTCCTTTTTTAAAGGTAAAAGTAAACTTCCTTGAGCCACTAAAATCTACCATGATTATGTGATTTACGTTGTCCAATGAAATGTGAGCAGAAGTGCTGTCTCATTTCTATGCAGAAACTTTAAGAAGCAGTGCATAATTCACCATGCTCTTTTCCCTCTGCCATGATGACCAGCAGTGTTCAATAAAAGATTGTTCTGGAACATTCACCCCTTTCCCCCCAATGTAATCCTAGTATCTGATAGCATACAAAAGAGAACTAAGTATGTGATGGACATGCTTGCTTGCTTTAGAATATGAACACCTTTCTAAACAGGATGGGTGTCTTCTGATGCAATGAGTTCTCTATTAAATTTCAATGGAAGTGATTTCAGGATGTGTCACTTAGGAAATGGCAAGGGAGGTCACCTTTAATTCCATTTTCATTTCAGAAAGGAGCACATTCATTTAAAGTAAGTAGCTAACTTTAGACTTTGAAATGCTGAAAGCCAGAAGCATAAAAATAAATGTATTTAATAAAATATTATAATAGCCATGACAGAAGTCTACATAAAAAAAGAGGCTGTTCTGGGCTCTGAAGTGAAGAGTATACAGAGTAGAGCTATAGTAACCCAGGATGGACATGAAGCATGAGCACTGAACATGAGTTTTATTATAAGCCCCTAATATTTTCAGGTTGTTTTATTACTGCAGCATAATATAACTTACTTTAACTGATACAATCCTACACCAAATAAAAGCAGAAAAAAATAGAACACACATGCAAATGAAGACCTAACCAATGCAGAGGTTATTTAATACAATAACTATTCCATGAATTTTACATGCTGTATCTCTTCATTCTAGGAATTATGAGTTCTACCTTTTAGAGGTGCTTTATCACTCCTCACACATTATAATTTACAATCAATCTCAGATTGCATTCTGCTACACTGATGCAAATCTAGTCTTTTCCCATCTTGTATTTGTAGATAATTTTGCCTCATTTTATAAGAATAATTTATGCTTATTTGTCCTAATTACTTAAATCTGCCTGGTTCTTTAACATGCCTCTGTTAATTAAAATTTCAACCCATTATTTCACTTGTATTAGGGTGCATCTGAATTACCTAACTGATATCTGTGGTCATCCTAACCCAACTCAAGGGGCCTGTGTTATTAAAAACTTACTTTGTCAGCAGAGGAAAAGTGCCTTAGAAAATTAGTGCCTATAATTAGTAACTATATTTTCTTTGGTTTGTCATCTTATCCTTGATAATAAAAGGCTAATATGCAAATTGTCCCATCGACCAGGAGTTCCACCAGGAGTTCAACCAGGGGGTGGGGCCAGCAGGCCAACCACCTGCGGCCCCTCCCCCTGCCCCCCATCCCCGATTGCCGGACCCCACCAGTGCACGAATTCTTGCACCGGGCCTCTAGTGTAGGTAAAAAAAATCTATATTTTGATTTAATGATATAATACACATAAAGCATAATATGAGTTATAATAAATGTTAAACTATAAATTATCATTATTCCTTCTTGTTTTACTAACTCTAGTTCCTGCCCCTGTCTGTTGACACCACATTAGTTTCTAGCACTGTTTTTTTCCCTTATTACAAATGCACAATGACCATTTTTATTAATAATATATTTGATGTTTCAAAGAAAAAGTCTAATACTCTTGGATATGCATTTATAGCACGGACTATAAACAACTGATAACTACAGTTGTACATTCTCAATTTTAGTCTTCTTTATAAACGAAGGAGATATGACTTATAAGTAGTTGAGTCTCCTGATCCACAATTCTTAAACATTCAGCCTATGGTGAATATGAGGAATATGTATTTTTTGTTTGTTTGTTTTGTTAATCCTCACCCAAGGATATTTTTTTCCATTGATTTTTTAGAGAAAGTGTAAGGGAAGGGGAGAGACAGAGAAAGAGAAATATCAATGTGAGAGAGACACATCGACTGAACTGGGGATTGATCCTGCAACCTAGGTATGCTCCCTTGACCAAAGCTGAATCTGCAATGACCCTTCAGTCCGAGGGTCAATGCTCTAACCACTGAGAAAACAGGTTAGGGTGGGAATATGTATTTTTAACAAGCTTCCCCAGATGAATCATGGTTTGGGAAACACTGTCCTTGATCACATACATCTTCTTCCTACCTCACACTCATGTCATACTAAATCATTAAAGTATAAGTACAGCACAGTGGTCATCAACTTTGGCTCCATAATAGAATCAATTGAAGCATCAATTAAAAAACACTGTTTCCAAGCCCTAATGCAGAGAATCTAATTTAATAGGTCTTGGATGGGGCCCAGATATCAGTGTTTTTAAAAATCTCTTTACTTGATTCTAATGTGAAGCCAAACTTGATGAGCAATGAGCATAAAAATATGACCAACCACATCAAAGCACCTGCATTTAAGTGCTGGCCATGCAACTTATTATGTCATTTTCTCTCTCTGAAATTCTATTTACTCACAAAATTGAGATAATGACATAGAGTCTACCTAATTCACATGATTATTGTGAGGAATAAATCTGATAATATGTTGTAAAAGCACTTTGCCAACCTCAAAATAATGATATTATTCCTGCTTATTAATCTTTATACAGCCCCCTTTTTTGCTAATTATTTTAAATGTCATAAGTAATAAAGTTAATCCAGATGATATGGTTTGAGGGAGGGGCTACAAAGGTAAACAGAATAGCCCAGAGCAGAATATGTTTCCATTCTACAAGGCAGTTCACAATCCTTTTGGGGAGACAATGTAGATAGTTTAAAGGAGAAGAAACTGGAAGCCTAGTGTGGTATTGAGTGGGGTGAGGAGGGCTGTGGAAAACAGTGATATATTAAATAGGAAATCAATAGTTATGGTATTAATAACTGCTGAAAACACTAGGCTAGACATTTAAAAAGGCATCAAAGACTTTGGGGATAGCACTTAAATGGGAGCAAGATATATAAGAATATATTTACAGAACAAGAACTAAAAAAGATACCCTAATCAAACCTTTTGATTCCTTATGTACTTTGATAATTCCCACTCTGGTACTGTGTAGTTCTATAGCACCATATCCTAAATTACTTTATGGCTCAGGATTCCAATTTGGTAGATCAAAATTGAAAAATTTTAAGCTACAACAAAAGCATTCTAAATGATTCTCAGAAATGAATACATGGATTTATTTGGGGAGGGTAGGAAGCAGATTGGACAGTAATGAGAACCTCTTTTTTAAAATCCTTACCCGAGGATATGTTTTTATTGATTTTAGAGAAAAGAGAAAGTGAGAGAGAAATAAAGAGAGAGAAAGAAACATTGATGTGAGAAACATAGATGGGTTGCCTCACATACACACCCCAACAGGGGATCAAACCCATGAACTTTTTGGTGTACAGGATGATGATCCAACCAACCAAGCCACTGGCCATCATAATGGAAACCTTTTCAAGCTCCAAAACCAGTCCCCTCCCCTCTGAGCCTCTGGTCTTCTAGTTCTCTACCGTGATTTCTTTCTCCTCCCCTCCCCAATTCACCTGTTTCACAGCAGAGACTGGTACTGTCACCACCGATTTCCCCCAACTCATATCCCTGTAATTTCAAGAATTAATAGGAGAAGGAATAGGAAGAATCAGCCTTAAAGTTTAAATGACTAATTTTGTATATGTAACAATCATGATATACCTGGATGTCATCAACTTTGAAAAATGAGAATTTTCTGTTTACTTCTCTTTTAGGTCTTCATCAGCATCAAAATGAGTTACAGCAGCTAAATTTAAAATCTGGTGATTTTTATAGCTGCTTAGGCATTCAAACTGCTGCATTATGTTGTTAGGTTCAAGTATACGAAGGAAACATGGTCTCCCACTGATATGTTGTTGGAAAAAACGTATTCTAAGAGCTTTTCAGGTAATTATGCCTATTCTTTACAATACTATGCTAAAACTTGCGAAGTGGACGTCTACTTAATGTTAGTTACAGTGTGGAATCATATGCCAAATAAGAACTTTTTCATAATATGTTACACTAAAATCCATTGGTCTAAAAAATAAATTCAATAACCTTTTTTTTGAGTGAACTTTTAAGGGGAAAATGAGTCATTTCGTTCTTTCAACTAACTCATATTTTCCAGACACTGGAAACATAGTAGTGCATGGAGCAGATACCTGCCTTCACCAAGTCTCCAACAGCTTAAAGTTTCTTAAATGGATTGGTCTTACTTCTGGTTCAATTCTTTACAAAAGAAAAAGTACAGTATATTGGAAATGGGAGCATATCAGGGACTCTTTTAAATTTATTTTATCATCCTAAGAGTTAACAATCACCTAACCCAGCTTTCTACATCTGTTTCCATATAGGTAATATAGCAATAATGTATAAGTTCTTCTATCTTTTTAGGGTCTTTGTGAGAAAATTTTAAAAACCTCTTGAAAGGTGAACTGCACAAAACATTAATTCAAATCCTGCCATTTGATTGTTAACTCTTAGGGGGCTAAAATAAATTTCAAAAGAGTCCCTGATATGCTACCATTTCCAATATACTGTACTTTTTCTTTTGTAAAGAACAGAACCAAAAGTAAGACCAATCCATTTAAGAAACTATATGCTGTTGGAGACTTGGTGAAGGCAGGTGTCTGCTCCATGCACTGCTATGTCAAGTGAAACCACTATATCAAGTGAAAAATGTATGCAGAATGACACTATTCATACTAATTTCAAGGACAAGTATAATTAAATAAGATGTTTGAACAAGTATATGAAACTATTTTAATAACAACAACAAAAAGAAATAATGAACCCCCTACAAAGAGGCAGGGTGGCGAGATGAAGGAGGAACGCAACTGTGAGTAAAACAATATTCATAATGTTTTGTTATTAAATTAGATGGCAGATTCATGAGTATTATCATGCTTCATAACATGCATTCTTTTGTATATATATATAAAATATTACATAAATTTAAAATATATATACTGAACAAAACAGGTCTGAGCAATAGCATCCTGCCATTTGCTAGATAAACTTTAAAAAATATATTTTTATTGATTTTTAGAGAGAGGAGGGGATAGAGATAGAAACATCATAAACTGATGATCAAAAATAGATCCAGAGACAGAGAAGCATCGATCAGACTGTCAAACCTCAGAGGGAAGGTAGGGGAGGGTGGGGGTAAGGGGGAGAGATCAACCAAAGGACTTGTATGTATGCATATAAGCCTAACCAATGGACACAGACAACAGGGGGGTGAGGGCATGAGTGGGGGTGGGTGGGAGGGCAATGGGGGGATAAGGACACATATGTAATACCTTAATCAATAAAGAAAAAAATGTAAAAAAAAAAAAAGAGAAACATCCACCGGCTGCCTCCTGCACGCTCCCCTACTGGGGATCAGGCCTGCAACCCGAACCAGGAATCAAACCCATAACATCTTGGTTCATGGGTCAATGCTCAACCACTGAGCAACACTGACCGGGCTAAATAAACATTTCGGTTAGTACTGTACAGTATGCCACACATCTAGTTCTTCTGTTACTACTAATGGTAATGCTATCTATATCTTTTAAAGTGTTTTGGCAGGATGCTCAGATAACATACAATATAGTCTAGGTTTGTAAAAGAATAAACCTATGAAAATAATATATTTCAGCATTTTCATATAATATACAGTAAAATTTTTAGTTTTTGTTCATAAGTCAGGCCAGTGACAGAAAACTGGAAAAATAATAAATTATTATATCTCAATGTTCAAATAGTGCTTTTCTAAAATCTTAATTAGCATGCAATAATTTCATCATTCTTATTTTCCTTTTCATTTTGAGCCTTCATAAAATTGGCAGCTACCAATAATCATTTTAGTATCTTTTATATCAAGAATGAGAATTTCTCTCTGTGTGTATGTGTTTGTATCTATTCTGATTATAATGCTATATGCTAGGCCTTTGGAGAAACATAGGCATACACATATAACATAATGTCAGCTTTGCAAATTCTACATATTTTTGTTTTATATTTGTCTTCAGAAAAAAGTGTTCATGTTATCTGGGTACTATGCCTAATAGTTGATATCTAATTTCTGATTTACCATATTAAGATTATATAGAAAAGTTTTAAAATATATTGGTTTTACTTCTTCATGATCAACTAAAAGAGCTGAAGAAAACAAAGGATTAAGTATCTGAGCTATATATATATATATATATATATATATATATATATATATATATATATATATATATATATAGTGTGTGTGTGTGTGTGTGTGTGTGTGTGTTTAAATACAAAGTGAAAAACAGTATCACCTTTCATATTGTCTTCAACAGGTATGCTAAGTAATATCATTCATATTGTTTAAAATTACATATATAGCTTGTCCTGGTTTTTGGTCTGAAATGCCCCAGTTTCAATCCCAAGAGTCCAGGCCAATTTTCAGGTCACCTAGAATGTCTGGTTCAGGAAAGTTTAAACACTAATTCTCAGAATATAGAAAAAATAGTATTTAAAATTGTGTTTCAGATGAATCAGAGACTATCCTGGCTGGGCTTTTATGTTTTAATATTACACGAACCATAAAATATGTGTTCTGCCTACCCTAGTATATTTATATGTATATTTTAGAACTTTACATATATTTAACTACCACTTGAATCTTAATATCCCTTTTAGAACACACATTTTGTATGACTAACTATTATGTACTGGCCTTTTGCTTTTACACATTTTGAGTTCTCCATTTTCAACTCTAGGTTATTTGAATATGTAAATAGGGACAGCAAGTTAGTAGGTAATCAAAATGAATATCTGCATTACATTTAAACATGAATGTTTCAAAATATCTTCCAGAACACGCAGCACAATCATCCATTTGCATTAAAACCTAAAGAACACCCAAAATTCAACCAAAATCCCTTTAAAAAAGTAAGTTATTCTAGAAATACGTTAATCTTCATTGCCACTAACTACCAAAAGTAAGCGGAGTATCACTCCTTTAAATTTTTTTGTGGAGTAAAAAACTGAGTTTAGTTTCCAAAGGCATTTTTGCTATATAAGTTAACTAAACTTGCCATTTACTAAACAACCACAAAATGCCAGGTTAACAGCAAGAACAATCACGATATTCACAGCAGTAAAATTTTTAAAGATTATGGAATAATAATGAAAATTACCATATTCAAAATACATATGTATATATACATGAAAATAGGCTGAAATAAAATAGGCAAAATGATATCAGGGTTTTTCTTTGGGTGGAAGAAATATAAGCAAGTTTCTTTTTTCTTTTCATTACTCTAAATTTTCCAATAAAACAGGTGGTCTTACTTTTATAATTTAACAGTAGAAAATAATTAGGGGAGTCTAGAATGGGCTGCATACAAACCTTCATACTGATGCATACAATAAACCAGGACCATAAACTACCTTTCAACATCTAAATTAACTTTAATTTCTTGGTGATAATTCTCTCAGTTACGATTTTTTTGAACAGCAAATGCTATTTCTTCAAATTTTAGATTGTGGGGAAGCAAAGTGTTGACTATGCAGTAGGCAAAAATTACAGACTTAAAATAGATTGATGTTTTGGAAATGTCTCTAGGATTTCTTTTTTTCTTTGCATTTATTCTCAAAAGTTATTTTACAAAATCTTATCTGAGGAGACTACTGATCTTCCCCCACTCCTCCCGCTGACTTTCAGCTGGAAATAGTAAGGGAAAGTAATGTGTTTTGAACACTATTCAGAAAACCAGTGATATGCAAAAATGTATATACAGGGTTGAAAAATGAGCAAACCCATAAGGAAACAAAAAGAAATTTTCATTCATACAATTGAGAGGAGACTCTTTCAGGTAAAATTATATTGTCAGAACTTGAATTTTAAAAGGAAGTTTTTTTCACTCTGTATTTAACATTTCGAGTCTGATTTTACATGTTTCACATGTTGACATTTTTCTCTCAGCATGTGATTCAGATTTCACTGTATATGCAGCTGAAGAAAATTAACACCAAATACAAAGAGAAAAATAATTTGTACATCTATCATTTAGAACAAAGTTGCTATTCTAATTTATTTTGCCTAGTCTCTATTTCTCTCATTTTATAAAGAATATTACTTTTTTATTTATTTTCCTCTTCAAATTAAAAAATATCCTCACCAGAGGATATTTCCCATTGATTTATTTTAAGAGAGAGTGGAAGGGAGAGGGAGAGACAGAGAAACATCTATGTGAGAGAGACACATCGAATGGTTGCCTCCCACATGCACCCCGACAAGAGCTGGGGATTAAGCCTGCAACTGAGGTACGTACCCTTGACCAGAATTGAACCTGGGACCCTTCAGTCCACAGGCCGATGCTCTATCTACTGAGTCAAACTGGATAGGTCTCCTCTTCACATTTGTGAACTTCTGAAATAATTCTGATTTTATTCTCCAATAATGTATAGAATTCTGTTTGTAGATGCCACAGGCAATTACATGGTTTGTTCAAGGTGAAATAATCATGAAGCAAGAGGGCTAAGAATAAAGTCTTTTAATACTCTATCCACACCCTCTTTCCCTTGCTCCAAGTGTTCTAAGTTTTACCAAAGTTTCACCTTGCAAACCATACTTTTGTGCCCGTATCTTAACCGGTGACAATATAATTAATCACTTTTGTGTTTGAAGTGGAAAATATAAAAATGGTACAGAAGGAATACTTTCAGGTGAAGCTAATACCCATTAGGGTAGGCATCTTGGCAATTATTTCAATGCTGACAGGAAATGCGTGGGTACCTGTCTCATTTTTCTGATGTAATTGCTGACAGTACTCTAAGTGAAGCTTCAGTTCTTTGGTAGAATTCTTTCCTTTAAAGATTTTAAAACCAGTTTCCAATTTTTTTCCTCAAATGCATTATTATACACAATCTTATATGGGGAAGAAGGTGTTGGGGGGATCACTTTAAAAGACTTCAAGTATAACTATCTAAACCCATCACAACTGGAAATAAGTAAAACAGAGGAGATTAAATATTTATCAGGGTTTTTCCAAATAGACTTTGTTAAAAGAAATTTACATTATCTTTCCCATTTAACACTAGCATTACTTTAGATCTAAGTAGCCAATATCAAGAAGCACTTTCCACTTATTCCACAGTACCACCCCCTTCTGAGTTAAGATTGGAAAAATGCTATTTGTGACAGTTTATTTTTAGATATTGATCATCTCATCTTGCTGCAAAGGGAATAAAATAATTAAAGTTGAGTGAAGAATAATTTGAAGTACAACATATTTCAAAGCATAACTATCATAACTGTTCAGATGAGATTTCTTGAAAGCCTGGTAATAAATGCATGCCCTAGATATCTACACTTTGCTAATTCAAATTGGCCTCTTTTGCTGGCAACTTAAGTTTAATTCCCATCTTCAGATACTGCATATAATTCAGATAATGCAGTGATTAGTGTGTGTGTAATGGTTGAAAGAGACAATCAGATGGGCATTGACTGTCAACTACACAATTTATTTTAAAATACAGTATTTGTCTATGCTGTGCTGTTTTATCAAAGTAGTATTTCTTCAATATACATAGCACTCATTTTTTTTCTGATAACTCAAATTCATTTTAGAAAATTTGGAAAATACAAAATAGAGTCTAAATAAAAGAAAATCATCCATAGTTTCATTATCAAGAAACAAACACAACTATTATATTTCATTATTTATCAATCATCATTCTTATATATTTTTTTTCATTTCAAAAATTTAATAGACTTCATTTTTGGAGAACTTTTAGTTTCACATCAAAATTGATAAAGTACCAAGATTTCCCATATACCCCTTGTCCCTCACACATGCATATCCTCTTTCCTATTGATAGGAAGCAACAGACCATAGAGCCCAGAAAAACTTGGTACCAAAGACAGGACACCATATAACAGTAGAAAAATAACAGATTATTTAAGAGATGATTTACAAACATTAATATATCATGCCTATATTTAAGTTTCCTCTAAAAGACATGCTTTGTTGGCATTATATATTTGCATAGTGTTTCAGATGTTTTGTTCACTTCATTCTAGCATTGGAAAGTGCTTATGAAGATCAAAACTCTCATTTTAACTAATGAACAAACTGAGATGTAAAGTAGTATCTCTAGATATCACTGGGGTTCCTTACATGAACACCAGAGGTAGAACTGTAGCTTTTACACTGGAGATGAAATAAAAATGAATAAACAATTCAAGCATTTAATTCCAAATATTTCTTGTAAGAGTACAAACAACATGTGCTAACCACAGGGGATAATTGAGACTCAGGTCAATTTATATTAACAAGTTTGTATTGAGAACTTACTATATATGAAAACGAGCAAGACATTGTTGCTATTTTCAAGGAGTTCATAATCTAAGGGAAGTCAGATCATTATTATTCACAGCAGAATATAACTGCTATAGACGAGATGTGAAATGCTATGTAAAGTAAGTTAAGTGATTTCTGCCTCTGCCCAAAAAATTATAGCTAATAAGTCAACAAAAGGGACAAAATAGAATCATAAAAATAATGTAAAAGTATAGAGAAAAAAGAAAAAAACAAGAACATAGGGGAAACAGAAGACAAAGAAAAAGGTGGTGTATTTAATTTAATCCCAATCATGTCAATAATTACAGTAAATACAAATGGTCCAAGTAGGGGGAAGGTACAAACAGTTGTGTAAAAGTTTCATGCATGAGATGCATTTCCTAGAGGCCTTTAAAGATGGGACATAATTTTAACAGGAAGAGATAAAAAAAACAAACCACATTGGGCATGTTCTGAGGAGGTCCTACAACGTAAAATGATGAAATGCAAAATCTATTTTATGAACAATAAGTCATTGACATGAGCTAGTGTACAATTGAGATACATGGAGTACTGAAAAATAAAACTGAAATTACGTTAGGACCATAATTGGAGCCCAAGAGAGAAGTTTGCAATCAAATTGGAAATTAGTGGAAAATTGCTGGAAGTGACAAAATTGGAGCTGGGTTTTGAATAGTCTGAAAGTGATCAATGCTATAGTAGATTAAATCAGGATATAATGAAGACACACTTTGCTAAGAGAAACTTCATCTAATATCTGTTTAAGGTACAACAAGAAAGACCTAGTTAAAGTAGATAAATTAATATACCAAGTCAGGTAGAAGTTGGGATGGAGTGAGCAAGACAAGAACCAAGAACACCCATGTATAGAGGTTTTTATTTGAAGCATCTTAAAGGTGACACGTGAAACAGGATATGTGATGGAAAAATGAGAATGAAATAGAAGGAACTGTGATAAATATTATGAGCTACTAAGCTTTAAAAAACCAGAAATAGCTAATGTTAGAGCAAAATGAACTAAGAATGTCAAGGCATCCTGTTCGCAACAGAGTATATAGTGGGTGGAGGATACAGAGGTCCTTTTACATCCTGAGTATATTTGGTGTATTTTAATTAATTGAAGTAATTTAATGTTTTGTCAAGAAGGAATGTACTTAAAAGTTCTCCTCTAAAATCATTTTTCTATTCTATCCAATGGTTCCTGTCCTGTAAATAGCAAAATTTAAACCCATTATGCCTTGAAGATAAGGTTAAGTCAAATAGTGCAGCAATTAAAAGGTCCTGTTGAGAGCACTCACAAACCTCTGTGGAAATAGCAGAATGGCATATTTTTTCCATGAAGTAGTTGCCAATATATGTTCATACATTCTGGAGACAAATAAAAACTGAATCACTTGTTGCTTTTATGGTAGGTTTTTAAATACCGAAATGGGTGGGTTAGTCATATCTGACACAAATTGCACTTCCACCACTGCACGTTTCTCTACAGGAAATCTTAACTCACTGACAATCATTTCAGCTATTAATCTCAATGTAACTTCTGAAGGTGAGAGTTACATTGGTCTGTTCTGGAATCTGTGAGTTTTAAATATAAAAAAACTCCATTTCTTATTTTTAAAAACTTTTTATTGACTTGGAGTGACATTGGTTAATTCCACTTCTGACCTCAGTCTATACATAAAAGTTAAAAGAAAGGTAAATTTTCCACAAGGTAATTTTGTTTAAGCCCTCTTGATATGGGAAAACGTTAGATATGTATGAATTAAATGAAAATGAATACACTTGAGTACTCTCCTTAAGATTTTTGAGAAATATAATCTTCATTGCCATTATTTCTTTTTTATTTTTAAAATTTATCTATATTATTGAAAGTTATTACAGATGCCCCTTTTCTTTTCCCTATTGACCCCCTCCATTCTGCACCCATCATACCCCCAGGCCTTCACCACACTATTGACTGTGTCTATAGGATATGCATATATTCATATGAGTACTTTGGTTATCATAGTTGCCATTTCAATTTGCACTCTTGGTATATAAGGTAACAAAGAGTTAGCCAATTATTTAAAAGTAAACCTAAAACTGGCCAATCAGATCCAGATGTTTGGAAGAGACATGAGGAAAACACCCACTTTCTGTCATAATTATGCTTCGAAATGAAGTTATTTTGGAAGTTTGACATGAAACGGATTGCATTCTCATAGAACTGACAAGTATGAGATTCTCAGGTATGAAATGTTGAAAAAATAAACATTTTTACTGTTGACACTGTTATAGATGTCCCCATTTCCTCCCCCTTTCCCCACCTCCATCTAATCCTCACCCCCCTTCCTCTGAACTTCACCCCACTGTTGTCTGTATCCATGGCTGTAAATAAATATTCTTTGGCACTCCCATTTAATTCCATGATATTTCAATTGTCTTGGGTCTCATCCTACCTAATAAAACAGTAATAAGCTAATTGACCGTACCTTCACTATGCCCACAGACAATCAGGGTGCTATGCAAATTAACCCAGTAAAGATGGCGGCCCACACACGCTGTCCCGCCCCCCATTGCCGTGGGAACCGGGGCCGGTGGGAGGCGCTGGGGCATCCTGCCACTCCCATTGCTGCTGCTGCCCGGGGCCAAGCCCCAACCCTGAAAGAAGGTGGAAGGCAGTGGCCAGAGCCAAGGCCTGGGTCCCCAGTGCCGGCGGAAAACTGGTGCAGGCAGCCAGGTGAATGAAGGTCTATTGCACGAATCTTCGTGCAACGGGCTTCTAGTCTATATATATAAAAGCCTAAGCAACTTGCTGACAGGTAGCTATGACGCTCACTGACTACCAGGGGGAAGATGCTCAATGCAGGAGCTGCCCCCTGGTGGTCAGTGCACTCCCACAGCAGGAGCACTGCTCAGCTGACCGGCACCAGACTGCTGGGCTCATGGCTGGTGAGTGCAACTGCAGAAGAGCAAGCCTCTCCCGTCTCCGCAGCAATGCTACCAGTGGCTGGCTCAGTGAGCCAGATTGAGTGGGAGTGGCATGGTGCCCAGCCTGGGCTCGGGCTCCTCCTTGGCTGTGCACTGGGCCTCTAGTGTATAAATAAAAAGCTGTAATAATACATATAATACAGTTATCACAGATACTGTTATGTAGCAGGTAAGTGTTAACAATATTGTATTATTATGAGTGTATATAGAATGCTGAGCACATACCCAATATTAAGAGAATATGAACAATTATCATCCTAATAATGTGTAATAAGTATCCTTAAATCGGAGGAAATGTCTTTCACAGTAAAATGGAAGAAACTAATATCTGTTATTCACAATGCAAATCTCTGGTCAATTTTAATGCCTTTAGAAAGCAGATTTTTAAAGAAATTTCACTGATTATACAGAACTAGAAGGAAAATTACCTATAGGTTATATTATTACCCTTTACCCCTGTGCACTAGAACAATGTATGAAGACCAGAGTCACCTATAACACTAGTGAACGTGCAATTCCCTGGGCTCTCCCATAGTACTTTGGGTTGCTTTCCAAAGTATCTGAATTTCTAACAAGTTTCCTTGTGATGAGAATGCTGCTTGTTAGCAGACCATACTGGACTACCACTGCCCTAAAACTGAGGGCCATGGGTCAAATGCATCATTTTGCCTATTTTTGTGAAATAAGTTTTAAAGGCACATAGCCACACCCATTCATTTACACACACACACACACACACACACACACACACACACACACACACACAGAGCTGCTTTTGCATTACAACAGCAGATCTGAGTGATTGCATCAGACATGGTAGCCTACACTTTATAGCCTACACCTAATAGCCTACAAAGCCATAAATACTTACTCTGGCCTTTTACAGAAAAGGTTTGCTGAACTTATTTTAAAATGCCACTCTTTTTCCTATTACACAGTTGAGATTTTTGAATTTCAGAAAGGAAATTTATTGATACAAAGTATGAAGACATGCAGTGACACTGTTAGGGTACGTTAAAGCTCATAAAATGTTCACCATCTTCATGCATGTCTCACAGCAATGAGTTGCCGACCTTCTCACTGCCATGATATAATCGTGATCAATGTCTGATGTATTCCAGAATTAAAAGTCACAAAATTACTATCCTTTTTGTATTGAATGACATCTTAAAACCTGCAGTTTCAGAGAAATGGTACAAATAAAATTGATACAATACAACATAAAATATACGGAAGCATTTAAATCTATATTAATAAAATTTCTTATTTGTTAGAGAAAATACAGGCAATAAGAGAAACTCTTAATTACCCCTGGTAATAAAGAACAGGGAGTCAAAGGATAAGTTAATTCACAAATTTCCCCAATAATCTTTGTATTGTTGTATTGCATCCTTTGCTTGCCCCGTTTCTGCATCATTGGATAGGTTAACAAATAGATAGCATTCCCACAGCAGCAAGAGGTTGACAGCAAGAGGTTTGCCTATATTCATACATAAAAAAAGCTGACAGCAAGAGTGGTGGCTGCGGGCCTCAGACCTCTCAAGTGTGTTTTTGTTTTTAGATTTAAAGAAATTTTTGTAGGATATACTGTATAGTAGCCAATTTACCTCTCTACCATTTCTCCATATCTTATGCCAGGCTTGGTTTGCACATTTTTATATTCGCTACTGCACTCCTGAAGGCATTTGATTTGCAGATACCTGACATAGATAATATTCCAAGTAAAAAAATCAGGTCATGTAAGTAGATCATGTAAGTGTTAAAGGCTATTGTGTACATTTGTTTGTATGTTTGCCTATATAAGTGAAACTAATAATTGTACTAATAAGGAAATAATGGTGTCCCGGAGCAAAAGTCTCAGATTGTTATTCAAATGGGACAATTTCATTTTCTGAAAGGCAATATAGTCAACCCCATGAAAAAGTGTGAAACTAATAACAGACTTACGATCTTATTATAATGGTGCCTCTAGAGGTTCAGTTTAATTTTACATCTTCCAGTAAATAAAATCCTTGTTTATTGGGCTATATGAATTATTTTCCAATGAATAATTACATATTTGGTTCCTTTAGAATCACTTGGTTTTTAATGAGAGACTCCTAAACCCATATCTTAACTCTTGGCAAATAGGAATACTTCACATTGCTAGAATATTAAAGAGCTAATAAATAAACAGAAGGAAAGTTTGTCGGCTAATACCTGTTGCACAATTGTTGTCAGTTCCAAGCAGAGCTGTATGACATTATTCCTTGTGACTGAATAGTCTGTGACAGCAGCGAACGGTGATCTATAAAGGAAAAAGGAAAAACTGTGATTCCAAAAATTCCAAGAAAGGTTCCAAAAATTATAATAGCCTAAAACAAGATTTTGAATAATGTGAAATAAATTGTTCATAATGATAAAACTATTTAGGACATTATTAAAAAAACTGAGAGAAATGCTTTGAAGAAAATTAAAGTCAAGTAATATAGTATTTGTTTTCCATAAAATTTCTCACTTTTTTAGATGCTAATATTTAGAAGTTCTTTGGTACTTCTTACAAGGTCTCTTTATTACATCTAAAACAAATCAACAAAAAAGGAGCACATTAGGCAAAGACAACATTTAATTTACTTTCAAATGAAGAAAGATTTTGAGTACAATACATCTTTGAGATATTCACAATTAAGAGTTAGCAATGATAGCTAATACTTACCAAGGACTTACTTTGTGCCAATTACTGTTCCAAATGCTTTACATGCACTAAATTATTTTCACAACAGCTTTATAAGATAGGCACTATTATTATTCCTATTTCAACTTTGATACATTTTGGTAGTTTATGTTTTTCAAGGACGTGGTCTACTTCATCTAAACTGTTAACTTTTGCATGAAAAGTTACTTGTAGTATTCCTTTATTATCCTTTTAATTTTTATTGACTTCTCTATTGTGTTTCTGTTTTTAGTTTCATTGATTTCTGCTCCTTTATCATTATTATTTGCTCCCTTGCTCTTGCTTTGGGATTATTGTGCTGTTATTTTACTATTTTCTTTAATTTTACTTTATTGTAAGAATAATTAACATGAGAACTATCCTCTTAACATTTTAAGTGTACATGATAGTATTGTTAACTATGAATACACTGCTCTACAACAGATCTCAGGAACATATTCATCTTGCTTAACTAAAACTTTATGCCAGTTGATGGACAAATATATTTTTTTCTATTTTCTTGAGATGGGAGCTTAGATAATTGATTTGAGATTTTTTTGATATAAGAATTTGCTGCTATAAATTTCCCTTCCAGTATTGTTTTAGCTGTGTGCCACAAAACCTATTTGTTCTAATTTCATTTTACTTAATGTATTTCTTCTTATTTCCCTTCTTCCTCTTTTATCCATATATTATTAAGAAGTGTGTTGTTTAATTTTTACTTAGATTCCATTATGGTTAAAGAACACATTCTGATTTCAATTCTTTTAAATGTATTAGAAGTTTGTTTTATGATGCAGGTCTGTATTAGTGAATGTTCTATAGGCACTTGAAAAGAATTTGTATTCTGTTTTTGGACAAAGTACTCTAAAAAATATCAATTATATCATGTTGCTGATGGTATTATCCAGCACTTCTAATTCTTGCTGACTTTCTGTCTAGTTTTATCATTTTTTTTGAGAGAATGGAGAAGTAGCCAACTATAATTGCGAATTTGTCTATTCTAGTTCTGTCAGTTTTCATTCCATGTTCTTAAAAGTTCTGTTGTTTGTTACCTACATCTTCCAAGCAATTTCTGTTTCTTCTTTTTTGAGTTGTCTAGTATATGATCATCTATTACATTTTTGTGGTTTTTGTTTTTAATTTTATATCACTTGTAAGTAGTTGTTTTTAATTTGAATGTAATATTCACATAATACACATTAACCCCCAGCTTCTCATATCTGTTACAAGTATTTTTCCCAGTTTGGCATCTGTCTTATATATTGTCATGTTTTTAAATTTCATGTAGTCAAAAGTCAAACAGTAAATTTATTTTAATTTTAATCCACATTTTAAGTATTTAATAAGTCTTTCTACATCTAGATATAATTTTGTCTACATTTTCTGTAGTTTCTTATCGATTTATGTTTTCCACTTAAATAAATGATATACCTAAAATGATTTTAGTAAGCTGTCAATGTTCTATCATTATTTATTTTCCAAAAACTTAACTAAGAGCCACAGTACCATTTAATAAATTATGCTTTTTTCCCAGTGGTTTTAACATATTGTTTTCTAAATGATTCCATATACCACAGTCTATTATGGGCTCTCTTCCACTAATCTGTTTACTCCTATTCCAAAACTCAGTGTGTGTGTGTGTGTGTGTGTGTGTGTGTGTGTGTGTGTGTGTGTGTATTTCTGAAACAGGAGACATTATCAATTCAAATGAAGTTAATTATAAAAATATGTTATTAATCTATGATTTTAGTTCAAAAATTAGCCTATTTAGTTATAAGTAGGACCAGCTTTAAAAATTCTATCTTGATGGAAGTTTTCTAAACCTGAATTGTAGAGATGATTGCATGGATATATCCAAATTTACTAAACCTCATTAAGTTGTACACTTAAAAAAAACAAGTGAATGTTATAGAATGCAAATTAGGCCCCTATAAAACTATTTTAAAAAATGCAAAATATAAGCATTTCTAGGAAAAATCATTAATAAAAATGCTACCTAAAGACCTTTATATATATATATATTTTATTGATTTTTTACAGAGAGGGATAGAGAGCTAGAAACATCGATGAGAATCATTGATCAGCTGCCTCTTGCACACTCCCTACTGGGGATGTGCCCGCAACCAAGGTACATGCCCTTGACCGGAATCGAACCTGGGACCTTTCAGTCCGCAGGCCGATGCTCTATCCACTGAGCCAAACCGGTTTCGGCAAGACCTTTTATTTTTGCTGCATTGAAGCATAAAAACTATCATTTTTATTAAGAATTCAAAGATGCTTCTGGCATCATTAAAAAGTTTGGATTGGTAGGTTTGAAAATGTCAGTCTGCTAATAAAACCTAAAAACTTCATTCAAGAGTGATAAGATGAATTACAGCATGAATTTTCCCATAAATACTTGAGACTCTCACTTGTTCTTCAAAATATACCAAAAGAAAAATCCATTGATGACTGAATGCCTGTAGCAAACTAATTCTAAAGCATGTTTTTACCCATTTCCTGACCACTCATTTTCAAATAGAACATGATTCTCGATCATGATTAAATGTTAAGAAAACTGGGAGGGTGGGCGATGTAAACATATAATAAGGAAAACACTAATTTTATTTTGTAATGAATTCCTCTAAAGTTTTCATTTTAAAGACAAATCATTTACAACCATACCAAGAACCATTCTTAGGTGTGGTGATTTTGCCTATATTCATACATTAAAAAAGCTGACAGACTGGGTTCCAATCTCTGTGAGTTACCAAAGATGACTATTCAATCATTACTTCATGATCATCTATGAAATAAATAAATGGACCTTTATAGAATAACTGAGCATAATCAACTCAAAAACAAAACAAAATAACGAGAGGAATTTGTTCTAAACTCTAAAGAAAACCCAAGATAGAGCTCAGACTGCTTACAAAAAGAACACAGTGACTTTAAAGGCAAGGAAATAAAATTCCTGGCAAGAAAGCTTTTTGATGCCAGAAAGTTTTTAATATGATAAAATCCTTGACTTATCAATAAATGGCTGTTATGGATAATAGGATGTTTATACGTCTTTATAGTGCAAAGGTTTATGGTCCTACAAGAAATTATTTTTCGTATGCTTTAAAACAAAAGCATTGCATTTATGAAAAGGTTATTAATGTTAAGAAATCCTAAACAAACTACAAGCTAATAAGGAAAGCTAAAATGTTGAAGTTAAAAGAATATCTGGAAGACCTTACTATTTCCCAGCACTGCTGCTCCTGACGGGCTGTCCATGAACAGTGGCAGTACTACATCACTGCTCATATTTGGAAAAAGAGGTGCCCAGTAAGAGCAGTGAGCACATGAGAAGAAATAAGACCCAACAACAATGAGCTGCAATATCTAAGAAGGTATTAGTTCAACCATTTTCTTAGATAAGGTAAAAGATTTCACAGAAATCTTGTTTTCCTTTAGCACCTATTAAAAAAGAAACAACAGGCCCCAAATGGAGTCACTTGTGCTAAGTTTCATTTGGACAACCAATACTTAATGGCAGTTTCAGCCTCTCCCAGCAGTGAATTTTAAACCAATCAGCCTGGATTTTTTCTGATCAGCACTAGTGAGGTGACCTTCCAGATAAGACCTCTGAAGTCCCTGCCGCTATGGCAAGGTAACCTTGTCTGAAATAATCTTTTTGTTTGTAACTCCCCTCCCCTTCTGGCTATAAAAGCCTTCCATTTTGTACAACTCCTCTGAGCTCCTTTCTGCTTGCTAGATGGGATGCTGCCCAATTCACAAACTGTTCAATAAAGCCAATTAAATCTTCAAATTTATTTAGTTGAATTTTGTTTTTTTAACACACCCTAACTCTTATGCCTTAAACACTTTAAAGATTTTCAGTGATATAAAAACATATCTCATGGATCCCTTCAAAATAGAATGGGCTTGAAAGAAATTTCATAATCAATATGAATTAGGATTTATGCTAAAAATAAGAGAAAAAAATCTGTCACAATAAATAGCAAAATAAACTTCTATAAATAATATTTTTGAATACTTTTAGTGATGTTACTGTACACCATGATACATGCAGTGATCTGTAAACCTCCAAGTATAGACTGATTTGGCAAAGCCATATAAAATGGCAAGAAAGATAAGGTGTGAATAACAGCAGAATGTAGGTTAAAAATACACAAGTAAACTATGCATTGAAAATGAATAGTAAAGCTACCACCTGTGATTCAACTCTGAGGCTTTTCCTCTGGGAAAGTCTATTTCATTCAAGTCAATATTTAAAATGTGAGAAAAACTTTTTGTTAGACTTAGATTTTATTTTTGTTAAGAAATGTAAGGAGCTTGTTTTTGAAAATAAATCTTATTTGAATGGAAGTTCCACTGGAATTGGATTTTTCATGAATTGTAAATATTTTCCCCTAGCATTCCACCTCTTAAGCCTTAAACCAGGCGTCCTCAAACTACGGTCCGTGGGCCACATGCGGGTGTTTTTGCCGTTTTGTTTTTTTACTTCAAAATAAGATATGTGCAGTGTGCATAGGAATTTGTTCATAGTTTTTTTTAAACTATAGTCCGGCCCTCCAACGGTCTGAGGGACAGTGAACTGGCCCCCTGTTTAAAAAGTTTGAGGACCTCTGCCTTAAACATTCAAGTTTTTCAATATCAAAAGATATCTCATTGATGCCTTCAAAGTAGAATGAGAAATAAACTTTCAATAAATAAAATTCTGTATAGCAATTTGAATTATGAAGGACAAAAATAGAAAAATGGTATTCTTTAGAATTTGAAGAGAAATACTAAAGTGCAAATAAATGCGTATATATGCTTCATTCCTAAGGATCACTTCCTCAAAATCCTTAAGAATTAGTCAGCTTCCAAAAGGGGATGTAGCATGACAAAGGAAAATGATAAAGAAGAAATAAGAAGGGCTTTGGTATCAGATAAAAATAGATTCAAATTATAATTTTCATACTAGGTGAATGACTTTAGGAAAATTACTTAATGTCTCATATATATAATGGGGATAATAATACCTACTTTGTGAGACTTCAGTGAGTTGATATATGTCAAGTATCTAGTTCAGTCTCCAGAGTTAAAGATTTTTGCTTATTTTTTTTCCCTCTCTCCCCCTTCAAGTGACATCAAATAAAAATTGCAATTAAATCCAATCATATTGCTGTGCATGCAAGTTCTCCCCAAAATGTAACAAAAAAATTAATGCCAAAAATTTATTGCTTAGAAAAATTAAGCCACTTGTTTTACAACAAAATAACCATATTTAAACTGGCAGAATTATATCATATTATAAACCAAAGGAATAAACTAAGGTTAAAGACCAAATGCTTAGCAATATTTGATTGCAGTGGCCATTTTAAACTCTTCAAAGTAAAGCAAATCTATACTGACAAATCAAAATATTAAGAACTTTTGATCAACATTATTTCTATGGAACTTTTATAATGAACTATGTAAGTTCTAAGTTATTCAAAATCAAACAAAAATAAAACAAGACATATTCTTAACCTTATATAAAGAAAACATAAATATAGATTAGCTCTGTTCTAGCATTTAAAGCAAACAAAAATATTAAGTAAATTTATTTAGAGAAGAGTTAGGGACTTAAATCATGATTCTATAAGTCACTAATAAGTTTTGTTAGTGTTTATCCTTTGAGATCACATAAATGGAAATAAATTATATATATATTCCTCATGTGGCTTTTGTGAACAAGGCCCATGAGTTATAGAATATTAGAGCTTAGAAGAGACCTTCAAATTCTATAGGTCTTATATCCTTATTCTAAAAAGAAAATAAAAACAGGGGTTAAGTTTAAGATTACCCAAGGCTTGAGGCAGAGCTGAATCTCAACTCTATCAGTCACCTGCTCTTTAAACTACCGCAGGATGTATTTCAGTAGGGATTCATAATAATGGTCTTGGAGAACACTGCTCTTTTGGCTTTTCTAACATTGATTACTGTGTTTTGTTTCCTTTGTAATTCGTAGAGCACAATGACACAAGAGGGCACATGTGGAGTGTTGTCTTGCTTGTTTGCTACCTAAAAATATTTTTTTTTCTTTGAAAGGAATAAAAATATAAGTTAAATACAAACACACTAACAATAGCTAATAAAAGACTGGCACAGTTGAAGATACAATCCTATTACATTGAAATTGATTTGGGGACCTTCTGAAATGTATACTGGCCAAGGAGCAGTGAAGATATTCATACAATCCATGGCAAGAGGAGGAAGCAAATTCAAGCTTCCAAAACAGAATTAGCACTCATCATATGTCTTCTCTTTTCCATCACCACTAAAGTATTAAGAATCTATGCAAAGGGATGTTAATATGATACTAAACTATTCTGAATAACAAAGCATTTCCCAGAAACATTTCTTCAAAGAGGAGTTATCACTTACCTTTAACTCATAACCAATTCATGTAAAAACACTACACTGGTGCTGGTAAGGTCACATATATCCTGATTCTAATCTACAACACATTTTCAGTCCTTAACCTACTTAATCTCACAGCAGCATTTGACTCTACTGACCACTGCCTTTTGCTCCTACATCTCTTTACTCCCACCTTAAATATTCTCCCCTTGCACAGAAAAGGTAATTATGTGAGGTGATGAACATTTTAATGAACCTTAATGTGGTAATCATTTTGCAATACCAATGTGTATCAAATCATCACATTGTACACCTTAAACTTGCACAGTGTCATGTTAATTTTACCTAAATGAAGTTGAAAAAATAAAGCAACACCAAAATCTCAATAGAAAGACAACAAACTCTTTACTGCCTTTGCTTCCATGAAACCACTCTCAACTAATTCTCTCCTTCCTCTTCAGTTATGTCTTATTATTTTTTTTCCATAGCTAAACTTCTAATCATTCTTCAGTTGTTGTGGTCCACAGAGCTCATTCCTCATCCAAGTTCTCTTCAGTCACTCAAATGTATTTCTTTAGTACCCACTACAGGTTAGAAACTCTTCTAGATAATTGAGATATCACTGAACAAAAGAGCTGAAAATCCCTGCTGTCTTCAGGCACACTAGTCATATAAAGACTAGTCAGACAAAACATTAAGAATACTACATGAAAAAGGGAGACATATGTACTACTCTTTGTAATACTTTAAACAATAAAATAAAATTAAAAAATACTACCTGAGTAAATTATGTAGTGTGTTAGAAGGGTTTATGTGTTATGGAAAATAAATAGAGCAGAGAATTCTGTAATTCTCCTTACACCACCATATTAATATATCTATGACTTTGATGATCCCCAAATTTCTATCAACCATATATCTTTTATGAACAGCAATACTCTAAAAGACCTTATCACTTGAATATTCTCCAGCCATCACAATTTATAATGCCTGACACTCAACATTTGTCTTCCACCATAAGCTGTTCCTCCTCTTTTGATAATGGCACTACCATCCGTTGGTTCAGCCAAGTCAGATACCCTTAATTTAATATATCTCCTTTTTCCTTAGTTTCTAGATCTTACTTGTCACCAAGTCTTATTTACATGCATAAATATCTCCAACATTCTTCCATCTTCACTGTTCCTTCTTTAATTAATTAAAAGTATCAATAAAGAGCAGTGGAGAGGATCAATTCTGTAGTCAGATACCTGGACTGAATCCTGGCTCCAATGCTTAATTGTCATTTGGTTTTGAACTTAACTTCTGTAAGTGCTAGTTTTCCTATCTATAAAAAAAGACAACCATCCTATTGTTACTGTATTAAATGAGTGTGGCTGGAGGTATTAATATCAGAACCACTGACAGTAGCAGCAGCATGATTAGTTTCTTTTTTTTTTACATTTTTTTATTGAGGTATTATATGTGTATATATCTTACCATTGCCCCACCCCCTAGCATGATTAGTTTCTAAAATAGCTTCTTAACTGGTTTCACTTCTTCTAGCCTTAATCTTCTCTAAACTTTCTCAACACTAAAATTTACAAATCAGAACACAACAATGACTCTAAATAGGCCCCCACTGGCTGCAGCATTAAGTCCAAATGCCTTAGCATGGCAAATAATTTCTTTCTTTTTTTTCCCTTCTCGTCTTTCCTTTTAAAAACTTAAACTGTTAAAAACATCATCATTATAGGCAAGTCAGCCTGGAACTAAACTTTTCTGTGAAAGATCTTCAAAATATAAACTTCAGTTTTATTTTTTCAATTTATAAAAAAGTCTCAGTAGAAGTTTTAAAGTTATCACAAGGTTGCCCCCCCCCCCCGTATGTATTTCATTTTTATGGTCAAAATGTTAAATTACATTTGATTTCATTGATCACCGTGGTATGATATAACACAAACTAAGCATTTTGAGAAATTTTGCAGCAATGGAAGCCAAATAGATGATTCTAAGTAATTTCCTTCAGGTTTTTGTCACATTGCCTCTTCCTATGAAACAAACATAAAACACTACTGTCTAACTTCATAGATTGCTATGTGTGTGCTTGCATATATTTTTGTATGTGTGTGTCTCTCCCTGTCCAATCCTTTCACAAGAAAACATGAAATAACATCATATTCAAACTGGTGTTCAAAGAAAATTACTTCTGAAACATTTGGAAGATTTTTACCTGTCCAGCCAGGCAAGCAGGCTCTTGGCTGCTCCAATCAGATCCACAACTGAAGTCAGAAAGTCATTTGGCAATTTTCGGCTGGTTCTCCCATCATAATGGCCACTCCTTCTCCTCCCTGTTATAAAATTCTGTAGATTTTTGGCAGATGCATTCAACTTGTGAGAAAGGGTTTTTAGATTTTCTGTTTCCAAGCCATAATTCTGAATTATAAAAGAAAGAGAACAAATATACTTAAAGTCAATATTTTATTCATTCATTAAAATATTTACTGAGCACTTTACTACATACAAGTCATGGAACTAGTCTTAAAAGTAACAAATGAGCCTGGCCTGTATTGCTCAATGCCGTGGTCGGCAAACTGCAGCTCGCGAGCCACATGCGGCTCTTTGGCTGCTTGAGTGTGGCTCTTCCACAAAATACCACGGCCTGGGCAAGTCTATTTTGAAGAAGTGGCGTTAGAAGAAGTTTAAGTTTAAAAAATTTGGCTCTCAAAAGAAATTTCAATCGTTGTACTGTTGATATTTGGCTCTGTTGACTAATGAGTTTGCCTACCACTAGCTCAGTGGTTGAGCACTGACATATGAACCAAGAGGTCCCTGGTTCGATTCCTGGTCAGGGCAATGCTCGAGTTGCGGGTTGCGGGCTTGATCCCCAGTAGAGGGTATGCAGGAGGCAGCTGATCAATGATTCTTTCTCATCATTGATGTTTCTATCTCTCCCTCTTCCTTCATCTCTCTGAAATCAATAAAAAATTTTTTTTAAGTTACAAATGGGTAAGCTAGGATTCCTGGTCTAGTGGATCCAGTCAAGTGAGGATTTGGGGAAATGTCAGATAAATTACAATAAAATGTGTACTAGTAAAGTACTAATATGAGCATGGATAGATGAGGGCATTATATCTTGGAACTATTCCACTCAAGACAGAAAAAGATTATAAGGAACCAGAAGTGTTTTTTAAACCCAAAGATAAGTTTATTTGCTTGTGAAATTCATTATTGTCAACAATTATTTTTGAGTATCTATTCTAATAGCATGTGTATATTGTGATTGTAGGTGCTAGGAAAAATTCTGCCCTCAAAGTGAGCAATGTAAGCACAACCCAACAATAAAAAGAAGCAAGAAATAGATCACAGAATATCTTTTTTTCTGTGTCCTCTCCAAAATGTTTCAAATAAGAAGTTTCTTTTATAATATGGTACCAGGAAAAACTCTGCTTCCTCAGGGGAACCAATACACTTTCTCCTTTTCATAATACAAATTATTAAATTAAACTTATATTTACTTTTATCATGGTTACATTAGCTCACAGTCAAATGTGAAACACATCTAAGGCAATCATAGTGACTTTTTGGTAAGTGTATTCGTTTTCGTTTCTTTGGTCTCACTTTTCAATTTCTAGTAATGTTTATTATTTTACCGTAAATATTTTATCTACAAATTAATGCAGAAAGTGATTACAAGAAATAATGCAAACAAGCTTTTCTACAGTATTCATTAGAAAAATATTATAGGATCCCCTCAAATAAACTTTAGGGGAAGATTTTAGTTACAATTAAATTTTAAAGCAGCTAATTGCGAGTTGTAAAACATCTCTAAGAAAGGCTGGCTAACTCGATCAAAGGATGACGATGATTGAACTACTCAGCAAAACATACATTACTGTCCCGTGTAGAATTAAAAGTATTATCACTTTACAGAAATTATGAAACCCGAAGATTTCTTTGTTTGCTTAAAGAGCTCAGAGCTTAGAGTAGACAGAGTTCAGAATGGAACAAGTCATCAGGATGCCTGGTGACAACAAATGATACAAAATGGAAGATAAAATACTAAGGGAGTAAAAAAGGGAAGCAAATGGTACATGAGTTTAGCTATATTATTAAGTCAACAACCACTAGAAGTACCTATTATTATTAAGTTAACAAGCACTGGAAGTACCTTTTCTATATGAGATTTAGGTTTATTTTTTCCATAGTAATTTAAGAAAAGTAAATTTAGAGGAGATAGAAGGAGGGGCTGGAGACGGTTTGGATGCATAAACATTAAATACTCCATTATGTTAAGTATGCTAACACTAAAGATTTAATAGTGATAAAAGTCTGATTGCTCTTTGCTGAGAATTTACATTTTTACAAAAAGAACATCTTTTTGGAGCCAAGGATTTTTTTAAATTATAGAATATTAAATTTTCACTGCTTAATTTAAATAGCAATATTTTCTCTCTCAAGTTAAAAGGTTTGGCTTGCACAAATAAAACAACATTCTATTCAAATTCTATTGCACCTGAGCATGGATTATCTGTGAAACCTTTGAAAGATTTAATGCAGATTGTCACTATATTAAGAAGGAAATCTTTGTATAAGTTTATAAAAGGTACTCTCTAATGACTAGATAGAACAATTTGAAGTTATATTAACTAAATGTAAATATTTCTGAAGTCCTTAAAACATTTTCACATGTTTTCCTGTGTTAAAGCATTTTCCCTGAAGTATAACAATGTTTGCATTTTTGCACACTAATGATTTCAATGAGGAACTTTTTATTTATAAACAAATTATAACTTTTTTTAGAGAAGCTCAAATTATAATAGTTTATTAGAGAGGAATTGATTAGATTCAAATCAATCAACCTGGTAATGGTTTAACTCTGTAGCCATTAGCTTCCATAAAAATTAATTTAAATTATATCTATCTACATAAGCATCTCAATAATAAAAATCTGAAGGCAAAGCAAAAGTACTTTGAAAACTTCTACATTTAAGACAGTATTAGTTTTATTTTTAGTACAATTCAAGAATTAGGGAGTAGAAAAGTCCTCTGGAAAAAACTTGGAAAGATATCCTGAGAAGGCCTCCAAACTTGGAAACCTACTGAAAAAAATATCCTACATGGAGAAAAGGTGAAAATGAGGAGGATAGAAGAATGTAGAGGCAAGAGATAAAAGATCAGTAAAAAACTGAGAGGGAAATACTTAACTGATCCTAGTTAACAAATATAAGTAGTTAAACTAATAATTCAAAATCATTTTTTCAATTCTAGAAGAGTTATAAAAATAGGTTAGAATCTTATTGTGGTACTATATTAAGAAAAGGATGGATTAACTGACCACTCAAGTTAATTTTTGTCGTCACAATTCTCAATTCTAAGTAGCTCAAAATCAATTACTGTCAACACAAATATCTTCCTGCTATTTCTTTCATGAAAGGGAATAGTTGTTGTGACTCACTAAGTTACCAGTAAATTACACTCCCTTGCCTGTCATGTAAACAAGCATCAGGTAAATAAAGCAATTCTTTGCTTTTGGCCACAGGTATGTACTACCTCAACCTTATAAAAATACAAGTTTATTCATTACAGACTGGCTTTTCACTGGATACGCATGGAAAAACTAGGCATTACTATTGGTATAGAAAAGACTACATACAAAAAGTTTGAACATAAAATGTATTCAGCTATTTTCTTTTCCTATGTTACCTATTTGTTCATATACTTGGCCAATAAGATGTCTGCCAGGAATCTTTTGTGACTCTGGACTGATTCAACATAGCCTGTCTAGTCTTAAGGAATTTAATAAGTTCATACTGCTCTTTTCTTTCAATTATATGCATGCAAAACCACAGGAAAGAAAGGAATAATGGAACACACAACATTTTAGTGGCAAAGTCTCACTAAACACACAACTAAAAAGATTCAATACTGGCACCACATATTTTACAATGTCAATGCTATTTTATTCAGAGCTCCTCATTTGAATGTAGCATGTAACAGGTGTTTAGGTTTCATAATACTTTGCTTTAAAAATGAGTGAGTCCTAAATAGATTGCTTTAATGAAGTTTTTTAGAAATTATTTTGAGATGAATGAACCAAGCAATTATGTTGCAAAGAAACAGACATCAAAAATTTCCTGCAAAATGCCTACCTATTATAAGAAAAGTACACAAAGAATGAAATATAAACTATTTTTATCCTGTCATAAATGATTTACTATACTTCCAAATAAAAGGTGTATTGTCAGAATATAAATTAAGGGCTATGCATTAAACTATATATAGTTTATTTATGCTTTACTATTAAGCATATTAAATAAAAGCATAACAGCTTGAAAGAGTTCATACACCTCCAAATCATGAATAGCTTAATTCTTTCTAGAATAAGATGGTACAAACAATATAGTTGGTGCTTAATAAATACACTGAGTGGCCAGATTATTATGATCTCTGAACGCATAATAATCTGGCCACTCAGTGTGTATCCTATATAATAAAAGGCTAATATGCAAATTGTCCCCTCGATCAGGAGTTCGACCAGCAGGCAGGCCGGCCAACCACCCATGTCCCCTCCCCCTGGCCAGGCTGGCCAGACCCCACCCATGCACGAATTCATGCACCGGGCCTCCAATATATATATACACACACTGAGTGGCCGGATTATTATGTGTTCAGAGATCATAATAATCTGGCCACTCAGTGTATATACTGCATGGGTTCATAAAAATTAGCTGCCAAACATTTATTCCCATCAGGAATAACTTTAAGACAAGGCAGATGAAAATATTCCAAAGCTTAAAAGAAGCAAAGAAATTTGTTAATTACTCTGTGTCTTCTTATACTAGAACAGATACTTCAGTCAGAGGTTGTGTAAGTAAGAAAAAAAATCCTTGGCTCCAAGGATTCTCTGGAGAAAGGCAGAGAATCTTATCCAGTAAGATAACATTAATTTAATATCCTCTATGTGCTAAGTACTGGACAGAAAGCATATTGGAGGAACAAAAATCTAAGCAAAGAATTATCATGTGGTACAAAGTATAAATTGCCTTTCTTTCCATCACTTCCCACTGTGCACCAGCAAAATAAAAATTCTCATTTCTCTATGAACACTCCATAGTCTTTCACAATTGTTTTTACATATGATATTTCTTCTGCTTAGGTAAATTTCCCCAACTTTTTTGTCTGGTGAACATCTTCTCATCCTAAAAGTCTCAATGCAAACCCCACCTACACTTCCTGGATCCCGTAGTAGAGTTCATCATTTCCTTCTGCACTCCCCTGGGATTGTCTTTAAATTTATATCTTTCAATGACTATCGTCTTTACTAGATGGCATACATCTTAAGAGCACAGATTATGCCTTCTTCATCATTGTATTCCCCACTGTAGCACTGTTTGAACATGAATATATAGGTGTTGAAAGAAGAAATAAGTACATTTGATGTAAGAAAAAGCACAAAAGCCAGTAGAATCATTAGTTTCAAAGAGACAAGACAGTTTCTCATTCACAATAGCAGAATTTCTGGTCTAGTCACCTCAGCTTGTTGATGTGGGATCTCACCTTCTGATTTTATAATGGCATGTAGAAATAAATCAGAATTCATTGCTCAGTAATTTGCTTTATATTCACTGGAAAACATCTGTTGCATAAACTGGAAGATATCTGCACTTCTAACTTGCTGATATATAACCATTAAGCAGTGAAAAGGAAGTTTAATATTTGACCTCTCTGGGGATTGTGAGCAATTTATTGCTGGATAAACACAAAGAATGAGTTTACTCTTTTGTGTGGGTTTTTTTTTTCTGTGTTAACTTCCAGAACAGGTCAACCACATAATGAAGTTTTCCCAAGAAAATGATGTAATACTATGGTGCTTAAACCCACAACTGCAGAGGGATTAAAACTTAGAATTTGAAGGGATTTACCATAGCTCCAGAGCTCAAACATCAAAATGGTCTGGACATCTGTCTCTGATGTCATCCTTTTAAATAAGTTAAGGTCAGCAGAGCTTGTTCGGGAGCCAAACTCCAAAGCCTAAAGGTCTAGACTCTCTGTAGGTAACACTGCAATCATCAATCTTCCTTCTTTAAACTGGCAGTGTAGGAGCCTAGCACTCGAGGGGCTCATCTATATGAAGCTCTACTTATAAGACATACATATACCCTGGACTTCAAACTCTGACACACCCAACTGCTGCTATGATAGAAGATGTGGCAAATAGGGGACTGCTGGATTAGATGCTCATTTCCAAAACACTCTATTGCACCTTCATGGCCACTCTGACTCAGATTTGGAGACCAGCATGCAAAAGCACTGTGGACCCTTACCTTACCCCAAGGACTCGTTTATTTCATACATAATTTTTGTGATCTGATTCATACTAGGGATAGAGTGTACATGTGTGTTCTGGTCTGAATTTATTTATCTTATCTCAGGAATAGGGAAATAAGAAGATTGCCAAACTATTCTGTAAAAAAATGTATCAAGACTCTTTCATCGATACTTTCAAAAATATTTATTCAGCACCCACTCTTGCCTGGCATTTGTGCTACATGCTAGCTGTTCAATAAACAGTCACTTTCCCCACATAGCTTACAGTCTAATGAAGAAACAGATAGTAAAATGATAAACACACATATACATCTATAATTAACAGATGACATGATGGTTAAGAAATAGAATAACATTGGAGGGTTAATTTTAGATCAGACATGGGTGGAGGAGTGATCAGGAAATATCTCTTTGAGGAGATGACAATTAAGGTAAGACTGAAATATATAAGTGGGAGTTGCTATTCAATGAATATGGTTTCAGACTCTACTCTTTAGAAACTGCTTTCAGTCTGCTCTTTCCCCCCGCCCCCTTGCTTATCCAATTCGCTTTTTGGTGAAATTTGATAACATTATTGATATTCTTTAATGAAAATAGGATTCCCTATTGCTTTTGTGACAACTCTTTTGTGGTTGTTTTCATGCTTCTCTGACCACTCCATAAGCCTCCTCTGCAATTTCTTCTTCTTCCTACTCAGCCAGAGTGCTGAGTGTGGAGCTGTGTCCTTTGTTTTATATTTTCTAGAGGCCCTCCCCTCTATCTATGGATTCTATCCCTATATTCTTGAGACTCCAAATTTTGTATATTCAGTTACTTTTCAACTTCAAACCCATATGTTCATCTCTGATGAGTATCTCTTTCTTGATAACCCAGAGATGCCTCAAATTCAACAAATTCAAAACTTGATTTATAGTCCCACCTAAAACTGTTCTTGCTGCCATTGCCTATGTCCATTACTACAAAATCATTGACTCTATCTCTGCAGCTAGAAAAGATGGAATCTTTCTCAACTCCTTCCTTAATCTTACCCCTCATAGTCACCAGCTCTTTTCTATTCCTGTTGCATATCCATCCTTGGTTCAAGCCCTAATTATAGCCTGAGTAGATTATTTTAAACATTACCTAATTATTCTCCCCATCTTTAGTTTATGCCCACTCTATTCCATCATTTTCATTACTATCAGTTACATTTTAAATACAATTATTTGATTATTCTTGCATGGTTCTCCAATGCGCACATTAACAAGTACAAATCTCTTACCATGATGTTATGGTTTACTGTCTGGCCCTATCTTTTCCCCCCTCACTTAATTTTTTTAAATTAAATATTTATTGTTAAAAGTATTACATATGTCCCCCTCCACTGACCCATTTTAGCCAGCCCCCACCTCTCCAAGATCTTCATTCTATTGTCTGTGTTATGCATATATGCATACAAGTTCTTTGGTTGATATCTTCCCACCCACCCACCCTCCCCCACCTTCCCTCTGAGATTCTGCAGTCTGCTCTATGCTTCTATGTCTCTGGATCTATTTTGTTCATCGGTTTATTTTGTTCATAATGGCCCTATATTTTCATGCCTATTTCCTCTACTGTTTCCCCACCTATTTTTTTTTGTCATCCCAAATAGCTTACCATTTTTCAAACACACCAGGCAAGCTCTTTATTCTGTGTGCATGTGTATATGTTATCTACCTGAAATACCATTCCCTCTGTTCCTCCATCTACCAAACACATGCTCATTCATACTCTATGATGTTTCTTAAATATTATCTCTTTAACAATATAAACCCATCTATTTTAGGCAAGCTAGTTATTTTCACTTCTGTGCCCCCATAATATTTAGCATATACTTCATTTTAGTAATTATACTATAGTAATGTGATTGATTATTTGTATGTCACTCTCTAGGCTTTTCAAGAGAGCAGAAACTAGATCTTACATCTGACACACACACTGTTGAGTGTATTAACTGATTTTTAAATTATCTTTAATTATCCACTCATTCCTTATTAAACATCATCATCTTAATAATACTTATTATTTACTGAATGCCTACTGTGTGTTAGGTGCTGAATTAGGCACTATACAAACACTGTCTCATTTGCTTTTTACAACAGCATCAAAAGGTAGTTGTTATTATCTCTGTTTTAAATAAAATAACTAAGGCTATGGTGAAATTATTTCCTCATAAATGTCAATAATTTATGTAGCCAAATTTCAATCCCAGAATATTATAAGACATGTTCTTTTTCATTGTAGTTCTACCCCCTCACAAATATGTGGAAAATGTAAAACCAATCAGGTTATTGTCATCTTATCTAACATGGAAAAAAAATCTATGTTCCTCTCAGAATATCTAATGTACTAACAGAATCTTGCAGGATTATTTTGACATTGCTTTATCTTCTCTAATTACATACAAAATTACATTCTCTTTTAACATAAAAATTACATTCTCTTTTAACATACAAAAAGTAACAATATAAAGTACAATATTCCATTTTCATGGATGCACACATCAAGAACATGTAAATACGTCGATTGAAGAATAATTTTTCTAAAATAGGATTAATTAATATTTGTGATCCTAAATCAAAACTTTTAGAAGTGAATGGATTTTATAACTGATTATATACAATTGAATACCCTAAATGCTATGAAAACTCCTTTGGTGAGCTTTAACTTAATTTTTTCACGTAGCTGAACATAATGTCACTAGCTGAGTTGTAACTCTCCTTTTTGTTAATTGTGGAACTTTAAATTTTTTAGTTATTGATTTTAAAGAGAAAGCATGCAAGGAGAGAGATGGAGGGAGAAAGGGAGGGAGGAAGGGAAGGGAAAGAGAGATCCATTTATTGTTTCACTTATTTATGCATTCATTGGTAGATTCTTGTATGTGTCCTAACTAGAGATCGAACCTGCAACCTTTGCATATTGGGACAATGCTCTAACCAGCTGAGCTACTGGACCAAGGCTAAACCTCTTTAATTTGCAATTTGGCACCGTATAATATACCAAATTTAATGAAGGAGGAAAATACCACATCCAGTTGTTTGAACCTTAGGGGACTTTTTCTACTAGTATTTAAATTAGTTTTAAAAACAGAAGGAAAGAAGGAAGGAAACAAAAAAAAAAAAAAAAGAAAAAGAAAAAAAAAAGAAGTTTAAAAGGAAAGAAAACGACAAAAAGTAAAGTTTCCCTTCCCACCAGTTTATGTCCTTACCAGTGCACACAGAAGGTCAACTGCTTCCAAGATCAGCTCCTGATGGCCAATGCGGCTGACCCCCAGGTCTTCTAGCTCCTGATGTGTAATGCGCAGCAGCTGGTCCCCACTGATCTTCTCCCTCTCAAAGTTCTTAATATACTGTTGCAAACAGTCATCAAGACCTGCAAAAGAAAAAGATGGTAGACCAGAATAAAAAAATCAGTTGAACCAAACAAATAGGAAAATAAAACAAGCATTAAGCCCTCCCAAGCCACAATTCCAGTCTATTTGAACTCTTGACTAGTTCAGTCATCTACCTTTTCTCAATCTATATATGTGCTGAGTGGGAAGAAATCACTTCATCATACTCCTAATGGTTAAATTCTTATTTGGATGTTCAAATCAGCAATTATGGAATTCTTTACCTCTCTTCTCAGCAGTTCTCTTTGTTGGCTATTTAATAAAGTGTGCTAACAGGCAGGCTCCCCTATTTCCAAAGTTATCTGCATCCCATTCCTCCTTCCTTCTTTAATCCCACTGCAGAGGAGAGATATCTTTCTTCCTATACAAGGCTGATTGATCTCCCTGTGCTCTGAAATTCCATCTACTGCCACCTTAACACTACTTCAACAATTAAAAAAATTAAATGCTCTTTTTATTTTAACTCTTTCCTATTCATTGACTCTTTCTTTGTTCAAACTGCTGGCATCTTAAAAAACAAAATAAAACAAAAATAACAACTTTCTTTGAGTTCCTTGATCTCAAGTTCTCCAGTAGTCTGTTATTCCCATCAGAATTAAACCCCTTACCATTATTTACTCAACTGCTATGCACTTCTTAATCCACTGGCATTTGGATTTTACACAAATCCGAGAGCTGAAATCCACAGTGGATACATTTTTAAAGATTATTTAGGGCACTTCTTAAGTGTTTGGCTAGGCTATACAATAGGTTAGCTTCAATAACCTATAAAATGTCTTCATATAAATGGTGAACTAGCCTAAGCATATTACGTCTCTCCAGATTTTAAAATAAGGAGCACCAAGAAAATTAGGCAATTCACAAAAACGAAAAGGTCTTGATTATATCAAGTAGAGAGATGAGAGACCATAACAGGCTACAATCCAGCTGGAATTACTACAAAGCAGAAATTATAACCAAGTAGAGAAATCAGAGATGAGGTTAGAACAAATGTGCAAAGGGAAGTCAAGTCCCATAACATTAAGTAGCCACTGAGACAGGAAAAACTTAGTCCTAAAAGCCAACTGGTTCTGATAGGGTCTAGTACCAAGGCAACACATGTAGTTACTATATTATCAAGCTTTCTCAATGTAACCTGAGTTATCCCTGCAGTCTGACTATACTATCTTCTCTTTCTTTCATTTTCCAATAGTCTGTGTTCATTGCTCTCTTCAAGTTCTCTTGCCTCTTCGTCCATTCCTTCTCAGTCCTCTTTCAGGATACTTTCTCCAACTGTCCTAACATACTGTTGCTCTCCTTTCCAGAGACCCCATTCTGGCCTCCTTACTTCTCACTCTTTACATTCTAACTGAACAATCTCATCCCTGCCTATGTCTTCAACTACCAACTAAGAGCCTGTACTTCCATTTCAGACCTTGCTGCATTCATTGTCTCAATGAACGGCAGCACCATCTATCCCAGTATAAAATCCAAATATATGGGAGCCATCTTAGATTTATCTACCTTCCTTATATCCCTGCATCCAACCAATCTCCATGTCCTAAATTGTTCTTCTGAAATATATTTTACATTTGTACTTTCCTCTGATTCTCTAGTGCCATCTTCCTAAATCAAGCCATGAATTTTTCTCATCTGGATTAAAGTAGTTTTATGGTTTTACTGCTGCTAGTTATGATACCCTCTAATTTATCTTTCCTAACATAAAAATTCTGATGTCATTCACTATTTCAAAAATTTTCAATGTTATCTTGTATTTATGACAAAATAAAATCTCAACTCCTTTATATACTGGTCATAGTTCTTCCTGATCTAGACCTTGACTTCCTGTACAGACTCATTCCAGAACCCTCCTCACTTCTGAATCTCCAACTTCACAGACCTCCATTACAACAATGCCCATATTATATTATAACTCCTTGTTCCCATGTCTGTGTGCTCAATAAATAGCCTGGAAATTGCTTGAAGCTGGACACTGTCTTCTGAATTTGGAGAATCTGGGACTTAGCACAGTGGCTGACACAGACTGGTGCTTAATAAGTGTAAACTGATTATGCTATATAACCTGGTCAGAACCATAAAGGAACATTTTACATAGAAGCTAAATCTAAAAGTAGTGTGGACAAAATATTTGGTATATGGCATTTTGAGGCATTAACGTCTTGATACATTGCAGAATAATATGATTGAATGTTATTATTTTGAGTTGATTTTTCTTATGATTTCTCTATGGAAAGCAATGATAAAGGATGGCCTACAGTTCCAATGCTAAGCATCATTAAGTTTAGCAAACAAGTCAGTTACAAGTGGCAGGATAGAAATAAGGAAGAGAGGCTTGTCCTAGATCTCATTAACTGTTACCTAATTTAGTTATTGAGGTATATTACTCCATAATATAGGATGTATCTTGGCTCCTGTATAAAAAAATGTAAAATATATGGTAAACATACAGCTGGGGTATTATAATAAAATTATAATAATGTCACTTTATGTCAATATATGTAGTTATGAATTATAAAGTGCTTTTATATAGCTTTCTCACCTGAATTATAAATAATCAAAGACCTTATAATATTTGAGAGTTGCTGTTTTGACTGAAAGGTCAAAACCAACACCTCAAACTTAGGTATAGAGAAAATATGGTACAGAAAGAGTCATCTATATAAACCCCACAAAATGAATACATAATAAAATAGGATTAAATCTCATAACTCTAAGATCTATGCAGCATAGACACATAATAGCTAAAACACCTATCACTCACTAATACACTATTTTATTTAAAGTAGAGCTATCCCATTTTAAGAATAAGATATTCTTTAGTGATCATATGACTAGTCTTCAACACTGTAACAGATAAAATAAGAACAAATATATACCAGATTTTAAAAATGTTATTACCTACTCCATTTTCCTAAGATTTTTAAGCTTTAATGTTTAATGAATTATTCCCTTAGGTTCCACGAAATTTTATCCTCTTTTGTTGATATGTTCTACATAACTCTAAGTTAAATTTATAACACCCAATTACAAATTTCCACCTACTGTTCTTAAGAAAACATATAGAAAGTGAATTTTGATCCATAAACCTCACAAATTTACTGTATGTCCACGAAAGATGCAAATTGACTGTATGTCCACGAAGCCCACCGGCCAATCAGGAGTGAGTATGAAAATTAACCTGACAAAGATCATGAGTTAATTTGCATACACAGGCGCCGAGCGGCCTGGGTCCCGGGAACATCCTCTGGACTTGTGTACTTGTCAATTGAAACATTAAATAAACTATATACTACTTTATCTAAGACCATGCCTTAAGAGAGTTGAACAGAAGGCTGGAAATCATTACTACAACCTGTCAGTCTTTTTCAGTAAATTATACTGCTTTTCACCATCTGCAAAGAAGAGGAATGAACAAAAAAATCATAGATCTAGAAAGAGGGTCCAAAAATGAAACATTTTAAAAATGGTGACATTAGAGATATCCTAAGGATGCACAAATTTTCAGTATATCAATGATATTAAAGAAGAATGGTGAAACATAATAAATAAATCCAATATAAGGTGGAAGTAGAAATGGAGTTATTATAACCTACTGTTAAAAATCTTAAAAACCCACTTTAAAGTGGGTGTTAGAGGATGTCTACTGATACTCCAGGAAATTTTACTTTTACATCATTTTCTACATAACACATGAGCTTATCTAAAAATACAATACTCTGATGCTTATAGCAAAAAATAAAAATGTAAATTCATTGGTTAGAGTTCAGTTGCCACTCACTATTTATGGTGAAGAACAAAGATCTACACTAATAAAAGAGAAAGATGCAAATTGACTGTATGTCCACAAAGCCCACCGGCCAATCAGGAGTGAGTATGCAAATTAACCTGACAAAGATCATGAGTTAATTTGCATACACAGGCACCGAGCGGCCTGGGTCCCGGGAACATCCTCTGGACCCAGGCCATTCCTAGCCTGTAGGCCTGCGGGTAGGCACTGAGCGGCCGGGGTCCCAGAACGCCCCTGGCCACTCCGAGCCTACAGGCGCAGGAGCTGAGTGGCTGGGGGTGGTGTTCCTGTCCTGTGGCCGCTTGCGCATGCACTGGGGCCAAGCGGCTGGGTCCATGCCCCCAGCCCGGCAGACACAATGCGGGGATTCAGGCCTTGGGGGCATGCCACTGGCAGCCACAGACACGTCCTTAGCCCAGTGGACATAACGCAGGGTGTCCTCTGCATATGAGCTGCAGAGGAAACACCTTTTCTTTTTTTTAAAAAAAAAATATATTTTATTGATTTTTTACAGAGAAGAGGGGAGAGGGATAAACAGTCAGAAACATCAATGAGAGAGAAACATCGATCAGCTACCTCCTGCACACTCCCCACTGGGGATGTGCCCCCAACCAAGGTACATGCCCTTAATAGGAATCAAACCTGGGACCCTTCAGTCTGTAAGCCAACACTCCATCCACTGAGCTAAACCAGTTCGAGCGTAAACACCTTTTCTGACCGCTCACTGGCTAAGATCCCTGTACGCCGCCACTTGCAGTGTTCTTGGTAACTTGGGTAATAAGAACCCAAGAAGGTGATCTAGGGTTTTTCCACCACACTCCTGGAGGAAAAAAAACCAAGGTCCGCTGCTGGAGGGGCTAAGAAATGTCATATCCTGCCCTAGCCGGTTTGGCTCAGTGGATAGAGCCTCAGCCTGCTGACCGCAGGGTCCGGGTTTGATTCTGGTCAAGGGCATGTACCTAGGTTGCAGGCTCCTCCTGGCCAGGGCCCAGGTCAGGGCTCATGCAGGAGGTAACCAATCAAAGTGTCACTCTCACATTGATGTTTCTCTCTGTCTCTCCCTCTCTCTTCCACACTCTCTAAAAATCAATGGAAACATATCCTCAGGTGAGAATTAAAAAAAAGAAAGAAAGAAATGTCATATCCTATGAAAGACACATCTTGAAAATGCCTAAAGAAAGTTGTCATTTTTTCATGGTGAAGGGACTGGAGTCCATGTTGATGAAAACACCTTGGTGGCTGCAGTGACTGGCAGTGGCTGTAGCAGCAGGGTGATGGGGCTGGCGCCTTCCCCTAATCAGCCTGGTCGCCTCCCGCAGAGGGAGGCCAGACTGCAGCTTTAGGCCCGCTCTCCTCTGGGGAGCGGGCCTAAGCCATCAGTAGGACATCCCTTGAGGGCTCCCAGTCTGTGAGAGGGGGCAGGCTGGGCTGAGGGACCCCCCGTCCCCCAGTACATGAATTTCGTGCACCAGGCCCCTAATCAACATATGAAGATTTGTGAGGACCTGCATCCCTTCTATAAGATAAGGTTAGAAAATTAAAACAAACATGCATCAATCCAATATCCTGAAAATTTCAAGGCAAAAGATCTTACTTTTAAGTTAGTTTTCAGTCCTCTCTTTTTGTGGACACTGCTTTTTGTCCAGATCATCAATGACCAATAACACCATATTCAACTGCCTCATTTCCAATTTCATTCTCCCTAAGAAACTTATTCCTCTATTTCTACCACTCTTTTTCCAGTCTTAGAACCATCTTGGAGGACTCCCCAGTTTAATATCTTATCTTGTCAGTTAGTGAGAAACATAATTTCTTCATTCAAAATAGCTCTTGCTTTGTCCTTTCATTTTGGATCTCACTGTCATCACCTTATTCAGGCTGTAGAGTCTGCCCTGATGTCTAGTTGCTCCCCCTGGCATTAGTCTGCCATCTATCACTGTCACATCTCCAAAAACACTCTTTGATCAAGCCACTCCTCGATTCAAAAACTTCAATGACTCCTCCTACCACAAGGTTAAATTTCAGAGATCTTAAATTTTTAATTTATAAGGCTTTTTTGAGGGGAGGGGAGTTCTGGATGTCTGTGTCAGGTAGCATTCAGGTATTAACTGTGACATCTACTATAGATAATAAAAGTATTTTCTATAATATAAACAGCCAGAAACTCATACATATAACCATGCTTTTCTCCTATATATAGGATAGTATATAATCATAAATAATCTAGCAAAAGACAATTCATATTTAAGATCTGTGGTAGTTCCTAAAGCATCTGAAAATGATAAAATTATATTACATTGCATTTCAACAAGTGAATTTTACTGAATTCTAATTATCGGGAAACTGGCCAACCTATGTAAATGTACAGGCTACTTAACAGATACCCAGAATATTTAATAAATCTAATTCCTGAAGTATTCTAGAAAAATGAGACTATGTAGTTTAAATTTTCCTTAACAACTGTCTTATAGTTCTGGAAAAATACAGCCATACAAATTCTTGACTTCATTCAGAGAAGAGCTAGCCATCACTCTTACTTAATAAAAGTGAATTGACTCTTTGTTCTGCTTTTTACTATACTTAGTTTTACATTTTGTTCAACCAAAAAAATAAGAAAACGTTTTATTCAAAACCACCTATGTCACAATTCAAAATTCCAACAAAAATAAGCAATATCTGCTTTAACAAGTGAGAAATAATGTGAAAAATAACAAACTTTGGGGCATCCATACCATAGAATACTATTCAGCAATAAAAAGGAACTATTGATACACACAACAACTTGGATAGATCTCAAGGGTATTATGCTAAGAGAAAATGGCCAATGTGGAAGAGGTTATACGAAATGATTCCATTTATATTACATTCTGAAAAAGGTAAAATGATAGCAGCGGAAAACAGATCATTAGTTGCCAGGGATTGGGAATATGAAGAGACAGTGACTATAAAGCAGCAGGAAAGAGATTTTCTTTTTTAAGGGGGATGATGAAATTATTTTGTATCCTGATTGTGGTTTTGGTTACATAAATCTATACATGTGTTGAAACTCCTACAACTGATAACACCCGAAAAATCTATTTTATTCTGTTAATTTAAAAATAAAATTGAAAAAAATTACAAGTGAATTATGAATTATATAACATTTTGAAAATACTATTAAACTGAAAATTTAGTGGAAAAATTTCCTTCTGACATCATTTTATCATAGTGTTTGTCATAAAAGACCCAGGCCAGGGAAGAATGTTTCCAGCATTCCATTCAGCAACTATTTATTAAGCACCTACTAAGTTTGAGGCAGTGTGAATTTAACTACCTTTGAAAAGACTCCTTCACCCTGCTGATTGGCAAAGCTCAGAGGCTATAAACAGAATTTCTGTCTGAGAAAGTGTATATGACATAGAGTGTACAGACTGGTGCACGCAGTAGGAAACCAATCACTGTGCCCTGTGGTCTCCAAAAGACATTCTGGAAGGCCAAGCCCTGCTATACTTATCATCACCATTTCTACTCTTCTCCTCAGATCTATTTTTTTCTCTAACAACTTAACCTTGTCTTTAAGACAGAGACTAAAACAAAACAAAACACAATAACCTTGATTAGTGGTGATAATGTCAATTGTTCCAGTTTGCAAAACAATTCAGCCTTCCTACAGTCTGTTTCTGGTTCTTCATTTTAAACCAGAGTAAATTTTATCTGGATAAAAACTCCCCTTTCCTATTAAATCACCAAAAGAAAACCAAACTAAGGAAGTAAACTATATCAGCACTGAAATTAGGAGACAGTGCTACATAGCAGATGACATTCAATGTTAAAAACTAAAAAAGGTACTAGAGAAAACTGGGTTCTGTATCACACCAAAGACAGAAACAGTAAAGAAAAAGATAGATAGGTCTGACTAGATAAAAATTAAGTTTTTAGTATGACATACCGCATCAGAATATTCACAAAAAGTACTTACACTATATCGAGTGATATACTGTATCAAGGCTGACTAAGGGCAAAGTAACCCATAGGCACACTATCAAATTGCTTAAAACTACTCAATTTTAAAGTACTGATATATGGTAATATGAGATAACAACCTTTCAAATGCAGTGGCACATTACACAAAACAACGTTTTAATGGTTTCATAATTTTGTAATTTTTAAAGGTATGTAGAACATGGTAAAACAGCTGGACTAATGGTTTTTCTCAGTGATTCAGGACAGCTTCACAAGCAAATTTTTAAATATTCTTTTAGTAAAGATAAAATAATCTCTAAATATTATATAAAATTATTCTGCACATCCATATTTTAATTTTTAAAACAAAGTCTAAAATTGTTTTAATAACATGTTTAATAAACAAAGACTGTCTACTATTATCATGGAGCTTGATGCTATTATATACTTAAGAATTCATACACAACATTTTTTAAATCTCATACTTTCTTACAAAAATTAATGTTCAGTTGCAGAGTTTTCAATAAAACTGAAACTGTTTTCTTTTTGCAAGTCTTCACAGTCCTTATTAAGGATATTTTATTAACAGAAAAACAACTTTAATATGAATCATATGTAGACCACATATGAGCAATTAGTTTATGTATTTAATTTTACTACTTAATATATAATCATTTTTGCTTATTTGTTTAAGGAAGCTTAAGAACATCTAAGCTTTTCATCTTGTATTCTGTCATTCAAGGACCTCCAACTTCAGACCCTAACCTATCTTTCTACCATTCTCTCTCATATATTCATAAATTTTAACCTGAAGCCAACTTGAACAATTCAACTCTTTACTTAATATGATTCCCGTTATCTAGAATATCTCTTTCTACATAGTTGCTGAAATCCTGTCTAGTCTTGATCTTGGAATCAGATGGATCTCTCTTCTCTTAATATCTTTGGATTTTACACAATAGTACTTGTGTTTCTTTATAACCTTTGTATTATTGTTTCACTAGACGCCCGGTGCACGAATTCACGCATGGATGGGGTTCCTCTGGGTGGCCTGCAGGGATCGGGCCAAAACCTGCAGTCCAACACTGCCTGGAGCTCCTACCTCACTCTCTCACTCATCCCGGCCCCACTGTGCCTTCCCCAGGCTCCAGTCTGATCGGGAGAGGCTCCACTGCCGAAGCAGCACTCACCAGCTATGAGCCCTGCATCTGGCACCCTCCCAAGGGGAGTGGCCTGTGGGACAGGCTGAAACAGGCTGTCCGACATCCCCCCTGGGGGGTCCCGGATTGCGGAGGGTGCAGGCCAGGCTGAGGGGCCCCACTGGTGCATGATCAGGCCAGGGAGGGACTGTGGGAGGGCTCCAGGGCGTGTTCAGCCCATCTTGCTCATTCCCAATCAGCTGGACTCCAGCAAGCTAACCTATCGGTTGGAGCATCTGCCCCCCTGGTGGTCAGTGCACGTCATAGCAAGCAGTTGAGCAGCCTTAGAATATCATTAGCATATCATGCTTTGATTGGTTGGTTGGTTGTTCTGCCATTTGGTCTATTTGCATATTACCCTTTTATTATATAGGATTCTGCCCCCAATAGATTATAGAGCCCTGAAGGGTAGCATCACTGACTTCTCCACATAGCACTGAGCACAGTAGGTACCTGATACATATTCAGTCATTCCTGCATTTAATCAATATTTACCGAGGTGATTACTATGTGCTAGGCACTGGGAATCAAATGACTAGCAAAAACATAAACATTGACTTCATGGGGTTATAGTACAATATTGAAGACAACCATTAATCATTTAATTGTCAAAATAGATGCATAAATACAAGCTGTGATAATTGTTATGAAGGAAAAATACACTATGCTATGGAAGACAATGGATACTTTTTCCATTGAGTTGGAAGTCAGGAATGGAAGGCTTAATTGAAGAATTGACAATGGTACTATGACCCATAAGCTTAACTGTTAGCTAGGCAAAGGGGAGGAATAGATAGGGGACGATATACCCAAGAAACAACATATGTAAAGATCCTGTGCTATAAAAAGAACACTGTACATTTGAAAAACTGAAAGAAGTCTGTGTGACTGAAATGCAGAGAAGAGGACAGAGTTAGAGAGATGGGCAGGGGTGAGATGATGTAGGGTCTTGTAGGCCATGTTCAGGATCCTGGCTGTGAACCTGAGAGCAATGAGAAGGTACTGAAGGGTTGAAATCGGCAACATTAAAAGTGTTTTTGCGAACATTACTTCTGCTGTAGTATGGTAAATGAGTTGAAGGCTGCCAAGAGGGAGGAATATTGAGTAACATTTGAAATAATTTAAGTATGGAATGCTATTCACTTGTCCTAGGATAATGGCAGGAAAGACAGAGAAGAGATGGGTTGGAAAGAAGATCAAATGGGCAGGACTTGGTGCTGGACTGGCTACGTGAAGTAGAGGAGGCAATGGGAATGAAGATGATGCCCACATTTCTGGATCACAGAAATGGAAAAATGGTGACATTATTCACAGATAATAGAAACACCAAAGGAGAAGAAGTTTCTTTCTGAACATACTGGGATTACAGTTCCTTTGAGACAGCCAGGTAGCAATGTTGAGTAGTCAGAAATCAAGGAATGTCTGCTCTGGAGACATATATTTGAAAATCACTGGTATACAGGTAGAAAATTGAAGCCACAAGTGTTACTGAGACTGATTAGGAGAAATGATTAAAGAGAAGATTTAGAATTAAACCTTTAGAAATCAAAGGTAAAGACTTTGGTAGAAGCAAACCTACAAAAATAACCGAGGAAGTGCAGCCAGAGAGAAATGGAATAAAATTAGTAAAAAGTGATGCCATGGAAGCTAATGGAAGAGAATGTTTTATCACTAGCAGTACAGAACTGGGGTAAAAGAAAACTTTGTGTCAGGTTGCCAGAGTTCAAAGCCCACTCTGAATTTAACAATTAGGAGATTCATTAATGACTTTAACCACAGAGTAGCATACTGATAAAAATAGAAGCCAGACAGAACATGGAGTTGAAGGGTGAGAAAGAAGCCTTACCTGTAAAATATTCCTTTAGGAGGGTATATGGTATTGGTAAAGATAGGGAAGGGTCAGTCACACCAGGTAAAAGGGACTATTGTTATGCCAGTTTTAGACATGTAGGAACTAAAGCTTCGTGAGATTAGGTAACTCCCTAAGTGTACTCAGTAAGTAACTGGCAAAGCAAGGATTAAAACCTACTCTCAGAGGATTCTGAAGCTCAATCTGTTTTACTACATCAGACCTTTTCAAGACTGAAAAAAAATTCTCAACAATAAATTGGATTTGTAGGCTTGCAAAAAGAAAGGGGTAAATGGAGCTGATAGAAACATACAGTTATTAAAATGAAGAAGAGATAATATAGGGTAGTGGTTAATAAAAAATCACACTCTTCCAGCTGGCTGGTGTGGCTCAGCAGTTGAGCATTGACCCAGGAACCAAGATTCCCAGTCAGGGCATATGTCCAGGTTGCAGGCTCGATCCCCAGTAGAGGGCAGGAGGCAGCTGATTGATGATGTTTCTATCTCTCTCCCTTCCTCTCTCTCTAAAAATAAATTAAAAACATATTAAAACATCACACTCTTCCAGACCTGTGTAAAAAATTATTTAAAACTACCAAGGACGGAATTCCATGCTAGTATACTCTGATGAATTGAATACAGTGTAAGGATACCTGGTTGGCATTCTATCTGAATCCCACATTCAAATAAATGAATGAAAGGAGAAACACTGCAAATAGTCTTTTTAAAATTTCTTTATTTTTATTTTCTTTATTGATTAAGGTATTACCTATGTGTTCTTATTCCCTCACCCCTACCCCCCCCCCCCCCCCCGCTCATGCCCTCACACCCCTGGTATCTGTGTTCACTGGCTATGCTTATATGCATGCATAAAAGTCCTTTGGTTGATCTCTCCCCCTTACCTCTCCCCTCCCCTACTTTCCCTCTGAGGTGTGATGGTCTGATCCAAGCGTCACTGTCTCTGGATCTGTTTTTGTTCATCAGTTTATGTTGTTCATTATATTCCACAAATGAGTGAGATCATGTGATATTTATCTTTCTCTGACTGACTTATTTCGCTTAGCATAATGCTCTCCAGTTCCATCCAGGTTGCTGCAAATGGTAAGAATTCCTTCTTTTTTATAGCAGCATAGTATTCCATTGTGTAGATGTACCACAGTTTTCTGATCCAGTCATCTGCTGATGGGCACTTAGGCTGTTTCCAAATCTTAGCTATTATAAATTGTGCTGCTATGAACATAGGGGTGCATACATCCTTTCTGATTGGTGTTTCTAGTTTCTTGGGATATATTCCTAGAAGTGGTATCACTGGGTCAAATGGGAGTTCCATTTTTAGTTTTTTGAGGAAACTCTATACTGTTCTCCACCAGTCTGCATTCCCACCAGCCGTGCACGAGGGTTCCTTTTTCTCCACATCCTCGCCAGCACTTGTCGTTTGTTGATTTATGATTGCCATTCTGACAGGTGTGAGATGGTACCGCATTGTCGTTTTGATTTGCATCTCTTGGATGATTAGTGACTTTGAGCAAATAGTTTTAGATATCACTGAAACCAATAGAAACACAGAGACCTGAGAACTCCTCTTCCTTATGTTCTTCAGTGCCATCCTTCACTTACCTCCTTCTTTAAGCAAGCAGTTGCTCTATAATAAAGAGTATATGATTTTTCACAAGGATTCCCAGCAAACCAAATAAAACAAAAAAGGAATAACAATTTTCTTCTGGGCCTATTCTCATTAACCCTGTGTTAATTTCTTTTAGAAAATGCTAAGCTGGCCATGGTATTCCATTTTCAAATTAAAGAGTGGATACTAATTAACAGTAATCCTTTCCACTTATTTTTTTTTGTAATCACTGTATGCCAACCACTGTTTAAAGCACTCCACAAATATTTTCTCATTTAATCCTTAGAACAATCTGAGGAATTACATATCATTATCTTGATTTTACAGATAAGTAAATTGAGATTTAGAGACCATGCTCAGGATCCCTCTGCTCAATAAACAGTAAGGCAAGGTCTACATCCAAGTCCTGATTCCTCATCCCCGTCCTTTAAGCCTACACTAAATTAGAAGGAGCGAGGAAGGGTGAAAGAAATTGTTCCAAAACTGATCATCTGTACCATGCCACAAGTCATGCCAAAAATATTTTTCCACTTTCCATTTAAAACTTTAAAGACATTGTTTTAAAATACATTTACCATATTGAAATTAAATTTTGTATCAAAAGGGGTTTAAGTAAATTATTTACACATTCACAAACACACACAGCTCAGCAGGATAGCACAAATTAAAAGATGAGAAAAATATGGGTAAGGGAAAATATGGTTAGTCTTCAAATAGGAGCTGGAAACAATGGTAATATAAAAAAATCCATACCAATGAATGTTAGAGTTGCTTAAGTGTGGGAGGAGCTAGAACACTGGCTGTAAATGGTCTACAAGCTAATGAAGAAGAAAACAGGATTAGGTACACAGTTAAAACATTCATTAGAAAAAAGCAAGCCAGTTTCTCAGAGAAGCCCATCCATTCCTGGCACTAAAGCCAGACAAAAGATATCTCCTGGGAAGAAATCCTTGTGTGATGTAATGAACACAGCCTTCAATAAACCCTTTCAATAACTACAAGTTTCCATTGGACTGTTTCTTATAGCAATGCTGCAATATATATTTTCCAAAAATTACACTGTATATAAAATAATAACTGGTTATCATGAAGACAGAAAAATATTTATATTTACTGGCTTTAAAACTGTTACAATTTATCAAAAGAGGTTATAATTCTACAGAGAAAATAGCTAACAGGGTCTCTCTTTATAATGGTAAAAACCGAATAGGTGCTTTGTATTTGAATCAACTTTGGAAAACTGATAGTTTATCAACAGGTAGCTAAAATGTTTTGGGGATACACATTATATATTCATTAAATGTAATGACAATTTAAAATGAAAGACAACTCTGTCATACTTCTTACCTTGAAATGCATCTTTACAGATTTCTGACTTAAAAAAGTACAAGTCACAGGCAACCAAAGAAAAGATAAATTGTACTTCATCAAAATTAAAAACTTTTGCCCTCAAAGAACACTATAAACAGAGTGAAATGGCAACCCAGAGAATGGGAGAAAATATTTGTAAATATTAAATCTGACAAGGGATTAATATACAGAATATATAAAGAACTGTAAACCAACAACAACAAAAACCCCAAATAACTTGATTTTTTAAATGGCAAATGACTTAAATCAACATTTCTTAAAAGAAGATGTACAAATGGCCAATAAGCACTTGGAAATGTAAAAATCACTAATATTAGGGAAATGCAAGTCAAAATCATAATGAGACACCATCTCATCCTGATTAGGATGGCTACTATCCTATCCAGAAAACAACCAAATAAAAACATAAAATAAGTTCTGGCAAGGTTGTGGATAAATTGGAACCCTTGTGCAATGTTAGTGGAAATGCAAAATGGTGCGTGCAGTATGGAAAACAGTATGGTAGTTACTAAAAAAATTAAAGTTAGAACTACCACATTATCCAGCAATTCCTCTTCTGGAAATAGATCCCAAATGATTAAAGCAAGGTCTCCAAAGGATATCTGTGCACCCATGTTCATAGCAGCACTGTTCACAATAGCTGAAAGGTGGAAGCACTCAAGTATCCATCGACAGACAAATGCACAAACAACATGTGTATAGACATATAATGGAATATTATTCAGCCTTTAGAAGGAAATTCTTACACATGCTACAACATGAATGAACCCTAAGGACATTATGTTAAGTAAAATAAACAGTCACAAAAGGACATATAGTGCATGATTCCACTTACATGAAGTACCTAGAGTAGTGGAATTCATAAAGACAGAAGGTACAATGGTAGTTGCCAGGGACTAATGGATGGGGGAAATGGAGAGTTAGTGTTTAATGGGTACAAAGTTTCACTTTTGCAAGATGAAAAGATTTCTGTGGATGGATGGTGGTGATGGCAGCACAAAGTGAGTATCTTCAACATCACTGAACTTTACACTTAAAAATGGTGAAGAAAGTAAATTTGATGTCAGGTGCATTTTATAATTTAAAAATATGTGAAAATGATAAACTTTATGTGATGTTCGTTTTACCACAATAAAAAGTACAAGTTAATAGATTAATTTTAAATAGCCTAAATTTGCTACTTTCAACTATTAATTAGGCTTAAAAATTTGGGGGAAGTATATGGATATATGAAAGCCACAGCTGTAAATTACTATTTTATATCTAATTACTATATGTTCATCTGTAATCAGATTTCCCTAACAGAAACACAATTTCCTTTTACTGACTAAAAAAACAACAATCACCAAAGGTAATGATTTACTAAATTCAGTAAATCTTACATGGAACTCATCAATATACTATCTCACCCACGCTAATTAATTCATCATGAAAAAGTAATTTGCCTAATCACAATGGCACTTAATACAGCTGCCATCCTTTCTACTATTTTCATTTAATGTCTAAACAATATTATTGGGAATGAGACATGCCAAAATTGTTTCAGCAATGTGTGAGTTTTATAAAAAAATTTATACTAGCTATATCAAGAGGGAAAATAAATTTGTATTCAAGTGCCATGCAGATAAATTTTGAAGGAATAGCACAAGAATTAATCAGTCATCTCTGCATGCTGGGAGAGATTCCGTTCTCCAGGGAGGAGGGAGCCCATGAACAGGAGGAAGCTGTCTCCCATGGGGGAGGTCTTGATGGGGGGGGGTAACCCTCGAGTAATGTCACTGGAAAGGGCAAAACTTGTTGATTCAGCTTTACTTCTGGGGACACATCTAATCTTGGCTTATCTCAGCCGCAGGCTTTCCTTAATACTCTTGATTTCTTCATACTTAAGTCTGGTTCATAAATAAGTAACTCTTTCTTATTCTACCAAAGCTCAGACCTCTATAAGATTTTTCTCTGACCAACTAGCTTGTTGAGCTAAGAAAACCCTCCCTTCCTGTCCCCAATATTAAGATCCCCACCCCACTGTATTGCAATTCCTGATACCAACTTCCATTTATTCATTCAACAACTATTTATCAAATGCCTAGTTATAAGCTAGGTATTATTCCAGGGAGTATAAATAAAAAGGTGAGCAGAAACAGACATGACCCCAGCCTTCATGGAGCCAATAGCTTGCTGGGAAAGAAGCACATTGAGCTGAGAATCACACAAGCAACCCTGACAAGTAAATTGAAGGGAAGGAAAGGTACCTTTGCATGGTGCTCCAAAAGCCCATAATGGGGGGATTTGACAAAATTAGAGAGATCAAGGACAAGTTTTCTGGAAGAAATATGGCAAGAACTGAGGTCTTGATGAGTGGGAGACAACCAGTCAAAGAGGGAAGGAAAAGCATTAGGTTCTGGAAACAGCAAATACGCAGGGGAGGGAGACAGGACGGAGAGTGAGGTACTGAAAGGCCAGCATGACTAAAGGTTGTGTTCAAACTTGTGTTAAGAAAAGATCTCTGGCTTCAATGTGTTTGCCATTTGCCAAAGAAAAGATGGTCCCTGGTAGAAACTAATCTTTCTGCTCAGCACCTTCACTTAATGGGCTATTTGAGCCACGTGAATTGAAGCATACAATTTTCCCAAACATGTCATTTCTTTGGCCATTTTATTCCCCTGTGCCTATGTATACCACCTTGGAAGGGAAGAAAAAGACCTCCAAGTAAATCCTCTTCCATATGTAATTTAGACAGAGCTATATCCATAATCGTCTGAATAACAAAACAAAATCAACAGAAAAATGTGATAAATGTAGAAACAGCTTTTAAAACGGTGCTTCCAGAAACACTGTGGTAATAGGTGAAAACCTGCCTTTAGAAATTAGTTCATTTTAATTCTGATATGTGCACCTCATTAATTCTGACTGAAACAATTTCCACTAAAAAAAATCTCTAGCATAAAAGTAACTGCAGAAACAAATGGCACCATTCACTATTAAAACTAAACTCAATACATCTCCTATGATCCCTCCCTAATACAAATCTTATTCAGCATTCCCAATTCACTGTTTGGAGTGAATGTTAAACACACACACTTCCCCACTATAAATGAATGTCAGCATTATTAACAATTAAATAATTTCACAGATCAAGTAAAAAAACAACAACAACACACCTGTGTTTTTAAAAATTTCTGACTCCTAAAACAAGTCATCAAATATTAGGCACAATTTAGTTTCCAGTCAACATATATTTTCCATCTACTGTTTATATCACTCAGTTTTACTGAATATTAAAGCTAAGATAAAGCTATGAATTTTGGTCTTTTAAAACAAAGTTAAAATGTATTCATAAAGATTTATTTTTCAGGGTATTAGGAATCCTATATTTATCCAACAATCATTTTTGGATTATCTAATAAAAATGTAAGTGGTGATATTAAATTTTATATTTGTTTTATTTCAGGTATCAGAATAAATACAGAATATCATACAATTATATTGAAAGTCAAATAAACTCTATGGGCCCATAATGTAAGTTTTACTTTACCTTCGAAAATGGGCTATTTGGAAGGTTTAATTTTTTTCTCCCTAAATTTATGACCTTCTCAACACATATGTAGTACCTTAATCAACAAAGAAAAATAACATAAAATAAAATTTTAAAAAAGAAAACATATTTTATTATACCACAAAAGTAATTATTTTAGGCAATTTATAGGAAAAGTGCACCTCTACATTCATTGCAGCATTATTTTCAATAGCTAAGATGTGGAATCAAAATAATTGTACTAATTATAACTCAAAACAGTGTCCGTTTTCCATTGCTTCTCAAATTTCATGTGCACACAAAACATCTGGGCATCTGATTAAACTGGAGATTCCAATTCAGTTGGTCTGGTGACAGGCCTGAGATTTTGTATTTCTAACAGGCTCCCATGTAACAATGGACATTACTTGAGCAATGTTTGTCAGAGGCAAAAAGAGACAATTTTTTTCAACAAGATATGAGGTCATTATCAAATAAGACAATAATGATGACTATTAATAGACATAAATAGATGCAAGTAGGCTTATGTTGCTAAATATCTAGCTACGTCCTTTATGGGCTTAGCAGTCCCAATTAGGAAATGATGCCCAATGATTAATAATATTTGTCATAAATTTATAAATCACAAGGGACCGAATTTCTCATACTGTAAGCTAGACAAATTATTTTAACTAAGTGGAAGAAGAAAGGCTATGCCAAAGTAATTGTAATTATTCTGATTTGAATAAATCCCTAATTGCATGTTTTAAGGATAAGTATTTAGAAAACTTTCTAATTTTCCAAAATGTGAAGTCTATGGAGAAATTCACCAGCCTAAATGAGCACAATTAGTTTCATCCTTCACAATACTGTTATCATCAATTATAAAAGAGTGCAGTGGAATTTCTTCAAAAAAGGAAAAGAAACGACAAAGAATATACATGTTCCTTCTCATTAAGCATTTCTCAAATACCTCCTAAAATGATGAGAATCTTTTAATATTTCACATAATTTCTCTCTGCTCAGTAAAATTATCCTTCATTATGATAGCATTCTACTGCAATCACTGCCTACAAAGTGGGCTTTCTCCCTTGCCAATCAAAATGGAAAAGGTTGTCAGCAAGCACTGCTTTTCTCTTTGTTTCCTCCAGATGCCAAATTCTTGCATGTGAGTCTGAATCAGAAATACTGGAAAATTAGAAAGGAAGGAGAAAAAAGTTCTACAGATATATATGTGAATCAGAGATGTGTGTGTGGGGGGGGGGGGGGAGAAGGTTGAGGAAGAGTGGGAGGGAGGAGAGAATCACAGTCTTGGCTAAGAGTGTGTCAAAGAAGCAATTTGACTAAACCCACCTTAAAAAAAAAGGATTTTCCTGCACTCACTTCTTCCTGAAAAGACAACATCGCTTTTCTATTCACAAATTAACCTCCATAACATCTGTTTCTTAGCAGATTGCAAGTGCTTGCCAGGAATTGAAGTATTAACTTTCAGATGACATTTGCAAAGTCCTAACTTATAATTTAATACTAGATTCATATCGTTGTCGACCCAACAGTTAATGGAGCTTAATATTCTTATGATTTTCCTGATTAAATTACTGTTCACAAGCCTACTTTTGCAGATAGCAGTTTATAAGAGAAAGATACACAAACATCATCTTTGCTGTTCTCAGAATTTAAAACTGTCTGACATGAAATGTAATTTAGGATCACTAGATACTGATGTCATAAGAGAAAACCATTTATTTTTAGTTACCTCCATAAGACACAAAGAATAAATAATCAGCTCTTCTAGGGAAAGGAGACCAAGCAAGAAGGAAAAAAAAACACCCAGAATGCGAGGCTTGGGGAGGTTAGGGCAAGGGCAAAGACCCAACACACATAATGACTTTATATTATGCAAAGTGCTACCCAAAAACTTCTGAACATGGCCCAACAAGAGCTTATTCACTCACCCTCCTAGGAGACTTCGGTCACTGCCTGAAAGCAGCTGTGCAAACAATCTTTTAGCAAGCTTCTATTTCAATTCAGTCCCAAATCTTTCCATTGCTGAATTTTCAGCGAAAAGACTCTGAGAGATACAATATTTGCATACATATAAATGTATTACCATTGACTGCAACCCAGGCCTATACTCAAGACAACTGTAAATCAACCTCTGAAATGAACCAAGCATAGTTATCTTGAGTAGCCACAAAGTAAGAGCTATTTCCTGCACTGTTTTGCAAATACTGTATATATAAAAAGTAAAACAAACTGTGATAAGCATTACAAATAATCTTGGTGAAAGCTATGGAAATATTGGCAGACATCTCTAAATGTATATGAGAAAGATTCATATTGCCTTTCTATTTTAATTTAAAGATTCATATTGCCTTTCTATTTCTAACTGCTCCTTTCCCCAAGGCAATCATTCAGTACTCATTTTTAACAGCAGACTACTGAATTCAAGGTAGTTTTTCAGAAATGGAATATTTTTTGAAGGAACCAAGAGTGAATAATATTTTTTTCTTTTTTAGAATGAAAATATGAAATACATTAAAATATGTAACAATCCAAGAAAACCTCCTAGAAAACATTTTCTCTCTGGTTATAGCATCACAGATTAAAAGTCACTTAGGAAGAGTGTGATTCATTTGGTAATGGTAAAGACAATTTTAAATTATTTTTTAATATATATGTTTTTTCCTTATTGATTAAGGTATTACACATGTGTCCTTATTCCCCCATCGCCCCTCCCCACCCCCCACTCCTGCCAATTTTAAATTCTTAATAAAGTTTTGGATGCCTATAGTCATGATCAAAGTATTCTAATCCTGACTTCCCAGTGCTATAATTTAAAAAAATGATAAATAAGTCAAAATGGAACCTTGCATTCCAATTAAAAACTCAGTCATGTCATCCAAGTAAAGCTTTATATATAAAAAGCTTATTTCATTGCTTTTCATGGCAAACCCAAATCTTGTAAAAAAGGAGGATATTATTTCTGCTTGAGTTAGAGAGGCATGCAATTGGGTGATAATCTCGTAAGAACACAATAATAGGGAAAAAGAACAACTAAAAACTGATAAAAGCCAAGCATAGGAAACAGAATATAACGAATCTGGAGAAACTGCCCCTTTCTGGAAGGAAATATGGCTCATGTGCGTCTATGATAACTACCCCAATGTTTTACTATGGCATCTCTTCAACACATACAATAAAGTGCAGCCTCGAAGTTAACTAGTTCAAACTTGAGGAGCTAATAAATACGTAAATCAGGAATATTTCTTCTGGGAGCATTTCTTCTGGAATAAGATTTATTTCTCAATCCTGCATTTCAAGAAATATTTGAAAAAACATAACATGTTGGGGGGGGACTTGCTGTCCATTCCATCCCATTCTTCTTAAATCTTTTCCTATATTTTTCCAGTACATTCATTTTTTAAACCTTAATTTAGAAGAGTGGGATGGAAAAAGTCTTCCTAAGCAATATACAACGCCAAGTAGCCATAGAAGGGGAAAAATAACATATATGGCTACATTAAAATTTAAATATTTTTCTGATAAAAGGTGACTTTTTCAAACTATACACATGAGCTCTAGATTCTGATAAAAATCTCATGTTCCCTCTTACTTCCTTTTCTCCTTTAAGAAGCTAAGCTTTAGTGAGCCACTGTGCTTTCTGTAACCCTCACCTGAAGAGATGTTTATTGATTTTTGAGAGAGAGGGAGGGAGGGAGGCAGGGAGGGAGGGAAGGAGGAGAAGGAGGAGGAGGAGGCGGAGGAGGAGAGAGAAACATTGACCCCATATACACCCCAGCTGGGGATCGAACTGCAACCTAGGTATGTGCCCTGACTGGAAATTGAACCTGCAACTTTGGTGTACAGAATGACACTCCAACCAACTGAGCATCTAGCCAAGGCAAGCCACTGTTTCTTATAGAAGTGTTACATCTCTTGCATATGTATCCCAGAATTGATCTTTTTTTTCTAAGTCAAATTCTGTGAACAAGATTAGTAATTAAGTGCTGTGATTCTTTCAATTATGTAAGCTATTTTTGCACTCTGGTTTACTTTATGTAAATGTTGTGGCATGTTTCTATTTATGAATGTAGAAGCTGCAATGAAAGATCCTGTGTAGAATAGTATGTCACAAAATGCTATTTTCTGGAAGCAGTTATTTAAAATGTACCACAGTTTACTCTTTGTTCTGACCAGTAGCATGTGGTTTAAGTGAAATATAATATAGCAGCTATATAAAGAATGGAAACATACACACACACACACACACACACACACACACACACACACACACACACATACTGAGTGGCCAGATTATTATGCGTTCAGAGATCATAATAATCTGGCCACTCAGTGTATATTGGAGTCAATATAATGACTCTAAGTTAGGATAAGAGTCTACATTTGATTTCAGATGCTTAGTAAGACCATCTATAGAGACTATATATGTCATTTCTGTATTTCCAGAACAGAACGTAGTTCACAGAAAGTATTTAATATATGTTTGTACAATGAAATATATCCTTTGCTTTACTTTAAAATTCAACAGAGATTTAAAGTTAATCTTGTTAGGTTTTTAAAAACTCATGTAAGATTTTCTTCTAAAATCTTTATGTAGTGAACAGTAATCAGTTAACGCCTTTCTCTCTATAACAACTTTACACTCATCAGCCATAGTCACTTTCCCAGTCTCCACATCATGGAATCTGAGTTGCCTTTGATATTTTACGCAGTTAGTTCAGTTGATATAAAGTTCATGTAAAAATTGAAAGCAGAATTGCTAATCTATCACATGGTCATTGGGAGTCATTAGTGTAGGCCATGATGTTTTAAAAAAGATAATACAGGCTTTGGGTCATAAGACGGAGAGTACTGAAGGAGAACGGTTTTCCCCTATGCCTGTTACCTGTGAATAATCACATCCACAAAATGATGAGGGAAATCCGGCAATTTAAAAGGATATTTTCCTATTGTATGAAAATTTTCCTTAAAAATATAAAATGAGGTGAAAATCTTGGGTTTTTCTAGTACTTCTGAGGGTTCATTTTTTACATGTATTTTTTAAAATTTATCTTTATTGTTGAATTTATCTTTATTATTCCCTGTTTTTCCCCACTGACCCCTTCTAGCCTGCCCCTGAGCTTCATCACACTATTGTCTGTGAACATGGATTATGCATATATGCATACAAGTTCTTTGGTTAATCTCTTGCCACCCACACACCCACCCTCACCTTCCCTCTGAGATTCATCTGTCTCCTGTTTCTATGTCTCTGGATCTATTTTGTTCATCAGTTTAGATCTCTATCCATTTGGGGGTTATTCTTATGTATGGTACCAGGTATGGATCTAATTTTACCTTTGTCATATAGTAAATTTCTGTGTGTGTTGGGATGTAGTTTTGGGCTCTGTATTCTATTCCACTGGTATATTTGTGTATTCATTGGATACCACCATGCTACTTTTATTAGAGAGGCTTTATAATGGTTTAATTATTGGTAAAGCTAATCCTACCTTATAGGGTGGGGCTTTTTCCAAGTGTTTTGATGGCTCTTCTTTTTTAAAAATAGGTTTGATCTGCCCTAGTTGGTTTTACTCAGTGGTTGGAGCCTCGGCCCACTTTCAGTCCCTGGTTCAATTCTGGTCAAGGGCACATACCTCGGTTGCAGGTTCCATCCCTAGACCCCGCCCGAGGTGTGCAGGAGGCAACCAATTGATGTGTCTCTCTCATATAGATGTTTTCTTCTCTCTCTCTCTGTCTCTCCCTCTCCCTCCCTTCCACTCTGGAAAAAATACCTTCGGTTGAGGATTAACAACAACAAAGAAATAGATTTGATAATTCATATACTGAATCATGAGCTTAAGAATTCAACAGATTAATTTAAAAATTATGTCCTAAACATAATTAGGATGGTAAACCAAGCACAAAAATTTAAATTCTGTCAAATAAATATAAAAATTTCACTGTCGCCTGGCCAGTGTGGCTAAGTGGTTTTGTAATGACCTATGAACCAGGAGGTCACAGTTCCATTCCTGGTCAGGGCACATGCCCAGGTTGTGGGCTCGCTCCCCAGTTGGAGGTGTGCAGGAGGCAGCCAATTGATGATTCTCTCTAATAATAGATGTTTCTATTTCTCTCTCCCTCTCCCTTTCTCTCTGAAGTCAATAAAAATATATTAAAAAAATTTTCAGTCTACTATTTTACCATGATCTTTTTTAGCATACATATTTAAGAGCTAAGTATTTTTTATTTTATAGTCAACTATTTTCATGTTCTGAGATACTAAAAATGTACTTTTATTTGTAAGATGCATTATAATCTATGTGCTCATTTGCCATTAAAATTTCAGATTAGTTGTTAGATTAAAAATGATGAAATCTTATAAACAAGTTTTCTTTAAAAATATTAAATGTTAATTATCATCATACATTCAAAGATAGCCTTTGGCATAAGCATTTACATTATCTAATCTTAATATGGAAATAAACTAAATCATTCTAAAATATTAATGATTTATTATAATTTCCTTGATTTTATTAGATAAGTAAAATTTGGAATTTTATGAAGTTTCTTTTTGCTCTAGGTTTCAAGTCCATGTCCTTAGATATCCGAGGACACCACAGAGTTGTGCAGGTTGTATACTGCAAACCTGCAGAAACATATAGGGATAGTGAAAAGCTACACAACTGAATGTGGTAGCCCTGTTTATTCCTTTTTTCTCATCAGAGTTGGAAAGCATTTCTTCCAACTCAGCAGGGTGTAAGAGAATTCAATTCAACTCAATTCTGACACTACCTACTTGGGGATAGCATCAGACTCCACATGTAAAAGGGCTCAGTCCCACAAAACGAGCCTCTAATTAACAGCTGTATAACTACTGATTTGGAAAAATATTAAGGGTCACATTCCAGTGTTGTCAGGGTTGTTGAGATTGGTTAACCCATCTTTAAAATATGGAAACAAGCCTCAATTCCTTAGGTCTTTACTGTCCAAGATGCTTTAGTTTTACCATATCAAGTTACAATATAAATGTAGTTAAAAATTACAAATTTATGGGGAAAAAACCCATAACTAAATTAAGAACTCAAAACTACTGATCAAAATAAGCCATAGGCTTTAGTTTAATTTTTCCTGGGATTAGACATTTGAGAAACATTCCAGTAACAGCATGTGCCAGTTTGCCATTTGTCATGGAACATGAAGAGCGCAGGTGGCTGCCAATGATGTGAACTTTTCCTAATGGCCCAAGAAGTATGACTCAGTGCTTGTCCTGGGGTGACCACACTTCTTATGGTGGCAGGAAACGTGTTATTATTCCATCTTTGACAGCAACTAAAAAAAAATGTGTGTAATGCCACAGTTCATTCTCCAGTGATTAAGTTACATAATATTGCCTTTGTTAAAGGATGACAAATCTTGAAAAATACAGTACCTAAACCTTAACACATAGAAGAAAGTATTCCTAAAGGACAATAAATGCCATTAGAAAGAAATTTAGAATAGAAAACACACACAAAGGTATTTCAGTGGTACTTCACGTTTTTATCTAGTTATTGAATAGTTGGCAGCACACATAATACAAGAGACCTGCACATATTAAACTTGAAAAAAATCCATAATATGTTTTTTATTCAATTTTTTGAATACTTTTATTTATGTAGCCACTTCTCCCTATTTGGCATCCATATACTGGTATTTAAAAAATAATTACCTGAAATCTCACTATGGTTATATAATTTACTGACCTTATTAAAGCACTAATACATGCAGATGTCACCCTGCTGTAGTTACTCTAAATTGTAAATAAATAATTCTTTCAAATCAGAGATTCCAACTATTGAGGCTTTAACTAACATGGAGACATAAGACTGTTGGAAAGAGAAATCAATGAGAACAATACAAATTATGCAATATCTACTTATAGGAGAATATCTATTTAATGTAAAGGAGGACATCACATCAAGTAAGCTCTATGAACAAATTTTAAAATAATCCATTGGCCTTGATCTTTGATGTATCAAAGACAGGTATTTGTAGTTGACCGGGACCAATTATTCCAATTTACAAGGGTGGGCAAAAGTAGATTTATAGTTGTTAGTATGTGAAACATAGCTTATTCTTGTATTATTATTTATTAATTAATCACTGTATTACTTATTTGTATTATACCAATAAAAACTGTAAACCTACTTTTGCCCACCCCTGTAATAATTCTAGTAGTGTGAATGAGGTTACTTAAATACAGTGATACAGAAAGTTAAAGAATATAGGGTCAAAATTTATTCCACATTTATAGTTTTAGATACATGTATATTCATAATTAAAATGGCAAATTACTAAAATAAGTGAATTGCAATAGATTATTATTCAGCATAGCAAACCACTTATTCAGCTCTAAACAGACCACAAAGTCTACTGTGTGTTTGGACTGGGGTTTAATCCTGTTGCACTGGACTTCACTAACAATCTACAAAGCCTAAGAAAATGAGATTTAAAATCACTGAGTCCAGAGCCCACAGAGATTAGAAGACCATCAGGAGAAGTTTTTCTGGCAGTTAATAGAATTTTAACTCCCTGTAAATGAAGTTAGGCATACTTGGAATCTTACATTTGATTATGATAAAATAAAATCTAAACCAAACATTCATAATGAGGCGATTATTCTACAAAGTAGGCCTATTGCACGTGTTAATCAAGACCTGTTCTATGCCCTTAGGCTCTATAGCAGCGGTTCTCAACCTGTGGGTCGGGACCCACAGGTTGAGAACCGCTAGCAGGGTCGCCAAGACCATCGGAAAACACAGATATTTACATTACGATTCATAACAGGAGCAAAATTACAGTTATGAAGTAGCAACGAAAATAATTTTATGGTTGGGGGTCACCACAACATGAGGAACTGTATTAAAGGGTCACGGCATTAAAAAGGTTGAGAACCACTTATCTATGCAATATATGATTTCTGAGCCTTCATATATTGGGTTGTTATACTAATTTTGCTACTAGAAAGACATGAATTTAGTCCTTTAACCTCTCTGAGCTCAGCTGCTTTCAGGTAAGATGATAGCATAGAACCAAGAGATTTCTAAAAGTTCTTTTTTATTTTAACTTAAGTAATCTGTATATTGTATTGTGTGTTCACCACCCAAAGAATAAAATTAAACCTTTTAAATTCAGAATGTCCAACTGTCACTAGGAGTCACTAAAGTAGATATAAATAAAATCAAGAATAGCCATCACTCATTGCTTCTAAACCAAATAAGCGAATAAATAAAAAAAATTAGAATCAAATAATATTAGAGTTTTAAAAGAGAAGATACCACCTGACATATTTTTATAGCAAAGGAATGCAGAAATCCAAATTACCCTAGGTAACTCTGATGCAAGTAAAGCTGTCTCAGCCACTTGATATCAATACTGTCTTTCATTTTTAAATTAAATTTATTTTTGGCATTCATTTAGTTAAAATTTACATGATTTAAAAAAAAATGAGTTACAAATGGCTCAGAGCTGACCCACCCCCCCAAAGGAAAATCCAAAGTTTGAATGAAATAATAAAATCTGTCATGTTGCTGTCCTGTCATTTAGAAACATATCAATATAAAAAAGATGGAGGAAGTAGCAATGGCAACAAAATCATGGTGAAAGAAGATATTTCTCAAAAGCTTTAATATCAACATTGTCGTCACACTGTTATAATGATTAAAACAAAGCTCTTAATTTTTATATTTTAAAAATTCTACCAAATTTTATATGAGTTGGATAGATAGCCCATTTTTCCAAAGAAAACACAAATGTAGGTCAAAATGTGAAACCTAACAAGAAAAACAAAACTTCTGGTAATTAAAAAAAGCCAGCATACTAGCTTTGGGAAAGTACACTTTCCAACAACCATTCCATACAATATTCTATACAAGATGAAAACTAATTTGTAGGCTAATGGTTCTCAATTATCCTCAATCCAAATACCACTTGTGACACATGAATGAGAAAAGGCATTGTTTTGCCATTGATTCTCTCTTGTTTTCAGTGATCCAAGCTCTACTGAATTGGTTCATTTGATTCTTACAATTGACTATTTCTTCTAGGAAAAGTCAATACATTCTTATCACTTAAATTAAGCTCTAGTGCTTATAAGTACCTGTCATTTTCACTGCACAGATTCAGTGTTTAACAATTTTGATATCACAGTGTACATGACTTTTTATGATAAAATTCTGACAAAGCCTGAGAAATGAAATTTCAATGATCATGAACCTTTTGGTAAAATAATGCTGAGAAGTACAAGGAATCATGATATGCAGGGTCTACTACTGAGATGAGGTGTTTATCTGCTTCAGACTTAGGGATGGCAGAGACATCAACAGCAATGCCTTATGACCCTTGTATTGAATTCCCTGCAGGAAGAGAGAGAGATACCATTCTAATAATTATGCAGAATTACTTAAGTAATCCTTGGACTCAAAGGAAAAAAATGGTCTGGAGAGAAATGCTCCAATAAAGCTGTTAGAGAAGTTAGGGTACACAGAAGACAGAAGCTAGTAAGAGGGAAAGAGTTCTCAAGAGAGAGCCAGCCTCTTGAAATTTTTACTCCATATACATTTTTAAATCAGTATACTCTTCTTTGTACACCATGTCTTAAGGCAAACTTATGTGAGCTACTAGTATATTCAGTAATTTATTTCTAATTGGAATCCTTAAAAAACCCTTCTCCATAAAGATATTTGAATCCTGTTCAGTAATTAATTAATTAATAAACAATTATTTTGCCAGTGTCAAAATGTTACTCCATTTCTACCTGGAATGTATCTTGACTAATTATTCTTCAGAATTCCCTATAAAGCACATTTTCCTAATCCCATTTTTAGACAAAAACAACAACAACCATCACAAAACAAACCTGAGGGTTTGAAAATTGAAGAGATGAGTTAAACACACACAGCAAATACAGGACATAAGTGAGGTGGGGCCGAAACTTGAGAGAATTGTAGTTCCAACCCAATCCTACAGATAATTTGTATTATTTTCTACATACAGTGTTTCCTACAAGATATTTATCCCTTTAATCTCTTTTTAGTCATCTGTATGAAATGTAGAGATGGAAGAAGAGAACAGTAGGATAGGGAAGTGAGTCTTTGGCATGGCTACAGGGGATAAAGATGTTCTCAGCAGCCTTGAAAGGCATCATCTGGCATTTTCACTTGGGAAAGTAAAATGCTAAATCATGGCAGCTAACAAAATAGTGGTTACTATACAATGATTACCCTTAATTAACTTCACTGAAGAACTCCTGTCCATCTGCATTCTGAAGAAGCTTCCAAGTCTACTTCTTGCCATCTGTATTTCTTAAGTAATGCAAATCACACAATTTGCTTCTGACATTATGTTTTTAATTATTAGAAGACTGTCTGTATCACTGCAGCATGTAGTCATCCTAAACCTTTGTAATTTTGTTAAGAAAGTGTCATTGGAAAGTTGTGAAAAGAACTTCAATCTAAATATCGCCCACCTATCCTGAGGGAGAGTCTATCATAGAATAGATATTGGAGACTCTTGGAAAGTCAAATCATCCTTTCCACTCACATATACAAAGACAGCTTCAAATCCTTGATATTTAATGTACAATCTCGACAGATTATATATTTTTAAGTTATCTGTATTGCTGAAAATATTACAGATGTCCCCCATTACTCCCCCCCACCCTTTGATTCCTTCTAGCCTGAACCCACTACCCACAGCACAGGTTGTTTTGTGATTTCTTTAAAAGCAAAGCGTTCTTACCTTACTAACACAAAACAAAGCAGACAAATGAAACAAATGCTTCTTCATTCCTGTGAGCATAGCTTAAGAAATACTTTGTACAAAAAGCAGAAGCATTTTGCAGATAACAAATTAATGCATAGCCAAGCTTGTACTCACAGAGCATAACATCAGGAAAACAACAAGACAAGGAGACAGTTATTAGACATTTACATCAACATCAGCAGAACCTCACACTTACAGAGGTGGATTAATAACAAAGAATCAAGTTGAAATTATGATAATTATAGCATTTCAATTTACTAGTATTGTGGCAAGAAAAACATATCGGGTTGATGCATTAAATTCCAAGTCACAGTTTTATCTTATTAGACACTATTCCTTTTAGAATTTTCACTCCAATAAACTAGTCAACAAGAAAGATCTTAACCAAAAAGATACAGGAATAAAGTACAAGTATTAAAGTAGTACTGTTTTGAGATCTAATTGAATTTCTTGGAGATGTGGCCAAAGGAGGCCTTTAGCTATAACCACCCTCATATCCAAACTCAGCTACTAAACACACTATATGACTCCATAATACAATGTAAATAAGGTGTTGCATTTAATGAAAAAATAAAAATGTTGACTTTCGTGCAGAAAAGCAATGGGAAAAGGTCACTTATTCAATTTCAGCATTATCTGCCCTAGGCAAATATCTGCCCTAAGTAAATGTGTGTGACATATTTATATACACATTTATATACTCAGCTGAATATCAATTATTATAAAGCCCAACATTTATTTGCTCAAAAATTTTCACACCTTGTTTAACATTCTGACACTGTGTCTGCAGAAAACAGAAACAACAATTAGAAGGAGTGTTGGGTATCGGGCTTGGTTAACAGAAGTTTAGAACAGCACAATCTTCCATCTCAGAGTTCAACTGCAAATTTGTTAGCAGTGAAGTAAAATAAGGAGATGGAGCTAACTTTTGGTGGTCTCCATACCATCCTATCCCATGAACATTGTTTCCTTTTCTTACACACATTTCCTGATTAGCAAAAGGTTAAAAAAATATTCAAGTAAAAGATTAATTTCAGTGGAAGGGAAACAAGGCATATCATTCATTCAAGAAAATTGTTTTTGGTGTGCTTTTTTTTTCTCTTGTGGAAAACATGAGGTTTACACAGGGAAGTAAAGCAGAAGGGTTCTTGATACCAACACAGGGCCAATGTTGCTCCTGCGAACATTTTGAGAATTGTAAGGAGTTTGAGGATGCCAATTGATAGCTAGATCAATGGATGCAACAATTCCACACTAAAGAACTGCTTGTATCTCACTTGAATTTTTTGTTTGTATTTGAAAATACCTTATTATTAACACTCACAGAGAGGCAAACCAAAGCTATTTCACATACAACATAGTGCTTATTTTGGTGATTACCAAATTTGAAATGAATTCCAATTTTTAAAAATTTACACAAACTTTTTATTTTAGAATAGTTTTAGAACTACAAAAAAGCTGCAAAATAATACAGATAGTTCCTGTATACCTCTCATTCATATTTTTTACTAATAGCTCACATTATGATGATACAATTGTCACAAATAAGGAACGAACACTGGTATATTGCTATTAATTAAAGTTTACACCATTTTGATTTCACTATTTTTTTTCCTAATGTGATTTTTTCAGTCCCAGGATCCTATTCGGAACATCATCGCGTCTCATTTGCCTCCTCTGGGCTGTGCTTTTTCTCATATTTTCCTTGTTTTTGATGACATTGACAGTTGGAGGAGTACTGGTCAGGTATTTTGTAAAATATCCTTAACTTCGTGTTTGCCTAATATTTTTCTCATGCTTAGAGTGGAGTTAGGGATTTGGGGGGAGGAAGATCACGAGGGTGTAGTGCCATTCTCATAACTTTATATTAAGGGTACATGTTATCAACATGCCTTTTCACTGATGATGCAAACCCTGATCACCTGACCAATATAGTGTTCACTAGGTTTCTCCATTGTAAAGTTGTTTCCCCTTCCCACCCTCTACTCTTTGGAAACAAGTCTTTAAGTATAGACCATAATCAAGAGGTGGGGAGTTAAGTGCCAACTCCTTGAGAGGAGAATACATAAATTATTTGGAATTCTCTGAATGGGAGATTTTTCTCTTTTCTCTCATTTATTTAGACATTTATTTACATCAGTATAGACTCTCAGATATTTATTTTATACACTGAGTTATAACCAAATACCATTTTTGTTGCTCAAATTATTCCAGCTTTAGCCTTTGAGAACTCTTTCATAATGGCTCTCAAGTCTTTAACATGCCCTCTTTGAGCACTTCCTTGCTTTCTTGCACTACAAAATGTTCCAGGCTCACCTTCAATAATCCCTCTCCAGTCCTAGAATCTGCCATTTCTCCAAAAAGGTGTGGTTCCTTCCCACATGACTTTAAAAAAAATGTTTCTTTATTGATTTCAGAGAAGAAGGGAGGAGAGAGATAGAAACATCAATGATGAGAGAGTATCATTGAGGAGGGAGAATCATTGATTGGCTGCCTCTTGCATGCCCCCACTGGGGACCGACCCTGCAACCCAGGCATGTGCTCTTGGCCAGAATCAAACCTGGGACCCTTCAGTCTGCAGGCTGATGCTCTATCCACTGAGCCAAGCCAGCTAGGGATCACATGACTTTCAGTAATTCTTCAAGATGAATTAATAGGATGACATATCAAATTAGTCTAGCCTGTACTACTCCTAATATTAATTTTTATCCCAGTGTCTATCAGTTCATCTACTTTTCCATTTTCTTATACGAAATGACTTCAGAACTTACTGCTTTTCTTAAATCCAGATAGGCTCATTATAAATAGGCAAAAATATCAATTTGTCTCTTCTGGGATAGTCATATTGAGTACCTACATATAGAAACCAATTTTGTTTTTTATAAATTATTTTCCTTTTTTGTTACAATAAGGGCATTGCGGGGAATTTTAAAAAATTATGTGAGTGGATAGGTTATATTATATATTTATTTCAGGAAACATTACATAATGTCTGTTATATAAAGGGAGTATTGGGTCCCAAAGGATTGATGTAAGGAAAAAAGAATAAGGTAGACTATAGTGTGTGGACTCTATCTGGATCCCAATTTAAGAGAAAAAAAAACTATAAACTGTTTATGACATTTGTGAAACTTGAACAACTTGAACAATTAGATATTTAAGGATATTAAGGAATGGATTTTTGGTGTGATAACAGTGCTGTAGGGGTGAGTGTGTAATGTATACCTTTTTTAAGTATTTATTTTTTTAGAGCTACACCTTCATTTTGTTGTGATCGCATTACTGGTGTTTTGGTGGTGAGAAAAATGTTACTAGATCCCAAGATACTATTCTGCTGTATTTATTTTCTCTGTGTGTGTTGGTCACAAGTAAGAGATAGACTTTTATATATGGTAAGACCATCTATATATATAAAAGCCTAAGCAACTGTTACAACTGGACAATAGCTATGATGCGCCCTGATCACCAGGGAGCAGACACTCAATGCAGGAGTGAGCTCCCACAGCCAACCTCTCATAGTCCCTCCCCCCAGCCGGCTGTCCCCCATCAGCCCCAATAAGGATTGGGCGAGATGGCCCCAATAAGCCACGACTGCCAGCCAGGCTGAGGAACCCCACCCATGCACGAATTCGTGCACTGGGCCTCTAGTATTTAATAAGCAGAATAAGCTAGCAAAGCAGCCTCATTTGAAAAAAATCTCAAAATTAGGAAATATTTCCTTTAAACATTACACACATCTTAAAGTGAAACGTTGTTGGAGATTTATGGTCTTACCATATTTAAAAGTCTTTCTCTTACCAGAGTGTTTATTAACATAGGATGTCAACAATTATTTAAAGGAAAGTAATATCCCCAAACAAAATTAATTTCAATTCATATGGGTTTTAAAAGATAATGAATGCTTTAGTAGAGAAATAGTGCTTTATATAATCAAATGGACAAGGCTAAGGCCACTTTAAAATATTTGATAATTACCATAGCTCACAGCTGTTTTTAATGCCTATTGTCCTGGGTATTGTGGTAGCTTTCATGCATAGTGAGACTTAAAATCATTATCTCCACAAAGAACAATTTAAGTTGCTTTCAAATATATTTTAAAACTTCCAATCTAAAGCAAAACTCACCTCAAAACTATTAAACTAAAACAAGGAGAAACAGAAAATATAATCTTTGTGTTTTTACTCTGAATGAATCTGACTTTAAGTTCCTAAATATATGCTAGAACATATATATTTCAGATAAACAGGCAAAACCATATGTATCATTTTAAATATGTATACTGTAGATGGAATTATACCTATCAGTACCATTTTACAAGTACTCAACTGATCAAACATCTCTAGCTCAACTTGAGCACTCCATATATTACAATGATTTCACAAGTTTTTTGACTGAATATGATTAAATTTTCACTAGCAATTAAGTTCCTTTTGTGATTCACTATGCTATTGGTCTATGGTGAAAATGTTTCCAAACAAAACAAAATAATTTAAGGGGAACAATTAACATTTAGTAGGTATGTAAGACTTTCAAAGCTATAGGAATGCACTGAATAAAATCTGCTATTCAAAGAAACACTAATGAAATGCAGATAGCAATACTAACCACTGCTAAGTAAATCTGGACAAAAGAATATAACAGAATTCATTATTTCTACTAAAATATATGCTGCTTATGGACATCTATTATCAGGCACCATGTACTTTTATCGACAATCCTTTTAGAATTAAATATCTCAGCCCTGGGTTGGTAGTGGCAGTGTAGGTAGATCTTTTGTCCAAGTCTAGACTAAACAGAGGAGAGCATTAAACTCCCGGGGTTGACATCAAAATAAGAACAATATCACCAAGACTATAGTGCTCTGTGTCATCTTTTTCAATGGCTCGAGTCCTATTCTGAGTGGCAACACATCCCCCCCACCCCCGCCACACACACACACACACACACACACACACACACACACACGCAGGATAGAGACCAGAAGGACCTAAGAACTATAGCCCACCTTAGCACACACTAGAGAAGGTAGGTCTGATGGAGAGGGCATCCACATCTTTGAAAGTATTCCCAGGATTCCTCTCATGTAACATCTATCTCTGGTATAAAAAAAAGGCAAGGTGGCAATATTATATATTCTGGAACCAGTTAGAAAATTTTCAAATTCTGTTTCTTCCACTTATTCTTTATTCATTCTTCAAAATACTTATTGAACACCTGCTCAATAAATATTTGGGTATACAGGAAAAGTCATTCAATGTTTCTAAGCAAAATCTTCTTCATCTGTAAAACAGGGATAATTTGAACCTTTCAGGTTTAGGATAGGCACTAAATAATGCAGAGAAAGCATGTAGCACAGTACATAGTATACAGTAAGCACTCAATAAATATTATCTATTATGAGTTCTGCCTCTGAAGTTTGCCAACAGAATGCACCCTTTCTAAATAAAAAAAGCTGACATTTATCATGTACTTACTATGTACCAGGCACCATTTTAAGTACACCACAACTCTATGAAGTATGTAATATTACTACCCATATTGTACAAAAAAGAGAAAACCTGACAAGTCACTTAAACTCTCCCTCTCTAGGATCACACAGTTAGGAAGTAATGGAGCCTGGATATGACTAACCCAGGCATCTGATTCCAGTGTTCTTTACCATATACTATATGGTGCCCATTTTTAAAGGGTAGAAAATTCAGGGATTTTTAAAAAAATCAAGTTTGAAGATAATTATAAACAAACATGAACTGTGTTCTTCATCCATGAAAGTATAAATCCAATCCAGTAGAGAAAAAAAAAGAATTTATGCCCAATCTAATTCCATCACTGAACAGCTGTACAATCTCTGTTGAGCTGCTTAACTTCTCTACGCCTTACCTTGATAAAGATGTTAATAACTGTTCCTTATCTCACTTTTAAGTATTACTAATAAACCTGTGAAGTGAATGAGACCCTTCCAACTTGGCTGAATGAGGGGAAGAACCAAGCTGCATCAGAGAATGTTTAAAAAGTATCCCCAAAACAAAAAATAATGATTCTAAGTGTGCAGAAATTCTAACTTAAAATTCAACTCATTTATAGCTAGCATGTTTACAGTATGGAAATGGCTCCTGGCAAAGTACAGTACTTCTGGGTCAAATAATTTCTTTCCCATCTGGGTTGCATTATTAGGTTGATCAGCAAACCCTTCACACAGTTAAAGAGTTAACTTCAATGGAAGCCTATTGAAATTATCACAAATCCCAAATAAACAGGATCTGAATTTTCTTTTACCACAATATATTTAAAATATTACGTCTAGGGATATACTAGAAAGAAAAATTACTAGTATGTAGCCTTAAATATTCCATAGAATAAGCTTCTCTCTGTGTGTGACAATTCAATATCAAACTGAAAGCCTACTATCTGACAGCTAGAAGGCAAGAGAGCAGCAGCCTTCTACAGGAGGAAACCTGCCACTGGTTTAATCCAACAGTGATATCAACAGAGACTGCCACAAAACTCGCACCACGGCACCTAGCCCTGCCATCCACATTGGCTCTACATATTGAACTTGGTCTATACAATAGACTCCATAAAGCAACTGGACTACATGTCTGTTTTAAGCACCATTAGTAAAAACTCTATAACACTTTATAGGTTTTTAATATCCCAGTGGCTTGTTTTGAAAGCCAAATATAAATAAATTGTACAAAATGAAAATATGAATTTTCTGATCAGCCAGGAAAAAAATAAACTCCCATATACACATATACAACATACCAAAATTATTACAAGAATTCAGCTGTGTTGATGAAATTAATCCTTCAGCATAAATACTTAAGGCAAGTATTTTAAAAGGTTTTATTAATAAATTACATCATAAATAAGTCTCACAACTTGCTAGAAAATAGAATCTTTCATAATCTTTGGTAAATAATTTGAAAAAAGTAAAATCCAGGATCTAAGCCTTCCACTAATTTTTTTGTAGATATTACTTGAGAAAACATATTCAAGCCCATTTTAAAAATAGCAGATGTGGCTGAAACAAAACAAAAAGTTCTAACAAGCAAAAAAGTAATATTGGGCAATACTTTAAAGACAATTAACAATGTGGTTTCTTCTTATCTATTATGTTATCCGATGACCAACCCATCTAATAAGACTAATTTCCAAGAACTTTAATGTCAAGTAAATATAAAACAACAAGTGTGCTATCGTTGATATTAGTTTTGTAACGTTTTTATTGTGGCAAATTATAATACAATAATGACATTGTGAGTTTGGAGCTTATTTAATAAATTTTGGTTCTTAAAACAATTTTGTTGTGACAAAATATTCAACAGATAAACACAGAAAACTGAAACAGCAGTTACTGTACTTGAGTAAAATTAAAAATTCATGATTTTATGCAAATACCAGCAACCCTTTCTTTCCTGAAATTTTAAGAGTAAGATTAAGATAATAAAAAACTTCCATTCGAATTAATAATTGTAATTTAAATTGAACAAGAAACTAAACACATATTTAAAGTCCCCAAATTTCTAATGTTTAATAGTTACTTGTAATTCAAATCAGGGCACAGTTGCAATCCACTGTTTTGCAGCACTAACTAAAATATTTAAGCCTGGAGGTATTGTTTTATTAAGAGTTAACAGACTGGCATACTTATATTAAGGTCTTAAAAATTTCATGTATTGTAGTTTATATACTAAGCATTCTAAATTTGGGGGAAAGAACATGCGTTATTAGAAAATTATCTATAACTTACCTAGTAGTGATTATCAGAAGCATGTAATTCACTAAATCTGCAAGAGGCACCTATATTCAACAAGTTAATACTTTACAATAACTCTCTACATAGGCTCTTAACAAGTGCCCTTAAAAATTAGTCCAAATAAATTTATATTTGGTTTAAATATTAAAATTTATTTTTCAAAATTACAGGGAGAGCTGGGAAGTTATACAAGAATTGCTTATTTAAAATGCATATTTGAATATCTTATTTTTATTGTTACTAATAAAAATGTAAAGTCAAAACTAAATAGAAGATAATGATTCTCATTAAGCTAAAGGGCTATTTTTCCATTTTATTCTCCAACTTAAAAAATAAAGGATATTTTCTTCTCACAAGAGAAAAAATATTTTAATTTCTTATATGAGCATTTTTTTAACTTTTATAGAAGGATAAACTTAAGGCATTTTATCAATTTCAATCTACCCTGCATTTCAAAATATAGTATATATAGTTACTTATTTTTTTAGTTATTTTCCTTTTTTGGGGTTATTTAGCATCATTGATTTTTAAAAACTTTTAAAAATATTATTTTTATTGATTTCATAAAGGAAGGGAGAGGGAGAGAAAGATAGCAACATCAATGATGAGAGAGAATCATTGATTGGCTGCCTCCTGCACACCCCACACTGGGGGTCGAACCTGCAACCTGGGCATGTGCCCTGGCCAGGAATCAAACCATGACTTCCTGGTCCATAGGTTGACCCTCAAGCACTGAGACACGCATGCCAGGCAATTTTTAAATTTTAGTTTTATTGTTGACACTTTACAGATGTCTCAATCCCCCCTCCTTTGCCCACCTCCACCCAGCCCCCCCCCTCCCCTCATGCCATCACCTCACTGTTGTATGTGTCTATGGGTTATGCATAGATGTTCTTAGAGTTCTTTTAAAAACACCAAAATGAAGAAACAATTAGAAAATTTGTCTGAAAGAAAACAAATGCTTAAGAAAAGGGATATGTTTTAATTTTTAAAATAATGTTTGCCTATTGTGTTGGACTATTAAATGATAGCAGCAAATAATATTTATAGCATAAACACAAGTGTTATGAATTCATTGAAATTATTAATATTTCTTAACAAAATTAATCTAAACCATGATTTAGATAACTGAGTTGGCTAGTAGTGTTACACAACTATGAAATATGGATAAAGCAACCCTACTTTCACTGTATCCTGGCACACAATATATGACTTGGCACTGAAGTATCCATTAGAGAATTATAAGGGATTTTACATGCATTGTCATTTAGGAAAGCAGATTTGCTGACAGACAAGAAATCTGTGGACAAATTTATTTATTCCTTCACTCAAAAAATATTTCTTGAGTGCCTACTTTTCATCATATACTTTCTTTTGCCTTGTTATGCAAAAAACATGTGGTCCCTGCCTTCATCAAATAACAACACAAACTAATGTAAAAATAAAACTGGCAAACAGGATAAAGATATACATGGCACCAGGAGAGCATATAACTGAGGATTTGATGTGGCTTAGAGAAGTGGGAAGGCTTTTCTGAGGCAGTGGGGGGCGGGGGGGCGGCGGCGAGGATTGAGATCTGAAGGATGAGTCAGATTTAACTGGGTAAAGAACAAAGAAAGGTAAGAGAAAATATATTAAGTGCAAAAAGGCCTAGTGCTGGGCAAACAGAAAGAAGGCTGGTGTAGCCTACCTTACAGGCAATAGCCAAACCTTCAAGAGTCTTATCAGCCATTTTAAGGACTTTGATCTTTATTCTAAAAACAGTGAGAAGCCATTCAATTTTTTAAGCTAATGAGGATGAGAAGTGTAAGAACAGGATCAGATGAGAATCATTCCCAAGAAGTTCATCCGGACTACAGGTTGAACAAACAAACAAAAGTAAAACACTATGTTTATCATGACCTTGGCTGAAAATATATTTTGTCACTTGCAATAGGAGAAACAAAGGAAGCAAAGTACATTAATTTTATCTTTTCTAAACCCAACCACCACTTCTCAAACTTTTCCACTGATATGTCCATAATCCTGAAGGGACTCATAACCTTGGGAGGTCTGGGAAGTGCAGCTTCAATCAGCCTGCTGCAAGCCTAAAATTCCTGTTAAGCCTCTAGTTTCATCTTTTAAATCATGCCAGTTTTACTTTCTACAACATAAATATAATACCTCTGTTAGAGTCAATATAAAAATGCTTTTAGAATACATAGCAAAAATCAACTCCGGCTTCTTTCCATGTTTTGGCTTTTGCAATCATAGAAATGCACTATTTTTAAGGAGCACAGGCCTACTGTATATATGGATAATGTGAATTCACTCACTGAATGTTCTTCAATACCAGGATTCCATAATTGAACACTACATTTGCTGTTCTTTAGCCAGACACTAAACCATGACAAAAATCATAAAACAAAAGCTTTAGACTATGTTTTTTCAAATTACTTCCCCTCCCTTCCCCTTATAAATTAGTCCAGATGATCCATCCTTCCAGTACTCTTTACAGAAGCTAATCCTTCACCTTTCACAATAAGCTTTGTGTGTGAGGTGCTATAGGGAAGTCTCGTAGAAAGCTAAAAATGTCATTAAGAACAAATTAAGTCCTAATCTGAGGTCACTGTGCTGTAAATGAAAATTATAACTTATCATTGGTTTAAGAACAGCATTAATATTTAAAAGCCTATATTCATTCTTCATGTAAGAATTTGGGTCAGTAAAATTCTAAATATCCAACAACATAATGTTAGTGATGTAATTAATCTTCAAAAAACTCACTTAAACATTATTTCCAAATTATCCCTGAGAAACAGATTTGAAACAGCTGTACCAATTCAATACACATTCTTTGTGGGCTTATTTTTGGCAGGCAAAGTTTTATAATGTGGTATTTATTTAAAGTCAGGACATGATGAGATTTTTATTGTTTTTGTAAAATGCAGATTTGTTCTCGTACTTTTGTGCCACCTACTCATAGCTCCTCCCTCACTTTCCTTCTACTGCCCACCTTTCTCCTTCCATCCAACAAACAGTAGACACAACCCCTCCCTGTGGTTAATCACCCCATCACAATTCTAGTCTCCTGCTGTGCCTCAACATTTAGAATACACACTTCTTAGAATATGCCTTAATTAAATTGCTTAAGCAGTTGCTAAAATACCACCTTCCCTACGGATCCTTCCTTAGCTACTAAATCATCATCTTCACTTTTCACTGGCGAATGTATACATATGAAACCTTAAAATTTACCAAATATTTGATCATATTTGGTACCCGTCTCTGTCTTGTCATAGGTTTGTCAAAGTCACTGCCATCCCTTACAGAGACTAATTTCCCCCAAAGCAGGGAATAATTTATTTAAAACAACCCATTAAAGTACTTCCATAAAGAAGTAGTGAGGTCATTATATATAAGGACCAGAATACATATACATATACTCTTTTTTCCTAATCTGCATTAATCATGAGTGTTAACTTAAGGAGCAGACATTAATGACACTATAAATAAAATGTTTCTTGTGAACTAAACTTTACATATTGAAAAGGTAGATTTCGTTTTTGTGTAAAATGACAAGAATTCTCATTCCAAAAATGTCAAATCCAAAGTAGGTGATTGTTGGTGACTGTCTAGTCACATTGCAAATCAGAATAAAACTAATTTTTCTAAAAGGAAGTGATATGACCAATTTGATATTTTTTCCTCAAGTTCTTGTCAGAATTATTTCTGATCTCTCTCTCAAGAATGTTTAATTCAAAATTTTGACATTTTCATTCATCCAATTAATATATATGTCAATCTCATCTCTGAATCCTATGAGGGGGAAAATACTGAAAAGCATTGTATCTGTCAAAACTTCATCTTATCAGATACAATCTCCTTTATAGAATTTAAGATTTATACTAAATTGACCTTATTTCATAGCTGCATTTTCCTCTTTTGTAGGGTTGTATGCAAACATTGGTTTTATCTTTGCTTTTTATACCTAAAATAATGTATTTCATTTTCTTTCTTTCTTTTTTTTTTTGTATTTCATTTTCTATCCTCAAGATGGCTGAGTCATCGGGACAGAAATTGGAAGTCAGTGAATGCTTCTTACAGAAAATGGTTTATAGTAAACAGGAAAAAGTAGAGCAGTTAATTGTGGGATGCTTTGAGAAGAGGCTATCTTTAAAATTCAGATTATTTTAGGAATCACAATAATACAAGAATGGATGGAGCGAAGTTACAGAGACCATAAGAAAAGAGTAGTAAAGCAGGGCATGTTGGTTAACTCTGAAAAAACAAATCTCATTTTATTAGATCCAGAAAAGGATTAAGATCATTGGGAAAATTTCATGAAAGGAGCTGGTTCTAGAAAATAACTTTATCTTAGTCAAGTGGATATTTTGAAAGAGTTTTAATGTTTGAAAAGGTGTGAGAAAAAAACTGGAATTACTGGGTGTGACACGGACAAGGAAAATTAATCATAACATTAATAATAGGAGCACTAAAGTGTTCAGAGGATTTTACTATCATTCAGAGGACAAAAATGGAGACTCAAATAACTGCAGAGTATGAGGCAGTTCCAGGCCATGCAAGTGAACATATAGAAATGATTTTAGAGTAACAGACTGAGCAAAAATTAGAAAGTTATTGGCCTACTTTTCTACCTATAGCTTTTTCTAATAACTGCTTTGCTTTTATTTACTATAAAAAGGTTTACATTTTACATTTTTATCAAACCCACAAGAGGACTGAATGCAATTTCTAATGGGAAAAAAATTTAGTTTCAAATGCTAAGTGATTTTGATTTTCTCAAAAATATTTTTGTAAAATTCATTTTTAAGGTCTATACCATATTTTCAAATAGCCTGAAGTACCATCAAGATAATCTGGAATATAACTGCTTATTTTACTGGCTCATGAAGAGTTCATATATTTACTGGAACTAACACTGACACTGTGTCACATCAAATTTTCATTGTGAACAGAAAATTCTGTATTATATTTTACAAATAGTGGAATTCAGGATGAGCAAAAATGCAAGTGGTGCCTTATATCTTTACCAATAATTAATACATAAATGTAATATTTTTGTCTCCCTTAAATATACTTTAATAAAAAGTAACAGATCAAAATGAATTGCAATGTATAAGTGGTCCTTCGTAAATAATCTTGAATATATGCTACCACAGCTTAATAATCTTGTCAGCCTGTTTCTCCCCCACGTACCCGCCTTCATTTTCCCTCTCTGCTTATTGAGTTTCTAGACCACTTATGTAAATTGTCTGGAAGTATAAATGTATGGCCCTCCAATTCTTATGTGCTTAATGGTTCCTTTTCTATTTACTAAAGAGAAAACTACCCTAGAAAGAGCATAAATCATGTACCTTACTATATCGAGTTGTAACTATTTAGGATTGGAACTAGTTGAACGCATATGCTATATGCTTTAAATATTAAGGATGATGAAACCATCACATTAGGAGCATGCTTAACTTCCACAATGTTTCAGTTGTTCTCAAGTCCTGTTCATTCTTTGGTACTGCCTTAATAACACTACATGTTACACAACATGAAATGAAGTTTAGCCATTCCAAAGCTACAGCCTAAATTAGTTGACTTTTAAACATTATTGCATCTGAGGAAAGGGTGAAAAGTAGTTCTAAATGTGTTTCGTAAACTATTTTGGGAAAAGTGTAAAAAGGGGAAAATTTATTAGATAACAGTGTAAGTTATAAGTTGAGGAAATGTTCGTTTCATCCAACTAATAAATCACATTTTCTGATATCTCAAATCACATTTCTGTAACATTTATAGAAATTTCATCAGTAAGCAGTTTGGACTTGAAAAATACAGATGACATCAGTTAGTCTCTTCCAGTCTAATGTGTACAAGGATACACAAATTCCATCTTGGCAACCTCACTAATCTTTTCAAGTAGCTCAAAAAAATGTCACCAACAGGTATGCAAATTAATTCAACTTGAATATAACAGTCATTTAAAGGGCAGCTAACAATGTTAGGCTAACTTCAAAGAAGCTGCAGTTTAGGCTGGAGAGATTTTGAAAGGACTAGTGTACTTTGTGTGTCAGAATATGTTCATCATATGTTCTACTTGTTTCAGTGGACCTGAACTGTAGAGACAGGGGAAACTGCAAGACTGTACTGGGAGGGTGGGAGGTGAAGAAGATGGAGTATGCAGCACTCAGTTCAAGCATCATGGGAATTTGTGAGAGGTGGTCTGGAAGGTAATCTGACTCCCATGGAGCCAAGACAGCTTTGCTTTGAGAATTTTAGTAACAGACTCAAACTAAAGCCACCTTTTAGGCAAAATTCAAAGAAAGGGCTTAAATTAATCATGCCTGCTTCTTGAATATACCCTGCTCTTTCTTCCATGACTGAGATACAGAGAAGACAGATGTTTGTCGGTATCTGACAATGGGGGGGCGGGGGGAGGCTGGTGGGAATCTCGGAAAGCAGAATTTAAATAGCAAATATGAAAAGAGAAGAAGAAACAGAAAAGATGAGCCACTGCAGGACGTTGTCTTAGTCATGGCACCCATGGCACGACACCTTAGCACAATGCACCGCATACAGGGGGGCAGTCGATAAATCATGAATTCAATTGAATGAAATACACTCCCATTGCACTGTGCTTTGCAGTTACAAAGCACTTTCTATATGTTAGAAAAGAAAAATGAAGTAAACAAGGAATACATGGGCATATAAGGGACTAGAAGGAAAGCAAATGGATAAAGGAAAATCCACAAGAATAAGCAAGAAGCTGAAAAGGTTCGGGAAAAGAGAGAGAAAAAAAAATTGCTTCTCCCTAGCATTCTCAATCACTTCCAATCACCCCACCTTTCATTCTAAAGTACCTGGATCTTGCAAAGTCTGCCTGTTAAGCAAGCCCTAAGAAGGGCTCTCTCATTACAGCAGGCACATTTTTCACAAATGCTAAGCCTTTGGTCCCCGACTAATCTACCTTGAGTCTGTGCCTGGGAAAACCACAAGCAAAGCTGTAACATCTCCCAAGTGTGGCCAGTAGTCATTTATTCAGTTCCATTCATTCCCTGTCAGCATTCCCCAAACCTTAGGGATCTTAAGGCAGGGGGTGGGGTGGTGGTGGAGAGCTTTAGTCGTGAGGTGTGTGTGTGGGGGGGTGTCCTCTACAGGCCCCTTAACTCAGACAACAGAGGGAGATAGTGAGGCAGGAAAGCCCAGGGACTAGAGAAAAGCCCACAATTGCGACTAGGAGGGCGAGTATGTATAAGTATGGCACTTAGAAATTGCCAGGGAAAAGAGTGGGGGAGAGCCTTCAAGATGGAAGAAATGAGGAGGCATTTGAATGCGCATTACCTCTCACCTGGCGTCCAGCCCCCAAGAAAAAGCCCTGAGGTCCAAAGCCTCAACGGGCCAGAAGAGGAGGAGGCAAAGGATGCGGGGTGATGCGCTGGAGGGAGCCCACAGACACGAGCACGGATGCTGTCCCAGGGGAAGCCTGTTTTCCTCTCCAAAAGTAGAGCATCCCATGAGCATCCTCAGCCCAACCTGGGGGAGAGGGGCTGCTTCCTGATCCAAACTGGGGCGGCTGCGTCCTGACCCCGTTATGTGGGCTTAAAAGTTGCCCGGAGAGTTGGCGCTGGGAAAGGCACCTGGCAGGGGCGGCTACCGAGAGGGCATCAGGTTTCCCCGGGAACAAAGGGGCTCCTGCAGGGGCGACCAGCCAAGCAGGTCCCTTGGGGGCTCCTCCCTGGGGGAAAAGACCGGGGGTCGCCACGTCCTCCCGGTTTGGGGACGTCCAGGGGGGTCGGAAAGCGGGCAAGATGCGCCGATATTGCGCCGGGATTCCGCAGCAGGGCTTCCAACCCCCCTATCCTCCCGCGCTCCCCGCGTCCCTCTCCAGCCGGGGAGCAACCGGCTGGAGACAATAGGAGAGCGGGATCCCGAGCCCCTGCCGGCTCCGGCGGACCCCCGCCGCCCCTCCGCACACCAAGATCAGTCTGCGTTTAGCCCCGAGGGCGGGCTCGGCCGTCCCTTCCCTCCCGCGCGCCCGGACCCCGCACCCTAGGGCTGCCTCGCCCTCCGCACAGCGGTCATTACCTTTCATCCAGTCCACTACTTGACTCGGAGACCATTTGCTCACCGGTTCCATGATCAGAGCCATGAGCACGGGGTCGGTTCCGCGTGGGGTGCGGAGCTCAGACACAAAACCAACTCGGCTGTCTGAGCCGCCTTCAGGTGGGGTGCCTCGCTGGCCGCTGCCGCGCGCGGCGGGCAGCTCGGAGAAAAGCGGCTTTTGTGTCGAAGTCTCGAGGCTGCGATGTGTCTCAGCGCGAGGCGGGCAGCAGCGGTGGGAGCCGCGAGCCGGAGGGAAACGCGCCGCGACCACTGCGCCTCTCGGTCCCTGCCGAGGCGGCGGCGGCTCCGCCACTCCCTTCCTGGGGTTCGTCCCTCCGGGGCTTCAGTTCATGGCTTGCACCGCCGAGGGTAGCGACGCTACGGGAAGGAGCCGCCGCCGCCGCCGCCGCCGCACGCCCGCAGCCAACTTGCCCGCTCGCCTCGCGCGCGGGAGTGAAGCCCCAGCACGACCAACTGCACGGCGGAAATGACGAGGGGCCTCCTGCCACCCGAAATATCTCTCCGCAGCCCTCGGGTGCGGGGCGCGCGCGCCACGAGCCCCCCGCCCGCTCGCGGCCGCGCGGTCCCGCCCCCGGGGCCGACGCCAGGCGCGCTGGTGGCGCGTGCGCGTACGCGTGCGCGCGCCTGCACGAGCCGGGAGCCCGGGGTCCGCCTACCCGTCAGGCAGGTGCGGGGCGCCGCCAGCCTCGTGTTCCCGCCCCGCCAGCCGCCCCGGGACAGAAGCGCGCGAGGAGCGCGTGCGCGGCGGTGGCGGAGGAAGGCGGCGGCGGCGCGAGCCTGAGCCCCGGGTCAGTCACTTAGGTGCCCGGGGCGGGAGCACGGCCCCCAAGGGCCTCGGAGCGGACGCGACGGCGGCGGGACGGGCCGCCCACCAGTTGCTGAGGCTGCTGAGGAGGTACCCGCTGCCCCGCCGCCGAGGGGTGGGGGACCCCGCAGAGTGCCCAGTTACAGCTGGAGCCCTGGCTTTCCTCGCTCCCGTCCTCCCCGCTCCGGAGTGGGCTCCCGAGGTGGTTCCCGAGCCCCGCGCACGCATTTGGAGCCGGAGGCGTGGAATGCCGCGGGCGGGAACCGGGCTCCGCCAGCCAGAAAAGCAGCGATGGGGAGGCAGGAGAGCCGGTGCCGGGCCGGGACCTGCCAGGGAGGTCCAGGTGATACTGAGACAGGTCGGTCCCACGTGCCTTTTGAAGGGCTCTGTGTTGGGTTTCCTCCAACTCCCCGAAACGAACGCGGAGAGCGCCCAGAATCTGTTTTAGAGGATGTCCTTTTGTTTTCAGCTATTCCAAGATAAGAACTGAAGGAGGGGACACGGATTTCAAATGAGTGACAAATTGTAAACAACGTGATTCTTCAAAACTTAGGTACTTCACTTGCTATACAGCCCCGAGTAAAAGACAGCCTAATGAAGCTTCACTTTAAACCACAAATAATTAATCTTAGAAAGTATAGATGCAAACTCTCTACCACCGCATAGATATTTTCTCTTTGTCATCCTTAAATAGCTCTGTTCAATAAACAAAAACTCATTTTATTCCCATAACCATTTCAATAATGTCAACAGGATTTGCCAGTTCCTGCAGTAATCCATCTTCTCTAGTTCAATTGCATGAGATGCAGCATAACTGCCACATTTCTCAACTGACATGAGTTGACATCCCCCCACCTCCCCCACACACAAAGTACTGAAACCACAGTATTTTGATATTTTCAAGCTAGTGATACAAACCAAGTAAAACTTAAGATGGTCTGTCTGTAGACATGTTTATTTTTCTAATAACCCAAACTTTAAAGCATATGGGAAATTTTGGAAAGAAACTTAGAAGATTATCTAGACAAGTCTATGCGCAGAGGATACAGGCATAGCACCATTCATAATCTAGATTATGGTTGTGATTTGCAATGATCTCTTGGCTAACCAAGTATGAAAGGTATTTTGGAGTGCCTGAGTCTCACACATTGCACCAATATTTCTAGAAAAGATCATTTCCAGCATTAGTAATTTATAGAGTAGTTTTATGTCCAGAAACATAATGGAATGAATGCGTTGGGAATCATTAGAGGTTACAGTCATAGATGTTAAAAGTAATTTTATCAAAATAATAATGAACATTAATTGAGCACTGTACTAAGTAATTTACACACACCCTCAAAACAGTTCATTAGCCACATTTTACAGATGAGAAAACCTTGGCTATCACATTCGGTTCCTATCCCCAGAGTCCATTACACATAGTTCAATAAATATTGAATAAGTTAATGAATAAGGCTTAAAGAGATTAAATAAATTTGCTGGGGTCATGACACATGATTGTAATACTAAGTTAAGGCGATTCCAGAATATGAACTTTTAAAACTAGTAAGAATGGTTGTATCAGTGTCACAAAAAGAACAGTACTTTGGAAGGGAAAGGCCCATTGAATGTTAACATAAAGTTAGCTACAAAGGAGTCCGATGGTTGCTATGAGTATTCATGACCAGTACCTAACCAGCAATGTAGGAAGTGAACAAATTTGGCTGAAACATCCAATTGCATATCCTGACTGGGCTTGCATGACAAGCAACCAGACTATTCATCATATTGCAAGCAAGTTTAAAGAGAGATGTTTGCATAATGAATAGAATATCAATCAAAACAAATGCCAAAGAACAGGATGTAGTAAAAATAAAAGAGATGGGGAAAAGACATGTAAAGAGGATTTTGAAGAACACCCTACATCAGAATTAAGTTGTACATGTTCTCCTATTTATGTTCCAAGGAATTTATTTAGTCTAGTCATCTGAGATAAGTATAAAAAGTTCTAAGATTTATAGTCAAAATATGGCTGTGGAGTCACCAAGGCCTTAGGTATTTATCCTAAGCCCTTCTCCTTGAAGTTTCCCTTAAAAAAACATTTAAAAAATTGTCTTTTGTTTTGACAATATACTTGGTATTAATTATTTTACTTAATTTGTTCAGAATATAACTGGATTTTCACTCTAATATTCTTGATTTGGGGAGAAGAAATATGAAAGCATTAAATCATCATTGCCTTCACACTTTTACTCTTAACTCCAAATGACTCAGCTAAATCTTTTCTGCATTTTTCTTTCCACAGTTTTTCATATAAACTAGCGTTGATATTATTTTGCCTATTATTAAAAATGTTAATGTATTGCCCCATTGTTGTAACTATAATTTAATGTGATTATGTACAAACTTTGGCAGCTTAATTTTGGCCCATTTTTGTAAGTGTAGTATAGTGTGATTAGATGCAAACTTCAGCAGCTTAGTTTTGCCTTCTCTTAATGCACAATACAATTTCAAAGATTAGGGGAAAAGATATGTTGTCATAAAATACATACGAAAACATAACATACTAAATGACATGATGTCACACATACTTCAACAGTCTAGATATAAAAGGCAAATGATTCTTTGGAAGCTGACTTGGGTTGTTTTTGGAAGCAAGCAGAGGCGAAATATTACATTAATTAAATTAATTGGAGACATATAACTTGTGAGGTGTTTGCAACCTTATCAAAATAAATCACTTTAAATCATTTTTAATTCAATTGTTACAGTTTTGTCTTTTTATTCTCCCTCTAGATTTCAATATAAAATTAAAGTCTCTTGACTAAAGTATTTCCGATTAAGATTTTATAGTGTATATAATGAGTTTAAGTACTTCTGACATGGAATTTACAAAGGTCCTCTGACTGGAATCTAGGTGTTCAATGGATCTGACTCTTAGGGATTGGGTCAAATAGGGAGGAGCCTTCCATTGGAAGGACCTTCAAGCTTTTGTCTCTTTGGGGCCAAAGACAGGAGTGCATAATATGAATGTTTCTTACGGAGCTACAAAGTGAATGTCTTTAACCTTCACATTTTTCGACATAGTTTATTTTATAGGGACCTCAATTTTCATTTCCCATTTCTTATGCTAAGAAGCTTGCTCTGCATGAGACCTCAGGCTTGCAATGAAAGATATATTTTAATGTGTTTTTTAAAAAATTATATAACATTTAGACAAAATGTCTTGCAGAGTTCTGGTGATTTTCCCAGTTTGCTTTATAGTGTTTTGTTGTTGTTTTGCTATTGCTGTCTGTTTAATTTTTAATTTTCTTGCTTTTAAAAAGGAGTAATATTTTACCATAACTTATTTTTCTCTCTTTTATCTTTCATGTTTGAATGATTAGTGACAAATGACAACACAGAGAGAATAGCTATGAGGGTAGTCAGTGTCCTAAAACAGAGCCCCTCTTTTTTCTACTTAGTTTTGCTCAGATCATTCCTATAATATTTAAAATTTTATTTTATTGTTGAGAGTATTATGCAAGTCCCCCATTTTCCCCCCTTTGCTCCCCTCACCCATCTCCCCAGCCCTCCACCCCAGGCCTTCACCTGTCTCTTGTCCTATAATTTTAAAAGCAGGTGTTCTATGGTAGACAAGTTGTATACCTTGTTCAGAAACCTTAGTTAGGCAGTTCTGATAAGACTAGTAGTGATAAAACACAAGTTATTCTCAAGAACAATATGTAAAACTTGCTTCAGAGAAAGCTTAGCAAAATTTCTGGAAAAATGTTTTTATTACCTTGCAGTGTAATTCAACTAATAGTAATGAGTTAAAAAATGAATAAAGAACCAAAACCTTTGATGTAACCAATGACCAGATAGCAATCTTTCTATGCCACCAGTAGTTAGAGAAGCAAGTAGGAAGAGACCTTTAACTATACTAGTAAATGGGCCTTCAGTGTGCTATTCTGGGCCAAACCTCATTTTTAGATTATCAGGGAAAAGCACTCAGAGACTATAATTCAATTAATATAATCCTTTCGTTGCTGTTCTGCCTCTAACTTAAACTGTATTAAATCAAGTCATGTCCTTTCCAGACCAAGATTCACAGCAATCATTTCTGGGTAAAAAAAAATTGGATCAAGTTGAGATTATCCCAATATGGTTTTTAAGGGCTCTTTCCAGGTATTCTCTGCTATATTAATCAGTCTAATAAAAATCCCAGAGCCCATCTAGATTAGAAAACCTAGTTTTCTTAACACATTAAGCCCTAGCCCATCAGGAAATTTTCTGGTGCACTTAGAAGCTATTAATGAAGAACATATAAACTTATTATTCAACAAATGTATTTTGAATACTACTAATGAGCTGACCCAGGTTGTATCTTTTGATCAGAAAAAATTAGCTTGATGTTGTTGCTATAGAGGTGACCAGAATGCTCATAGACTGGTAGGGGAAACAGAAACATTCACAGTTAATTTAATAGGACAGTGCCTTAAGTGCAATGATAGATGTGTTCAGGACTACACTGAGTGGCCAGATTATTATGATCTCTGAACGCATAATAATCTGGCCACTCAGTGTGTGTGTGTATATATATATTAGAGGCCCGGTGCATGAATTTGTGCATGGGTGGGGTCCGGCCAGCCTGGCCAGGGGGAGGGGACATGGGCGGTTGGCCGGCCTGCCTGCTGGTTGAACTCGTGGTCAAGGAGACAATTTGCATATTAGCCTTTTATTATATAGGATATACACTGAGTGGCCAGATTATTATGCATTCAGAGATCATAATAATCTGGCCACTCAGTGTATGTGCAGAGGAGTACCTAACAGCTGGGGAAAGACTATATAGAGGGGCTCCCTAATATAACCCCATAATTAATAAAAACAACAACCCTCTGTTAATGTTACAGGATAAAAACTAAACTATGTCTTCTGAGCTTTAACATTATTTCTTTACAAAACACCTAGATTTTAGGGATTTCCCTTATATTAAGATGTTAGGTTCATTTTCATGTGAACACTTACCACTATTACTTGGTCGTGGCAAATATGAACTGGCAAAATTGGTGCTAGATAAGGTCAAAGATTCTGTTTATAAGTTAACTAGTACATCTCTATAGATAAAAAATTATAAATGTAAGAGCACTTAAGGTAGGAGATAAATTGTTTAATCTCTGGCTAATAATTGCCTACAGAGGAATAAAGATAGTGGGAGAGGAAGATTGCTTTCTCTCTCCATAGATTTTTGTCTGTTTTCTAAAATGAGTCTTATTTACTTCTAGGACTAGGATGCCCATACCAAGTGGAACAATCAGTTATTCCCACTGACCAGGAACTGTATCAAGAAGAGAGAGAAGCATGTAAGTTTTCCAATGCTTTACATTTTCTTGATTTTGAAATGAGACTTATTTTCGTGATTTAAGTAAAAAAAATACCTTGGTTGTTTAGTGTCTCTTAGGGACTATTTCAAATACTTTGCAGCACAATGCAAGCTATCATTTATTGATTTTTCAACATGAGCATCTGCTTTGTATAGGTCTTATGCTAAGCACTATAGATACAAAAATGAGTAAAACACTGGGTGCTATCCTCAACTCCTATACACAAAACAAAGCATACAACTATATGTTTTTCACATAATGTAGCAAGCACAATGACAGAGACATACAAAAGTATTTTGTGTGCATTTCACAATATGAAAATATGAATGCATACCAAATAAATAAGCATCTGTCTATAATCTTTCTAGATTCTAAGGTGGCAATGTAATTTGTACATTATATAATGTTTTGTCTCCTTTCACTCAGTAGGCATTTATTAAATGGTTACTGTGTACTTGGAATCATGGATAAACTAGTTAATATAATGGGTATGGCCCCTCACCCTATGGAGCTTATAATCTGTTGGGAAATATGCAATATAATAATGTGCATACACACACACATATATGCACACAGATACTAGTAACTAACAACAAATGTGTGTGTGTGTGTGTGTGTGTGTGTGTGTGTGTGTGTGTGTGTGTGTACTAGAGGCCCAGTACAGACATTTGTGCACTGGTGCGATTCCTTGGCCTGGCCTGCAGGAATTGGGCCGAAACCAACTCTCTGACATCCCCCGACGGGTCCCAAATTGAGAGAGGGTGCAGGCCAGGCCGACAGACCCCATCAGTGCATGATCCGGGGCTGGGCGGGACCACGGGAGGGCTCCAGGGCCTGTCTTGCCCAGTCCCAATTGGGGCCAAACAGTGCTGGGGAGGGACTGTGGGAGTAACCTACCGGTCAGAGCGTCTGCCCCTTGGTGGTCAGTGTATGTCATAGTGAATAATCGAACAAACAGTCAGACACTTAGTATATTAGGCTTTTATTATATAGGATATGTGTATATATGGAGGACTGGTATAAATGTACAAAGTGTAGTGATAGAAAACAATTGGGGTGAGGGAACGAAGAAACTTCTTAATGTGATAAGAGACAATTTCTTTGAGTAGGTGACTTTTAGGCACAGTCTTGAGATATAAGAAGACTACAGGCATGAAAAGATTAGAAATAGAGAGAGAACTTAAAGCATATGTGAAGTCTCTGGGGCAATAAATAATGTGAGGTAACTGAGGAACAGAAAGGAAATCAGCGTGGCTGAAACATAGTGAATGGATAAGAGCTTGAAAGAGGCTAGAAAAATAGGCTGGAGCTAAAGAAAACGGATCTTGTAAGTCCATGCAGCATCTAGCTTGGTACGCAGTGAAAAGCTATTAAGACTTATAAGCGGGTTAAATCATGATTTGACTTATAGTTATAAATTAAGGAGAGGGACTTCCAAAAGATCAACTCCCACTAAATACAGCTACAACCCCCAAGCATTATACATAAAACAAACATAAGAAGACTTTGAAAGGCAGAAAGAAGAAAGCAGACCAGTAAGGGAACTCAGACCCAAAGGATGACATGATCATGAGTTCTCCAGGCTTTTTATTTTTTGCCTCATATATCATGGACTGAGCTGAAGGAGCCAGTAATCTGGAAATGCCAAGGACACAGACAAAATAGTTCCAAGAAAATCCTCGTCTGTCTAGCTAAGTGACCAGGATTGGGGCAACCTAGCAAAGCAGAGAACATTGAGGTAATTAACCACTTTAATTCTTCCAAACACTACAGAGAAAATTATGGGCCCAACCCTCACCTATGCCTAAAAAGGCAAAGTAGAGAGCCTAGACTTTTACCTTTGCCAGGCTGTAGCAAGGCACTCCAATATCTCTGCCATGGTGATATCAGAGTAGGCCAAGGGGGAACTTGGATTTTTTATCCTTGCTATGCAGTAATGCCCTCCCCCTTTCCAGAGGCAGTGGAGCCTGGATTGCTATCTTCACCCAACAGAAAAGGAATATCTCTTTCCCCTCTGGAGTGGTGTCAGAGGTGTCCTTATGGAGAGTAAAGAGTTTGATCACTGCCTAACTGTGATGAGAACATCTCCCACCCCAGGCTGTCAGCAGAGACCAAATGATGAGCTTAAGTAATAAAACACTCCTAACCCTCCCAATTTGAGAGATATTAGTGGAAGCCTGTAGGAAAATCAAAACTCTGACTATAACCCAGCAATAATGTGAAGCCCTATCTTCAGGTGTCAATGAAGGCCAAGTAGAGAACCTGGACTTGTACCACATGTGGCTGAAAGAAGGCAGCACCCCCATTTCCTGTGGGAGTGGTGTCACAACTAAAAGAGAAGGTTTACAAAAGATCCAGAGGTTCATAATATAATACTTAAAATTTCCAGATTTCAATTGAATTTTAATTAAACTAAGAACTGGGAAGATCTCAAACTGATTGAAAAAAGACAATCAATAGATACCAACAACAAGGTGAAAGAAGTGTTAGAATATCTGACAAAGATCTTAAAACAGCCATCATAAAAATGCTTCAATGAACAATTACAAAAACACTTGAAACAAGGGAAAACAAAAATCTCATCAAAGAAATAGAAGACATAAAGAAGAAACATGGTTTTCAAGATGGCTGCAGAGTAGATGGAAGGTCCACTCACTTCTTTCTGGTGCCAAACCAGATTTACAGCTTAATTATAGAGCAGTCAACCTGACTGACCAACTTAAGGACAGCTGAGCAGGAGTATTACATCTAAGGATTCATACAAGAAACTACACAGAGATTGGTAAAAAGGACAGAGATGTGGAGAGCTGGCCCCAGCACCCATGTGTGGTTGCTGAGAAGCCAGAGGGATATGTTGACTGCAGAAGTGCCCCCTGAAGAGCATGGGGGTCTCAAACCCATGCCAGGACCCCCAACCCAGAGCACCAGGGCCAGGAAGTGTAGTGTCTGGCAGTGAAAATCAGTGGGAACTCTGTCTGCTGGTAAGAGGAGGGAATCTGCTAGAATCCCAGGTACTCTCCTAAATGACAAACACACAGGAGCTTGCTCTTAGGCAGTCAGCCAGGACTCTGGTAGAGGGAAGGCGACTCAGGGCATATGGGAGTCATAAAGAGAAGACCTGGGTGGTGTGGCCCCAAGAAAGAGCTGAAGGGTCAGCTATTGAGGTCCAGGTCCTGAGTCAATAGCCCACACTACCCTCAAATGCCATCTTCCCAGGGTTGGGCACTCCTATACTTACAGTACCAGCCTGGGGAATGCACTAACCTGGTCCTCCAAATACTGGTGACACCACCCTGCCAAGCTTGAGTCTGGCAGAAAGGACTGTTGGCTGTACTCAACAGGGACCTTTGGTGCACTCATTCTCTGGAAGAACTATAGTCAGAACCTCAGTGAGACATTGAACTGTGAGGCTTTGAAATGAGGGCCAGTCTTCCCCTCTGACCACCACCTGTGGACTTGGCCAGCACCACCCCCAACTAGAGACTGTTTTGTTTTAATTTCCTAAGTCCCAGTGGCCAGTCCTCCTGAGCTCAGATTCTTAGGGGGAAAGGAAATGCCGCTCAGAGCTAGGATCTTTGGAGCACATCTCCCAGAAGAGGCTTCAGTCCAGGATTCAAGTGGGCTAAGGAGAGGTGTAGAGCTTTCTTCCCTCCCCAGCTCACCAGTGCCACTCCCCAACAGAAAACTGACTTGATATGTTTTACAAAGTCATAGTGGCCCCACCCTGCTGAGCTTGCTTCTGCAGTGGGACTACTGGCTGCATCAATGGTTCACTCCTTCCAGGGGAGCTAGAGTTTTAGACTGTAGCAGAGACTGAGTGGTATGGCTCTTCAATGTGGGACACATTCTCCCCATTGAGTACCTGACCATGCTGCCCCCAAGTAGGAATCACTAGCCCTGGCCTCCTGACACAGTCACCCTGGCCTACTGAATTTGTGCCGTGTAGAGGGGCATTGGAGAATGGCCAGCTTGGACCCACTCTACGGTTATTTTTTGAAAGGCTCTGGAGGAAGTCCAGGCAACTTCAGGGGGTGGTAGAGTAGATAACAGGTAGATGCTGACCTCAGAGAACCTTTTATTGACCTGCCCACAGCTCAGAGCTGCAGGAAGCTGACCCTTGTACATATTTGGCCCCTCCCACCCCCACCCCCCAGGTCCAGTAGACATAGCCATACTCAATGAATAGTGCAGTGGTTCCAGACAGGTAGTCCGAGATCACTTACACACAATATCTGACATTGACCTGCACCAGAACCCTGTCCAAGTGGGCCCAGAACCAACATAAACAGTGGTGGCTTTCAAACCTCACCAGAGCTCGACCAAACTAGCCACACCAGTGGCTCAGCCAAAGGAGGACTCCAGCAGATACCAGAACTTGGTGGGCACAACTCTGCCTTGGGGGCAGCCCCTGAACAGCAACTCACACAGTGAATGAAGTCTGTCCTAGTCAGCCAACCTGAGGGTTAACTCCACCCATGAACAGGCCAACAGCATTTAAGACTCAACTACAGCAGGAGGGGACACATAATTCATACAAGAAACATTTCTGGATCACCCAGGTCAGGTAATCTAGAAGATTGTGCCACTGAGACCCACAAGGTACCTACATCAGAAAGCCATCATAACAAGCTTGGGAATCACAGCAGATATACCTAATACACAGATTTAAACACAAAAAAAGGCAGATAAAATTGGGAGACAAATATGCACCAAATAAAAGAACAAGAAAATACCCAGGAAAATAATTAAATGGAATGGTAGCAACCAAGATAACAGATGCAGAATTTAAAGTAATGGTTATAAGGATAATCAAGAACCTTAGGGGAGGAATGGATGATCTCAGTGAGAATTTAAATGGCTAGTAAACATTAAAAGGACATAGAAATCATAAAAAGAATCAGTCAGGAATGAAGAATATAATATTTGAAATGAATGAATGAATTAGAATGAATCAACAGTAGGTTACATGAAGCAAAGGATTGAATCAGCGATTTAGAGGACAAGAAAACAGTAAGCACCCAAGGAGAGCAACAAAAAGAAAATATAATTAAAAAATGAAGAAAGTCTAAGGAACCTGTGGGACAACATCAGGAATAACAATATCCACATCATAGGGGTAGCAGAAGGAGAAGAGAGTGAGCAAGGTATTGAGAAACTTCCCTAACCAGTTGAAGGAAAAAGTCACACAAGTTCAGGAAGCACAGACAGTCTCTATCTAGATGAACCCAAAGAAACCCACACCAAGACACATCATAATTAAAATGGCTAAGGTTAAAGAGAAAGAATCTTAAAAACAGCAAGAGAAAGATAGTTACCTATAAGGGAGCTCCAATAAGGCTGGCAGATGATTTCTCAACAGAAATACTTCAGGCCAGAAGGGATTGGAATAAAATATTCAAAGTGATGAAAAGCAGGCACCCACAACCAAGACTAACCAATCAGCAAGTCTTATCATTTAAAATGAGAGGCCTGGTGCACAAAAATTTGTGCACTCGGGGGGTGGGGGGGTCCCTCAGCCTGGCCTGTGCCCACTCGCAGTCCAGAACACCTTGGGGGATGTCCACCTGCTGGCTTAGGCCTGCTCCCTGGGGGATCGGGCCTAAGCTGGCAGTCAGACATCCTCTGGCAGCCTGGGAGCCCTGCAGGGAGTGGGCCTAAGCCACAGTCGGACACCCTTAGCGCTGCCAAGGAGGCAGGAGAGGCTTCTGCCACTGCGCTCGTGGCCATCAGCCCAGCTTGTGGCTGAGTGGACCTCCCCCTGTGGGAGTGCATTGACCACCAGGGGGCAGCTCCTGCATTGAGCGTCTGCCACCTGGTCAGTGCATGTCATACCGACTGGTCATTCCTGATCATTCTGCCATGAAGGTCAATTTGCATATTACCCTTTTATTATATAGAATTGAAGGTGAAATAAAGAGCTTCCCAGACCAAAAAAAAAAGCTAAAGGAGTTCATTACCACTAAACCAGTATTGCAAGAAATATTAAGGGGCCTTCTCTAAGAAGAAAAGAACTATATATTGTCTCACTCATTTGTGGAATATAATGAACAACATAAACTGACGAACAAAAATAGATCCAGAGACATAGAAGCATCAAACAGACCATCAAACCTCACAGGGAACGCAGGGGAGGGTGGGAAGAGATGTAAGAGATCAACCAAAGGACTTGTGTACATGCATATAAGCATAACCAATGGACAAAGACAGTAGGGGGGTGAGGGCCTGTGCTGGAGGGCAGGCGTGGGGAGGGAGAGGTCAATTGGGGAAAAGGAGACATATGTAATACTTTCAACAATGGAGAATTTAAGTTAAAAAAGGAATATATATAGAGAGGAACATAGATATTATAAAGAATAATACGGCAATAAGTAAGTAGCTATCAATAATAACTTTGAATATGAAAAGATTAAATGCTTCAATCAAAAGACATAGGGAAGCTTAATGGATAAGAAAACATGACCCATATATATGCTGTTTACAAGAGATCCACCTCAGAACAAAAGATACACACAGACTAAAAATAAAAGGGTGGGAAAAATATTCCCTGCAAGTGGAAACAAATAAAAAGCTGGGGTAGCAATATTATATCAGACACAATAGACTTTAAAACAAAGGCCACAAGAAGAGTCAAAGGAGGACATTATATAATACTAAACAGATCAATCCAGCAACCGGATATAACCCTTGTAAACATATATGTACCCAACATAGGAGCACCTACCATTATATAAAGAAAATCTTGGTGGACATTAAGGGAAACATTGACAGTAATACAGTCATATTTGGGGATTTTAACACCCCATTGACAACAATGGATAGATCTTTCAGACAAAAAAAATCAATAAGGCAACAGTGACCTTAAATGACACACTAGAATGGATGGATTTAATTGATATTTACAGAACATTTCATCCAAAAGCAGCAGAATATCCTTTTTTTTTTTGAAATACATATGGAACATTCTCTAAGATAGACCACATACTAGGACACAAGATAAGCCTTAATAAATTAAATAAAAGATAAAAATACAATAACTTAAATAAAAACTGAATATAGAGGAAAATAGCAGAAAGAAGGGACAGAGGAAAGAAACAATGAACTGTTAGAATAATAGAAATGACCAAATCTAAACAACAAAGAGGAGATAGACTTTTTAAAAAAGAACAGAAACTTAGGGACCCGTGATACCAAACGAAAAGATGTAACATTCATGTCATGAAGTCCTGTAGGAGAAGACAGAGAAGGCAGGACTGGAAAAGGACTCAAAGAAAAAAATGGCTAAAAACTTCCCAGATGTGGCAAAAGACACAAACCAATAGATTTAAGAAGCTGAATGAACTTCAAATAGTATAAACAAATGAATCCATATCAAGATATGTCATGGTCAAATTTCTGAAAACTAAAGCCAAAGGAAAAAAAAAATCTCTAAAGCAGCCAGACAGAAACATCACCTTCCCTTTAGAGGAAAATAAATGATAGTCATTTTCTCATCAGAAACCATGGAGTCCAGAAGGATGTCAGCAAAGTAGCAAAGTGGTGAAATAGGAAGCTGCAAGTTTTTGTTTTCTAACAAAACCCTAACAATAACCAGAAATTTACATGCTAGAAAACGTATTTGGACCCTTACCTTATATGACGTAGATGTGAGACCTAAAACTATAAAAGTTTTAGAATAAAACACTAGCAACATTATCCATGACATTGAATTTGACACTTCATATAAAAAAAATGGGCAAAGGACTTGAATATACATTTATCCCAAGAACATATGCAAATGGTTAAAAATACATGAAAAAATGTTCACCCTCACTAATCATTAAGTGAATGCAAATGGAACCACAATGAGATACTACTTCATACTCATTAGGCTGACCCCAACCTAGATTTACCTCTCTTTTTCTAGCCATTCCTTCAAAACTTTGTTTTAGCTACATCAGAAAACAAAGCCTTGTTTCTCTTGTTATCTCCTCAAGTACCCTTGTCACCCATGGACACCCTACTAAAATGTAATTTCCTCCCTGGAGCTTTTCCCAAATCAGTCACTCTCTACCCCCCAAGGGTAGAATGATCTCTTTTCCAGGATGCTTTGTGTTAGTTCCATTTTTATATGCAATGGGCAAACAATATACATTTTAAGTTCTATTAAGTAAATAGAAACCAATTCTGATAATTTAAAAAGAAACATTTTACATATTCACAGGGGAAAAAGCAAAAGAAGTGTGTCTGTAATAAGAAAATATAGGGACATCCACATTTTAAAAAGGACATTTGTGCTCTGGCTGGTGTGGCTCAGTTGGTTTAGTTTTGTCCCATGTACCCGAAGGTCACTGGTTTGCGTCCCTGTCAGGGCACATACCCGGATTGTGGACTTGATCCCCAGTGGGAGATGTGCAGGAGGCAGCAGATCGGTGTTTCTCTCTCACATCAATGTTTCTCTCTGTGTTCCTCTCTCTCTGAAATCAGTACAAACATATTTTTTTAAAAAGGGACATTTGTTAGTAGGAAATTACAGTCTGTCCCCCTGGCAATTCTAATAGAGCACATTTCATGACAACTCCTCCTCTCTCCACAACTTCAGGAAGATTCACCATATGTCTTCTAAGTCAGAAATCTTATTTTTAGAACAAAAATGTATTATTTCTAAACTTTACTGAAATAGCACATCTTTTCTAGTTAAAGGAGATATACTTTCCCCCATGTCATCCATGTCATATAATTCTAAGTTAACCCAATTTTCATGGGATTTGGAATGTGATAGAGGAAACAGGAATCAACTGATAATGAGACTCCCGACAGCATTTTCTTGCTTCCCAAGCAGATAACTTTTTGTAAAAGTCCTGTATGAAGACATAATTACCAAGCCTTTTTCCACTGGCATGTGGCTACTTTTAATAGTCTACAAAAACAATCTTATTTTTATTTTTATTTTTTTAAATTTCTTTATTGATTAAGGTATCACATATTTGTCCTCATCCCCCCATTCCCATCCCACACCCCTCCCCACGGATGCCCCCACCCCCCTGTTGTCCTTAACCGCTGGTTAGGCTCATATGCTTGCACACAAGTCCTTTGGTTGATCTCTCCCCTTTACCCCCACCCTTCCCTACCCTCCCTCTGAGGCCCGACAGTCTGATCCATGCCTCCTTGTTTCTGGGTCTGTTCTTGTTCATCAGTCCATGTTGTTCATTATTTCCCCTAGATGAGTGAGATCATGTGCTATTAGAAATACACTTATAAGAACTGAAAATGAGACAAGCAATAATGGTTATGGTGACAGAACAATCTTATTTTTTTAATGGTAGATTATGGCTATTAGGAGAAATGGTATATTTTTAAAAATTCATTTTGTTAAAAAACAAAATTCAACGCAGTTTAAAGATCTTACTGGTTTTATTCAATGATTCATGAATCAGGCAGCATCCCATCTAGCAGACAGAAAGGAGCTCTGAAGAGTTGTACAACATGAAAGACTTTTATAGGCAAAAGAAGGTAAGACAAGGAAGTTACACTAGCAAAGAGCTAATTGTTTATGGCAAAGTCCTTTCTTTAGGGGATAGCAAGGGCCCACCAGGAAGATTACCTCACTAGTGCTAGCTAGATAATTTTAGATTGACTGGTTTAAAATTCTGATCATGGGGGAGGCTGAACTGTATTTAAGTTAGGTATTAAACCTTGATTTGTTGACTTGGGGCTTAGCACAACTGACTCCATTTTGGGCCTGTTGTCTCTTTTTTAATAATCTGAAGGTGTTCGGATTTTAAAATTGTTACTAAGGATTGATTCTTCCATTACAGTGATTAGTATGGTACAGGATGTCCAGAAATTTGGAAATAACAATTTGAGGCTATCCATCTTTAGGTATTAATTTGAATGTGTATATTCAAAATGTAAAGTGAAGACTGTTTTCAGTAGCACATCTTAATTTTTATTGAAGTAAATGTCCTCATCACAATGATCTCATACAATAGCTGCATAATTATATTATTAGGACTTGTATGAAAATAATTCTATATAAAATTATAAGAAATTTCAGAAGATGCCAGAACATGTAAAATTGCAAGGTGGTATGATATAGACAGTGAGCAAAATTAGGAGTGAGAAGAGTTGGGTCTTCTATCCAAACTTCAAGTTCAAGGCTCTGTAATATTGCGCAAGTCATATAACCTCATTAACCCTCAGTATTGTCATCTGCAATATGATGATGACCATCTCTTAGAATTGTCATAAAGCTCAAATGAGAAAGTGTACTCAAAATCACTGTAAAGCTAATGTTACTCAAATTGCATAGAATTTATAGCATAGTCTTTTAAATATCCTCAAAATTGGTAACCCGTTTTTCCTTTTAGTAAAACTTTTGATAGTTAAAATTCATTTGAAGCCATGTCTGCCCCATAAGGTTGATGCTCCAATTTGCTAATACTGTTTTTGGTTAATAAAAATTAGTTATAAAATAGACATTTTAAAAGCATGCTACATAAAATTACTGAAGGCAAGATTTCAAAAGTTCCTAACATGTTTTTAATTACTCAGAATCTCAAAAATGTCTATTTTGAAGGTTTAACAGTAATTTATTTGGTTGTGTTTCTTAAAAAATTAATTTATTTATCTTCATTTTAGTAATGTTTCCATATAAGTTCCTAGGCTATTCAATATTAAGTCTATATGTTTGATTTAAGATAATACTCTAAAAATAGTTTAAAGTGGAGCAAAAAATAATTAAGTAAATTTATGTTTGTAAAAGGAGACAAAATATTCAGTTATATTATGCATTTTTTCCCATGTGGGTATGGAAAGGTGAATAAAAGTTCAGCCTTTGTAAATTATTCCTTTTGTCAGGATTATGAGTAAAGATTTTGGAAGGGAAATGGAGGGGAGTGGGGAGGAAAATGTTTGAATTACTACTAGTAAAGTACCACTTCACTATCAACATATTTAAATGAGTATCTGCATAAAAAATGGCTTAAAAAGTTAAACCTTGCCTTTGCTCTCTATACATGAAAATATACTTTCTATGGACTGGATGAAAGTAAACAGTGAAGGTTCACCATCATAACCTAGGTACCTATAGTTCCTACACAGCATTGTCAGAATCTTCACATGGCAGAATGAGGCAGAGGTCATAAATTCATTGCATGTATTTTTCTCAGAAAAATATTGTGCCATGTTTAGAAAATATACAACTTTACTTCCTTAACAGCACAACTTCTGGTATGCATAATCTCATGGAAAAAGAAAGACTTATCACATTCAAAATTTATTCCTGAACAGAAAGATGGAGTTGTAGCCAAAGAAAGATAAGAAAAATGGTGGAATTAATTAAAGCCAACTGTTTAAAAGTACTGTTCAGAAATTATATTAGGTACCGATTAGGATCTTGGTGTTGGGGAAGGGATATTGTTTTCCTATAAGCAGCATGTTTCTCTTTTATCATGGCTTTTTAATATTGTATGGATAGCCCAATTTTTCTTGGTCTATTAGAACATAAATATGTGAAAATAGCAAGTCATTCCGTCTCTTTCAAAAACTGTTAGTAACAAATGTTCTGTTAACAAATGTACTTGAGTTTTGATATGAAAAATATACTTGGGCTCTGATGGGATCTTATGGAAGTTTGCTTCAACAGTCATATAAAAATGGAAAACCTGTTCATACTAATTTATCTGTTTTGATAAATCATAAAACAAGCAATCTAAAACAAACATTCATATGAAAATTTCCTGTATGCCAAGCATGTCAAACTCGTGGCCAGCATGCAGCCTGCTGGCCGTGAGTTTAACATGTTTGCTGTATGCATTTGATAAAGATGGCCCAATTGATACCTGCCATTTATACAGTTGTCTTTTGCATTTACTTTGAATACCTCAAAGAATTAAATTATTTGCTAACACTTTAGTTGTGCTTCTTAGAAATTGGTTTCTCTTGATTTAATATAGCTGTCATTATCACTGTAGGTGAGGAAAAATAATTTTCCCCTACCCTTCTGAGTTCTTAGTTGGGACACCTTAATCAAAGGTAGATTAATAATAGAGGTAGCTTTAGAACTCAGGACTAAATATCATTTTAATAGGGAAAAGGGAGGAGGTTGTTGGTCTCATAGGGGAGAGTAAATTATTTTTAGGGAAGATTAATGGGTCCTTAAAAGAATACTAGTAAATGGGAGGTATAATAGTTTGTGACAAAGTTTGTCTGGGTGTGGTGTGGACTTCTAGACTTCTCTCCTGTGATGAGTCAGTTTTCTCTAGTGGATGAAACTCCTAGAGAGGGGATTTATGACAGTTGAGTTCCTTCTGGAAGATCAGAGAAAACCTCTCCCTGCATTTTCTGTTTAAAAGTGCCTTCAGCTCAGAATAATCAATATACTAAGTAACATATTCTGGAGTGGCAATTTTGCTATCCTTCATCACTTTACATATTAATCTACAGACAAGGCCTGGAAAAATATCTTAAGATTGGTAGAGAGAATCAAAAGCTCAAGGTAAGTGGAACTTGTGTCAAACTTTTCCCATAAACTGGTTAGAAAAATATTCTCAAACAAGGAAGTTTATGACAATTTGACTTTGATGCTATGCTGTAATGACCTTTATTTTTACAAATGAGTGTAATCAAAACATGTTTCTGAATTTGCTAATACTTAATGAATTCCTCAGATATAGACATTAGCTCAGCTCTGCCTTCAAATAGTTTGAAAGTAGGACCAATATCATCCGTAGTAATTTGAATTGGCTTGATTTATCAGGTAGAAACACTTTTGATTGCATAGATTTGTGATCGAATATAGTTTGTAAACTCATATCCTTCAGATCCAGTCAACATATGTGGCCAAAACATTTTGCTGTTCAAGAGAAATGAGAGTTAGTGTAGTGACACGTCAGCATCTTGAGCAAAAGATGGTTTGATTATTTCAGAAGAAAAACTGGTTGCCATAGCATCAGCATTCAAGAAAAAATTGTAACTACTTATAGAGATACATAGATTTTTCCAGAACAAAATAAGCAAAATCATTAAATTAGAAGGCCAGCATTTTAGAAAGTTGTTCACCACAATGAAACCAAAATGCAAGGGATCATTGAAACAGAAGAAATCACCCTGTAATCTGCTCTTCCCTTAGTATTTATCATATACTAGAGGCCCAGTGCACGAATTCGTGCACGAATGGGGTCCCTCGGCCTGGCCTGCAGGATCAAGCCAAAACTGGCTCTCCAACATCCCCTGAGGGGTCCTGGATTGTAAGAGTGTGCAGGCCAGGCCAAGGGACCCCACCAGTGCACAATCGGGGCCAGGGAGAGACACAGGAGGTTGGCCAGCCGGGGAGGGACCACAGGAGGGCTCCAGGGTATGTCCGGTCTGTCTAGCTCAGTCCTGATTGGCTGGACCCCAGCAGCAAGCTAACTTGCCAGTCATAGCATATCATTAGCATATTACTCTTTGATTGGTTGAATGGACAACCAGACAACTGGACACTTAGCATATTAGGCTTTTATTATATAGGATAGTCTTTTTAGGAGGTGTTTGTACACATGTAATCATTAGTGAAAATGCTCATGAGAGTTGACCTAAATTTTCAATTCAGTATAAAGGGGTTGGAGAAATGAAGAACATAGTTTTCTAATGAGTATATATCTCACAGGCTGCGAAAACTTAGTTGTGATAGCAATGTGGGATGCTGGAAAAGAAAAAAAGACGTTAGTGGAAAAAAATTAGTGAATTTTGAATGAAGTTGGTAGTTTTGTTAATAGTATTGTACCAATGTTAATTTTCTATTCTTTATAATCAAACTATGGTTATATAAAATGTTAACTTTAGGGGAAGCAGGGTGAGGGGTAAGGGGTACAAAGGAACATTCTGTACTACTTTTGCAACTTTTCTGTAGATTTAACATGTGCACATACAGAAAGAGAAACTTTGCTGTCTGTACAACCAAATGTAATTTCTAACTCAAGTGCCCATAAAATGTTATCTAGTGACATAAAAAGTATGTTTATCTCAGAAAGTTTTATTTGGTCACAACCAGGCACAATTGGTCACCTTTGTGATTTTTCTTGAGGAAATTCACTGGTTTTACCTTGCCCTCCTCCCTAAGGTAGATATAAGGCTGTTTAAAATTTTCCATAATATGGCCACATCAACTTGTTATATTTGACTTAGTTATGTCCTAAACTGACATCCCCTGTAATGTAACTCCTATCTAATCCTTGGGCCTATCCTCTGCATGCTGACATCTGCTAAGATCTAACTATAAACCTTATTAGATTCCTTGATGTATATTCCTCTAGTTTTTTGGTCTTTAGTATCACCTGTGGATTTCTTGCAGGCACATTAACTATTTATCTTCTTAACTACTATTTACCTCTTCAGGTATTTTCCATGCTGTCCCACTGTAAATTCAGAGGTGTTTCTCTGGCCATCTCTAATATGGGCAAAAAAAAAAAAAAAAGCTATTAGACTTGAATGGTTTGGAGGACTTTCCTTAAAGGTTTATCATCTTCTTACTCTTCACCCAGGTTTCTTTTTTTAAAAAAAATATATTTTATTGATTTTTTACAGAGAGGAAGGGAGAGGGATAGTTAGAAACATTGATGAGAGAGAAACCTTGATTCAGCTGCCTCCTGCACACTTCCTACTGGGGATGTGCCCGCAACCGAGGTACTTGCCCTTGACCGGAATCGAACCTGGGACCCTTCAGTCCGCAGGCCAACGCTCTATCCACTGAGCCAAACCTGTTTGGGCACCCAGGTTTCTTTATACTCTCAAATACTCAAAGTAGGATTCTATTTAGTACCTGGAGGGAAGGACACAACCCTCCCCCGCCCTCAATGTAAATCTTATTTTCTCTCAAGTTTTTCTCCCTGCCCTGCCCTAGAATTCTAAGGCTTTCATTTATCCTGGGGGAGGATAAAACTTATTTAGCCAGTACACTTTCAAAGTATTTTAGTCTTATATATAGGCCTCAACATTTTTATTGAATTACAATTTAAATACAACTAAATACTCTGTGGGTACTGTTCAGTTTTGGCAAATGCATAAATTTTTATAACTCATACCATATTAAGGCCCAAAATATTTACATCACTACAGAGAGTTCCTTTATGCCCCATCTCAGTGAATGTCCCCCACAATAACCATGATCTAATTTCCATCATCATAGGTTACTAGTAGTTTTGTCCATTCTAGAATTTTATATAAAAATTATATATATGTATTTTTGTGTCTTGCTTCTTTGATTCAGTATAATGTTTTGGAGGTTCATGCATATTGAGGTTTGGATCTGCAGTTGATTCCTTTTTGTTTCTGAAAAATCCCTGAAAAAGATATATTAGGAATCAAGATTTTATACATTGTGTTTAATTTTAGTTACTTAATTCATGAGTCTAAAGGCACATATTTGTGTTTTAGTTTGACTCTATGTACTTTGCTGATCAATTTTGGTCTGTTTGTGGTAGCTAATTTATATCTAAGAATGAAATTCTTTCTTGTAATTTTGCACATATAAAAAATTAGGTGGGCTTTTTTTGATGTTTCAACATGTGACAATTTTCTAGGAACCAATTAAAGGTTGAGTGTTGACTCTATCATATTTATTTATTTGTTTTTCTGTTGTTTAAAGTATTACATATGTCTCCTTTTCCCCCATTGACCCCTCCCAGGCCACTCCCACCCTCCAAGAGAAGCCCCCACTGCCCCAGTGTCCCTGTCCATTGGTTATGCTAATATGCATGCATACAAGTCCTTTGGTTGATCTCTTATTCCCCCCGCCCCTCCCCTCCCCTTCTCTCTGAGCTTGGAAGGTCTGTTCCATGCTTTTCTGTCTCTGGATCTGTTTTGGTTCATCAGTTTATATTGTTCATTATATTCCACAAATGAGTGAGATCATGTGATATTTACCTTTCTCTGACTGACTTATTTTGCTTAGCATAATGCTCTCCAGGTCCATCCATGCTGTAAATGGTAAAAGTTCCTTCTTTTTTTCTTTTTTCTTTTTTTTTCAGCAGCGCAGTATTCCATTGTGTAGATGTACCATAGTTTTCTAATCCACTCATCTGCTGATGGGCATTTAGGCTGTTTCCAAATCGTAGCTATGGTGAATTGTGCTGCTATGAACATAGGGGTGCATATATCCTTTCTGATTGGTGTTTCTAGTTTCTTGGGATACATTCCTAGAAGTGGGATTACTGGATCAAATGGGAGTTCCATTTTTAACTCTTTGAGGAAGTTCCATACTGTTTTCCACAGTGACTGCACCAGTCTGCATTCCCACCAGCAGTTCATGAGGTTCCTTTTTCTCCACATCCTCTCCAGCACTTGTCGTTTGTTGGTTTGCTGATTTGTTGATGATAGCTATTCTGACAGGTGTGAGATGGTACCTCATTGTTGTTTTGATTTGCATCTCTTGGATGATTAGTGACTTTGAGCATGTTTTCATATGTCTCTCAGCCTTGTGTATGTTCTCTTTCGAAAAGTGTCTATTTAGGTAGGTCCTTTGCCCATTTTTTGAATGGATTGTTTATCTTCCTTTTGTTAAGTTGTATGAGTTCCCTGTAAATGTTGGAGATTAAACCCTTATCGGAGATAACATTGGCAAATATGTTCTCCCATGCAGTGGGCTTTCTTGTTTTGTTGATGGTTTCTTTGGCTGTGCAGAAGCTTTTAATTTTGATGTAGTCCCATTTGTTTATTTTCTCCTTAGTTTCCATTGCCCTAGGATCTATGACATATGTCTGATATTTTGCTGCCTATGGATTCTTCTAAGATTTTTATGGTTTCCTGTCTTATGTTTAAGTCCTTTATCCATTTTAAATTTATTTTTGTGTATGGTGTCAGTTGGTGGTGTGGTTTCATTTTTTTTGCATGTATCTGACCAATTTTCCCAACAGCATTTATTGAAGAGACTGTCTTGACTCCATTGTATGCTCTTGCCTCCTTTGTAAGATATTAATTGAACATAATGGCTTGGGTTGATTTCTGGGTTCTTTGTTCTGTTCCATTGGTCTATATGTCTGTTCTTATGCCAGCACCAGGCAGTTTTGAGAACAGTGGCTTTGTAGTATAGCTAGATATCTGGTATTGTGATCCATCCAACTTTGTTCTTCTTTCTCAGGATTGCTGTGGCTATTTGGGGTCTTTTCCCATTCCATATGAATTTTTGCAGTGTTTTTTTCTAGGTCTATGAAATATGCCATTGGTATTTTAATGGGGATTGCATTGAATCTGTAGATTGCTTTGGGGTAGTATGGATATTTTAATGATGTTGATTCTACCAATCCATGAAAACAGTATATTCTTCCATTTTTCTTCCTCTATTTCTTTTTTCAATGTCCTATAGTGTTCTGAGTACAGGTCTTTTACCTCCTTAATTAAGTTTATTCCTAGGTATCTTAAATTTTTTTTGTGCAATGGTAAATGGGATTGTTTTTTAGTTACTCTTTCTGTGAGTTCTATATTGGTGTATTAAAAAACTATAGATTTCTGGGTGTTAATTTTGTATCCTGCTACATTGCTGAATTCATTTATCAAGTCTAGTAGTTTTTTGATGGAATCTTTGGGGTTTTCTATGTACAATATCATGTCATCTTCAAATAATGACAGTTTTACTTCTTCTTTTCTAATGTGGATGCTTTTATTTCTTCTTATCTGACCACTATGGCTAGCACTTCCAATACTATGTGGAACAGGAGTAGTTAAAGTGGGCATCCATGTCTTATTCCTGTTCTTAGGGGAAATGGTTTTCATTTTTGCCCATTGAGTATGATGTTGGCTGTAGGTTTATCATATAAGGCTTTTATTATGTTGAGGTATGATCCCTCTATTCCCACTTTGCTGAGAGTTTTTATCAAGAAAGGGTGTTGGATTTTGTCAAATGCTTTTTCTGCATCAATTGATATGATTTTGTGATTTTTGTCTCTCAATTTGTTTATGTGATGTATCATGTTTATTGATTTGTGGATATTGTACCAGGCTTACAACCCTGGAATGAATCCCCTTTGGTCATGGTGTATGATCTTTCTAATGTAATGCTGGATCCGATTTGCTAGAATTTTGTTGAGGATTTTAGCATCTATGTTCATTAGGGATATTGGCCTGTAATTCTCTTTCTTTGTAGTGTCTTTATCCGGTTTTGGAATTAGGGTAATGCTGGCTTCATAGAAAGAGCTTAGAAGTGTGCCTTCCTCTTGAATTTTTTGGAATAGTCTGAGGGGGATAGGTTTTAGTTGTTGTTTGAATGTTGGGGAAAACGGGGGGCACGGCCTCAGGTCCCTGGGCCCGGCAGGAGGGCGTGACTACCATTTGCATATTAGCTCTTTATTATATAAGAAGTTTTGTGGGACCCTGTGGTGCAATCTCTCAGGTCTTCTGGGCTGGGTATTCTAGGGATCCCCCTGCTTGGGATATTTGGTGCTCTCTTTGTGTAGTTGGGTCTTGAGTGTTATTGTCCTGTTCGTGTATGGAGTCTCTTCTCAGGATATCTTTGTGTGTGGCTCACTCTCTACCACGTTGACTTAACAGCACAAAATAAAACTCGACAAGAGATGACACAAAGGGAACAAAACACGAATGTACTCATGACACCGATAACCCCAAATAAAGGTGCCCACCAGAGAAAAGAGAGCAAAATGCTATTGAGAAAAGGGAAAAAGGTAAGAGAGAAAAGAAAAAGCAGAAAAAAGAAGGGGGGGATATATATGGGAAGGAAACTCCACAAAATAAACATATAAACAAAAAAAAATACAAACAACAAACACCCAGAAAAAGTGGGCAAGGGGCAGAATCTGTAGAGGCAGAACTTATATCTAGAGGTAAGGTAAAGGAATGGAATAAATATGGGAATGGCCATGGTTTATTATAGAGGAGGTAGAAAGAGAATGAGTTGATAAGAAGAAAAGTAAAAAACAAAATAATCAATAAATAAAAAAACAACAAGATAAAACATTAAAAAATTTATCTATTTATATATTCATCTATTTTTGGAAAAGGAGAATAGATTAGAGAGCAGATAGGCTTGAGTTTAGTGAGTGAAACTAATTAAGCAATTAGGAGAAGAAGAGAGCACTAGAGGAGAGGAAAAATAAAAGCATAAAAAATTTGCTAATGGAGAAAGAGAAAATATAGAAGGGTGCATGGAGTTGGAGCAGGGGAGAGGAAATTAGATATATGAGTAAGCCATCGGTATATATGGTATATATGACTATACCATAATAATAACACATTAATAAAGCAGATAAAGAAGATCAATTTTTAACATGGGGTAAAATAAAAGTAGAGAGAAAAACTAAAGCAGGGACATGAGAAGAGAAACAGGATGAAAAAGGAAGAAAAGGGTGGACAAAAGTAAGATAATATAAAATAATGATAAATAATAATAGAATGAAGAAAAATAATACCAAAAAACAAAAGGTTAAAAAAAGAAAAAAATTAAGTAAAAGATAAAATAAAAATAATAAGTGAAGTGTCTTTCACTTCAGCCAAGTTTTAATGTCCCATGGGGGCTGTTTTAATACCCCCTCTACTGTTCTGTCTGCCCCTTCTCAGTTTCCTGTTAGATAGTCAGCACCGTGTTGAAGTTCCCAGCCATCCACCACTCCTCTGTGTCTGTCTCCACAGCCTTGGTTGCAGGCATGTGGGACCAATCTGCCTCCTTTGTTTGCCTGCTTTTAGTCTTATTTACACAAGCATCTATTTCTGAGACGGGCTTTAGTTGAGGGTGTTGCTTTATTGGTTTCCAGGACCAAAGGATCCCTCAAACCAGCCCCCCAGGACTCTCTGGGGCTATTCAGATTCTCCATTTCCTCTGTAAAGCTTTAGGCTGGGTGCAGCTGTGCTAGTTGCCCTATGGGTGCTGCTGGGAGGGGATGGCTCTTCAGGAGAAAAATAGGTGCTTAGGGTTGGAGGGTCCGGAATGTCCCAGTGCCCGATTCCTGGTCACCTCTCTCTGTCCTGCTCCTCTCCACAGCCTCTTCCCAGCCTCCACAGAACTACACCTCCATCTGCACCACAGCCTCAGTGAATGTTTATAATTGAAATGTCCTATGAACTGGGTTTAGCGAATACAAGCAAGGAAAATATAAAGGCAAAAGAACCACACCACTGCAAGTTTCTCTGCTCTCCCTCCAACTCCCCACTGCCCCGTACCACACAACTCAGGCAGTTCTTCAGGCTGCCTTTTCTGGGTGCAGCCTCTTGCAGCTGTGGACTTAGATCTAGATTTCCTGGCTGTCAACAGTCCTGTGGACCTCCTTCCACAGTCGAGTGTTATGCGTGTCCCCAAGGGACGTGGACTTGGTGCAGTGCAGGTTCCTTCTGACCCTCATGTCCCAGTGGTCATGCATCCCTCTCTCCAGCCCAGACCCCTGATCCTACCATTCTCCAGGTGTCCTCTGCCCTTTCTGGCCGTGGATTGTCTCACCAGCTGTGTTTAATTCACCAATTCTGCTTGGATGTTATTCAACTTAGTTGTTCCTTCTATCTGCTCTGAGAGAAGTCACAGGACATGTCTGCCTATTTGGTCACCATTTTTTGACTCTATCCTAATTTTTTATGTATTTCTGAAACATTGAGAATAAAGAAAGCTTTAAGCAGATGTCAAATAAGGTATAGAGAAACAGCATATTGATGACAGTTGAAATAAAATATTGGGAGCCACTTGGCTGAGCAGCTGTTCTCAACTACACTAATAAAAGAGAAACATGCAAATTGACCATATCTCCGCTATGCCCACATGCCCACCAGCCAATCAGGAGTAAGTATGCAAATTAACCCAACCAAGATGGCTGTGGCCACGGAGCGAGCAAGAGGCTTGGGTTTCCCTGGCAATGGAGGAAGCCAAGGTTCCCACCCACTCTGGCCAGTGCTGGCCTCCGCTCAAGGCTACAAAGTTTCAATTATAGAAGATAAATAAATACCAACAAAAATGGTGGCAGCCACGGAGCTGGAGAGAGCAGGAGGCTTGAGTTGCCCCTGGCAATGGAGGAAGCCAAGCTTCCTGCAGCCCTGGCCTGCCCTGGTCTTCGCTCAAGGCTACAAAGTTTCAATTATAGAAGATAAAAAAATCCCAGATACCAGGGCCTCCACTTGGGTCACCGGGGGGGATGGCCGGCCTGCAAACCACCACAGGCCCCTCGCCCAGGCCGCTCCACGCCCCAAGGGAGCCCCCACCCTGATCCAGGACACCCTTCAGGGCAAACCAGCTCGCCTCCACCCGTGCACCAGGCCTCTATCCTATCTAATAAAAGAGTGATATGCAAATTGACTGTTACTCCAACACACAAAGATGGCTGCCCCATGTGGTCAAAGATGGCTGCCCCCATGTGGACACAAGATGGCCTCCACAAGATGGCCAGCAGGGGAGGGCAGTTGGGAGGGACCAGGCCTGCAAGGGAGGGCAGTTGTGGGCGATCAGGCCATCAGGGGAGGGCAGTTAGGGGTGACTAAGCTGGCAGAGGAGGGAAGTTGGGGGTAGTTGGGTGGGACCCAAGCCTGCAGGGGAGAGCAGTTAGGGGTGACCAGACCTGCAGGGGAGGGAAGTTAGGGGCAATCAGGCTGGCAGGGGAGCAGTTAGGCATCAATCAGGCTGGCAGGGGAGTGGTTAGGGGGTGATCAGGCTGGCAGGCAGAAGCGGTTAGGGGCAATCAGGAAGGCAGGCAGGCAAGCAGTTGGGAGCCAGCAGTCCTGGATTGTGAGAGGGATGTCCGACTGCCTGTTTAGGCCTGATCCTATCCCTCGAGGGGTCCCAGATTGGAGAGGGTTCAGGCTGGGCTGAGAGACACACCCCCTGTGCATGAATTTCGTGCACCGGGCCTCTAGTAATAATATACTACATATATAAGTATTTAAATGTTTACAGTAAAGTTGTACATACTTATGTTTAGGAGGACTCCAGCTTCACTAGATTTTTCAGCACCTTCTAGACACCAATTATATATATTATAGTAACATCAAATATTGAAGCCTTTAGTCCTCATTTCAGGTTCTTCACAAAATTGGTGAATTTTCAAATTTTAAAAACTGGTGGTCAATTTGTTGTCTTTTGTCCTTTATAGAAAAACTAGTTCAGCCCAATGTGAGCAGTTTTGCTAAATGTCCATCCTAACCCTATCAGTAGATTAAAGGTCAAAACACATATACAGTTGGGTGGGACCCAAGCCTGCAGGGGAGAGCAGTTAGGGGTGACCAGGCCTGCAGGGGAGGGCAGTTAGGGGCATTCAGGCTGGCAGGGGAGCAGTTAGGCATCAATCAGGCTGGCAGGGGAGTGGTTAGGGGGTGATCAGGCTGGCAGGCAGAAGCGATTAGGGGCAATCAGGAAGGCAGGCAGGCGAGCAGTATAACAGTATTCCAAACATATACAGGAAAAGGATTGCGTAAAATTAAATATTCAATCCCTTAAAAAAAAACACCTCTAGTAAGGTACAAACAGAAAATGTCTTCTGAAAATAACTTTTTGAGAGAATTCTCATTCTAGCAAGATGTAGTAGCCCAATTCCTTCCAGGTCCTCTCTCACACAACTAAAAAATCCTGGCCATAACAAAACAATCATACAGAAAATATGAAAGGTAGAACAAAGAACGCTGACAGTCTACTTACCTTGTGACTTGAGGGAAGACACAGTGGTGAGTTTCTGTCTGCTTCTACCAGCACAACCTGCTGGGTTTCCCTAATGCAAGGTACAAGTCTCCAACCCATACTGCCAACAGGAAAAGACAAAAAATGTTCCCAAAAAAGCTAGTTTTTACTCTCTAGCCCAAACACACACACACACACACACACACACACACACATGAAAAAGGCTTAAGAACAACAACAAACACCCACCCTCCCCCACCTTTTTCACAATACCTATTTTGTAGCAGATGAACAGCAAGGGGAAAAAGTACACCTTATCTGCCATGGTTTTTGTGGTATTCCACTTGGCGCAAGTAAGATTCACTCTGATTTTTCCACTAGGTGGTGTTAGCAAGCTGAGTGGGGATATGAAACAGGCAGCAGTTATTTTGATTCTCCTGTAGAGGTAGTAATGATTGGACCAAGTGGGCAACTAATATTCCCCATCTTCCGCCTGGTAGAAGCAGGTTGTGCTCTGATTCCCCTCCCTGGGTATTGTTGGTGAGGCTGAGTGATGAGAGGATCTATCATTTGGATCTGGCCAAGTAGACGGTGCTCATATTCCCCCAATAGGGTAGTTTCAGTGATGTACAGAGGTGAGCTGTGTTTCCACTTGTACCTAGCAGCAATGAGACTTAACAAGGTGGTGGTGAGGTAGGTTTTGTCACTACTATGTTTTACTCCCTACCCCAGGGTTCTGTGGGAAACTGAGCCTCCACCCCACCTGGGATCAGCATGACTGAATAAGGTGGTACAAGTCAAGGCTAGTAAGCACTCTGCTTTCCACCTACCTCTGGTGTCAGCAAGGCCAATGCAGAACTGAACTTTCAAACTTACCAGTAGCAATGAGACTGAATGATTTGGTGTTAAACAAGCCTGGGCAGCACTTCTGTTTCTTCATTGGTGGTGTCAAAGGGGCCTTTAGGAAACGGAGCTGGTATACACACCTGCTAATGTCCTACTTTCACTGGAAGCTGTCAACAGGACTGAAGGATGAGCTGACCTTCTACCCCACCCATCTGCAATGAGACAGTGTGAGTCAGTGCCCCACTTTTTCCAGTAATGTCAGCAGAACCTAGCAGGAAGCACAATGTACACTCTACCTGGTGTGGGAGCTACACCTCAACAGGTGGATTACCTGGTAAAATAAAGATTACATAGGATCCACAGTCTCATAATACAGTTTCCAAAATGTCAAGAATATAATAAAAATATCACTCAGCTCAGCAAGAACCAGGAAAACCAATCACTAATGAGAAGATAATTAATATATGTCAACATCAAAAGTAATTAGATGTTAGAATTATCTGGTAACATTTTAAAGCAGATATCATAAAAATGTTTTAATAAGCAATTATGAATTCTCTGGAAATATTGAAAAATCTCACCAAAGAAAAGGAAGCTATAACAAAAAAATAAATAAATGGGGATGATAGAAGTAAAAATACAATAATCAAAATGAAAAGCTCAATGGCTCAATAGTAGAGAAAATAGAAATAGAATAAGTGACTTAGACTACAGATCAGTAGAATTTACCCAATCAGAACAGCAAAGAAAAATAGATTAAAAAAATGAACAGTCTCAGGGACCTATGGGACAATAGTGAAGAGAGTAATTTTTATCATCAGAGTAGCAAAAGGAGAAGAGAGAGAGTGGGACTGAAATAGAGTCATGTGCCACACAACATTTTGGTCAGTAACAGGCAACATATGTGACAGTGGTCCCATGAAATTATAATAGAGCTTAAAAATTTCTATCAACCTAGTGACATTGTAGTCATTGTAATGTTGCACATTATTTTACTCATGTATTTGTGGTGATTGGAGTAAACAGACCTATGCTGCCAGTCATATAAAAGTATACTACATATAATTATGTACTGTATATAACACTTGAAAATGAAAATAAATGAGCATGTTACTGGTTTATGTATATAAAAGTATATACTGTACTTTTAACCATTATTTTATATAATATTCTTTGTACTTATATTTTAAAAAAATTGCTATAAAACACTATGTTATCTAACGCTAACAGCAGCCTCATACATACTGTGTTTACTGCATCTCTTGATTGCACCATTTTCTCTTATGCTTGATTTAATCTCATGTTGTTTTGTACACTAACATGCTGCACAGGCTAGTAGCCTAGAATTAATAGACTATAATATGTAGCCTAGGTGTATAGTAGGCTATAGCATCTAGGTTTGTATACATACACTCTATGATGTTTGCATAAAAATAAAATTGCCTAATGGTGTATTTCTTATAATGTATCCTTGTCATTAAGTAGTGCATAACTGTATTATTTCAAGGAATAATGGCTGAAATGATCCCAATTTGCCAAAAGAAATACACCTACATATTCAAGAAGCTGAGCAAGTTACAATTAAAGAAATTCAAAGAAGTCCATGCCATGACCTATAATTAAACTTCTGAAGTTACAGAGAAAGAAAAATTCTTGAAAGAATCCAGAGAGAGATACTGCATTATTTATAGGGGAACACTGATTGGTATGACAGCAGATTTCTCATCTTAAATTATGGAGATCAGGAGTAAGTTGCACAATATTTTTTAAGCACTGAATTAAAAAGAACTTTTAGTAGCAACTCCTGTACCTGAAAAAAAAAATTCTTGAGGAATTAAGGGGCAATAATAATATTCTGGGATAAAGGAAGATTAAGATAATTATTTGCTAGCAAACTTCCTGTTAAAGAATGGCTGAAGTTCCTTCTCTAATCAGAAAGTTTTTGGATGTGAAAGAGTATAAAGCATGATGTATCGGTTTTGAAATTAAGCTTGTAAAAAACTACCATTCCAAACTACAATAAAGGCAAGAACTCAATTAAGGAAGTATTTTCACTTTTTATGTTTTTCTATTAACTTGGTTTAGCACCCTGGTCAAGTAACCAATAATGCTTCTTTAGTAGTAGAACTGTTCTGAAGTTTAGGTGACCCACTGTACAAACCAACATTTATTGAGTACATTATCTAGGAATTGATAATACAAAGATAAACAAGAGTAATTCTCAAAGGAGTTCACACTTTCCTGGGAACTAAAGAGAAATCCTATATAACAAAAGCCTAATATGCTAAGTGTCCGGTTGGCCATTCAACCAATCAAAGCATAATATGCTAATGATATGCTAAGGCCGCTCATCCGCTCGCTTTGACGTGCACTGACCACCAGGGGGCAGATGCTCTGACCGGTAGGTTAGCTTGCTGCTGGGGTCTGGATGATTGGGACTGAGCAAAATGGGATGGACACGCCCTGGAGCCCTCCCATGGTCCCTCCCTGGCTGGCCAACCTCCCGCATCCCTCCCTGGCCCCGATTGTGCACCAGTGGGGTCCCTTGGCCTGGCCTGTGCCCTCTCGCAATCTAGGACCCCTTGGGGGATGTCAGAGAGCCAGTTTTGGCCCAATCCCGCAAGCCAGGCCTACGGACCCCACTGGTGCATGAATTCATGCACCGGGCCTCTAGTGAGAAAACAATTGGAAAAGTGTCTGATTTTGGCTATGGGGTAGGGAGGTAGAGCTAATGAGTTTTATTTCTTCTGTATGCCTCTTTAGCATCAATCTGTTTCTAGGTACAGACTCAGTACAACAAATCAATACATTGGTCAGGAGGAAAATAGCCAAGGACTGTACATGGGTAAGGAAAAATTTTACACGGATACTGGGAAAACAAAAACAAACAGAAAAGAAAAAAAGCACAAACCAAAAATAAAAACAAATAACCCAAAACCAAAAACAACCTGAGTGAGCAGGCCTACATATAGTGAGTCAGTAACTATCACCTTTCTAGATGAAGGACAGTTCCTGATTCACCAGTGATAATTGTTGTAAAGAAGTGCTTGTTTTACTAGTAAAGGTTCTGAATTAAACTACTGATAATAGTGATAATAGAGTCTGATTTGGAGTTTTTGGGAGCTTGAGTTATTTTCCAGGGTTGAAACAGTCATCATAAACTACATGTGGAAAAAATACAGAAGATGGATAATTCTTCCACTGTTTTTTTCTAAAGACAGTTATTCAGCTCTGTCACCAAGCATCACATTTCTCTTTCAATTAGGTCAAGTCATCTCTGCAGAACAACCAAATCACATGTTCATTCATTTTCCCAATAAACTTGCAGAATGGTTGCATAATCTTTTCATTTTGTATCCTTCTGTTTTAAATTAAAGAAGAAAACATTATTATATACCAGACAATTGTTTTCCATTGAAAGGTATTTCTTTAAACAATATCATTATGCAAAGTCAAACAACCTGTCTTCATCAAACAGGCAATTTAATTTGTGATGTGATTTTTTAAAACTTAGATAAAGCAACCAACTTGGACTTTTTCATTAGTTAGTTCCAAATAAAATACCAGGATTCTTTAAAATCCTACCTCTTTTCTATATATGATGTGCATAATAAAATTTTAATGAAATCTCTTTTTAGGAAAGGGAACCTTCTGTGTGTCAAGGTTAGCAATCCCTGATTAGTGCCCAATTCCAAATACCTATGTCAGTATATCAGAGTGTGACGTATTTCCCCCTCACCTATCCTCCTTACCACTTGTCTTAATAACCACTTCTTATTTATAGGATGTGTTACATTTTTCCAAGTGCTCATAGTTTCCTATAAAGAAGAATTTAGAGAATCATATATTTTTAAAATAGGTAATATATTCAGATGATACAGAATTTGAATGGTACTAGAGAGTATAGTGAAAAGCAAATGTTTCTCCAACCCTTCACCAGTCACCCAATTTCCTTCCTCAGAGATAATTGCCATTGTTAGTTATTTGTTTCCCTCTAGAGAAATGCATGTATGAGCATACAGGTGTAAAATTACATTATGGAATTTTATTTTATCTTTAATTTTGATTATTATTTTTAACTGGAGTATAACTGGTATGCAATATTCTATTGGTTTCAGGTGTACATCATAGTGACATGATATTTATATACATTATGAAATGATCACACAATAACTCTAGTTACCATCTCTAACATGTAAAGTTATGCAATTGACTAAAGTTATGCAATATTATTGACTATATTCCTTATGATGTACATAATCATGGAATTTTAAATATGAGCCTTAGAAATAATAAATATTATGCCACAGCATTTTTTCTCATCTACCTTCTATTAATTACCTAAAGAGCATTCCTTCCATTAGACTACCAGTTTCTCAGGAGTAGATAGAGTAGTCTTACTCATCTGTCTGTCTTTAATATACATGACATTTTGCCATTTTATGAAATACTTATTCAATTAACATTGGGAGAGTTTATAGATGGAAAAAACTTATTGTCCAGCAATGTTTGAGGAGGTCAAATCATATAAGACAATGGCTAGATATTTTCCCAGTCCATGGTAGATGTAGTGATGATACAAGACTGCATTTATATTTGGCATCTGTTTCCTTGTCTGTATTCCCTGCTGCTATCCTATTTCAGGTCCTTATTACTCCTTACTTTAGGTATGGTATTCTAACAGGCCACCCTCTCCACATTTTTCTCTCCATCTCCTACTTCTCCTATAAATTCCCTATATATTTCTGTCAAGTTATTCTCCGAAATCCACAGCTTTAATCATCCTATTGTATAAACCCACTCCTAAATTCCGATGCCCCCCACTGTCAACCAATGTAAAGTTCAAATTCATTTGCATAGCAACACACTTGCAATATGACTTCAAGTTACTTTTTTAGTGTTATCTCCAGAACTCATGTGCCCACTTCCATCAAATTGGACAACTGTATTTCCACCAAACAAAAGTTAGTAAGGTCCAGTAATATATAAAAACATATAATGGACTTTTCAAGAATACTAATCTCATGAACAAACAACATTTTTGTAGTTTTATTTTTGTGCCCCAAATTTCTTTATTTCTTTATTTTTAATTAATTTTTTTCAATGACAGTTTACATTCAATATTATTTTGTATTAGTTTCAGAGGTACAGCATAGTAGTTAGACAATCATATACTTTACAAAGTGATCCCCCAATATTTCAACTAGCCAACTGGCACCATACATAGTTAATATTATTGACTATATTATCCATACTGTATTTTACATTCCAGTGACTATTTTGTAGCTATCAATTTGTAGTTCTTAATCCATTCACCTTTTTCACCCAGCCTCCCACCCCTCAACACCCCTCTGGCAACCATCATCTGTTCTCTGTATCTGTGAGTCTATTTCTGTTTTGCTTGTTTGTTTATTTTGTTGTTGTTTTTTACATTGAATTTATTGGGGTTATATTGCTTAATAAAATTTTATAGGTTTAAGGTATACAATTCTATGATACATCTTCTGTATATTATACTGTGTGTTCACCACCCCAAGTCATGTCTTTTTCGATCACCAACCCTTTATCCCCGCTTTACCTTCTCCTGCCACCCCCACCCCAATTTCCCTTTGGTAATGAACATACTCTTGTCTATGAAGTGTTTTGTTTTAGTTTTGCTTAATAACCCTTCACATTTTTCACCAAGTTCCCCTACCACCTCCCCTCTGGCAACTATGAGTCTGTTTCTATTTTGTTTGTTAGTTTATTAGAATCCACATATAAGTGAAATTATATGATATTATGTTCGTTTATTTTGTTCTTTGGATTCCACACATATGTGAAATCATATGGTATTTGTATTTCTCTGTTTGACTTATTTCACTTAACATAATACTCTCTAAGTCCATACATGCTGTGGCAAATGGTAAGAATTCTTTTTTAAAAAATCTGTTCATCTATTGATGGGCACTTGGGCTGTTTTCAAATTTTAACTATTATAAATAATGCTGCAGTGAAAACAGAGGTGCATATGTCCTTTCAAATTAGTGTTTTGGATTTCTTTGAATATATTCCCAGAAGTGGGATAGCTGGGTCAAAAGGCAGTTCCATTTTTAATTTTTTGAGGAAACTCCATACTGTTTTCCACAGTAGCTGCACCAGTCTGCATTGCCAACAACAGTGCAACAGGGTTCTCTTTTTTCCACATACTTGCCAACACTTGTTTGTTGATTTACTGATGATAGCCATTCTGACAGGTGTGAGGTGATATATCATTGTGATTTTTATTTGCATTTCTCTGATGCTGAGTGACATTGAGCATCTTTTCAAATGTTTATTGGTTCTCTCAATGTCCTCTTTGGAGGTGTATATATTCAGGTCTACTACCCATTTTTTAATTGGACTGTTTGGTGTGTGTTGAGTTGTATGAGTTATTCATAAATTTTGGGTATTAACTACTTATTGGATGTATCATTGGTGAATAGGTTCTCCCATTCAATAGTTTGTCTTTTCATTTTGTTGACGGTTTGTTTTGCTGTGCAAAAACTTTTTAGTTTGATGTAGTCCTATTTGTTTATGTTTTCTTTTGTTTCCCTTGCCCGAGGAGATATGTCAGAAAAAAAAATATTGCAAAGGGAAATGTTAGAGATTTTACTTTAGCATTATGTTTTATCTTCCTAAAGTCTATCTTGGATATCAAAGACATTGATAGAGATGGAAAATCTTGAGACAGGAAATTTCAAGATTAGTTTTTTGAATGCCAGAATTAGGAAGACAGCCCAAGCTGTCTTTATTCTAAAATCATCTGTCTGGTTTTCATAAATGATTTAAAATTTGGGTTCAGTATACATTGTCTGAGCCAGAATAGATGCTCAGTATTGTCAGAATTTTTATTTATATTGATTATTGCTTATTTAAACAAAAGAAGTTTATGGTTTACAGAAGGTTGGCTACATACTGGCTATCACAAATTTGGCACATTTTTCAGGTACCTAAAGTCAGTGATATTAAGAGGGTTTATCACTTATTTTAACAGGAAGAAGAATATCAAACTATGCAGCCACAAATTAAAATGGTGAGGCAGCAGAGCTGTGCAATACAAGACTTCAACAGAGAAAGACAAATCTGGGTTGCAGTGATTAGCCATGTAGAAAGGGCTTTGTTTGTTGCCTTACTTGTTTATCTAGGTATAGAATTCTAGGCTGGATTATTTTGAATATGCATAAAAAACAGTGAGTCTTTGGCTATATCTACCTCTAGTGGAAAACACAACTTCTCAGGAGTGAGTTTAAATATTGTATTTCTGAAGGGTCAATATGTTTACCTTGGGGCACACTGACTATGAAGCTAGGCAGTAAAAAGAGAGAAATTTGTAGCTCTGTTTGCTGACTCAAGACCTGCTTTCTGTATGAGTACTAGGTAGGTTGGTTATAGAGACAGAGCTGTACATAGAAATATGTTCTACATTTGTGGCTATATTAGGTTAAATGCTTTTGTTATGTGCTCTTCTTTTTCTTGTACTCATTAAACTTATATTATTACTTTTAGACTATAAAATCTATGAAGGGAGAGTATTTAGCTATTGTTTCTGTCTAGTTCATTGCCTGTCACATTGCTGTGTTTTGAGTATGCACACATACATTTATTTATATATTAAAATTCAGTTGTTATAGCTGAGAACTGAAGCAAAGTCTTTTTAAATATGTTTATTGATTTTAGAGAGAGAAAGGGCGAAGGATAGATAGAAACATGGATGAGAGAGAGACATAGATCGGCTGCTTCTTCCACACCCCACAGGATAGAGCCCACAACCCGGGCATGTGCCCTGACCCGGAATCGAACTATGACCTCCTTGTTCCTGGGTCCATGCGCAACAACTGAGAAACACTGGCTGGACTGAAAGAAAGTCTTTATAGATACTGAGCAAAGAAAGAAATGTTTATCAACTGTCCCTCACCCCTCCTTAAATACTGCCCCCACCATACACTCTTTAAAACAATGAGCATGATTGTTATTCAGTTCAAAGGACAAGACAAAATACCTAGTTCTGTATTTTCAATACTAGGAATGAATTAACAGTACCACAGGAAGATCCTTAGCTCTGACAGTGAAGGATTCAGTTTTTCAAACCAGCAAAGTAGAAGGTATGCCTAAACACAAACTACTTTTCACTTCCAATCCCTAGATCTCTCACCATAGAATAAAACATTTGAAGAACATACATTTCTCAGCAAAGTAATTGCCATTTGGTTGACAAGGTAATTCCCCTCTCAGGCAAAAATTTTTAAAATTTCTTTATTGATTAAGGTATTACATATGTGTCCTTATTCCCCCATTACCCCCCACCCCCCATTCATGCCCCACCCCCCTGTTGTCTGTGTCCATTGACTAGGCTTATATGCCCACTGTCCCCTACCTTCCCTGAGGTTTGACGTTCTGATTGATGTTTCTGTGTCTCTGGATCTGTTTTTGTTCATCAGTTTATGTTGTTCATTATATTCAACAAATGAGTGAGATCATGTGATAATTATCTTTCTCTGCCTGGCTTATATCATTTAGCATAATGCTCTCCATCTCCATCCATGTTGTTGCAAATGGTAAGAACTTATTTTTAACCTCAGGGTAGTATTCCATTGTGTAGATGTACCACAGTTTTTTAATCTACTCATCTGCTGATGGGCACTGAGGCTGTTTCCAAATCTTAGCTATTATAAATTATGCTGCTATGAACATAGGGGTGCATATATCCTTTCTGATTCGTGTTTCTAGTTTCTTGGGATATAGTCCTAGAAGTGGGATCACTGAGTCAAATGGGAGTTTTATTTTTAGTTTTTTGAGGAAACTCCATACTGTTCTCCACAGTGGCTGCACCAGTCTGCATTCCCACCAGCAGTGCACGAGGTTCCTTTTTCTCCGTATCCTCGCCAGCACTTGTTGTTTGTTGATTTGTTGACGATAGCCATTCTGACAAGTGTGAGATGGTACCTCATTGTTGTTTTGATTTGCATCTCTCTAATGATTAGTGACTTTGAGCAGGTTTTCGTAAGTCTCTTGGCCTTCCGTCTGTATTCTTTCAAAAACTATTTAGGTAAGTTGCCAATTTTTTGATTGGGTTGTTTATCTTCTTTTTGTTAAGTTGTATGAGTTCCCTGTAAATGTTGGAGATTAAACCCTTATGTTTGATACCATTGGCAAATAAGTTCTCCTATGCAGTGGGCTTTCTTGTTGTTTTACTGATGGTTTCCTTTGCTGTGCAAAAGCTTTTTATTTTGATGTAGTCCCATTTGTTTATTTTCTCTTTAGTTTCCATTGCCCTAGGAGCAGTATCAGTGAAGAAGTTCTTTTAGCATATGTTTGAGGTTTTTCTGCCTGTGGATTCCTCTAGTATTTTTATGGTTTCCCGTCATATGTTTAAGTCCTTGATCCATTTTGAGTTTATTTTTGTGTATGGTGTACGTTGGTGGTCTAATTTTATTTTTTTGCATGTGTCTGTCCAATTTTTCCAACACCATTTATTGAAGAGAGTGTCCTGACTCCATTGTATGTTCATACCGACTTTCTCAAATATTAATTGAGCATAGTGATTTGGGTCGATTTCTGGGTTCTCTATTCTATTCCATTGATCTATATGTCTGTTCTTGTGCCAGTACCAGGCAGTTTTGAGAACAGTGGCTTTGTAATACAGCTTGATATCTGGTATTGAGATCCCACCTACTTTGTTCTTCTTTTTCAGGATTGCTGCAGCTATTTGGGGTCTTTTTTTTATTCCAGATGAATTTTTGGAGAGTTCATTCTAGGTCTGTGAAATATGCTGTTGGCATTTTCATGGGGAGTGCATTGAATCTATAGATTGCTTTGGGTAGTATGGACATTTTAATGATGTTGATTCTACCAATCCATGAACACGGTATGTTCTTCCATTTGTTTATGTCTTCCTCTATCTCTTTTTTCAGTTTCCTCTAGTTTTCCGTGTATAGGTCTTTTACCTCCTTAGTTAAGTTTATTCCTAGGTATCTTAATTTTTTTGGTGCAATGGTAAATGGGGTTGCTTTTTTAGTCTCTCTTTCTGTAAGTTCATTATTGGTGTATAGAAATGCCACAGATTTCTTGGCATTAATTTTGTATCCTGCTACATTGACGAATTCATTTATTAATTCTAATAATTTTTGATGGGAGTCTTTAGGGTTTTCTATGTACAGTATCATGTCATCTGCGAATAAGGACAGTTTTACTTCTTCTTTTCCAATTTGGATGCCTTTTGTTTATTCTTGTCTGATCGAAATGGCTAGTACTTCCAGCACTATGTTGAACAGGAGTGGTGAGAGTGGGCATCCCTGTCTTGTTCCTGTTCTTAGGGGAAATGGTTTTAGTTTTTGCCCATTGAGTATGATGTTGGCTGTGGGTTTGTCATATATGGCTTTTACTATGTTGAGGTATGATCCTTTTATTCCCACCTTGCTGAGAGTTTTTGTCAAGAAAGGGTGTTGGACAAGAAAAAATGGTAATAAATCAACTAACTCAACAACACAAAGAATTAGAAAGAGAGCAACAAGAAAAGTCCACAGTGAGCAGAAGGAAGGAAATAATAAAGATCAGAGCAGAAATGAATGACATAGAGACCAAAAAAACAATACAAAAGATCAATGAAACCAAGAGCTGGTTCTTTGAAAGGATAAACAAGATTGATGAACCTCTAGCCAGACTCACCAAGAAGCAAAGAGAGAGGACCCAAATAAACAAAATCAGAAATGAAAGAGGCGAAATAACAACAGACCCCACAGAAATACAAAGGATTGTTAAAAAATACTATGAACAACTCTATTCTAATAAACTAGACAACCTGGAGGAAATGGACACATTCCTAGAAAAATACAACCTTCCAAAACTCACTCAGGCAGATTCTAAAAATCTCAGTAGGCTGATAACTATGGAAGAAATTGAAGCAGTCATCAAAAAGCTTCCAGCAAACAAAAGCCCTGGGCCACACAGCTTCACAGGAGTTTTAACAAACATTCAAGGAAAAACTAAAACCTATTCTCCTCAGACTATTCCAGAAAATTCAAGAGGAAGGAACACTTCCAATCTCCTTCTATGAAGCCAGCATCACCCTAATACCAAAACCAGATAAAGATAACACAATGAAAGAATTACAGGCCAATATCCCTCATGAACATAGATGCCAAAATCCTCAACAAAATTCTAGCAAATCGGATCCAGCAGTACATCAGAAAGATCATACACCATGACCAAGTAGGATTTATCCTGGGGATGCAAGGATGCTACAATATTCGCAAATCAATAAACGTGATACATCACATAAACAAATTGAGAGATAAAAATCACATAGTCATATCAATTGATGCAGAAAAAGCATTTGACAAAATCAGGCAAAATTTTAATGTAATTTTGGACTAATGTAAATTAAAAAAAATGACAGACCTGTTAATCTACTTTATTTAAATACAACAGATAATTATCAGATTCATTATCCCCCCCTTGGAGATCTCCTTCCTGGAACCTACTGTCCCCCTATTCCTTTTTGGTAGTTTTCTGGGTTTGCTGCCAAGTCCTCTCTTGAAAAGTCCCTTTACCATCATCCTAGGAATTTCTTCATTGTTCTCCTTTGTGGAGTCATTGCTTTCTTGGAATTCATGTCTTTCTCTTTCTTGGTTTATACCTCTTTTGGTGGTGTACATCCTCCAGTAGCTTTTGGAAAACGGGACATGAGAGGCACTTTTTTTTTTTTTGCGTTCTTACCTCCGAAAATGTCTTTACACAACTGTCACATTAGATTTTTTTTTTGAAGGAAATAATTTTCCTTCAGAATTTTGAAGGCAGTGTCTTTTATTTTCCATTGTTGTTAAAGTGCAATGCCATTCTAATTTCCAATCTTTTGTAAGTGCACTGTATTTTTTCCCTGGAAGCATTTGGAATTATCCTTTTACCCCATGTGTTCTGAAATTTCACTATAGCATTGTTTTGATATGGGTATCTTATTTATTGCATTGAGAACTTGTAGGGTCCTTGAAGAAACCTGTGCTCTTCAGTTGTGGGAAATTTTCTTGGATTATTTATTTGTCCATTTTTTCTCCTTTTAAAATTTTTATTTATTTATTTTTTAATTACTTTATTGATTAAGGTATCACATATTTGTCCTCATCCCCCTCATTCCCATCACAAACCCCTCCCCACGCATGCCCCCACCCCCCTGTTGTCCGTGACCACTGGTTAGGCCCATATGCATGCACACACAAGTCTTTTGGTTGATCTCTCTATGCAATAGCCTCTGCGCACAGCTTGGATGGGGTGGATTCTCAGGGCGGAGCAAACAGCAATGGCTTCCCGTTAGCCCTGCCCTAAGAGGCCCCCTGGTCTCAGTGTCCCTCGGTAATCGCTGCAAGCACCTCTGAGAGAAAGCCACCCTTGAATTCCGCCTGCTGCCAGATAGCCCAGTTTCTCCCTTATGAGTCTGGGTCCCCAGAGTCTCATCCGGAACTGGAGTTCAGTGCATTCGGGAGCTTGTGTCTCCCTCCGGATTGAAAAAGCCAGCTGCGTACTCAGTTGCCAGCCCTCTCCACGCTTGCGCCTCCGTACCTCTGCACTTTACTTCCACAGCTCCTCTGAGTCTCAGTGTGCTTTTCTCTTCCCTTCTAGTTGTAGAATTTCCACTTAGCCAGCCTTCCTGTGGTTCTGGATGATGTCCATTTTGTCTTTTAGTTGTAATTTTGATGTTGTTGTGCGAGGCAGCAAGTTCAGGTGTTTATCTATGCCGTCATCTTCTCTATGAATTTTTAACTGTGTGTGTGTGTGTGTGTGTGTGTGTATGCATATGCATACCATGGGCACTATTTTGTGACTCAAAAAAGTTTATCTTGGATATTTTCAGTGTTAATTTTTAAAATGACTGTACAATATTCCATTTTTGTGTATATGCTATTATTTATTTTATTATTGAAGGTTATTTGAGATTTTATAATTTCTTGCCTATGAAAAAATTCTTCAGTGGAATATTCACATATATAATCTTTGTACACTGATATGATTGTATCTGTGAGATAATTTCCTGGAATTATTGTTACTAGGGTAAATGTTTAAAGTACTTGTTTTTAAGTTTATAGTATACATTTAAGATGCCATGAAAATTACTTTTTGTTCTATAATTAGCATTGTACTTACTCCATTCTTTAGAGAGGGAGGGAGAGAAAGAGACACACAGAGAGAAACATTGATGTGAGAGAGACACAGTGATTGGTTTCTTCCCACATTCAAGCGTGTGATGGAGGTATGTGCCCTAGACTGTAATCGAACCCGAGACCCTTCAGTCCCTAGGCCAACACTCTAACCACTGAACAAACTGGCTAGGACTGTACTTGATTTCTACTAAACAACAAGAAGTTGCAATAATTACCATCTAAATTGGTTATGAATTGATTACAGGGCCTACAGAAAGTATATAAATAAAGGTGAGATAGAACAAATAAGCCATGGCCTGACCAGCTCATGTTTCTAAATGTACTAATAAAACCTTTATTATCTAACATAGGAAGAGTACATCTCCCATTTAGATGCTTCATTAGCCTAGAAATAAAACACAATGAGTTGTCAAGAGAATGGGAGTAGGAATTGCCTATTTCCCAGATTATTCCCAAGGAAAGGATGTTTCAGAACTTGTGGATCATTTCTGTGCAAATCTGTAGAAAGCTTACTTTTTTTCAGGGTGTTAAGGCAGCACTCAATAGATCAAAAGTTGCTCTTGAATCCAGAAAATCCTGGTCTATCTCTGAGATTTTTAGATAGATGACATTCTACACTCATGCCAGGAACTGAAGTCCCTGTTAATAAGTTTTTCCATTTCTAAAATATGTGTAAAGTGGTAAAGTAGTTATAAATATTATTTGAGAAACAACTAATGAATATTGTTGCTGAAAGTATAGATATATAAATCTAAATGTATAAATAAATTTCTGCTAAATTAAACTTTGTTCCCTTTAGAATGTGTGAAACAACTATTTAAAAATATATTTTTTCTTCAGCACTTAGTGTATTGTAATGTTCAATAAATATTAAGAATTAATGGTCCTTATATATTTTGGAAATTAACCCCTTATCAGATGTATCATTGGCAAATATGTTCTACCCTACGGTGGGCTCCCTTTTCATTTTGTTGATTTTTTCTGCTGTGCAGAAGCTTTTTGTTTTGATGTAGTCCCATTTATTTTCTCCTTAGTTTCTCTTGCTCTAGGAGTTGTATGAGCAAACATATTGCAATGAGACAGTGGTCGGCAAACTCATTAGTCAACAGAGCCAAATAACAACAGTACAACGATTGAAACTTCTTTTGAGAGACAAATTTTTTAAACTTAAACTTCTTCTAATGCCACTTCTTCCAAATAGACTCGCCCAGGCCATGGTATTTTGTGGAAGAGCCACACTCAAGGGGCCAAAGAGCCGCATGTGGCTCGCGAGCCGCAGTTTGCCGACCACGGCTATGAGAGATATCTGAGATTTTGTTACCTATAGTTTCTTCTAAGATTTTTATGGTTTCATGACTTACATTTAAGTCTTTTATCCATTTTGAGTTTATTCTTCTGTGTAGTGTAATTTGGTGGTCTAGTTTCATTTTTTTGCGTGTTCAATTTTCCCAACATCATTTATTGAAGAGACTGTCTTTACTCCATTGTACACTCTTGCCTCCTTTGTCAAAAATTAATTGAGCATAATGGTTTGATTTCTGGGGTCTCTGTTCTGTTCTATTGATCTACATGCCTACTATTCTGCTGGTGGGAATGTAGACTAATGCAGCCACTGTGGAAACAGTATGGAGTTTCCCCCAAAAAGTAAAAATGGAACTCCCATTTGATCCAGTGATCCCACTTCTAGAAATATATCTTAAGAAACCCAAAACATTATTCAGAAAGTTTATATGTACCCCTATGTTCATAACAGTACAATTTATAATAGCTAGGATCTGGAAACAGTCTAAGTGCCCATCTACACTAATAAAAGAGAAACATGCAAATTGACCATCACTCCTCTATGCCCACCAGCCAATCAGAGTGAGTATGCGGTTAATTTGCATACACAGGCGCGGAGCGAAGACTGAAGACAGTGTACAAGGAAGAGGGAGGGAAAGTGTAAAGCAGGGTGGGGTGGCATCGGTGGCAACGGTGGGAGGCAGTGGTGGTGGTGGGAGGTGGCAGCGGCCAGGGGGAGGCGGTGGGAAGCCCTATTCTTGCAGGAATCTTCCTGCAACGGGCCTCTAGTCAGTAGATGAGTGGATAAAAAAGCTGTGGTACATTTACACCATGGAATACTATGTAGATGAAAAAAAGAAGGATCTCTTACCCTTTGAGACAGTATGAGGGGACCTGAAGAATATTATGCTAAGTGAAATAAGCCAGTCAGAGAAAGACAAGTATCACATGATCTCACTCATATGTGGAATCTAATAAACAAAATAAGCTGATGAACAAACAAAATAGGTCCAGAGACCTAGAAGCATGGAACAGACACTGTTGAATCTCAGAGGGAATTCAGGGGTGGGGAAAGATTAACCAAAGAACCTGTATGCATATATGCATAGACTATGGGCAAGACAGTGTGGTGAAGGCTTGGGAGAGGCGGGTGCAAGGTGGAGGGGGTCAATGGGAAAAAAGGGGGACATCTGTAATATTTTCAACAATAAAAATAATATTAAAAAATAACTAATTGTCATTGTTATACATTTATTGTGGTATTTGAAGCATGTTTGAGAATAAGCTTAAGAAACTAAAGAAAACTTTCAGAATTCTATTTAATATCAATTGAGTTATATATAGTAGGTATCAAGCATTGGAAGTGGAATTATAAGAGGTGGTAATGGTTGAAAATGTGTATAGATAGCACAATGCTTATTAGTTGCAATCATAGTGTATTGTTAGCAGAAACTGGGATTATTTGGGAGCATATTTGTCACATTTGAGGATGATGACCTAAAAATACCCAAATGTCCCATCTTGCCTCTGCCAGAGAAAAGGTGCTATAGTTTGTTGGTTCTTGGGACTGAGCCCTTTGGCTATTTCTTTGCCAGACCATTTTCTTCATTTAGGAAAAAATGACCTGAATCATAGTCATTCCACGGTTATTTGTTACTCTTATATAATGATCTAAAAAAAAAAATCTCCTCTTTACTCTTTCCTGACATTTACCTTTTTTGCCTTCCTCTAGAGCTCAGAGATCCAAGTTTTAGCTATGTTCTGCTACTGCTATTAGTCACTTTAAATCTCTAGGATTTACTGTCCTTATATTTATAATAAAACTAGTGATCCAATGCATGGATTCATGCACATTGAAAGGAAATTAATTAGAAGGTGGCCAGTGGGGCGGGACTGGGCGAGACTGGCCAGACACGCCCTGGAGCCAACCTCCCGCGGTCCGTCCCTGGCCAGCGGCCACACCTGGGGTGGCACTGTTGCATGAAGGGCATCTGTGGAGTGAGCGGGGTCCCTCCAGCAGGTGGGGTCCCACCTTGGCCTGGCCTGCGGCGATTGACCGGAACCATCTCTCCGACATACCCCGAGGGGTCCCAGAGTGTGAGAGGGCACTCTGCAAAGTTGCTGTCGTACAGGGTGTGGAACGCAAACGCAAGTGTGCAGTAAACCTGATTCAGGTCCAACAGTGTCCCAGCAACAACATAACCCACAGCCAAAGGTGGAATCACGTGATCATGTGAGGAGTCAGGCTCCCTCCTCTCTGGTTTCAGGGTTCATCACCCGAGAACCATGGCTGCCAAGTTACTGCAGCTCTGCAGCTCCTGCATTGAGCGTCTTCCCCCTGGTGGTGGTCAGTGCACATCATAGCGACTGGTCAGATGGCTGGACACTTAGCATATTAGCCTTTTATCTATGTATCTATCTATCTATCTATCTACCTACCTACCTACCTACCTACCTATAGATATTTAAACAAAATAATCACTATAGATTCTTCTAGTGTTATATTTTGAGATTATAAAAAGGTAAGTTCCCCCATAACCCTTCAATGGCTTTCTACTGCACTATAAATAAAATAAAAATCTCTTTCCTGTAAGCCCATAAAGCCTTATATGATCAGCCCTGCTTCTGTCACCTTCTTCCATCTCATGCTGCTATCCTGTACTCACTTGAAGCCAGCTACATCAGCTTCCTATTCTTTTAGGAATCAGCTCAAATAATACCTTCTCAGAAAGATTTCCCTTGACCACTTTATTTAACTTAAGCTACTTCATGGAAGTTACTGAGGCACTATCATATTACCTATTAAATCTTCCTCAAACTCTTTTTCACAACTAGTTATTAGCTTTGCTTATTTCTTCTCATGCCATGTTAGGATGTTAGCTCCATAGAGATGGTACCTGGTTTATCTTATTTATCCCTGTATCTTCAGTGCCAACATAGTTCCTTATACACAAAAGATGCTAAAAAAATACTTGCTAAATGTTTATTGTTGGAAAGAGACTGATAAGTGTTGAAATGATATATGAGCCAAGAAGCAGGGGCCAAAAGAGGCCCTATGGCATATAGTGGTGTTTACAATTGTCAGTGAAGCCCTGTGGTCTACTTATAACAAGCACATAGCCAAACAGTCAATCTAAATGGATGTCCTGGGTAGCTCTGGTATAAACCATAGTAAAAAAAATGCAATATTTGATGGCTCTTTCTCAGAAAGATAGTCCTGTTGAGAGGACTAAGAGTGCCTTAGTGCACTTATAGGTCCCCATTGTTCTCTAACCAGGACTTTCTTCTTTTACCTCTTCTCAGATTAGACTCCAGAGATAATAATATTAGGAAATCTAAACTGAAGTGGTCCCTAGTGCAATTTTAGGGAAGAAAGAGTGAGGATGAGGTTTGGATGATATCAAATATTTTATTACTTAGCTTTTTGTTGTTGTTACAATAGTGCTTGTGTATAAGGCAGAGAAAAACTGGGGGGAAAAAATCAGAATTTAGGATTTAATCAAGTGTCTATCTGATTTAACCAAAATCCTAGGAGGCTGTTCTCTATTAGATTTTTCAACTTATTAGGCCTTAGCATCCTTATATGTAATAATAAAATAAATAAAATAATCAATATGTTCTCTTCCAGTTTACTATTTTGTGATTTTTATGATATGGATTAAGTATTAATATGTGAACCACGATCTTTACTTTTTAAAAAATTCATTCTTGGCCCAGCCAGTGGTGCTCAGTGGTTGAGTGTTGACCTATGAACTGGGAGGTAATTGGTTAGATTCCCAGTCAGGGCACATGCCCAAATTGCAGGCTTGATCCCCAGTAAGGGGTGTGCAGGAGGCATCTGATCCATGATTCTCTCTCATCATTGGTGCTTCTATCTCTCCTCTCTCTGAAATCAATAATAAAAAATATAAAATTTCTTTATTGAAACTGTATTTTGGAATCAGAAAGTATAATATCAGAATTCAGAATAGAGTTAGGTATTTAGAAAAGAATTAGAGATTATACTGCATACATATTCTTTATAATGCTTAACAACTAGCAGGTACCAATTCTTTGGGTGCTATAATTGAATCAGGCCCAAGTTATGACTTATTTAGGCTTGTCCAATCTGTCATGATAGAATACCTTTGGATAAGTATACTTTCTACTAAAAGCATACCTACCATATTTATAATGTATAACTAAAATCCAATATAATAAAAGGCTAATATGCAAATCGACCGAACAGCGGAACCACTCATCGCTATGATGTGCACTGACTACCAGGGGGCATACACTCAATGCAGGAGCTACCCACTGGTGGTCAGTGAGCTCCCACAGGGGGAACGCCGCTCAGCCAGAAGCCAGGCTCATGGCTGGCGAGCGCAGCGCTAAGGGTGTCTGACTGACGGCTTAGGCCTGCTCCCTGAGGGCTCCCAGACTGCGAGAGGGTGTGGGCCAGGCTTTGGGTCCCCTTCCCCCCAGTGCACAAATTTTGTGCACTGGACCTCTAGTAAGTTAATAAGGTCCATTTTTTTTTTTGGAAAGAGAACTAAATGACCACTGGGGATAGCTGGATTGACCCTCAGGGAGATCTTTCTTCTTTTTCCTACTAGACATCCAACAAGAATTATTTCATTTTAGTATTGTCTTTGTCACTATCTACATTTATATGGATAAATATGATTGACTTTATGAAAATCACATCACAGCTATTTTTTCTACTTTCAGTAAAGTGACCTTTATCATTAACATTCACCTGCTGTCCTCTATGTGTCACAGAGGAATGAACCACCAAGTGAAAAATGAGTCATCTATTCAAAGAAAATGCAGCCTGCTCAGACCCATTCTTCTTTTATTTAAGTTGCATTAACTTGGAAGTTCAACTGTAGTGACTAGATGGGATTGTTTTCTCAGGCAGCATATGTAGATGAATCTTATTTTATAACTAGAGGCCCAGTGCACTTGTGGGGGGGGGGGGCCTCAGAGCAGGCCTAAGCTGGCAGTTGGACATCCTTAGCACTGCTGCGGAGTTGCCGCTGCACTCACCAGCCATGAGCCCAGCTTCTGGCTGAGTGGCGCTCCCCCTGTGGGAGTGTACTGATCACCAAGAAGCAGCTCCTGCGTTGAGTGGGATTGGGCCAAAACTGGCTCTCCGGCATCCCCTGAGGGGTCCTGGATTGCGAGAGGCACAGGCCAGGCTGAGGGTCCCCACTGGTGCACGATCGAAGCCGGAGAGGGACGCAGGAAGTTGGCAAGCCAGGGAGTGACTGCAGGAGGGCTCCAGGGCATGTCTGGCCCATTTTGCTCAGTCCCAATCAGCCGGACCCCAGCAGCAAGCTCACCTATTGGTCAGAGCATCTTCCCCCTGGTGGTCAGTGCATGTCATAGCGACTGGTTGACCAGTTGACTGTCTGTCCCCTGGTGGTCAGTGCACATCATAGCGAGCAGTTGAGCAGCCTTAGCATATCATTAGCATATTACGCTTTGATTGGTTGAACAGCTGACTGGATGACCAGACACTTAGCATATTAGGCTTTTATTATATAGGATGCTTTATATAAATAAGTCATATTAATAAAAAGTACCACAAAATTTAAATTGGTTTGTATTATGCCTGAGATGGATAGCATACTCACATGCCTATTCTCAGTCTGAGGAACCATACTATGGTAGCAGTAGGAAGACAGAGGCAGCATAGTTGAAAAAATAATCCCTAAACTACAAGGAGGAAGCAGTTGCTTGAGAATAGACTTCAGATGAACTGCAGAGCTAAAGCAGTTGTGAGGATATAAGAAATGTACAAATATGATATGGCTACACAATGATTTGTAGATTTCAATGTTTAAAAAAATAGTCTCATTTGAATCTTACTAGCTGGTGAGTTAGCAGGATATGCATTATGAGTATTTTTTAGAGATGAAACAAGTGTCTTGGTCTTAATAGACAATCAATGGCTAATAAAAGTAGGGGCACACTCTAGCATTTACTGATATGTATACACTAGAACCAGAGTGAAGTTGCGTGGACCTGCCCACCCACGTGCACCCCACAGTGCTTGCAGCCTCACTCACCCATGCACACCCCGCCCACCCGCCTGCCACCCTGCCCGTTTGCAGCTCTGCCCACCTGCACATGCCTCGCCCCGCTTGCCCACCACCCCGCCCGCCCACTGGCCACCAGCCTTGCTGCCATTGGATCCTGTGGGCCACAGGGGAGGGACTGAGAGGTGCTCCATGCACTTCATGGTGACCAGTTGTTTGGTCGTTACAGTGTTATGGCATTATGGCCACGGGCTTTTTATAATATAGAAGATTATAACATAATTTTAAATATCTCCAATAATTTATTTTATATATGTCTGGGTAGAAAGATGCTGGCCAAATGGAAATAAATTTTGAAACTGACTGAATTGCCAGAGAGCATGTCATTATTAAAGTAGATTCTGCTCTTTTGATATTCTAATTAACAAAACATAATATTAGAAAATTTGTGTTGACTATATAAATGCTTTATTACAAGGATAAAAGATAGCTTAATGAAAGTTGTATAATGCTATATTTCATTGTCTTTCAAGTATTGATTTGATACCTGTTCACCTTAATTTAAAAGTTTACATTTTATTTTGTATTCTGCTCAATTAAATTTAAAATGAATGCAATCTTGGTATGGAGCAGATATTTAAAAGTAAACCATTTGTCATTGGAGTGAAATTAGGTCATGGGATTTTTTATTTTATTGTTTAAAGTATTATGTATGTCTCCTTTTTCCCCCATAGACACCCCCTCCCCCCTGCAATCCCCACTCCTCAGGACAAGCCCCCACCGCCCCAGTGTCCATGTCCATTGGTTATGCTAACATGCATGCATACAAGTCCTTTGGTTGATCTTTTACCCCCTATCCCCTGCCTTCCCTCTGAGGTCTGATGGTCTGTTCAGTGTTTCTTTATCTCTGGGTCTATTTTTGTTCATCAGTTTATTTTGTTCATTATATTCCACAAATGAATGAGATCATGTGATATTTATGTTTCTCAACTGGCTTATTTCACTTAGCATAATGCTCTCCAGACCCATCCATGCTGTTGCAAATGGTAAAAGTTCATTCTTTTTTATAGCAGTGCAGTATTCCATTGTGTAGATGAACCACAATTTTTAATCTACTCATCTGCTGATGGGCACTTAGGCTGTTTCCAAATCTTAGCTATTGTAAATTGTGCTGCTATGAATATAGAGGTGCATATGTCCTTTTGGATTGGTGTTTCTAGTATCTTGGTATATATTCCCAGAAGTGGGATTACTGGGTCAAATGGGAGTTCCATTTTCAGTTTTTTGAGGAAACTCCATACTGTTCTCCACAGTGGCTGCACCAGTCTGCATTTCCACTAGCAGTGCACTAGTGTTCCTTTTTCTCCACATCCTCTCCAGCACTTGTTTGTTGATTTGTTGATGATAGCCATTCTGACAGGTGTGAGATGGTACCTCATTGTTGTTTTGATTTTTATCTCTCGGATAATTAGTGACTTTTAGCATGTTTTCATGTCTCTCGGCCTTCTGTATGTCCACTTTCGAAAAGTATCTATTTAGATCCTTTGCCCATTTTTTGATTGGGTTGTTTATCTTCCTTTTGTTAAGTTGTATGAGTTCCCTGTAAATGTTGGAGATTAAACCCTTATCGTTGACATCATTGGCAAATATGTTCTTCCATGCAGTGGGTTTTCTTGTAGTTTTGTTGATGGTTTCCTTTGCTGTGCAAAAGCTTTTTATTTTGATGTAGTCCCATTTGTTTATTTTCTTCTTAGTTTCTAGGTCATGGGATTTATGGCAGCTGTCAGTTTAATGAAATGTTGACTCTTATTGTAACTTGAATTGTTCCATTTTTTAATGTTCGTACTTCCATTGTCCATGCCTATTCCTGTGTACTAGCTGCTATTCTATTCCTAAAAGTGGGGCATAGTTTTTAACTTCCTCTGCTTTCAGAAGGCATAATTTCTTGCACATCAGTTTATCAACAAAAGTGATCAATATTTATTGTAGTGCAATTAAAATTCTGATTTATTTGCCAGAGTTAATTAGGACAATTCCTTGTATTCTTCTAATAAAAATTTTTTTTTAAAATTCAGGAGAAACATTAGTACCTTTCTTTTATCATTCTTAAGCAGTTCTCTGGAATAATAATGATATTTGAAATTGGATGAAAATCTCATGCAACAATGACACTTAACATTTGTATTTCTTATATTGTAATGAAATAGTGATAATGATAGCCCTCCACATTGTTTTTACATTCATTAGGTCACTTAGGCCTTATATCATGTGAAGAAATAATTATCATCAAAACATTATCTCTTACTCAATATGAAAAACATTCTAATTCAAATTTAATCAAACAAGTATTGAGAATGCTAAGGGAATGAGATGTCTTTTGTAAAGACAGTAAAAACTTCTTTGCTATGGCCAGGAATGATCCATCCAGAGATGGTCCAAGAGATTGAAGACAAGACTCAAGAAAACAGATGGTTTTAGCAGCTTAATGAAAGAGCAGAGCCTTTCCTTAGGGAACTATAATTATAAAGACCTGTAATTAGCCTGCTAAATCAGGATGGGGAATTCTCAGCACCTCACAGTAATTATCTAGGGGTATGAAATAACTCAGAACACCTGGAAGCTCTAAGAAGGTATATACCTTAGAGAGGGTCAGCTTCACGTGTATGGGACTTGTACGCTTGCACAGGTTCTAAGGCTCAGAAGGACCTGCACTTAGCTTAATGCTCTCATTTTTTTTCTTGAAGTGCTTAATAATTTCTGAACAGGGGGCCCCACATTTTTCTTTTGCTTTGGGTCTCACAAGTATGTAGACAGTCCTGACCTGAGGTGACCTAAGAGAGCAACTTTTGGATGAGGTAGCTGGTTAGCTGTATAGGTAGTGTGAGAAATAACCATGCTATCAGCTTTGCCAGTAGGACATTAACTAAACTACAGAGTAGAGAGCAGTGTAGACTGGGCCCTCCTAGGAAGGGAGTATTAATTTTGAGAATAATGAACATTTTTGGAGGACTTGTAGGAGGAAATGCAAAAGGAAAGAGATGGATGCTTCTTTATTTAGGTAACTTGTGTCCTACATTATTTAAAATGGATTTTCCAACTACCTTTCTATATCAGCACACTCCAAACATTTCTAATTGCACACTCTTGTAATTATAAAAACATTTAAACATGAATCTCCCTAATACAGATTTATTAGTTTAAAACTTACATATTGTATTACTATAAAACTATGTTATATGTCAGCATTGTCAAATAAAAATATAATGTGGTACACAAATGAGAGCCACATATGTAATATTAAATTTTCTTGTAAGCAAATTAAAAAATAAAAAACAAGTGAAATTAATTTTAATAATGTGTTTTAATTAAGCCAACATATAAAATATTATTTCAACATGACATTAATATAAAATTATAATGAGATATTTTACATTTTTCACACTATGTCTTAGAAAAATCTGGTGTATATTTTAAGCTTTCAGCATTCCAATTCAGACTAGCCAAGTATTAAGTGTTTAATAACCATGTGTGGTTAATGGCTACAGTATTTGATAGTGTAGTTTTATATGTTTCAGAACATATGAAATATCAATTAAGGATGTATGAAGATAAAAAAAGATAATATTAAAGTCCTGGACCTCATGGCTTCACAGGAAAATTTTACCAAGCATTCAAAGAAAAATTAATATCTGTCTTCCTCAAACTATTGCAAAAAATTCAAGAGGAAGGGAGACTTCCCATCACTTTTTATGAGGCCAGCATTATCCTAATTCCAAAACCAGATAAAGACACTACAAAGGAAGGAAGATATAGGCCAATATCTCTGTTGAACACAGATCCTAAAATCCTCAACAAAATATTAGCAAATTGGATTCAGCAATACATTAAAAAGATCATACACCATGTTCAAGAGGGATTTATTTTGGGGATGCAAGGCTGGTACAATATTCACAAATCAATAAATGTGATATATCACATAGCAAAATGAAAGATAAAAATCACATGATCATATCAATAGACACAGAAAAAGCATTTGATAAAATCCAGCACCCACTTTTGATAAAAACCCTCAGCAAAGTGGGAATAGAGGGATCAAACCTCAACATAATAAAAGCCTTATATGAGAAACCTACAGCCAACATTATGCTCACTGGACAAAAACTAAAACATTTCCTTTAAGAATAGGAACAAGACAGGATTGTCTGCTTTCAACACTCTTATTCAACATAATACTAGAAGTCCTAGCCAAAGGAATCAGACAAGAAGAAAAAAAAAGTAAAAGGCATCCACATTGGAAAGAAGGAAGTAAAACTGTCATTATTTGCAGATGACATGATATTGTATATAAAAAACAATAAAAACTCTACCGAAAAACTACTAGATCTAATAAATGAATTTGGCAAAGTAGCAGGATATAAAATTAATGTTCAGAAATCAGTGGCATATTTACACACTGAAAATGAACTATCAGAAAGAAAAAAACTAAGAAAATAATCCCATTTACTATTGCAGCAACAGAAAATAAGGTACCTAGGAATAAATTTAACCAAGGAAGTAAAAGACTTGTACTTGAAAAACTATAGGACATTGAAGAAAGAAATTGAGGAAGATAAAAATAAGTAAAAGCATATACCATGTTCATGGATTGGTAGAGTTAACATCATTAAAATGTCCATACTACCCAAAGCAATTTATAGATTCAACACAATTCCTATTGAAATACCAATGATATATTTCACATATCTATAACAAATAATCCAAAAATTTATATAGAACAAAAAAGATCCCAAATAGCCTAGGAAATCTTGAGAAAGAAAAACAAAGTTGGAGATATCACAATACTTGATATCAAATAATACTGCAAGGCCATAGTAATCAACACATCCTGGTATTGGCACAAGAGCAGGCTTATAAACCAATGGAACAGAACAGAGACCCCAGAAATCAACCCACGTCATTATGGTGAATTAATACTTGACAAAGGAAGCAAGAGCATACAATGCAATAAAGACAGTCACTTCAGTGTTAGGAAAATTGGACAGGTACATGCAAAAAATTAAACTAAACCACTTTCTTATATCATATACAAAAATAAATGAAATAAAGCCAAAATGATTAAAGACTTTAATATAAGTTGAGAAACCATGAAAATCTTAGAAGAAAATATAGGTAGTAAAATCTCAGACATCTCTTAGAGCAATATTTTTTTCTGCTATATCTCCTAGGACAAGGGAAACGAGAAAAAATAAGTGGGACTACATCAAACTAAAAAGTTTTTGCACAGCAAAAGAAACCATCAAAAAAATGAAAAAGGAACTCACTATATGGGAGAACATATTTGTCAATGATACGTCAGATAAAGGGTTAATTTTCAAAATACATAATGAACTTATACAACTCAACACCAGGAAAACAATCCAAAAAAAAAAAAAAAGGTCAGAAGACCTGATATGGCTTTCTCACATCGGTGTTTCTCTCTGTCTCTTCCTCTCCCTTCCACTCTCTCTAAAAATCAATGGGAAAATATCCCAAGTGAGGATTAAAATACATACATACATACTTATAAAAAAAGAAAGTAATATAAAAGGAATTTCCAAGTTCTAATATTTCCCCCATATTTTAATGGATGGCCTTGCAAATCATGGGGTATGGTATTCACACATTGAAAACTAGTGGTCTAGTATTCTGGCAACCATCTTTGGAAAATACAGCCTGCTACAATTCCTTAACTGTTTTGCAAAGTTGAGGCTCTAGGAAACTGCACTGTACTGATCCCTCTGGCATATTGTTACTGGGCACATACATATTCCTCTTTGGGAAGCTCAAAAAGAAATACAAGAAACTGTAGTGGCAGCTAGGATATATTAGGTCATGGAAGACTTTTTGTACCATGCTATGGAGCCCGAACTTTATCTTATTGGTGATTTTTCAGCAGGGGAATAGCATAGTCAGTTGTATTTTAAAATAGATTCCTCTAACTGCACTGGGAGGATGTATTTAAAAGGCCAAGACAGGGCCTAGGGCAAATAGAAAGTAAAACAGTATATTACAGCAATGGTCTCAGCTTGTTCACCAGATCTTATCAAATACACATGCTTGCTTATTAAGATGTTCTACTTGGAGCACTTGTCAAGTGAAGTTTTAAATATAGTAACAGTTAGAAAGAAGCCATTGAAAAAGCATGTTAATGGAAATGTTAAAAGTTTGATTCTTAATAACTTTGAGCCACTGCTTCAGAGCATCCACTATTTCTTTCTCCACATTGTTTTTCTACTTCCCCACAAATCCAAACACATTAATCTTAAAGATCTCTTTGTCAACTGTCCCTATGGCATCCATATACCCCAAAGAAGTCAAAGGCCTAGAGAGTAGGGGTAGAGATGGTTGATATCAGGGCTATCCTATATAATAAAGAGGGAATATGCAAATTGACCATCACTCCAACTCACAAGATGGCTACCCCCATGTGGTCAAAGATCCTGCCCCCATGTGGACACAAGATGGCTACCACAAGTGGCCGGCAGGGGAGGGCAGTTGGGGGCGATCAGGCCTGCAGGGGAGGGTAGTTAGGGGTGACTGGGCCAGCAGAGGAGGGCAGTTAGGGGCAACCAGGCCGGCAGAGGAGGGCAATTAAGGGTGACTAGGCTGTCAGGGGAGGGCAGTTTGGGGCGACCAGGCCTGCAAGCGAGGGCAGTTGGGGGGGGGGGGGACCAGGCCTGCAGGGGAGGGCAGTTAGGGCTGACCAGGCCGGTAGAGGAGCAGTTAGGCATTGATCAGGCTGGCAGGGGAATTGTTAGGGGGTGATCAGGCTGGCAGGCAGAAGCAGTTAGGGGCAATCAGGCAGGCAGGCAGGCGAGCAGTTGGAAGCCAGCAGTCCTAGATTGTGAGAGGGATTGGGCCTAAACGGGCAGTCGGACATCCCTCGAGGGGTCCCAAATTGGAGAGGGTGCAGGCTGGGCTGAGGGACACCCCCCCTCCATGCACAAATTTCGTGCACCGGGCCTATAGTATTAAGATAATTGAGGAACATTCCACAGAATAGTTGATCTATATTTTTCAAAATGTCAATATCATTTAAAAAACCTAAGGGATTGTTTTAGATTAAAAGAAATTAAAGAAAAAAGAGATCAAAGAACTATGGTAACTAAGCACAATCCTGGATTAGATTCTGGATTGAAAATATTTATTATAAAGGACATTTTTGGGATCACTGGAGATATTTGTGTATTATGTATTAAATAATAGTATTGTGCTCAGCCGGAGTGACTCAGTTGGTTGAGCATTGTCCTGTGTACCTAAAGGTTTCCTGTTTGATTCCCAGTCAAGGCACATATGGAAGGCAATGGATCAATGTCTGTCTCTCTCTCTCTCTCTCTCTCTCTCCTTTCTTCTCTCTAAGCATGTACTCAGTTGAAGATTAAAAAGAAAATTTAAAAATTTTAAGTAGTATTGTATCATTATTACATTATCTGAATTTGATAATTGTAAAATGGCTATGTAAAGGAGTGTCCTTAAGAGATACATGTTAAAACATTTTAAGGAAGGGTTATGATATCTCCAACTTAACATGACTCAGCAAAAATTTGAACATATTTAAGCATATATTTATATACTATATAGAAAAAGATGATGCAAATATGCCAAAAAGCAAATGCGGCAAAAATATTGGAATCTTGGTAAAGAAGTATAAGTTATTCATTGTACTATTTTTTAAATAATTTTATGTATGTTTAAATTTTACAAAAAGTTCTCTTTTAGAGATGCAGTTGAATACTTTTAAATATAATGATATAATGTCTGAGATTTGCTTCAGAATAATGGCAGGTGGGGAGTGAGAGTTGGTGGAAGTATAGATGAAATAATTATCATGAGTTATAGATTATTGAACCTCGTTGATGGGTATATGGGCATTCATTGTATTATTTTGTCTATTTTGATATATGTTTAAAATATCCATAATAAAATACTTAAAACTAAAACAATTAGAGGCTCTAACCAAAGAAGAGTATGGTGCCCCACCCTCATAAATAAGTAAAAGGAACAATGCTAATACTTAATAGGACAGAATTCCATATTAATTGTAACTTTGCCAAGTCTACTTTAAGGTGGGAGTGGGAGGTGAGGGGGTGGTGGGTGGGTACAGATATAAAAAATCATATTCTTTCATAAAGAGTTTTTGGATGCTGCTGTTGTATTGGTGTATTAGCACATACTTAATTTGTTTATTGGATAATTCAGGATTGGCTGAATTAGGGAGGTGAATTAAAAAGAAAATTAGGGAACTGCATAATATATTTATTCTGGTTGAAAAATTTACATGATAAAAAAGAAACTTCCAGGAGGGTCTCCATTTTTTCACACACTAAATTGTTCAAGTGTTGATATGAATGAAGCTAAGAAGTTAGTTGCTAAAAGTCTAAATACTTCTATGTTTTTCCAATGTTTTAGAGACTAAGAGGTTTCTAGCTCAGCTGTTTTCCTTTCATAACCCCTCCTAACCCTCACATATAAATGTTCGTCTGCCAAACATTTGTCAGAAACAATTCATACAAAATCCCAAATTCTTGAGCAGATGCAAACTCTTGTTTCTCACTTGGCTGTTTTTCAAAATTCCCTAGGTAACATTTTTCCAGATTTACAGAAAAATGAAAATAATTCTGCCAAGAATTATGAGTTATATTATGAATTCAGTTATGAGGCCCTTTGAAGAGCACACCAAAACATAGACAGTTTTGTGTTGCCTTATGGATTATGAAGGGATTAACACTGGGAAAGGACTTTAATAGGGGCAAAGCGTTGTGAAACACACCACAGTGAAAAGACAGGTTTTTTTGTTCATTCCATTGCTTAAGAGAAGATTTATAGCCATCTTTGAAAGTGAAGTATTTCCACACTTGTATACATTATCTGTTCACATTAGAGAATTATATGTGATATCAACAAACCCTGAACAGTAGCAGAGATGGTTCAAATAAAATAATTTCTAGGTTATACTACTCAGGCCTTACCTATGGTACACAAAAAGTCCACTAAGTTTCAAGGTGATTTGGAAAAGAATAAATTAACATCAGCGATAAGTAGGGGAGTTACAAAATATATAGAGAGTATATAAAATCTGTTTGGCTAAATTTACAAATATTATACTATAAATTTTCATTCAATAATTATAATATAGAAGTAGTTAACATCATTAGAGAAAATTAAAATCTCAGAAATATAGAACATGTGTTTTGAACCTTAACAGACATATACTAGTAAACACAAATTCAAAACTACCAGGTAATTTGATAAATTTTGACCATACAAATAATATAATATGTTATAAAATTTTAAAAATTATTTGAATATAAAAATAAAACTAAAGTATATTTAATTGTCTCTTAAATTATTGGTAATCTATATAATAAAAGCCTAAGCGATGGTTTTGGCAGAATGACCGGAACGATAGGTTGTTATGATGCACACTGACCATCCGGGGGCAGACACTCAATGCAGGAGCTGCTCCCTGGTGGTTATTGCGCTCCCACAGTGGGAGAGCCACTCAGCCAGAAGCCTGGCTCACGGCTGGCAAGTGCAGCAGCGGTGGCGGGAGCCTCTCCCGCCTCCACAGCAGCGCTAAGGAGCAGTGAGCCAAGCGGTAAGGAGTGAGCAGGCAGGCGGGTGGTAAGGAGCAAGGGGTCCTGGCCTGCAAGAGGGCACAGGCCCGGCAGAGGAACCCCCTGGAAGTGCAGAATTTAGTGCACCAGGCTTCTAGTTAAGAATATGAAAGTAATTGCCAAAAATATAGGGAAATTATGTCAACTATTTTATCTTTCTTTAAAAGGGGGGAAATTTCATTAACATATTAATAAAAAACCTTGTCATTTATAGATATAGAGTTGAATTAATAAATTAAAAGTCATTGTAGTATTTCTCTATGCTATAAAGTTATAATAAATACCTACTTAATGTGGTAAGTACTAAAAAGTAAGTTAAGATGAACCTATAACATTGGATTGAAATAAATAATGATGTTATGTATATTTGTGAAAAGAAAGCAGTTGTAAATGACTAGAATAAACCATTCCAAGTACTTTAAATTCAGAATAAACAATTCCAACTACATTAAGGATAAAGCTTCTTTGACATTATCTTGGTCTCTTAAATAACTCTAGAAAACTCTTGTTTTAGATATAGCAGTTTCTATTTTCCCTCTCTTCTTTTGATTCCACATAGTTATGACCGAATCAGTTTATGGCTAAAATGTGATGAAATATTTATTGGTGGAGTGAAGATATCCCAACCTTTCGCAACTGAAAGATCAACTATGACTTCAGTCATTTGGGCTTATTCCTCAGCACTGTCTGGGCATAGCAAATTCTTTATAATACAATAGAAAAAAATAACCACACCAAACATTATAAGTTGAACACATTTTTCCTACTGCATTTCCCATTGTGCATTATTAATGCAACAATATTCTAGGAGTATGAAATATATTTCAAAATATATGAATAAAATTACTCATGCTTACAGTATGAATTTTGGTGTATTGTTTTTGGTCAATCAAAGCAGTATCTTGTTGCAGATAAGCTGCCAGGTAGTGGGGGAGAATTAATCAGCCAGACACTCAGAGGATATTCAAAAAAGTAGCGTTTAATTGCAGATGCACTAGTGCCATGACTCAGGGGAGTCAGTCTCCAAATACTGAGTGATGAATATGGACGGAGCTTTCCCTTTATACCCTTAGTTCCTCTGTCCCCCAAATATGGATCAGGCTTCTGGACTTTTCAGCCCCCCCCATCAGTTGGGATGGGCAAAGTGAGATTGCACTCAGTGCTGCCAATCCCCTCAGGGGGTTGTATATGGTTCATGGTTTATGGCCTCTGTAAAATGGGAGTACTCCAGGAAACAGGTTCTGCAAGGGAGGACAGGCATCACAGGTAAGAATGGAGTTTATTGGCAAGCAAGAGTGTACGTCAGAATGCAGGTTACTGACAGAGATTCAGATAGCTAGCCCCCCAAAATGTCTTATTTTCCCCTTCATCTTTGTTTATATATAAATACAAATTTTCAAACTATGATTTTAGAATTCATAAAAAGAACAAATTCTTATTTTTCAGTTGAAGGAAGTGAAGCCTCAAGAAGGCCTTGGGGTTGCAAATCTGAAGTGCATTCTGCATGTTTCCTGTTAGGGTTCCCAGTGGATTTGAGCACCAATTAACTACAATACTACCTAGCTCAATAAGGGACTCTTTTATTGCTTTTCCTTCCCTATTTCAGCCTTTTCATATTCCCAAAATAAACCACCTACATATAAGCCCTTGTGTCTTTTGGGGAACCCAAGCTATAGATTTCAGAATGTTATTATTATAAACAAAGTTTGATGTGTGGCATTAAGGAAAATGAATTTGAAAGGAAAAATACCTCCTAAAGTTTGTATTCCTTTAAAAAATAATATAAGTAATTTTACTTGTATTTTAGAAATAGCTCTTTATGTTTTAAAACATATTTATAATATGAATTATGTTACCTGATGTCTAAAGCTAAGAGATTTGTCTTAATTTAACCTTGTTATCATGAAAAGAAACAATGAAAAATGAAAGTGAATTCCATTCTCCATTCTGTATCTTGGGGTTTTTTTTCTGGAAAGCTTGTGAGGCTATGTGTACGTAACAACAAAATATCCCATCAATTAATTTTAAATAATCATGTCACTGGGTTACAGTTATATTGAAAGCCCAACTGTGACAGTAATTTTCTACTAAGTAATAGAAAACCCAACTGAAACTGACTTATTATCCTACATAACCGTAAGTCTGGTGGGAAGATTTTCTTTTTGTGTGTTAAGAACATTTAACATAAAGTCTACTTTCTTTGCAAATTTTAACTATTCAATATAGTATTGTTAGCCATAGCCACTATGCATTATAGTAGACCTCAAGAAATTAAGACAGCCCTCTGGAAATGTGGATTCTCAACTGTGGATTGAAAATACAGTTGATCCTTGTAAAATACAGGTATGAACTCCAGCTGGCCTGCTAAAGATACCCAGCACACATAGGCGACGGAGGGGAAGCTCCTATACAAGGCCATGTGTTTAAGACCAGGAGAGGTTGCTGTTTCACCTATTTAATAAGAAACAAACACAGAGAGACAATCATAATGAAGAGACATAAAAATATGTTTGAAATGAAAGAACAGGAAAAAACTCCAAGAAAAAGAATGAGACAAACTGGAGACAAGCAATCTACCAGAAAAAGAATTTATAACAATGGTTACAAAGATGCTCAATGGCCTCAGGAGAAGAATAGATAAACTCAGTGAGAACTTCAACAAAGGTACTGAAAATATAAAAAAATAACCAGTCAGAACTGAAGACTACTATAACTGAAATGAAAAATACACTAGAGGTAATCAAGAGGAAATTAGATGATGCAAAAGAATGAGTCTACGAGCTGGAAGACAAAGTAGTGGAAATCATTGACTCAGAAAAGCAAAATGGAAAAAGAATATTAAAAAGAAAAGGGAATTTTAAAAGAATTTTAATGGAACTCTGGTACCACATCAAGCATACCAACATTTGAATCATAGGAGTTTCTGAAGGGGGGGGGGGGAGGGAGAAATGGTGGGAAATTTGTTTAAAGAAATAATACCTGAAAAATTCCTAACCTGGTGAAGGAAACAGACATCTAAGTCCAAGAAACACTGAGAGTTTCAAACACAATGAAACTGAAGAGGCTCACACCAATATACATCATAATTAAAACAGCAAAAGATAAAGAGAGAATCTTAAGAGTAGCAAGAGAAAAGCAGCTATTTAAGTACAGTGGATCTCCCATAAGGCTTCAGCAGATTTTTCAGCAGAAATTTTGAAGACCAGAAAGGAATGGCATGATATATTCAAAGTGATGAAAGGGAAAAACATACAGGCAAGAATACTCTACCTAGCATTATCGTTCAGAAGTGAAGGAGAGACAGTTTCTCAGACAAGCAAAAGCTATAAAAGTTCATCACCATTAAAATGGCAGGGCAAGAAATGTTAAAGGGATTTCTTTAAGTGGAAAAGAAAAGGCCCAAACTGAAAATAAGGAAAGATAGGGGAAAAGTCTCATTGATAAAGGCAAACATTTAGTAAGTGTAATTGATCAATTATAAAGCTAGTAGGATGGCTAAAAGACAAGGGTAGTGAGAGCACATGTAACTATAGTAATAAATTAAGGGATAAACACACACATACATACAAAGATGTAAAATTTGATGTCAAAAACACAAATATGCAGGAGTAACTAAAAAATGTAGTACTTTTGGAATGTGTTTGAACTTAAGCGACCCTTAACTTAAAATAGACTGCCATAAACATAGCTTGCTATATATGAACCATATGGTAACAAAAAACCAAAATCCTATAATAGATACACAAAAAGTATAAAAAGGAACCCAAACAAATCACTGAACAAAGTTAACCATGTTTAAGAAAAGAGAGCAAGAGAAGAAGAAAGGAAGAGAGAATTACAATAAAAACAACCAGAAAGCAATAAAATAATGATAAGTACATACCTATACATAATAACTTTAAATGTAAATGGACTAAATGCTCCAATCAAAAGACATAGGATGGCTGACTGGATTAATAATGAAAAAAACCCAAGATCCTTGCTTATGCTGCTTATAAGGACTCATTTCAGATTGAAAGATACACACAATCTAAAAATGAAGGGACAGAAAAAGATATTTCATGCAAATGGATATGAGAAGAAAGCTGAGGTAGCAATACTCATATCAGACAAAACAGACTTTAAAACAAAAAACTTTAAGGATACTTAGAAGGACATTACATAATAATAAGGGGTATCCAACAAGTGTATATTACACATAAACATTTATGCGCATAACATAGGAGCACCTAAATACATAAAGCAAATACTAAAAGACATAAAGGGAGATATTGACGCTAATATAATAATAGTAGGGGACTTTAACACCCCATTGACATCAATGGATAGACCATCTAGACAGAAAACTAACAAGGAAACAGTGGCCTTAAAGGACACATTAGATCAGATTAACTTAATAGATATTTACAGAACATTCCATTCCCAAAAAGGAGAATACACATTTCATTTGCAGGACAGACCACATGTTAGGCCATAAAAGACAACTCAGTAAATTTAAGAAGATTGAAATCATATCAAGCATCTTTTCCCATCAGAACATTGTGAAACTAGCAATTAATTACAATAAGAAAACTGTAAAAAACACAAACACGTGGAAGCTAAAAACAATGCTACTAAACAACCAATGTGATAATGAAAATATCAAGGAAGATATAAAAAAATAACAAGATAAATGGTAACTTTAAAGGGAATAAATATTGTGAGTCCTGAGAAAGAAACTCAGTACTGGTTTTATTTTATTTCTTATTCCATTAAATATACCAATAGTTAAATTAACTATAAGCCATTAAATTATACATGGATGCCTTTTCTTATTGGAAATATAGAGAAACACTAAAATCCCTAAATTACTATGAAAGTACATATGAAATACCACCAAGTTACCATCTACAGGTAAAGTGTTAAACTGAAGATGAAATCTTTCTATAGCAGAAAAATGAATACTAGAAAGCTCATGGATAATATAAAAATGTGTTCAACCATTCAATCAATTAGTTACAAATAATGTTTTTGGGCAGTTACAAAAACAAATACATTAGCAATCAGGGAGCTTTCTATAAACAAACACTGAATTTGGGGGATTTTAATTACACTCCATTTATATCTTTGACTGCTGTCTTCTTTTTCTTGGCATTGGCATGAAATTATTCTCTGGGCTAAATGTGGGGCCAAGGACAGTTAATTCCCATCACAACATTGCCAAGTGTGACCCAAAAGTTGAAAAACCATGATTTAGAATAATCAAGCAGCTAAGGAAATATGTTTTGGGTAGAATTGGCTGCCTATGCCTTGGAAAAGCATAGCCCTTGAATAGAATGGCAATATTCTGGGGCAAGATAAGGAAAACGCTTGTAAACATCCTGGATAACTTGCAGCAAACCCTTTTTAAAAACTTGCTGAAGAAATACTCTCCAGTGGGTGATGTTTACCTGGTTTGACCCTCTAAGTGCTTCATATTCATAAATAGAAGATTCAAATAGGGTTGACCTAACCTAGATATTGGTCTATAATTTTAAAGGTGTTTTGCAATTCAAGACTTTATAGATATAACAAAAGGGCTGTTAAAATTTATTGAACCCTCAGAATTACATGAGATTTATGTATATTTCTTCAAATAATAAACTTAAATATAAACAATAAACTCTAACAGATATGTGGGACTGAAGGGGAGGTTTGGGTATAAAATTTTAGTTCTTCTTTGTTAACTAGTGAAAATCATTTGCCAGGGTTGCTAGGGAGTTTTGTGTTTTCTGGTCTGGCGTAGATTCCTAGAACATAACATACTGTTTCTTGCTTTTGAACCTTAGCTCATGCATTCAACTCTTTTTGGAATACTCTAAACCCCTCCACCCTAAACAATACACACATTTACTTGAATAATTAATTCTCATTCAGTACGACTTTCTCTTCAGTATTGTATAAATACTTGTGCATATCTATGCAACTTAAAAAATGTAGCTATCTGTTTAAATATCTTATTCATCTTTGTAGTTCCAGTGCCTAGACATAATAGTGTTCAACAGAATGCATCCACTGTATTTATAGAAAATTTCCAATGTGGTGCTTGATCGCCTGCCTAATTATTTCATTTTACCAGGAATAATTAATTACAAACTTACCAAGAAAAATAAATTTCTTGTCATTTGAAAGCCACTAAAAAAAGTATATGCCTTTTATTTCTTATTGATTTTTTATTGGATTTATTGGGGTGACACTGGTTAACAAAATTATACATGTTCCAGCTGCACAATTCTACGACATATCATCTGTACTGAACTGTATTGTGTTCACCACCCCAAGTCGAGTCTCCTTCTATCACCATTTACACCCCCATACCCTCTTCCACCTCCCCCACTCCCTCCCCCGCAGCAATCACCACACTGTTGAATGTATCAATGAGTTCTCTTTTTCCTCTTTTTTTGATCAATCCCTCCACCACCCACACAGAGCCTCTCCAACAGCTGTCAGCCTGCTCTCTATGAATCTGTCTCTATTTTGCTTGTTAGTTTATTAGATTCCACATATGAGTGAAATCATATGGTACTTTTCTTTGTCTGTCTGGCTTATTTCACTTAGCTTTTAAAACCAGTGAAAATATTGCCTAAGGAACCAGGATAAGGTAGCATATGTATGAGCACATTCAATCCTGGAATCCTTTTCTTTTTTAAAAAATATATCTATATTTTTATTTGTTGATAGTATTATAGATATCTCCCATTTTCCTCCTCTTTACCCCCCTCCTCCCAGTTCCTACCCATCCATCCCCAGTCTTCACCACCCTATTGCCCATGTCCATGGGCTATGAATATAAGTATATAAGTTTTTTAGTTTATCTCTTTATATTTTTTGGATATTACTTTATATATTTTGGATATTAACCCCTTACAGATGTATCATTGGCAAATAAGTTCTCCCATATAGTGATGGTTTCATTTTGATGGTGGTTTCTTTTGCTGTGCAGATTTTTATTTTGATGTAGTCCCATTTGTTTATTTTTCCCTTTGTTTCTCTTGCCCTAGGAGATGTATTGGCAAAAATTCTGCTACATCAGATGTCTAAGATTTTACTGCCTATGTTTTCTTTAAGATTTTTATGGTTTCATTCCTTACATTTAAGTCTTTTATTCATTTTGAGTTTATTCTTATTATGGCATAAGTTGGTGGTCTAGTTTCATTTTTTGCATGTATCTGTCCAGTTTTCCCAACATCATTTGTTGAAGAGACTGTCTTTCCTCCATTGTATGTTCTTGCTTCCTTTGTCAAATATTAATTGACTGTAATGTTGTGGATCAATTTCTGGGGTCTCTGTTCTGTTCCATTAGTCAATATGCCTATTCTGGTGCCAGTACTATGCTGTTTTGGTTATAATGGCTTTGTAGTATAGTTTAATATCTGGTATTGTGATTCCTCCAACTTTGTTCTTCTTTCTCAAGATTGCTACAACTATTCAGGATCTTTATATGGTTCCATATAAAATTTTGGAGTATTTGTTCTAGTTCTTTGAAGTATGCCAATGGTATTTTAATAGGGATTGCATTGAATCTATAGATTGCTTTGGGTAGTATGGACATTTTAATTATGTTAATTCTTCCAATCCATGAACATTTTCCATTTGTTTGTATCTTCCTCTATTTCTGTTTCCAATGTCCTATAGTTTCCAAGTACAGGTCTTTTACCTCTTTAGTTAAGTTTATTCCTAGGTATCTTATCTTTTTTTTTTTTTTTTTTTACAATGGTAAATGGTATTAGTTTTTAGCTTCTCTTTCTGAGAGTTCATTATTGGTGTATAAAAATGCCATCAATTTGTGGATGTTGATTTTGTATCCTGCTACCTTGCCAAATTCATTTATTAAATCTAGTAGTTCTGCATTATAGGGATACCAGAAAGGGAAAAAGGTGAACAAGGAACAGAGAACCTGTTTAAATAAATAATGACAGAAAACTTCCCTAATCTGGTGAAGAAAAATGTCACACAATTTCAAGGAGACACAGAGAGTCCCAATGAAGATGAATCTAAAGAGACCTACACCTAGACACATCATAATTAAAATGACAGATGTTAAATACAAAGAATCTTAAAGGCACTAAGAGATAGACAGAAAATTACCTACAAAGAAGTTCCCATTAGAATGTCAGCTGACTTCTCAGTAGAAACACTTTAGACTAGTGACATGAAATATTCAATGTAATAAAAAGCAAGGGTCTAAATCAAAGACTACTGTATCCAGCAAGGCTATCATTTAAAATTGAAGGTGAAATAAAAAGCTTTCCAGAGAAAAAAAGGTTAAAGGAGTATGTTACCACTAGACCAGCAATTCAAGAAATGTTAAAGGGAATGCTTTAAGAAGAAGAAGAACAGGAGAGTGAGGATCATAGGTATAAAGAAAATAAAAATGGCAACAAATAAATACCTATCAATAATAACCTTAAATGTAAATGGATTAAATGCCCCAGTCAAAAGACATAGGGTGACTGAATGTATAAGAGAACATGACTCATATATATGCTGTCTACAAGAGATCAACCTCAGAACAAAATATATACAGAGTGAGAGTAAAGGGATGGAGAAAATATTCCATGCAAATGAAAGGAAAAAAATTTGGGGTAGCAATACTCATATCAGAAAAATTAAATTTCAAAACAAAGACCATAACAAGAGACAAAGAAGGCCACTACATAATACTAAAGGGAATAATTCAGTAAGAAAATATAACCCTTCTAAACACATATGCACCCAATATAGGAGCACCCAAGTACATAAAAATCTCTTGATGAACTTTAGGGAAGAGATTGACAGCAATACAGGCATTTTCTTTTGTTTGATTTTGCAATGATTGTGTAGGAAGGGGAATAAATATTCTAGTATCCAGGTCCAAGTTCTGTAGCTAGAGGATATTGTTAACTATATCCACACCTGACTCTTGAGTGGCTGAAATTAGAACTAGAGAAATTCCAAAGTAATTTTAAAAGCCTGTTTTCATCATTGTTAAGGATCAAGCTAACTTTCATGAATTTAAAGTTCCTCAGAAAGAATTTTCAGAATATTGCAAGGATTCATATCTTTTTTCCACATAGTGATAGGCAACTTAAAGATAGTTGGTATGTAAAATTTGCAAATATTCTGCTTAATACTATTCTTTTTAGTTTCTTAGAACTCTTTTTGTTTCTTTTCTTTTTCCACAATATTTTTTGTCTTTTGGAAAATGCTTAGTTAGTGCTTCATCAGGATGTCTTTGAGAAAAAAAATGAATATATCATTATTGATGCTCAAAAGTTATAATAATACAAATAAAAGTCACTGAAATTTAAGATGGCATAAAAGAACACTGTTTTTATCTGTATCTCAGGCAAAGGAGATAGCAATTCATGTTTTGGACATTTTCTGTATCAGATTTAGGCTTGCTCTTTATACATTTATGTAAAATGTGGTACTCCTAATGAAAATAGTGAAGGTAATTTAAATCCAGATAGTTAATCACTGTCAAGATTTATGTTACCACCTGCCAAAATACTTGTGAAGTACCTATTTTCTTTTAAAAATAGAAGAAGGGATTTGGGATAAACTCACAACAGAAAAAAAAAATTATTGAAGCATGTGTATTACTTATCTATTACTCCATAACAAATTACTCCAAAAAATGGATGCATTAAAACATCACTCAAGTAATTGTTGGTAGGAGTTTTTCACAGGATTTTGGCCAGGGGCCTTTCTCATTTTTTTTGTCACATGAGCTTCTCATTAGAGCAGTTTACAACATGGCAGCAGTCTTTTCTCAAAGCAAGCAAGGGAATGAGAAAGGAAGAGCAAGATGAAAGCCAGAATCTTTATAAATCCTGATCTCAGAAGTGACATCCCATTGCTTTTGCTATATTGTATTCATTAGGATTGACTAGATCCAGCCCACTCTAAAGGGAGAGAGGATTAACAAGCGTGTGGATATAAGGAGACAGGGAAGGTTCGGAACCATCTTAGAAGTTGTCTACCATACCACTTTTATGGAAAGGCCTCTTTCCCTAGGCTAGCTGGCTGGCAGAGGGACCACTTCAAACCAAAATGTGCTGTTAATGTTTTTCCCCAATTAAAATATATTAAATATTAAGTTAAACATGGCAACATGTTTATTTACCATATTTTCTGGCGTATAAGACGACTTTTTAACCCAGGAAAATCTTCTATATGCCCAGTCGTCTTATACGCTGGAAAATACAGTTCTTATTTGATCCCCTTCTCAATTCCTAATAGTCTCAGACAATAAATAAACACAGATAGTCTTCCTTGTGCCTTCCTCAGTTATGTTACATTTTCTTTTTTAAATTTCACATGACAAATAAGAAAAAAGCAAAGGTAGAGAAGGTTAATGACAGCTGCCCACTGAGGAGAATGGAGGGACGTAGATATTTTATTGAAAAAAGCAGAATAGGGAGTATGGGGGCTGAGGGAGAGAAGTCAAATCACAATCTTATTTTTAACAGCTTTGTTAAAAGATTTTTAAGAAACAATACAAACCAGGGATAGTAAATACATGGCCCTCATTCCAGGAATAAAGTCTGTTAGAAAAACAAACCAAAACAACTTTCACTCTTACAACTTGGTGAAAAACCATAAGCTCATTGTTATTGAGCTTTCCTCTGGTAGGGCTTATGGATAGTAGTTCAAACCAACTACGGCACCCACCGAACAGCTATGTTATAATTTTTAAAAATATAACCATTATTGCTTGTCTCATTTTCAGTTCTTATAAATGTATTTCTAATAGCACATGATCTCACTCATCTAGGGGAAATAATGAACAACATAGACTGATGAACAAGAACAGACCCAGAAACAAGGAGGCATGGATCAGACTGTCGGGCTTCAGAGGGAGGGTGGGGAGGGTGGGGGTAAAGGTGAGAGATCAACCAAAGGACTTGTGTGCAAGCACATGAGCCTAACCAGCGGTTAAGGACAACAGGGGGGTGGGGGCATGGGTGGGGAGGAGTGTGGGCTAGGAATGGGGGGATGAGGACAAATACGTGATACCTTAATCAATAAAGAAATTTAAAAATATATATATATATTTTATTGATTTCAGAGAGAGGAAGGGAGAGAGAGATAAAAACATCAATGATGAGAGAGAATCATGGATCTAGTGCCTCCTGCATGTCCCCCAGCAGGGACCCAACCTGCAACCCAGGCATGTGTCCTGACCAAGAGTTGAACCATAACCTCCTGGTTCATATGTTGACGCTCAAAAACTGGGGCAGACTGACTGTAATATATTATGTATTTTTAAAATATATTTTATTGATTTTTTACAGAGAGGAAGGGAGAGGGATAGAGAGTTAGAAACATCGATGAGAGAGAAACATTGATCAGCTGCCTCCTGCACACCCCCTACTGGGGATGTGCCCGCAACCAAGGTACATGCCCTTGACCGGGATCGAACCTGGGACCTTTCAGTCTGCAGGCCGACGCTCTATCCATTGAGCCAAACCGGTTTTGGCAAGGCACTATATTATAATTTTTAAGATTACACCTGTGGGATTGCCATTGGGAACCTCTTCTATAGCATGAGCTGCCGAAGTATGGTTAATAAGAAGATGCTGTGTTATGTTATAGGTTTTATAATTTGGCCAGAAATTTTTTATATGAGGACTCAAATAAGAGTCTTGGAAATTAGGTTATAGCACTCTCTGTCTTCCTCCCTTTATCTTTTTCTTCCTTCCTCCCTCTTTCTATTCCTTCTTCCTTCCTTTCCTCTCTTTTTCCTTTACTACCATCCCTGGTTTGCTCCAGAAAAGGTTTTAAGGTGTCTAAATTAAAACATGGATAAAAATGGCATATGGTAACAAGTATACTCAGAATATCCTTTTCACAAAACTCTCTAGGCTAATATCCCCAATGGCAAATACTAAATTACCAATCTATACAGAACAAAGAAATAGCCAAAAACCCCTTACTGACATTATCAGTTCAAGAAGATTGAAAAACAATTAACAGAAAAAATACAGAGCTATTATTTCCAGATGTTTCACAAATTCTCTATCTTAGTTCATGTACACAAGACAGAACCCCCATTTTTGGAAAGCAAAGCAAAGGTGAGGTGATCACTGTGGAGGACTTACTGCTCTGGAGGCCAGAGGCTCTATGCTGCTAACTGTTGAACTACTGTATCTTCACTGACTTTTAGTGTGTGCCTTTTAGATTAATGCTTTAATGATTGTTGAGTCACTCCCAGATACAGGAGATATTCTGCAAATCATATATTTTCATGATCCGTGGATTATTTAAAGATAGTCACTTTTAATCTTGGTACATTTCTGACTGCCCCTTGCTTGCCACGTTTTGTATTTTTCCCTATCATACATACCTTTTCACAGCACAAGTCCTTGTGTTTTGCCAGAGAGGCCTAGTAAAACAACCATGGATAAACAGGTCACTTTATGTTTCACTTTTAGTAGAAAACCACTCAAAACCAAGAATGCAAAATAAAACTTTCTGTAAGAATCAAATAAAATCCTTAGGTATATTTAAAATAGCTATGATCATCTGGCAAATATTTTTTGAGTATCTTTAATGACATGTCAAAAGTTCTCTGTGAGAAGAGCTTTTTCTCAAAGGACTAAATCTGATGTCCCTTTCATGTTTTCTGAAAACTGTTTACAAGAGCCCTAAAGCTTGCTCAAGAACAAGAGGCATTCACAGTTGTGCCTTTGAACCACAGGAGAAAATAGACTTCTACTGCCAATGGGCATTTTCATCTCTTCTTCCTCAATAGCGGTTATGCCATCTCTCATCTGGATCAGCAGCTCCTCTAGGTACCTTCATAACCATATTGTAATATAAGGATGTGCTATTCATTCTGTATCTCATCCTGAAAAATTAGGAAGGCTAGAGTTTTTATATTTTAAAAAAATATGCAAAGCAGAATGTAATGATATGAATGCATTCAAACAGAATTGCTAGTACTTCCCAAAGGCAAAATTGAGATGTAGGCACAGTTTATCTCTAGATTTCTCCTTTCTCTCTTTTCATGCCTTTCTTTTGCCACTGGGATCATAGGTCATCATGCTTTCCTTTGTCATGCAGAATCTCTTCATTAAATTATATTGTTCTGGCTTGCAGCTCTTGAACTGGGCCTCATACCTTATTTTCCCTTCTCTTGTCAAAATTTACTTGGTCTGTGTCCTATTTCTTACTTTAACAATTTGACACATTAATTTATTTGAGTTTATGGACTAAAAACTGTTGATGATTTACTATTTTAACTTCTTGGAGTTATGTTAACAGTCTTTCCATGGAAGATAATTTTTTTAATTCAATGGGAAAATGGATGAAATGTCAAGGCCTTCACTAGATTGATGGGAACAAAGTTCTGGAGAGTGAAACCAGTATATTTAATGGAGAGGTTGCCTGCATTGTTTGGCTATTAAGCTAGCCCTGTAAATATGGCCATTATTTTGGTAAATACAGAGAAACATGTTCAAGTTCTGCAAATGTACAGTATAGGACATTTTCTGTCAACAAGAAAGACATGTTTTTGTTAAGTAAAACTTTTTTTGCATTATGTTTTCCTTTTCATGAATTATGTTTTCCAGTGGGGCAAAAAGAAAAATCTCTTCTTGCTGACTTTAGTTTCACAACCAAAGTATCCATTTTTCTTATACTCAATCAGCTCTGATCATTACTTTGAAAACCTTAAATTTGTTAATCTAGGTACACAGCTTATCCTGCTGACTCCATAAGTAGCAAATTTATCAGTTCTACCATGTGCAGTGTTTAATGCTTCGTTGGTTGCTGCATGCAACTGTTTTTTCCTTTTTTGGCAGGAACTGGCTGACTGCTATTTTATCAAGGGAATGTGGTGGCAACTTCAAGCTTAAAGTATTTTGACATAATACAAGAGTGACTCTCTTCTCTTGACTCCAAGGGTGTCTGTTCCTTAGAAATGATTTTACTCAGTGCTGTAGTTTTTGGGGTTCCACTGAATGGGGATTAAGTCAATTATTTATGGCTTGGATATGTAACTGGTAAAATGCATCTATTAAATGCATGAAAATTTACAGTTGAATCAGAAGGCAATTGTCAATGGAACTAAAACATTGCTGAATAAACTTATCATTCGTTATCATACTACATCTAATATTGCTGCCTTGACTTGGCACTGAACAAGACAGAACCTGGTGCACATTTTGAGACTGGGATATTTTCTACCTTCTGTATCTTACTACCTTTTTCAAATTCCTGTGCTGAATCAATATCTATAAAATACTATAAAAAGCATTTGATGTATAAGCCATTCAAATGACATGATGAGCATAAAGCATCTTCCCCCAAAGAAAACTTGAGTAAATGGTAGTTATTAATGTCACTATTATTACTGTTATCTTGAGCATAAATCTAAAGTTTCTTAGTACCATAGGATTAATAGGCAACCCAACTTCACATAACTAGCTCTTTGTGTACTTGGTAGCTAGAAACTAAGTCAGTGCAGACTCCATCTATGTTGGCATTTCCCTCAGCATTTAAAAAAACAGCCTTTGAGCACAAATGGTATCTTTATGGAAACAGTGTCAGAAAATATATGGGTATTTAATCACAAAAGTTAAATGAGGTTTTAAATAAATTAATGATGAATCAATGAATTAATAAATCGATGATTAAATGAATGAGCAAGGCATGTATATAGAACTGTGTTCTGTTTACCTGATAACATAACATAACATAACATAACATAACATAACATAACATAACATAACATAACATAACATAACATCCTTTAGAAGCATAGAGGACTTTAAAGATCTTAGAATCTATCTACTAATTTTGTAGATGAGGCAATAGAGATAAAGTAATTTGCTTGATCACAATGTTAGTTGGTGATGGCCTAAAACTCTTTATGAACCCCTCTTTGTGTGACAAATCAGATGGGCTTTCTTGAATATACCTTAGGCCTTGAGAGTTGCATAGGGTGCCACAGAGAACGTGTTATTGAGAGACAGAGAGACCTGAGTTTGGAGTTTAATTTTACATATTCTAGCTGTGTGTTCCTGGGCAATTATTTCACCTGAACTTAGTTTCTCATCAATGTCATAAGATCTACCTCTAACTTGTGTAAAATACCCAGCAAAGAGTAAACATAAATTGGTAATTCTATCCTCTTTCTTTGACATACCATATTATAAAGAGTTATATAAATAGAGGGTATCAGTTAGTTCACAAACTACATAATTTACTTTTAATTAAAAATTAACACCAGAACTGATCTTACCATACCTGAAAGTTGGTAAGAATTTTATTTCCCCATAATAGGAAATCTCATTTCACTGTTTTTACATGTAAGAAAATGCAGATAATAAATTGATTATAGAATAGATTGTTATGCATAACTTGAATTGTATTATCTGCTCAAATTCTTCCCTTTTAAAATGCGTAAGATCTGGCAAAATTATCTCTCATTAGTATTAGGCATTTTGAAATTTTCTGAGAAATTTTTTTGTACTTCACTCATACATAACACCATTGGCCTTAAACTATTTATCCGTTTGTCCCTATTCTCCTGTTTGCTAAGATTCTGTAGGAGATGTTATTATTGGGTACTGAGAGTGCTGAAAGCAAAACAGCACTGTCTCCTGCATCCTAGAATGACTGGAAATCTCCTAGAAAAGATGTTTCATTTGCATCAAGGATTCATACATATAAGTTAACAAAATTAAAAACAAGATAGAAGACCCAGGTCATTAATCATCTTTGCCAGTACCTTTTTCTGGAGAAGTAGATTAAATTATTTCTCAATGTTGCTAAATAAAATTAAGAATAGCATTGTGACTTTTGCTCATTTTATTTTCTTCATCTGAAAACAAAAATCTTGATGATAAAATGACTAAAACAAGAATTAGTTTGTGACTGATTAACATGTGCTAGGGACTTGGTTATTATTATTATCACAACAGTCCTGTGGACTAGGGAAACTGTCTTAGAAAGTTAAATAATTTACTAAAGATCATACAGGGGGTGGATCTAGTACTCAAACCCAGGTCTGGTCTGAATCCTACTTAATATTACCTGAATATTAATCAGCCTATTCCTGTGATTTTTAAAAGTGAAAAAAAGGAAGTATAGTTAAAATACAGATAGATTTGCCATGGTGATTATTACTCATTGGAAGCAGGCTGACCACTGAAAATCAATTTACCAAATGCCATTTGGCCTAAAGCTAATTTGTCCATTAACCATTTCACCAAATGGCCAATTTGCCAAATTTACCAAATTTAAGCAATTTACCAAAAATATGACTTGTATTGTAAGACTAAGAGTATACATTAAAAGAATATACTTATGATTATATCCTTTATTAATATACTTACATTTGAGAACATATTTCAATTATTCCATATTATTCATAGTTATCTTTCTTATAAATGTTTATAGGTCTTGGGTGGGGCCTTATAGTCTGCAATTCTAGCAAGTGCCCAAGTGATGCCTGTCCTGCTTGTGTTAGACCACATTATGAATAGCATAAATTTATAGGGAATTAGCTTTTAGTGAGACAATATGGGGTGAACTGAACTAGAATCTCATACATCACAACTATTTTATACCTTCAACTACACTGACCTTTGTTTTAGACATCCTGCATCAAGAAGATTTTGCTTAGCTATTAACTTGACTAATCTTTAAGCTGATAAAGATTTGGATAATGAGTCAAAATTAAAAAATTGCTTTATTATTATGACAGTAATCTAAACAGTTTGAGGAAAGCCATGTTACCATCTGCTGTCCTAACACTGTATAAGCTCTCAGCATAAAATCCTATATAATAAAAGGCTAATATGCAAATTGACCAAATGGCAGAATGACTGGTCGCTATGATGTGCACTGACCACCAGGGGGCAGATGCTCAATGCAGGAGCTGCTCCCTGGTGGTCATTGCACTCCCATAGGGGGAGTGCCGCTCAGCCAGAAGCACAGAGCCTGGCTCACTGCTGGCGAGTGCAGCAGCAGTAGCTGGAGCCTCTCCCGCCTCTGCAGCAGCGCTAAGGATGTCCGACTGAAGGCCGTCAGTCAGACATTCCCGAGGGCTCCCAGACTGTGAGAAGGCACAGGCCAGGCTGAGGGACCCCCCCTCCCTGAGTGCACAAATTTTATGCACTGGGCCTCTAGTATGTCCATAAAATTGTTAGCAGTTAGAAACATGAATACTTAGAGCAGTTGTCGGCAAACTCATTAGTCAACAGAGCTGCAAACCATGGTTCGTGAGCTGCATGTGGCTTGTGAGCTGTGGTTTGCTGACCACTGACTTAGGGTTATTGCATAATGATGGAGCATTAGCAACTCATTGACATATTCAGGTACCTGTTTCTATTACATTTAATTAAATATGTCCATGTCAGATTTTTAAAACCATGGTATAAAGAGATATACTAAATGTTATAGTTCTTTGACTTAAATTGTTTAAATAAAATGAGTTATTATTGATAGAAAAACATATTATCATCTACAGCTGTGAATAATATTTTATTTTGCTGACAGAATTGCTTTTGCTTTCAGAAAAGTATCTTTCAAATTATTTACTTTAAATATGTAAGTAAACAGGATTTTTAAATAGAGCTGAGTTATGGATTTTGTTTAATGCAATAGGTCTCAATCTTCGCTGTATCTTGGAATCACTTGGGGAGCTTTTTAAAAATATGTTTTTATTGATAATTTTTGGAGAGGGAAAAATAGAAACATCATTGATAAGAATCATCTACCAGCTGACTTCTGCACACCTCCTACTGGGGATCAAGCCCACAACACCGATACGTGCTCTGACCTAGAATTGAACTGGCAGCCTCTTAGTTCCTGCATCAACACTCAACAGCTGAGCCACACTGGCCAGGCTGGGGAGCTTTTAAAATATCCTATTTTCCAAGTCACTCCCCAAATTAGCTAAATTTTAATCACTGGTATAGATTTTTTTTTAAATTTCCCCAGGTATTTCTTCTAATGTATAACCAGGGTAGTAATGCTTTTCTCAATCTCTGAATTTACATACTTGCTCCATAGTCTTTCTTCCTGAGCATATACTAGGTGTACCAGTTAATAATGTCGGATTTTTGTAATCAAAGAAAACACGATAATTTCAAGAGAAACATCAAAAGTGCTTTATTCAAAGTAATGTCCATCACTAGCTACACATTTCCCCCATCTTTAGGTAATTTGTGGATACCGTCCCAATAGAACTTTTCTTGTTTTGAGGCAAACTATTCAGAGACCCAATTTCCACTTCTTCATATGTTTTGAAGTGCTGCTCAGAAAGTGCGTGTGCCATTGATCGGAACAAGTGGTAATCTGAAGGAGCAAGGTCTGGTTAATACAGCAGATGGGTGAATACTTCCCAGGAAAGATCTTTTAACGTGTCTTTAACTGGTTTTGAAGTGTGTAATGGTGTGTCATCATGAAGCAAATTTACTTTGCCATGTCTTCTGGAACATTCTGGTCATTTCATGATCAAAGCGTGGTTCAAATTGATTACTTGCTGTTGGTAGCAATCAGTATTAATGGTTTCACAGGGTTTTAGAAGCTCATAATACACCACACCTTCCTGATCCCACCAAACGCAGAGCACTGTCTTCTTTCCAAAGCTATTTGGCCTTGCAGTTGATGCTGATGGTTGACCTGGATCAACCCATGATTTTGTTTGGGATTCTCAGAATAAATCCACTTTTCATCGCCAGTCAAAATTCAATGCAAAAAAGACTTTCTTTTGTGCCATTGAAGCAACATTTTACTGATGACTTTTCGGTTTTCCATTTGTATTTCATTCAGTTGAAGTGGCACCCATTTTCCTTCCTTTAAAATATTTCCCATTGCTTGTAAGTGATCGAAAATTGTTTGCTGAGCAACGTTTAATATTTCTGCAAGTTGTGTTTGAGTTTGACACGCCTCTTCATCCAATAATGCTTGTAATTGTTGGTCTTCAAACTTTTTTGGTTGATCTGGATGTTCTTTGTCTTTCACATAGAAATCATCACTTTTAAAGCATTTAAACCAGTGTTCACAAGTATCTTGAGATGGAGCATGTTCACCATAAGCTTCCAGAAGTATTCAGTAGCACTTTTCTTCAAAATAAAGTAATGAATTATAACTTCCCGCAAATGCTCTTTTTTTTGCCATGAAATTCTACATTTTTAAGTGTAAAAATATCTATGTTAATACCTTCAGCAAATTTGACATATGAAGTTTAGAAGCTTGTTGTCAATACAACAAAAGAGCATACATATCAAATCGCATATATATCAACATATGTATAACTCCATCTATTGAAAAAAATCTGCATTATTAACCATACACCTAGTAATTATATAGGAACTCCAGTGATAATCTTCCAATTCTTCCCATTTTTCTGGTTATTTACATGTACAACCATTTGATAAGATGACATAATTTTGTTTATAAATTGGACAAAGGCATGAATCCCAGAAAAAGAAGTACAAAAATGTGGGTAATTTTTATAAACACATTATTTATTTTATGACAAAACTGAGAAACCTTAGGCAATAATTATTATCTAAATGTTAACTCTTTGGCCTGGATTTATACATAATCAGCGAACAGCAAAGAAGCACAGTAATAGAAATGTAAGTGACACATAAGCAATTCCACACATTCCATTCGACAGTATCTTCATGGCACACAGTTTCATTTAAAAATGATGGGTTCCTTCTGGAGGACTTGAAGGGAGAGATCAACAAAAATACAGTCATAGTAGGGGACTTTAACACTCCACTGACTAGATCTCCCAGACAAAAATTTAACAAGTAAACAGAAACTCTAAATGACACACTGGAGCAGATGATTTAACTTACACTTATAGAAAGTTTCACCCCAAAGCTGGAGAATATTCATTCTTCTGAAGTGAACATGGGTCATTCTCAAAGATAGATCACATGTTAGGACACAAAACAAGTCTCTACAAGTTCAATAAGATTGAAATCATATCAAGCATCTTCTCAGATCACAGTGGAATGAAATTAGAATAAACTACACTAAAAACACTCAAAAACATTCAAACTCATCGAGGCCAAATAGCATGTTATTAAACAGTGAATGGGTTGCCAAGGAGATCAAGAAAGAAATAAAAAAACTTCCTGAAGACAAATGAAAATGAACACATAACAACCCAAATCTCTGAGATACAGCAAAAGCAGTCCTGAGAGGGAAGTTCGTAGCACTACAGGCCTACCTAAAAAACCAAGAAAAATTAATAATAAGACATCTAACACTACAACTTAAAGAATTAGAAAGAGAGCAACAAGAAAAGCCAAGAGTAAGTAGAAGGAAGGAAATAATAAAGATTAGAGCAGAAATAAATAACATATGTACTAAAAAAAAACATGCAAAAGACCAATGAAACCAGGAGCTGGTATCTTGAAAAAATAAATAAGATTGATAGACCTTTAGCCAGATTTATCAAGAAACAAAGATAGAAGACCCAAATAAATAAAATCAGAAATGAAAGCTGTGAAGTAACAACATATAATGTTGTCATTGCTCTATTTCTGGTTAAGAAATGAGGGTGCAGATTGGTGTAACCAGGAGGATAAACTCCTTGAAAGCACAAATGGAGATTATTAAATTTTTACCTCCTTCCTACCCAGTATTTAACATTTGACCTATCATATACTAGTAGTAATAAATTTGGTTGATGTAGAGAAAGATAATTTTAGGGGAAACCCAAATAGGATGAATCAGATAGAATAAGGATGCTTTATTTCCAAAGCAATGATCTTAACCCAGAGGATCACAAAACTTAAATATTCAGTAAGAAAGGAATAGGACCTCTTTAGAGACAGAAAATTACATTCAATAATAGATGAATAGAAGGAATGAAAGAAGAAACCATACACTCATATTAGTGAAGAATGAGTTCTCTATTGGTCCAAATACATATTAGCTCTTGTTTTTTTCTGAAAGATCTTTTAACACATAATGATTAGAGCTAAGATTTTCAATAATGGCTTAGAGAAGGGAAAGTTTGGAGAAAAGGATTGGAATATTAAAGCATTTTGTAGAAAGCATATTTAGGAGAAAAAATATTGACACTTGAATTCATGAATTTGAAGATAAACATTTATCATTATTGCTTCATTGAATTTGATTTTACAAATTGACAATGCTAAATTATTAATGAGGAATCAATACTGACTATGCATCATTTTTAAAGAGGGGGGAAGAAACAGCAGGAGAGCATAGAGAGGGAGTTCCCAAGCCTATCAAAATCAGTGTTTCTTTTTTATAAAAAACTAGAGGCCTGGTGCATGAAATTCATGCTCGGGGGGGGGGGGCGTCCCTTAGGCCAGCCTGCACCCTCTCCAATCTGGGACCACTCGAGGGATGTCCGACTGCCTGTTTAGGCCCGATCCTGGTGGGATTGGGCCTAAATGGGCAGTCGGACATACCCCTCACAATCCAGGACTGTTGGCTCCCAACTGCTTACCTGCCTGCCTTCCTGATTGCCCCTAACCTCTACTGCCTGCCAGCCTGATCACCCCCTAACCACTCCCCTGCCAGCCTGATTGTTGCCCAACTGCTCCCCTGCCAGTGTGTTTGCCCCTAACTGCCCTCCCCTTTAGGCCTGGTCACCCCTAACTGCCCTCCCCTGCAGGCCTGGTCCCCCCCAACTGCCTCCCCTGCAGGCCTGGGTCCCACCCAGCTGCCCTTCCCTGCAGGCCCAGTCACCCCCAACTTCCCTCCTCTGCTGGCCTGGTCACCCCTAACTGCCCTCGCCTGTAGGCTTGATTGCCCCCAACTGCCCACCCTTGCAGGCCTGGTCCCTCCTAACTTCCCTCCCCTGCTGGCCATCTTGTGCTGGCCATCTTGTGTCCACATGGGGGCAGGATCTTTGACCACATGGGGGCAGCCATATTGTGTGTTGGAGTGATGGTAAATCTGCATATTATTCTTTTTATTAGAGAGGAGAGGCCTGATGCATGGGTGGGGGCCAGCTGGTTTGCCCTGAAGGGTATCCCGGATCAGGGTGGGGGTTCCCATGGGGTGTGGGGCGGCCTGGGTGAAGGGCCTGTGGTGGTTTGCAGGCTGGCCACACCCCCTGGCGACCCAAGCAGAGGCTCTGGTATCTGGGATTTATGTATCTTCTACAATTGAAACTTTGTAGCCTGGAGTGGAGCCAAGCCTCCTGCTTGCTCCGTGGCCGGCAGCCATTTCTGTTGGGGTTTGCGTATCTTCTATAATTGAAACTTTGTAGCCTAGAGCGGAGGCCTAGGCCAGCCAGGAATGCAGAAGCTTTGCTTCCTCCATTGACGGGGTCAACCCTTGCCTCCTGCTCTTTCCAGCTCAGTGGCTGCCACCATTTCTGTTTGGATTTGTTTACCTTCTATAATTGAAACTTTGTAGCCTTGAGGGGAGGCTTAGGCTGGCAATGGCAGGTGGAAAGCTTGGCTTCCTTTGTTACCGGGGAAATCCAAGCTTCCCTCCTGTTCTCTGTGGCTGTAGCCATCTTGGTTGGGTTTATTTGCATATTTTCTCCTGATTGGCTAGTGGGCGTGGCTTGTGGGTGTGGCAGAGTTAGGGTCAATTTGCATATTACTCTTTTATTAGGTAGGATAATTTTGTATGCTCTGAAATTAAATTCATATATAGCATAACCTAATTATTCAGCTAAGTTTTTTAAAATAAATAAATACACAAATTGTTATGTAAAGGAGAAATAAAAGGAAAGTAATTTATAATGTGTTTCAGTGATGTGTACTTTATAGCATGTAATGTTTTTAAATAATGTGTTTTATTACATATAATACTTTACATAGAAATATGTAATTTTTAATTTTTCAATATGAGTGAAGGCATGACTGCCCTTTAACACATTGCTTGTATCCAGTTATTACAATCAGTGTGAATACAATAGGTATAGCTGCAGACTGATATGGGTATGTTGTATTTGTAACGCAAATATATATGCAGCTTTGCCTTAGGGCAGTGGTCGGCAAATTCATTAGTCAACAGAGCCAAATATCAACAGTACAACGATTGAAATTTCTTTTGATAGCCAATTTTTTTAAAGTTAAACTTCTTCTAACGCCACTTCTTTAAAATAGACTCACCCAGGCCGTGGTATTTTGTGGAAGAGCCACACTCAAGGGGCCAAAGAGCCGCATGTGGCTTGCGAGCTGCAGTTTGCCGACCACCACCTTAGGGATATAGTTGTTCTGAAAGGTAAATAACTTGGTAAAATTCCAAACAAAACTCATGAAACAAGTAAAATCTTCCTTTGATTAATATAGTGTTTGCCTTTCTAGAAAATTCAGTGCAAATTAACACCATGCACAAAACATTTTGTGTGACATGGAGTAAGTTCTATTTGTAAATACTTATAAATGGGGTTTTTGTCTATATGAATTTGTCTGGTAAGACATCAGAAACTCATGTGGAATACAGAATGCTTTGTTATATATCAGTGACCTACTCATTGTAAGATATTTATCATATTATTCCTGACCCACCAAGTGCCAATACCATCCCCAAATCATTTTGAAAATTAAAAATTCTTCCTCAACTTTCCAAAATACTCCTTAGTGGCATTTATGATCCTGGTGAGTGTGGGAGTCAACCACAGACTTCAGCTAATGTTTTGTGCTACCTCTTACATTAACATTCTCTATTTTAGGGCAATTCATTACATCTTTTTAAGTCTCAGCTGAGAAAATGGGGGAGGTGGTGGAATGGAACTAGGGATGCAGAAAGGCTATTTTGCATTTTAAGCTGGAAAGAGACTCTCCTACTGGAGACAGTATCAATCATGTAGCAGCTTTGAATACTTCTGAGCTGCTAGTGCTTTTGTGGAATCTTGTCCAATATTCTTCTGGGGCCCAGATCTCATTTTTCACAAGATAAGAGTTACCCTTGATATGGTTCAAAATTTTCCTTTTTATTTCATAATTCATGATTTATTAGACTACCAAGTCCTTTAAGAATATCCAGGTTGGGAAAACTCTCAGTGGTACTCATCTTCCCATACTATCTGATCTGCATCCCCTGCCCCGACCCTAAGTATTCTTCCTGGATCTCTTTCTCACCTTATACCTAGGAAGCATTGGGATGTCAGCACAGGATGTTTAATCAGGCCTTTTGAGTCTATGCAGGGAGAAAGAATAAAGAGGTCATTGGAACTGACAGCATGTTTTCAAAACCCAGATTCTCACTCTCCGGGAAGAAGGTGGAAAAGTAAAATGCCTTAAACTTACATTGGAATAGTACTAGTTGCACTCACTTTTTCTTTTTATAGTACTAACCAGAAGTCATAGATGGCATTATTTATGTATTCTTTCCCTCCCTATCCTTGCCATGAATTCCCCATATATAAAATATACTTTCTCAATCCACTAATATTTGGCTTGGTCATATGTTTGGCTTTAGCGAACAAAATATGGGCAGAATTGAGAGTAAAACACTTTTCAGTTATAGGTTTCAAAGAAACATGTTTTTATCTGTCTCTCCCTCTCCCTTCCTCTCTGAGAGAAATAAAAAAATATTTTTAACAAAAAAAGAGATGTGCATGTCCTAACCGGTTTGGCTCAGTGGATAGAGCGTTGGCCTGTGGGCTCAAGGGTCCCAGGTTCGATTCCGGTCAAGGGCATGTACCTTGGTTGCGGGCACATCCTCAGTAGGGGGTGTGTAGGAGGCAGCTGATTGGTGTTTCTTTCTCATCGATGTTTCTAACTCTCTCTCCCTCTCACTTCCTCTCTGTAAAAAGTCAATAAAATATATTAAAAAAAGAGATGTGCAGAAATGGCATGCAGTCAATCGTAGAGAGAAGTCAAACCAGAGAAACCTAGTCAAGTTCATTTGACCAACAGCTGACCTTTAGACTTCTAAGAGAGAAATAAATATTTGTGGTTGTAAGCCACTGAGAATTGGAGGGGAGAAGGTAGGGAATTGTCTTTGTTGAACAGCATTAATATAGTAAACTTGACTATAGCAGACTAGTTTCATACTAGGTGCCTCAAAATGCCATGAAGGAAGACACCACACATTGAGTTGTGGTCAACAGCCAGGTTTGCCCCTTGAAAAAGAAGCTCAGACTTGGAGATTCAGTAAGGCACTTAAGGTTTTTTGGCAAGGAGTGGGAATCAGGTAGTAAGAAGAGGTAAGTACCACTGAGAGTTTTCCTAGCTTAGATTTTCTCAAGGGACTGGGTGGTCTAATAAAACAAGAGTTATATTTGGTATTGTATCAAGAGTAACACTTGAGAGTGGTGAGATCTGAGACCCCCAAAATACTGGTAGGAACCCCCAAAGCATTAGTAGCTAAGACGCCTTAAAGCAGGTATATGATTGATACCCTCTCAAGTCTTTTCACACTTTAAATTTTAATGGAATGAAAAAAGAAAATGCTGTTAAGTGTTGTTTACCCAAAATTTTAGCTGCTCTCCTGTACAGTTGATTCAATTTAAGGGATATTCAGGGGCATTTAATTGTAATGGAGCCCATATTTGAGAGCTGCTTTAAAGTTAATTGGCACTTGGAGACTTGGTAATGAAACCTGAACAGTTATGCTGGAATGAAGGGCATCATTTACACAGCTGAAGGGAATGCTTGGAATGCCAATTGAAGTTACCATGGAGAATGTTATTAAATTAAGTCTAATGAAGGAATGGGATGAAACACCATCAACTATATTTTCATCAACATTTTAAATTTCATAGGATCATAGATTATTTTCAGGTTGGAAGGGATCTTGGGATTTGGTGTAATGCTTTGATTTTTACCAGTAAATTGAGTAGTTCTGCTCAAACTCACACAGATAAGCACGGATTTGACACTAGGGTTGAGGATCCTGTTGCCTCTTTTCTTCTGTTCTTTTTCTTTTTTATTCTAAATTTTAATAATTGAATCAAATTGTCCCAGGAAAGAAAGAGAAATAAAAAGAAAAACAATTTGTTAAAACTGGTACCTAATCTTTTCCTTGAAAGTTTGGTATTTTGCTAAGAGAGTGTGGGCAATTGAGTTAGACCCTTCTTTATTTTCCACTCTGACAAGGTATTTGAAGATATTTTTCTTTCTACTACTGTTACTTAGAAACAGTAGCACTTCAAAACCTTCTGTACATTTCACTTCATAAAGGAGGTGCTGGCAAATACAAGTGGCAACATGACAGATTTTTAAAGTCTTAAGTATATATACCAATAAAAATACAGGTCTCTGTTTAAGGGAGAATAAAGAATTTCATACTTGGATTCAGTAGGTTCTGTGTAGCCTTCTTTTGTAATTGAAGCATTTTAGTGAGATAATTGTAGATCACATGTAGTTGTTAGACTAGCATAGAGAAATCCAGTGTACCTTTTACCCAATGTCCCCAAATGATAACTTCTTACAAAATTATAGTACACTATCACATAGGATATTGATATTGACAAGATCTAACAATCTAATTCAGATTTCCCCAGTTTTATCAGTATTCTTGTGTCTATGTGTGCATATTTAGTTCTATATACTTTTATTACATATGCTCACATATCCACTATTATAGTCAAAGAAAAAAAACCAGTTATATCACTACAAGGATCCCTGTTTTTCTCCCTCACACAACATAGCTCCATTCTGATGCCTAATCTGTTCACCATTTCTATAATTTTGTCATTTCAAAATGTTATAATAATGGAACTGTGCAGCATCTAATCTTTTTGGATTGGCTTTTTTCATTTAGTGTAATTCCCTGGAAATTCATCTCAATTGTTTTGTTCATTCCTTCCTATTGCCGAGTAGTATTCCATTGTGCAGATACACAATAGTTTAATCACTTACCTGTAGAAAGCCATCTGGGTTGTTTCCAGTTGTTGGTTATTATAAATAAAACTGTTATGAATAATATTTGCATATAGGATTTGTGAGCAAAAGTTTTCATTTCTCTGAGATAAATACAGAGAGTGTAATTATTGCCTTGTGTGGTAAATGTATGTTTAGTTTTCAAAGAAATTGCCAGACTTTTTCAGAGTGGTTGTGTTATAGGCACCGCTCACAGACACCAGGGCGGCGTTACCAGTCAGCCCCCTGAGTCAGTGGGAGAGGGCTGTCCCCAACCTCGATCCTTGTCTTCTCATATAAATGAATTTATACGAAAGAACTTGACTGCGTTGTGAAAAACCAATTTATTAAAGCAATTAAAGCATTCACCTTTATTGAAAAAAGTAAAGCAAGCAAACCTATACATCTGGCTTATGAAGCACAGATGGGCTCTCAGCTAATCTGAAGAGCAGGTTGGGAGGGGGTCTGAGACATTACTAGTATATACCATCCATTCTGTAGGTCTCAAAATTCTTCTGCTGACTATTTTGGTACAGATTAATTCTCAAGGTCTTTTTTTTTTTTTTTAACTTTGTTGTGGCCTTCCCAGAATTCATGAGAAGCTCCTGGCAACTTTTATCTTGCCAAGCCTTGAGACTGCTGGCTTCTCTGCTTAGGGAGTGAAATTGCCCTTTGTTCCTTTCCCCTTTCCCCCTTCCTTTCTGCATTCTCTCATTAGGGAGGTTTTTTTTAACCATTTGCTCTGGTGTCCTTGGCTGGGAAGAGAATGGCTTGCTAGGTACAAACTGGCTGCAGATTGCCCACACTGTATGGCCTTGTTTTAACTTTTCTGTCTCAGTTTCCCTGGAATCCTGTAACAGTTGTAGCATTTTTACATTCTCACCAACAATACGTAAGTAATCCACTTTCTATACATCCTCACCGTCATTTGGTGTTGTCACTATTTTTATTTTATTTTAGCCATTCTGATTGGTGTATAGTGATAGGTATCTCATTATGGTTTCAATTTGCATTTTTTATGATGGTCAGTAATGTTGAACATATTTACATGTATTTGTGTGTTTTTTATCAAATTGTTTCTTCTTTTATGGATTGTGTTTTTGTTGTCAAGTATAAGAACTCTTTGCCTAGCCCTAGATCCTAAAGATTTTCTCCTATGGTTTTTCCTAAAAGTTTTACAGTTTTATGTTTTGCATTTAAGTTCATTACCCATTTTGAGTTAATTTTTGTATTATGTGTGAGAATTAAGTCAAAGCCTCCTCCCCGACCCCATTTGTATTTATTTGCTCCAGTACTGGTTGGTGAAAAGGCTGTTTTTCCTCCTTTGAATTGCTTTGCATAATTATGTATCTTTGTCAAAAATTAATTGAACATATTGATATGGGTCTTTTTCTAGGTTCTCTATTCCATTATACTGATCTGTAAGTCTATCCTCTGCTCATACAACATTATTTTGATTATATAGCTATACAGTAAGTCTTAATATTGGGTTGAGTGATTCTTCCCACTTTATTCTTTTTCAAGATTGTTGTGGGTATTTGGGGGCCTGTGTCTTTTCAAATCAATTTTAGGATAGTCATCTAATAGCTACAAAAATATTGCTAGAATTATGATAGTTATTATATTAAACCTAAAATTCAATTTGGGGATAATTTACATCTTTGCTATATCAATTCCTCTAATACATGAACACAGTATGTCTCTTCATGTATTTAGATAGTCTTTGATATTTTTCATCAGCATTTGGAAACTTTTAGCATACAAATCCTGTGCACATTTTGGTAAATGTATGACTAAGTAGTTATTTTTCCCTGTTTGTTTGATTGTTTGTTTATTTATTTTTATCTTTATTGTTGAAAGTATTACAGATGTCCCCTTTTTTCCCATTGACCCCCTCCAACCCGCCCCCACCCCTCCAGGCCTTCACTACACTATTGTCTGTGTCCAGTCCATGGGTTATGCATATAAATTCTTAGGTTAATCTCTTCCCATCTCCCCACACCCCAAACTCCCGCTTTCCCTGTGAGATTCCTCAATCTGTTCTATGTTTCTCTGTCTCTGGATCTATTCTTTTTCTTTGGGGTAATTATAAATCATATCGTTTTAAATTTTATTGTTAATTCTACACATTCATTGTCAGTGTAATAAAAATGCGATTGATTTTTGTGATTTATATTGTATTTTTGGACGTTTCTAAACTCACTTATCTGTTCTAGAAGTTTTTAAAATTTTCTTGGGATTTCCTAAATAGAAAATCATGTTATCCACAAATAGGGACAGTTTTTCTTCTTTCCAAACTGTGTTTTTCTTTCTCTTGCCTATTACAGTGGCTCTGACTTCAAGTACTATTTTTTTTCCAAGTACTATTTTGAATAAGGGTAGTGAGAATGTCCTTCCCTTGTTACCATTCTTAGGAATAACACATTCAATCTTTCTCCATGAAGTATGATCTTAGCTGTAGGCATTATGTAACTGGACAACCAAGGGGTCCAAGTTGCTGTCACTACTTGAGCCAATTAAGCAGAGACAGGGCTGAGTCATACATGAGCATTTATTACAATAATACTGGCAGTACAGGAGAGCAGCAGGTCATCCACTAAAATCTGCTCTGCCTCTCCCCATAAGCCAGCTGCTTATATTTGGTAGAAGGAAAAAGATTACATGGGAAAGTAGGAATTACAGGTATGGGAAAAGTAGGCACTAGATAATCATTACAGGTTATAAGTCATGAGGGCTGGAGGGGGGTCACCGAGGATGGGCGCCCCTGGACCAGATTACAGGCAATAGGGGCTGGGGTTGTAAGGAGTATGTGCCTCCGGGACTAGATTGTTTCAGCCACGAAATTGTAAATCTTTCCATAGGTAGACAGTTTTGGGGACAGAAGGATGGACTGCATTCTGATGTTAGCTCCCATGTCCTAGGGCGTACAACTCTCAGCCAGATTAGAATGTGCTTTCTCTAATCAGAACAGAACCATCATGGTTAACAGAGTATGATTCATATTTCATATAATTGTAGCTGGTCCACAATATTCTATTTCTGCCCCTAACAATTGATGCTCTTTTTTAAGTTGCAAGAATTATCCTCTATTCCTAAGTTGCTATGAATTTTTATTACGAACGAATATTGAATTTTGTAAAATGCTTTTTCTATAAGAATTGATAGAAAATTAAATAACATACTTTAAAATAATTCCAAGAAGGTACAAGAGAAAGTTTAAAAGGAAATTTAAAGTGAAAATACAACATGTCCAAATATGTGTGATGCAACAGCTAAAGTAGTGCCGAGAGGGAAATTTATAGTATAAAATGCTTACATTGGAAATGAGAAAGAGTGGCAAATCAATCAATTTAATTTCCCACTGCAGTTGTGCTTGTGTTTCTTTTTAATGTAGTTTTCTCTGTTTTTCATATTGGGTAAATTCTGTTCATGTGTTCAAATTTACATAAATTTCTATTTATGTCACCCTGAATTTGCTATTGAAGTTGTCCAGCAAGGTATTTTTTTAAAAAAATTCTTATTGTATTTTCAAGTTTTATATTTCAGTTTTGTTCTTTTATAACTTTTCTTTGCTAAGATTATTTTACTTTTTTTCAAAGGAATTTGTAATTGTTGAAACATTTGTTTTATTCATTTATTTTTGTTAATCCTCACCCAAGGACATATTTTCCATTGATTTTTTAAATATTTTTTTATTGATTAAGGTATTACATGTGTGTCCATATCCCCCCATTAACCACCCCACCCCACTCCTGTCCATGCCCTCACCCCCTGCTGTCTCTGTCCATTGGTTATGCTTATATGCATGCATACAAGTCTTCTGATTGATCTCTCCCCCTTACCCCCACCCTCCCCTACCTTCCCTCTGAGGTTTGAGCATCTGATTGATGCTTGTCTGTCTCTGTTCATCAGTTTATGTTGTTCATTATAATCCACAAATGAGTGAGATCATGTGATATTTATCTTTCTCTGACTGACTTAAACATTTTTTTATGATGGCTGCTTTAAAATCTTTCTTTGATAATTCCAACATCTGACTTGTCCTCACATTGGTGTCAATTGATTATCTTTCCTATTCAAGTTTGGTTTTCTTGCTTCTTGCAATTATGTGTGATTTTAAGTTGCATACAGTACATTTTGCTATTATGTTAGGATACAGAGTTCTATTTCAATATTTTATTTTAGCAGCAGTCACTTTATGTAGGGTAAGCACACAGGTCTTGCTTTACATTTGTGGGCTTTGGTTTCAGTGGGTTTAATTTTCAGAGACTTGATAGTAATTTTGTGTGTTTAGTTAATCTGGTGCCAATGGGGTTCCCACTGGTCTCTGTTGATGTTGCCTGAGGAGTTAGTTTCTCTTGATGGGAGAGGAGAATCAGTTTCAAGTTGTGGGGATAAGGAGGCTTCCCAGTTTTGGCTGCTTTCAGTGGCAGAATCTTTCTTGGTTCTGCCTGGCTGGCCTAATACAGTTTTATAGACTTTTCAAGTTACTTCATTGATTTTTTTTGCATTTATTAATTTATTTAGTAAAGAAATATACATTGAGTGGCCAGATTATTATGATCACCCCATCAGTACTTCAGTGGGCCACCTTTTGCCTTCAATTCTGCGGCGATTCTTCTTGGCATTGACTCCCCGAGATGTTGAAAGGTGATGCGAGGAATCTGACACCATGCCTGATGAATAGCACTGTCCAGTTCTGTGATATTTGATGGTTGTGGAACCAGCTGCCTGATGGCTCTTTTAACTTTGTCCCACAAATGCTCAATTCGATTGAGATCTGGTGATGGTGGGGGCCACCTAAGCAAGGTAAAGTCTCCCTCATGTCATTGAAACCACTCCTGTACAATACGAGCACCGTGGCATGGCGCATTGTCTTGTTGGAAAAAGCCATCTCCATTGGGATACGCCATCAACATGATAGGATGAACCTGATCAGCAATGATACTTAGGTATGTTGTGCTATTCAGACGTTGTTCCACACGAATTAAAGGGCCCAAATCATGCCAGGAAAACATGCCCCAAACCATAACACTGTCCCCACGGGCTTGAAGGGTTGTACTCATGCATGAGGGGTGCATGCTTTCATGCTGTTTCTGCCAAATTCTCACTCTGCCATCTGCATGATGCAACTGGAAACGTGATTCATTGGGCCACATGACTTTTTTCCAATGCTCGACTGTCCAATCCTTATGTTCCTCTGCGAATTGGAGACACTTTATCTTGGTAACTGCAGACAGCAAAGGTGTTTGAACAGGCCTTTGGCTTCCATATCCCATACGATGCAGTCTACGGCTAATTTGCCTACAAACGTCAGGTGGTCATAATAATCTGGCCACTCAGTGTATGTGGAACACTCAGTATAAGCTAGTCTCTGTCATTTCTGTGATTCTCCAGTTGTTGACAAAAAAGAATTCTTAAGTATTGAAATGGTTATGGAAATATAAAGTCTTACTTTTTTTTTCAGAGGTGTAGCTAAGTAAACAATATAACAAAGGAACACTTGACTTAAGGGTATTTCTCAATTATATGTTTTAGACTCATTGTTTTACACTGTCAATATAAGTATCAATTTTTCTTTTGTGGGCTCAATCCCCAGTAGGGGGCGTGCCATCCATGAGTCTCATCATTGATGTATCTCTCTCTCTCTCTCTCTCTCTCTCTCTCTCTCTCTCTCTCTCCATCTCCCTTCCTTTCTCTGAAATCAATAAAAACATATTTCTTAAAAAAGAGGTGGAGCCTATATAATTACCCCTTGAATCTGGATTGGCCTTGAGACTTGCCTTGGCTAATGGGATGCAATGGAGTGACAGTGGGCCAGTTTCAAACTTTGGGCTCAGGAACCCTTATGCACTTCTTTTTCTCCTTTGAACATTATACATGGATAGCTAAAAGTGATTTTTGGCTAGGCTGCTGGAGGATAAGTGAGCACAGGGAGCAGAGATAAGTGGTACCCTATAAGACGTTCACTGATCATAAACAGATGGCTTGCAAGTTGACAGAATGTCTGTCTCATCCAGTAGACATGAGTTTTTGTAGAGTTGGAACTATTCATTTCATTATCCTTTGAGTCCGTGGAAGTGTCAAGTGCATTAAAAGAAGTTAGCAAAATGTTAATAGAAAGGATAAATAAACAGATGATCGACATTGATGAGATGAAAACTAAAGGGGGGAAAAATTTTGTCACACAACAATTTATTGCCAATATAATATTAAGTTTAGTCAGACAAAAGTAACGTTAAAATAATTACCCCTTGAATCTGAATTGGCTTTGTGACTTGCATTGGCCAATGAAATGCAATGGATTGAATTTAATTGGCATATAGTTATTCTTTGGAAAGACTTAATCCAACTTAAGAAAAGATCATCTCTTATTTTTCCAAAGAATGTGTAGCTTTCTTTATATAATATCTGAAAAATAGAGGGAGCGAAAGTAAAAGGATTATTTAACCTTGATTTTATGAAAAACCTTTGATTGGAAAATTATTTTTAGCCTTGATATTTGTTTTTTTATTTGTTTTTAAATGTATAATAATTAGCTAATCTTGGCAATATCCTTGTGAATGGCAAGAGCTATTAACTACATTGCACAGCTAAGCAAGATGTTTAAATACAAATAAGAACTCTTAGTAATACAAAGACTACTTAGAAAGGAAAGCCTTGATGCTTTGCCATGATATGAGAAAAGACAGAAGGTGTTGTCAGTTTTCTTAGAAAATTGTCAGTGGACACACATTCCACTGTATTTTTGTTATGACAGAACTTAATTTCTTCCTGACATTTTTTTCAGGAACAGTTCTGGATCATTTCAGCAGTAGAGGACTATAAATTGATGAGTGTCTGTAGAGACCTTTTTACTGCCATGAAAGAAAAAAGGGTAACAAAAAGTCGTAACATACTACTAAAGGGTTTAGGAATAACCAAGAGATAGAAAAGCTGCAGAGAACATTTATTTTTCATCATATCTCTTTTTCATGTACCACCTCCATATTTATTGTGTTCTTTGAAATGTAGTGTTATATGTGTAATTAAGAATGGGTTCTATGCCCTAGCCAGTTTGCCTCAGTGGATAGAGCATCGGCCTGCGAACTGAAAGGTCCCAGGTTCAATTCCAGTCAAGGGCATATGCCTGGGTTGTGGGCTCGATCCCCAGTGGGGGACTTGCAGGAGGCAGCCGATCCATGATTCTCTCTCATCATGGATGTTTCTATCTATCTCTCCCTCTTCCTTCCTCTCTGAAATCCATAAAAATATATTAAAAAAAAGAATGGGTTCTATGTGTGCTCTCTACTTGCAAACATGTGTCCGCTACCATGGCAACAGTAAAGGAACCAACAGAAGACACACTCTCTGATTAATATAATTATACACTAAGCTGTAAAATACCCTTAAACACCATTTATTTCTGCATGAAGAAGACACTAAAATGGGTATTATGTTCAGTAAGTTAACATCCTCAAATTCTTTAGGATCATGCGATTTTTATGTCATGGTTAAGATAATGTTTATCTTTTACATTCAAGATCATAGCCTAGGAATAGGTTATATTTTAATTCAATTGTATTCCTCAGAATAATTATTGAGTGATAACTATGGGGCAGGGGCTATTTAGGGATGCAAATGTTACAACATGTGTATGGTATGATCCCTGCTCTTTAAGACACTAGAGTCTAATAGATCTAGATTATTACCCAGCAAATATGACTTTTTAAAGCATGAAATGTAGACTGGAAAACACTTCTTCTGAGTTGTCAGGGCATATTTTATCAGTCAGGGTTTCTGCTGGAAACAGATGGCACACTTAAAATGGGTAATCTGAGAAGAGTTTAATAAAGGCACTATTTACAAGATGGGAAAACACAGGGGTAGTAGAATACCTCAGGAAATGGTCACAGCAGGTATCATCACCACTGAAAGGACCAAGGAAGAGAGCATTAGATAGAACTTGGACAGAAACATGGATTGTATGATAGAAATTGTGATTTTCAGTTGAGGTGGCATAGTGAGTGATTCCACAAGGAGAGTCAGAGGAATAAATATCCTGACCTTTCTCTATTACTGCCCCCTGTTATTCTGCTGATTATCCTTCCATTATCTGAACCTAACAAGAAACTAGAGGGTGAGGAAAACCATTGATGTAATTTACAAGGTTCAGTCTCCCAGGATACAAAAGAGGTAGAGAAGAAGGGAGAGTGATTCTGGGGAGGGATCTGGAGAAGGTAAATGGATGATATTCAGTGATATACTTATATATACTAGAGGCCCAGTGCACAAAAATCATGCACCTGGGGGGTCCCTCAGCCTGGCCTGCACCCTCTTACAGTCCGGGAGCCCTCGGGGCTGTCCAACTGATGGCTTAGGGGAGTGGGCCAAATCAGTCAGACATCCTTAGTGCTGCCGCAGAGGCAGAAGAGGCTCCCACCACCACCACTGTGCTTACCAGCCATGAGCCTGGCTTCTGGTTGAGTGGCGCTTTCCCTGTGGGAGCTCACTGACCACTAGGGAGCAGCTCCTGCATTGAGTGTCTGCCCCCTGGTGGTCAGTGCATGTCATAGCAACCAGTTCTGCTGTTCAGTTGATTTGCATATTAGCCTTTTATTATATAGGATATATGCATACTCACTAAAGGTACACACTCCCATTCCCCAGATACACATATCTATATAACCAAACTTTTATATCTGCATGTAGTATTTATACCCTCTCTTCTTTTTGCTGAACATGTCTAGATATTTTTATATTTGTAGAAGATTTATGAGATCTAAAACCATTTCTGTCTATAACACTCTATATTAGAGGCTGAATTAATTTTAGATGAGGATGAAATGACAATAAATGTGATCCCATGAATCATTTTTCTCTCTAAGTGGCATGTGGACTGAATTATTTACAGGTTGGGTGGTTATCACCGGACATTTCTAGACCACATCCCCATGAGAGTATGATACTATGGGAAGAAATTCAAAATTAGAATTAGGAGCTAATTATCCAACAAAGAATTTTGAACATGTACCAAATTCCTGAGCTTGCTTTGCCGAATCCACTAAATGGGGCACCAACACGAAATCACAGGACATGAAGAGAGAGAGAGAGAGAGAGAGAGAGAGAGAGAGAGAGATTATCTCTTCCATCTGCCAACATACTTCATGCATTGGTTCTGGCTGTGGCTGAGTCTCTCCATAACTACAGTTCTGCTGGATATCTCCTACACCATGGTTTCAGCTCTCACTGGTATCTGTAACACTACTATTTCTTCGTTTTTCCTTTTCAATCCTAGAGTTGTTAATGACTTTCAGCTGTAACTTATCTCAGGCTGCCTCAGCCTTCCTGGTTGTCTCCCTTAAACCTATTCATACACCTGTAAGTAGTTCTTTTTTATTTTTATTTTCTTTATTGATTAAGGTATTACATATGTGTCCTTGTCCCCCCCCTTTGTCCCCCCCTCCTGATCATGTCCTCACCCCTCTGGTGTCTGTGCCCATTATATGCATGCATGCAAGTCCTTTGGTTGATCTCTCCCCCTTACCCTCACCCTCCCCTACATTGTCTCCTCATTGAATCATCTGAGTAGAATTGTATAGCCTTGCCAGAACTCTGAGTGATATACTTCCCCATTAGAAATTGCTACAAAGTACAATGAAGTTGAAAAGTAGATAAAAGTGACTATATTCCTGATATAGGAATGGATATTGTGTCAGGAAATTAGGCTTCTTTTCTGTCCATAGTCCTGCGTTTTAGTACCAAGAAAAAGAGTTTTCCCTCCTCTGTAAAATGTATAAGAGTAACACAAACACAGCCGACTCTTTCTGGTTCCTGAGATATCAAGGATGCCATAAGCTATTCTTGCATACTCTTATAAGACCCAGAATGTGAACAATATGTTGCCAGTTATTTTTTGCCTATTATGTACTATTTAGTAACACTAATTATTTAGTAGCTAATAAAAAATAAAATATTTGTAGTACTTAGTTCCAAGTATACTGATATTTCATATAAGCCAAGGATAAAGCTACTCTTGGAGGGTGAGTAATTACTCTCAAAACCAAATTGATTCTCCTTGAGCAGGCGTCTTCAAACTACGGCCCGCGGGCCACATGCGGGTGTTTTTGCCGTTTTGTTTTTTTACTTCAAAAAAGATATGTGCAGTGTGCATAGGAATTTGTTCATAATTTTTTTAAACTATAGTCCAGCCCTCCAACGGTCTGAGGGACAGTGAACTGGCCCCCTGTTTAAAAAGTTTGAGGACCCCTATCCTTGAGCATTAAGCATAGCTACCATGCAGTCTTTCCCTTTGGTTAAACCTGTTTTTTAAACTTCATAGTTGTGATATGTACATTATACTTTCACTCTTCTTTATTGAATGAAGAAATGCTCTAAAACATGTTGGTGTATATGAGATTCCCAATGTTAGTAAATTAGGTTGGCCTCAATGAAATAGCTTCGCTGTTATAAGGTTGACATCAGTGCCAAACTAACCTGATTTGGGATCATTGTCTCTATCAAGACAGTGATATCAGTATCAACTTCTCATACTCTTGCCTAATTGGAAAAAAATAAATTAAGTCCCCAAATGGTAACTGTATAGCCAGTTAGTGGGTGAGCAAGGGCAATGACTCAGGCCTCTTAACTAATAGCTCAGAATCTGCTCCCATACCTAGAACCTGCCCAGAACCCAAACACTCATAATCCTAAAAAATCATTTCACACACTTTGCCTCCTCCCCCTGCCCAATCCCATCCCATTGCTTGGCTAATCTCCTTTAGAATGCTTCTTGAAATATGCAATCCACTTCCCTGTGAGGCTGTTATATTTTGGTTTGGCTTTCCCTTACATTGATTCAGATCTGTCTTCCTAAAGCTTTCACTCAGTTGCCCAAAATCTGTCCCTTGAGGTCATCTATATATATAAAAGCCTAAGCAACTGTTTGACCGTTCGACCATTTGACCAGTAGCTATGATGTGCACTGACTAACAGGGGGCAGACGCTCCGACTGGTAGGTTAGCTTGCTACTGGGGTCCAGCTGATTGGGAGTGGGCGAGAAGGGCCAGACATGCTCTGGAGCTCTCCTGCGGTCCCTCCCCAGCCCCGATTGTGTACCAGTGAGGTCCCTTGGCCTGGCCTTCACCCTCTCGCAATCCAGAACCCCTTGGGGGATGTCCTCAGGCCAGGCCGAGGGACCCCACCGGTGCACAAATCAATGCACCGGGCCTCTAGTAAAGAAGAATTCAAATCCAGCTTCCATGTGACACCTCTTTAGATATTGAAATTCAGTTATCAGATGTCTCCTTGCCCCATATACTTCTCCAGAGCTTAACAGCCAGATTCTTTGAAATGTTTCCCATGAGATATGGTTTTAAGTATCTTGACCTCCAGTTTGTCTCTAAACAAGAGCTCAAAGTGTGTCTCCAGGTGCTTATTTATTTTTATTAAATATATTGGGATGACATTGGTTAATAAAATTATATAGGTTTTAAGTGTGTAATTCTATAATACATCATCTGTATATTGCATAATTTCTAAAGTTTCCTGAACACAGTTCCACAAAGAATTAACAGGAAGAGCACAATTGATAAAGGGCAGCGTGGTATTCAGTTCAAATAAAACTGCTAATTTTTTTTGGCTGGTGGATGATTGTATTATTATACATATATAAAAATTACCTTTGGGGCCTTGCTTTCCTTAGAGTTTTACCTAATAGTTACTTTTAGTTTTTCCTGTTTTTGAACTTTAAATAAATGAAATCATACCGCATGATACTTTTTGTAACTTCCTTCATCCTGTGATTATTATGTTTTGGAGATTCATGCATGTTGTGATGTTGTAAAATCCATGTTGTAACTCTAGATGGTTCATTTTTACTATCTGTAGCATCCCATCATATACATAGTCCATAATTTATTTATCCATTTCAGTACTGAAGAACATTTGGGTTATTTAACTTTTTGATGATATGAGAGCACATTTGCTGCTATAAACTTGTATGTCTTCTGATGCACATGTGCAAGAGTTTATCTAGATTAGTCCATTCACCTATTTTTATAATTTTTAATTTAAAAATTTCAATCATACAGAAAAATTGAAAGAATACGTTAATTTCTATTCACAATGTTCTCCAGGTCCATTCATGCTGTCACAAAGGGTAAGATTTCCTTCTTTTGTTATGTTTGAGTAGTATTCCATTGTGTAAATGTACCACAGCTATTTTATCCACCCATTTACTGATGGGCACTTGGACTGCTTCCAAATATTGGCTATTGTAAATTGTGCTCTTATGAAAATAGGGGTGCATACATTCTTTTGAATTAGTGGAATTACTGGGTTATAAGGCAATTCCATTTTTAATATATTTTTTTACTTTTAATTACAGTTGAAATATATTATTATATTAGTTTTAGGTATATATCCCAGTGAATAGATATTACATAACATGTAATCATCCCAGTAAATCTAACATCCATCTGACACCAATCATAGTTATTAGAATATAGAATATTATTGACTATATTTCCTATGCTCTCCTTTACATCTCTGTGGCTATGCTGTAACAAAAATTTGTACTTTTTAAGCCCTTCACCATTTTTGCCTATCTCCCTAATCCCCATCCCATCTGGCAATCATCAAAATGTTCACTGTATCTGAGTCTGTTTCTGTTTGTTCATTTTGTTTTAGATTCAGCTGTTAATAGATTTGCATTTATTGTCATTATATTGTTCACATTTTTTATCTTCTTTTTCTTCTTAAAGAAGACCCTTTAGCATTTCATATAATACTGGTTTGTTGGTGATGAATTCCCTTAGCTTTTTATTATCTGTTTTTTTAAATATATATTTTATTGATATTTTACAGAGAGGAAGGGAGAGGGAGAAAGAGTTAGAAACATCAATGAGAGAGAAACATCAATCAGCTGCCTCCTGCACACCCCCTGCTGGGGATGTGCCCACAACCAAGGTACATGCCCTTGACTGGAATCGAACCTGGGACCTTTCAGTCCATAGGCCGATGCTCTATCCACTGAGCCAAACCGGTTAGGGCTTTCTTATCTGGTTTTTTTTTTTCTATCTCTCCTTCAATTCTAAAAGACTAGAGGCCCAGTGCGTGGATTCATGCACCAGTGGAGTCCCTCTGGGACAGGGATCAGGTCTGCAGGGATCAGGCTGAAACCAGCCTGGTACATGGATTCGTGCACTGGTGGGGTCCATTGGCCTGGCTTGTGCACTCTCACAACCCGGGACCCCTCAGGGGTGTCAGACTTCCAGTTTCGGCCCAATCCCCACAGGCCAGGCCAAGGGACCCCACTGGTGCATGAATCCGTGCACCAGGCCTCTAGTATGCATATAAGATCTTTGGTTAATCTCTTCCCACCCTCTCCCCTCCCCTCTTCCCACTGAGATTTATCAGTCTGTTCCATGTTTCCATGCCTGTGCATTGAGTGTCTGCCCGCTGGTTGTCAGTGCATGACATAGCTACCAGTTGAATGGTCAAACAGTCACTTAGGCTTTTATATATATAGATAGTCCTCTATATCATACTATACATGGTATAAGCACAGACTGAATTTTCTGAGACAGTTCTGGCTTTATATATTTTAGCTTGTTGATCCTCCATTAACCACCTAAATGTCCAACCTTTGCTGGGTATAGTAATCTTGGTTGTGGTCCTTGTTACTCATCACTTTGAATATTTATTGCTACTCCCTTCTGGCCTGCAAAGGTTCTGTTGAAAAATCAGCTGATAGTCATATGGCACACCCTTGTAGGTAACTAACTGCTTTTCTCTTGCTGCTTTTAAGATTCTCTCTTTGTATTTAACCTTTGCCATTTTAATTATGATGCATCTTATTGTGGGCCTCTTTGGGTTTATCTTGTTTGGGACTCTCTGTGCTTCTAGGGCCTATATGTCTATTTCCTTCACCAGGTTAGTGAACTTTTTGTCATTGTTTTTTCAAATAAGTTTTCAATTTCTTGCACTCTCTCATCTTTCCAAGCAACCCCATGATGTGAATGTTGGTGCACTTGTAGTTGTCCCAGAGTCTCCTTACATTATTCTCATTTATTTGGATTCTTTTTTCTTTTTTTTTACAAAATTTATCTTTATTGTTGAAAGTATTACAGATGCCACCCTTGTTTGTGTGTGTGTGTGTGTGTGTGTGTGTGTGTGTTTTCTTTTTGCTGTTCTGATTGAGTGTTTTTTCTTTCTTACGTTTCAAATCACTGATTTGATTTTCAGCTTCATCTACTCTACTATTGATTCCCTGTAAATTATTCTTTATTTAAGTTAGGTAATCCTTTATTTATGACTGGTTCTTTTTTGACTGTTGAGGTTATTAAGTTCCTTGAGCATCCTTATAACCAGTGTTTTGAACTCTGCATCTAGTAGATTGCTTGTCTCCATTTTGTTTAGTTATTTTTCTGGAGTTTTGTTCTGTTCTTTAATTTGGGTCATGTTTCTTTGACTCCTCATTTTGGTATCACCTCTATGTTTGTTTCTATGTGTTAGGTAGAGCTGCTATGTCTCCCAGGCTTCATAGCATGGCCTAATGTATTAAGTGTTCTGTGGGGTCCAGTGGCATAGCCTGCCCAATCACCCAAGATGGTTACTCAAGGTGAGCTCCCTGTGTGAGCTGTACACTCTCTTCTTATAGTTGAGCCTTGATTTTTATTGGCACATCAATGGGAGGAATTTCCTCAGGATGATTAGCTGTAAGGAGTAGTATGACCACTGACCACCTTGGATGATCAATTGTGCAAGGGCCCACCCCATAGAGCAGGACTTATTTAAGTGGGACTCTGGTGCCCCTTGAGTACACCCCTTGAGTGTGTAACTTGTAGAGGTGGTTGGGTGTTGGTGCTTTGACTTGCTTTGAAGCTGTCCACTAGGTCTACTGGCTCTAGAGTCTCCCAGAGATACCAATTGGCATTCCCATCAGCAGTGCATGAGAGTTCTCTTTTCACTGCCTATGTCCTGCCTGGGACATCCTAGAATAAGCTACAAAGCAATCTTCAGAGGGCTGCTTCTTGTGCTGGGAATGGAGTTGTCCAGGCAAGGCCAAGCTATGAACCAAGGCTGGCCGCTATTGGTGCTCAGCCTGGGGCCCCTTAGTGATAGATATGGGGCTCACTGAGGCCAGATGCTGCTTGTTTGAGAGATTTTAGGAAAATCTGAATCATGTGCCAAGACAGGCCACTCATATGGAAAAGCCACTGGAAACAGCTTGGGTGGGCCTGAAAATTGGGTGGGGAAGGGCTTCAGGGAATTACTAGGGTAAGGAAAACAGTGTGGGCCAGGTTGATGGAGTCTCAGGTATGGATGCTGCTTGCTGAGTCTTTGTGGGCAGGGCTCAGCAAAGGAGCAATGGCATCTACCAGGACTTCTGTCTGTGAGAAAGCTGCCCTTCAAGCTCTTATCCTGATGCCAAACAATTCAGTTCCTCGCTATATGTCCCTGATGCCTTTTGAGCTGTTGTCCCAACACTGGCGCTCAGAAGGAGTGAGTCCAAGTAAATCCATGTGCAGACCCTTTAAGAGGATCTGCCTGGGACTCCAGCAGCTTCGCGCCCCGCCCCCCCCCCCCCCCCCCAGCCACAATCCTCATTGATTTTTCCAGCCAGAATTTATGGAGACTTCTCTTTGTGGCACTTGAACCTTGGGCTGGGCGGGGGCTGGTTTGGGGATGGGATCCCTCACTTCTCAGGGGATACCTCCGTAGCCAAGATATCCCGCCCAGTATTTATCTGCCATACATGCGTGTGGGACCAGCCCATTCCTCATCTCTGTCACTTCAGCCTATCTTTATGTGGCTTCTTTTTTAATTCTGTAGTTTCAGGACTTCCGTTCAGGTAGATTTCAGATGATTTTGAATGATGATTCTGTAGTTTAGTTGAAATTTTGATGTGGTTGTGGGAACACATGAGTGCTATGTTTATCTTGGCCAGAAGTCCCTATTTTTAATTACTTGAGGAAACTCAATACTTTATCCACATTGGCTGCACCAATCTGCATTCCCATCAACAGTGCATGAGGGTTCCCTTTTCTCCACACCCTCACCAACACTTGTCATTTGCAGATTTATTGATGATAGCCATTCTGACATGTGGGGGTGATATCTCACTGTGGTTTTAATATGCATTTCTCTGATGATTAGTGATGTTGAGCATCTTTTCACATGTCTATTGGCCATCTGTATGTCCTCTTTGGAAAAGTGTATATTCAGGACCTTTGCACATTTGCAAATTAGTATTTTAAATGCCAATACAAATTTGTTACTTAATTGTTCTAGTTGGCATTACAAAATGATAGCACTTTGGAGGATCAAATGGAGATAATACATGTGGAACACTTTGAAAAGGCATAAAAGCAACTCTGAAAATATTCTTATAAGTGAATCAGGATCCTACTGCATGCATGCAGCCAATAAGAAACTCTGAGCAAGAAGTGTCTATCTAAGCCCAATCAACCCCAGAAATGTGAGCGATAATAATAAAGAAGTATTTTTGCTGGTTTAAACCACGAAGTGTGGGATGCTTTGTTATGCAGTAATAGACAACCAGAACTTAAAGAAACAAATTTAAACAAGTGTCATAAAACATAATCAATCTGCCTTCATTGAAGAAATGCTTATGCTAACCCAGTGCAACTATATAATGGTAGGCAACAGACACTCAAACCCTTAATGAATTGAAAACTGCAGTAACTACAAACTGAGAAGAAAAGGGAGCTTTTAAAAACTCTCTGAATCACAGCTGCAAGAAAGGACTACATTGCTGGGCATATCTGAAAAAACCTAGCAGCTATTGGATAGGGCTGACAAAAAGCTTAAGGGTACAACAGAGCCTAGTTTGAACAGTAGCTTGAGGACAGCAATGTCTCGGAGAAGCAGGTAGAGAACCAAGTGACTCTGCAAACAGTGGCCATAGCTGCAAATCAAAGTGCCATTTTCACATTTGAATCTTGGCCATTTAATGGTCATTTTTTTCAACACCTGTGCAAATGAGCATTAGGAGATATTTATCACTGCTTGAACCAGTACTTTGAATATGAACATCATGCATTTTTCTTTGGTAGAGTGGTGCTCTGCATAACCTTATCCACACTTTTTAAAAATTGATTAAACAAAAAGCACAGCCCAAAATGAGTCAAAACTGTTTTTGAGGGATCAGATAAGTATGAGGGAGATTCTTGGAACTGGGTCAAAAAGCATCTATCACAGGAATACCAGCATTCAGTAATATTAGGTTATAAGGGGCAACTTAAAAGACATTAGGGAACCTTCAGTGACATTAGACTATAAGGGGAGATCTCAGTGACATTAGGTGACCTTTAGTGACATTAGGCTATTTGTCCATCTCTTCTTCCCTCTTAAATTTGTTACTAAATCTTTTGTAAGGTTAGTGATTAATTTTTAAAGGACAATTCTTGGTCCCATTCCTGTCAGGGTCAGGCTAGGCTTTCTTTGAGTTCATCTAATGGTAGATTTCACACACTGAAAAGTCTGTTTGAGGTAGAATGAAGAATCAGGTTGATTCTTCTGTCCACACCTTTCCATTTCATGCTTTGTCAATATGGGGAACTGTCTTGGAAAATTCACCATTTAATTATTCTACTTATAGGACATTGTAGAGAACTATTCCTTTCTAAAAATTTACCTAATTTAGAGCTTTTGCCACTTTGCCTTTTTAATTTTGGATATGTTTACTTTCCTGATTCACTTGAACATTTTCAAATTTCTTTTATGCCTTTTCAAAGTGTTCCACATGCATTACACCAGGCACTTAATATTGTTAGCCATTTTTTTAATTGCTGGTGCCAAATGAGAGAGAGGCTTCTACGAGGTCTGGCAATGTAGCAGATGTTGAAATACAAAGTATGCACGTACATGTTGGTGATAAGATGGACATAGTGATCAATCAGTTTGATTGCCTAGGTGACTCATAGTTGCAGGCTTGGGCTCCCTGGGAAGCAGACTCTCAGAGAGAGATTAGCACGCCAGAGGATTGCTGGGAGTGCTCTACAGATCAACACCTGGAGGGTAAGGGGAGGAAGCATACTGGGCAAAGAAAGAAGTTGGGTGTTAATATTGGCCCCAAAGAGACTTCTACCAACTCCACAGGGAACTGAAACTGGGACAATCCTTCAGGGTCACCCTGAATTACAACAAAGAGCTATGTCTTTATACTCCTTTATGCTCATTTGATGCAGGTTGACCCTGGGAAAGGCTCATGACTTTAAGTGAAGCAGCTCTTTCCAACCAAAGGCAATTTCTGGACAGGGCTGATAGCTGAGGACTGTCTCATGGCTACATTACCAGAAGCTGAGGGATCTAGATGGCACAGAACAGTATCTGATTTACTTAAAATGGATCCAAGGACCCATCTTCAAGTTTGTGCCAGATCTGGTTGACGCATTTGACATGAAAACAAGTTCTTGGGAGGAAAGGGGAAGCACAGAAAGAAGTTGCTGCCTCTGACAACATTCTTTAAATAATTATCAAGATATTGATATCACTCAGTTGTTGATTGTCGACCTATGAACCAGGAGGTCACTGTTAGATTCCAGGTCAAGGCACTTACCTGGATTGCAGTCTCCATCCAAAGTAGGGGGCATGCAGGAGGCAGCCAATCAATGATTCTCTCTCAGCATTGATGTTTGTATCTCTTTCTTCCTCTCCCTTCCTCTCTGAAATCAGCAAAAATATATATTAAATGGATATAGATCTAAGTTGAAAAAAATAGAGGAAAGAGTTTGAATTTTCTGATTAAAATACCAGTGTTCAGGTCATGAAATGTGTGGAGATGGTAGTGCAAGGGTGGTGCGTTACATCTGAATGATCTGTAAAGGTGATCCATTAGAAAAGGAGAGGTGAGAGGACAGGCACAAAAGAATGATGTCATGTAAACCAAGGTAAGATATAGTTTTAAGAATGAAAGTGATCAGCAGTGTCAAATTTCAATACGAAAAATACAAAAAAGTCAAAGGGCTTAGAAGTAGGCAGACAGTGGTCACTTTGGACAAAATAATTTCAGATGAATGGTTGGGGCAGAAGTCAGATTGTGGGGGATTTAAGAGTGGGGGCTTTGTGATCAATTGAAAAGGACTATCATGAGAGCTAACCACAAGGAAAGAAAAGGTGGTCTCATCACTGTATTGAAATATTGGTCTGATGAAAGCTTTCTTTTGAAAATGGGAATGAATTGAGCATGTGTGTAAACTGAGAGGACGGATCTAGGGGAAAAGAAAAGTTAAAGATGACTATAATTAATGATAACTGATGAGTTTAGTATTGAAGTTAATGGGAGGCAATGGAATCCATTGGTTTGGATGGTGAAGAAATACCCTACTTCAGAGGCAAAGGGAAAAGAGGTAAATGTAATTGTTTTTAAATATTCATGAGGTTACTTCAATAACCTCTTATTTATTAAGGAATAAATAAAAAAGACTGCAACACAGGCAGGATGGCATTTGGCTGTCTCATGGTTTCTTAAGCTCATTTAATAAGTAGATTAGTTATTTAGGATAATTGAGATGTGTACACTTGTCATCATCCATGTGCTTGGTGGAATATTATCCTATATAATAAAAGCCTAATATGCAAATTGTCCCCTCGGCTGGTCGTTCGACCGAGAGTTCGGCTGGGAGACCAGGAGTTTGACCGCTCAGTATGACATGCGCTGACCACTAGGGGGCAGCGCAGAACATGACGGGTGTCAGCGATGTGGTACTGGCAGCCGGCGGCAGTGGAGGTGCTGCCAGCCCCAATAGTCCTTCATGAGAGCTGGACCACAGCAGGATGGTGGAGCAGGTGACCATGCGGCACCAGGCCAAGGCAGGTGTGAGTGGGGGCCTGATCACCCTGCAGATGGCATCCAGTGGTGGCAACAGGGGTTGGGGCTGCTACCTGGCTCCCAGGCACTGAGAGAGCAAGGCGGGGAGCTGCTACCTGGCTCCCAGGCACTGAGAGAGCCAGGGATCGCCCCACAGGGGAGATGGTGGAACAGGTGAGGGGACGGCGCCAGGCCAAGGTGGGGTGCCAGGTGGGACTGTGGGGCTGCAAGGCTGGGGGCATGAGCTGGGGCTATGAGGTTTGGGGTGCGAGCTGGGACCTGATCTCCACAGGCCATCCCAAGGGATTCCACCCACGCATGAATTTGTGCACCAAGCCTCTAATCTCTATAATAAAGAGCCAGGGTGTAACGACCGTTACCACTGAAGCTCGATCAGACTGGAAGTCAGTGCTGGGTGGCTGTGGCAACCCAGTGCTAAATGCTTTGGCTGCAGGCATGGGGCCCCAGCACTGACTGCTGAGGGGGCTGCGAATCAGGGCCAGAGAGAGGCCTGAAGAGAGAAGCAGGGACTGATCCATTGCCTCTGTGGTAGCTTTTGACCAGCACTTGCCTCTTTCTTTGTCTCCCAGTCTGGCCAGCAGCCGCACCTCCATTTCTCTCCAGGACTCTACTGGGGCTGCTGATCAGCCCCATCTTTCTGATCAGGCCCCGTTGATAGGCCCAGAGATGCTGACTGGCATAGAAACTGACCAATCAGAACCAAATCTGGGTGAAGTGTGAGTAACCAATGGCTGCCTAGGAGGCAGAGCTTTTGATGCTGACTGGCATAGAAACTGACCAATCAGAACCAAATCTAGGGACTTAGAGGTGTTTCTGTCCAGTGAGAGCGTCAATCCCAGGCTGGCTCCAGCAATGGCCTTCACAAATCTACAGAAAGTGCTCATCAGTGACAGCCTGGACCCTTGCTGCCAGAAGATCCTGTAAGATGTGGGGCTGCAGGTGGTGGAGAAGCAGAACCTGAGCAAAGAGGAGCTGATAGCTGAGCTGCAGGACTGCGAAGGCCTTATCATCTGCTCAGCCACCAAGGTGACTGCGGATGTCATCAACGCAGCAGAGAAGCTCCAGGTGGGGGCAGGGCCAGCACCGGCATGGACAGCATGGATCTGGAGGCAGCCATAAGGAAGGGCATCCTGGTCATGAACACTCCCTGGTCATGGGAACAATCTTAGTGTGTGGAGCTCACCTGTGGAATGATCATGTATCTGGCCAGGCAGATTCCCCAGGCAACGGCTTCGATGAAGGATGGCAAATGGGACCGAAAGAAGTTCATGGGAACCGAGTTGAATGGAAAGACCCTGGGAATTTTTGGCCTGGGGAGGATCGGGAGAGAGGTGGCCATCTGGATGCAGTCCTTCGGGATGAAGACTGTAGGGTATGATCCCATCATCTCACCAGAGGTCTCAGCCTCTTTTGGCATTCAGCAGCTGCCCCTAGAGGAGATCTGGCCCCTCTGTGACTGAACACCCCTCTCCTGCCCTCCACAACAGGCCTGCTGAACGACAGCACCTTTGCCGTGTGCAAGAAGGGCATGCGCGTGGTGAACTGTGCCCATGAAGGGATCGTGGATGAGGGCGCCCTACTCTGGGCCCTGCAGTCGGGGCAGTGAGCAGGCGCAGCACTGGACGTGTTCACAGAGGAGCCGTCTCAGACCGTGCCTTGGTGGACCACGAGAATGTCATCAGCTGTCCCCACCTGGGCACCAGCACCAAGGAGGCCCAGAGCCACTGTGGGGAGGAGATCACTGTCCAGTTCGTGGACATGGTGAAGGGGAGAGCCCTCGTGGGGGTCATGAATGCCCAGGCCCTTACAAGTGCCTTCTCTCCGCACACCAAACCTTGGATCGGTCTGGCAGAAGCTCTGGGGACTCTGATGTGAGCCTGGGTGGGTCCCCCAAAGAGACCATCCAGGTGGTAATGCGGGGCTTATCCCTGAAGAATGCCAGGAACTGCCTGAGCCCCACAGTCATTGTTGGCCTCCTCAAAGACGCTTATAATCATGTGGATGTGAACTTGGTGAATGCCAAGCTGCTGGTGAAGGAGGCTGGCCTCAATGTAATCACCTCCGATAACCCCACTGTGCCAGGAGAGCAAGGATGCAGGGAAGGCCTCCTGAGCATGGCCCTGGCAGGTGCCCCCTACCAGGCTGTGGGCTTTGTCCAGGGCACCACACCTGTGCTGCAGGCACTCAACAGAGCTGCCTTCAGACCAGAAGTGCCTCTCCGCAGGGGTCTGCCCCTGCTCTTGTTCCAGGCTCAGCCCTCCAACCCTGCCATGCTGCCTACCATGATTGGGCTCCTGGCAGAGGCAGGCGTGCAGCTGCTGTCCTACCAGATCTCGGTGGTGTCCGATGGGGAGACCTGGCACGTCATGGGCATCTCCTTCCTGCTGTCCAGCCTGGACGCCTGGAAGCAGCATGTGACTGAGGCCTTTCAGTTTCATTTCTGACCTTGGGGCTCACCAGGACCAGCCTTGGGGGCTTTGTGATCAACATTGAGAAGTCAAATTCCCGGGGCTGACACCACTTATGTGGTCTGACCCCTGTAATAACCACTTAATAAACAGTCTCCCCCCCAAAAAAAAAAAAAAAAAAAAAAAAAAAAAAAACAAATCTGGGTCAACTGTGAGGAGCCAATGGCTGCCTAGGAGGAGGAGCTTTTGATGCTGACTGGCATAGAAACCGACCAATCAGAACCAAATTGGCTGACAGAGGAGGGCAGTTGGGGGCAAGATAAGGCTGGCAGGGGAGGGCCGTTGGGGGTGAGATCAGGCCGGCAGGGGAGGACAGTTGGGGGCGATCAGGCAGGCAGAGGTAGTTAGGGGCAATCAGGCAGGCAGGTGGAGGCAGTTAGGGGTGATCAGGCAGGCTGGCAGGTGAGCAGTTAGGAGCCAGCGGTCCCAGATTGTGAGAGGGATGTCCGACTGCCGGTTGAGGCCCAATCCCACAGGGCCTAAACCGGCAGTCGGACATCCCCCAAGGGGTCCCCGATTGGAGAGGGTGCAGGCTGGGCTGAAGGACCCCCCCCCCCCGTGCACGAATTTCGTGCAAAAGGCCACTAGTTTAATAAAATTACAGAATTTAAAGAAGGGACCATTTTAGGCAATGCTTCAGATTGACAACTATAATCATAAACATAAGGTTTATTGAAGAAAGTGTCCATAGGTGGTTCTAGATACTGGGATGACCTTGTTCTATACCATGTGATTCCATACTTCTGGTCTCAGCTGACTGGCCTGGGGAGAGCATCCAACTCTAAAGCAGCCAAACTACAGGTTCTCTAGTGGTCTAGTGGCTTTGAGGTCCTAGTTGTCTAACTAGCCTGCATAAACATGGTCTATCAGGGATGACAGCAATGGGTTGAACCAATTTAATCTTCTTCAGGTGCTTGGAGTAAGAAACAAAAGGAAAGAGCAAGGACATTGTTAGTGGCAGCACTAGCTGAAAGGTAAACTAAGGCTGGTAGGTAGGAGGGGCCCTGGGGCATGTTAGACTGTGAGAGACTCATGGATGAGAGGAAGCTAGGAATAAAGAGGCGCTGGAAAACATACATAAAAGGGGTGAAGTCAATGAAATAACTTTTTGGCCCAAGGTCAGAAACTCAGTGACTAGCAAAATCTGAATCAGAGCACTACTTTGCATTTTTTGTTTGTTTGTTTCTCTAACCAAAGAATACCTTTGACTATCCCCACAGTGCTTTCCAAATCTGGGTATGAATCAGAATAAACTGAAAAGCTTCCGAAAAATACATAGCTGATCTCTGGGCCTCACTTTGGGAAATTCTCCTCCACTAATTCTGGCTGCAGCACTTTGCATCTGTACTTTTGATAAGCTCCGCAGGTGATTCTAATGTGGGAGGACAACTGACCTATGTCTGGGAATCACTTTCCCAGAACATAGCCCTGTGCCCAAATGCTGTTAGTTACTCATGTTAAATTCAGGACCTGGAAGACTTCATTGTTACTATGGTGACAGAGCAGGAATTAATAGGAATATTTATATTACTGAGATTGGAAATGAAAGGAATTGCATTACCGGTGTAGCAATTACTCTTTCCTGGATTGACACCAAACCTAGAAGCTCCTGTTTAGAAAGCAGATCATGCATTCCTTCCCCTGAATTTTTAGCAAAATGACTAAGCTTGAGCTTCCATTGCATTTTTGTGATTTTTTTTTACATCTTTGTAAGCATACCTGTACATAGAAAACTGTTTTCCAGAGACTGAAGTCTTAATGTAATTATGTTTGAAATTCAGGGCAAATATATGGGACACTTCAGAAGATGGCCTGTGCATATGGAATGGATATTTAAAGAATGGAAATTTTTTAATTTTAAACACTGTACCCTGTGTTTTTATATCTGCATACCTACATAGCACAGTTAGAATTCAGTAAATCTATTGTTGGTTGATTGATTAGGACCTCAGGGCAAAGTCGTGGTACTCTTTATTTTCATCTCCTTTCTACCAATATCACTTCACTCTTCTTCCTTCACTTCCAGATAAAGTAGAAATTTAGTAAACTAGTATATATAATTTGGAGTCCTTCAAGTCCTCCAAGTAATATATGTCTTTTCAGTGGAGGTGATATTACCTCCAAGGGGACAGAAAACGGTGGTGGGGGAAAAAACAAGCCCCTTAGATATTATAATGATTTGTGCCCCTTCCAAAGGACCACACAGTATATAAACAGATATAAAGCTAATTTTTAGTATTAAAATTTCATGCTGTGGGGAGATTATTTGGAAAAATGCATGTAAAAAGCATCTTTAGGTGGGGAGTGATAATAAAACAAAAAAGGTTGATAAACACTGTTTCAAAGATTCTACAAAATCCTGGCCACCAAGCATCTGGACTTTGTCTTAGTGAAGATTGCTATGAGGAGTTTCAGCAGTGGATTGGCAGAGTCAGTCAGTCAGGAGGACTTATTTGGAAAGCACTGTGGGGATAGTCGAAGGCATTCATTGGTTATAGCCTCCCTGGGTAGTAGCACATTAGCAGCCAAGTGTTCTGTTTGAAGAGTACTTGAAGAGTTAGCACTCTTTTGGAGGAGCCTGAAGGATTTAATATAATGAACAGATTTCAAGGGATGGCTGGGCTTTTATAGATGGGGGCCCCTCATTCATCCTTATGAGAGAAAATGGGAATTAACTGATACTAATGGAGTCATTACAGCAGTGGAAGAGTCAACTTGTGAATGAGTTATTAAAAATGTTGTTTTACCCAGAGTTGCCTCAAGAAATGGAAGAGAGGGACAAAGCCAAGAGGTGAATTAACCCAAACATCATGACTTATCTGAATATGTTGAGTCCAAAAGTCATTAATGCTGTATATATAATGTATCTAGATAGTGTTTGGCATCATTTCCATCCAAACTAAGGTTCCAATGAAATATTTATTATTAGATAATTATACGATCTAGAGTTAAGTAAAATTTTTGTCAAATTATTGACTTTTTGTATTCAGAACTAATCCACGTGTGTTGATATGAACAATACATCGAATTAAAGTTATAATTATTATATTAACTGCAAAATTTTAGGGAAAATAAAAATAAAGATTAAGCTATAAATATATTTACATTAAAAATTTGTTAATGTAGTTTCAGAATTGCACATTAATTTCCTACAACAGATTATTTTGCTGCATGTACTTCCTATATGTTATTGGTAAACACCTGTGACCTATTGAACTTATATGTTCTCTGGTATGCATCGTAACTATAGACTACTGCATTTACAATACAGTATACTACTTAGTACATACAGATAGACCTCACAGATATTGTAGGTTCGGTTCCAGACCATCACAATAAAGTGAGTTGTAATATTTTTGCTGGTGGAGGGTCTGGCCTTCAACTTGTAAAATAAATGCAATACCTGTGAAGTGCAATAAAGAAAAATGCAATAAAATGAGGTATGCCTGAATATTACTTAAATTATATTCCTAGTACAGTACTTACTGTATTAGTCTTGCCTTTCATATTGTGACATAACAAGATTTTGTCATTATCATTAGAGCAATGCCCCAAAATATCCAATGATGAAGCAGAGCTTCTAGGCTGGCTGAATGACTTACACATGTCTCCTTTATATCCCATATCCTCGTATCATTCTTCCTGCTACTCTGTAGAGGATCCTGATTTCTGTAGACTCTCTCAGCAGGCCTCCCTTTCCCTTTGGCTTCCAGTCTGACCAGTGTGAGGAACCTATAAGAAATAGAAAAGTGGGGGGAATAAGAAGAGGGTGTTTTTCCTCTGGCTCCCTTTGTACCTCAGCACCAGGAGTTCATTGCTTCCCTCTAACTCAAGAGTGGGGAAAGTCTGGCCTGTGGGCCATATAAGGCCCGGGAAATCATTTGGTCTGGCCCTGCCAAGGCAACCACAGGCAGGACTTGAAATTCAATGAATTTAGGAGCTTTTTGCATAGCAACATAAATTTATATTAAGTGAATTATACTAAGCGAATGATGCTATAAATATCCAAATGGTCCAGCAGAAAAAAGGTTCCCCACCCCTGCTGTAACTGAAGGCCACAGCTGTCTCTATATGGATACTCTCCCAGGTTCTAGTAATGGTTCTCTCCCTTACTTCTGCAGGCCTCAGCCTCCCTGATGTTGTTAGCCCTAAGACACTGTAACAGCCCATGCTACTTTTTCTAAATTTTGCTCACACTTTTATAAATGGTCCAAACCTTAAATTCTCCTTTAATACCTTGTTTGAGTGTGCCATTTCTTTCTCTAGGAACCTGTACTGACACCACACCATAGTGGACTATAAGGTTATGTTAGATTGTTGACCTTTTATTGTATTACTAGAGGCCCAATGCACGAAATTCGTACAAGAATAGGCCTTCTCAGCCCCGGCTGCCTCGGCCCTCGCAGCCCCAGCTGCCTCAGCTGCCTTGCAGCCTTATGGCCCTTCAGCCGTCCGGTCTAATTAGTATATTAGCTCTTTATTATATAGGATGCTGTCTACAAGCTAATTTCCCAGAAAAGGATGTTTGACTTTCTAACCACCAGATATCAGTAAATTACTTATAACCCATCTAAGCAGGCTGGAAGATTATGCAAAGGTGGGCACTGCCCTAATTTGGAATACTATAGTATGTCATTTAAGACAAATTGAGGCACCCATTAACTGTGAAGAAGGGCTGTTGGTAATGCAAACTTTTACCTTCAATTTGAGACAAGCAAATAAAAAATGGACATTTGGAAAGTACTATCAAAACACTGGATCATAAAGAGTTTTGAATCTATTACCGAGAAAGGTAACAAAATTAGTTTCCTGTGGATATTGAATCATTTTGATTACTTCTCTTAAGCCAGAATTAATAATTTAGAATGGTTCAGAATAGCCTTTAAAATGCCTTAAACTTGGTGTGGACTTATATAAAAATATTCATGTCTACTATCAATATGCAAATTTTCAAATATAGAAAATACAGTGAAAGTTTGTTTATTTGCATAGGTAGATAGTTCTGAAGCTAACAGATTAGTGCTAATTCAGGTTTGCTCTTATATCCTGAAAAGCATACATGGGACTACCATTTACTGTCTGCCACTGATAAATATTATGTAATAAATTTCAGAGCAAAGGAAACTTAGAAAAATTTCATCAGTTTACATTTGGAAATCCTTTAACTCAGCTTTGTTCCACATAAAACTGAGAGGACATTGGGGTTATCATCTGAAACTAGCCACCAAATACATTCTATCCACAGTATTTCTCTCTCTCTCTCTCTCTCTCTCTCTGCAAAGGAAAATGAAATATGCATATTTTTCCTGTGATTAGGATTGTGTTTTGTTGACATCCTCTAAATGTCTTATTACAGAGAGCTCTATAAAATTAGGTCCTTGGCACAGGCAAAAACAGATCTTATCAGACAGCTGTACCTCTTACACTAGAATTCCTCTAGGGTCATATATGCCTACATAAGGCAGATGGCTTAATAATTACTTCTGAAGAGTTCATAAAGACCAGTCAGGTCAGTGGGGTGCTGGATATCTCCATATTGATGAATACATTCCACACTATAAATATGGGCAGAGGGAGTGATTGTCCTTATTTGCTCCCCCACCCCCAGCTGGGCCTAGCTCACTCTGGACACTTGATGAATATTAATTGAGGTGGAAATTAATTGAAACAATGAACTCCCAATGAGGGAGAATGTCAAGGACTGAGGGCATGTTATCTATTGACATGTAATGGGTTATCCTTTTTCCCAGGGACCCTAGAAGCAATATAGATTCAAGACCTAGTCATTTCCTCCTACTGGCAGCTCCATCTGGCACCCACGTAAAGAGGTATGTAATGCAACCTTGTGTTTTGTAGTGATACAGAATCTGGCACTGGGGTTCCATGGGGGTTAGTCAGTGGAGAAGCCCTCCAAGTGGACTCCCACAGAGAGAGTGGCAAAGAGCCTTTGCTAATCTTTTCTTGTCTCTGTGGGTTTAGCCCTTAGAATTATGGGACCAAGCCACAACTCAGCATGCAAAAGCCATAATAATGATGATTTCATCTTAGGCTGTTTGTAGAACTCTGCCTCCCCTGTGGAGTAGGAGAGTAAGGGGAAAGACAGGTTACATAACAGGGAAAGTAAACACAGATTGGCTGGCTGTGTAGTATCTGGGGTTTCCATTGGTATGAGTAGAGAAATATTTGTTTTGTGAAGAAAAGCAAGAGAGCCTTTTTTATTTATATCATTTTGGCAGTTTGTACTGAAGTCTTTTTTAACACTCAAACTATGATAGTGTCAGATATTTTTTTTATTTCCAAGGGCAAAAAGCCCCGTTTCCTCCCTCCCTCCCTCCTCCCTTCCCTCCCTTCTCCCTCTCTTGAACTGCTTCTTGGGTATGTTTGTGATTTATAGATTTCCATAGTGTTTTATTTTATAGTCACTTTTCATTGTCCTATTGTTCACATGATAACATTTTTGACAATTCTTAAGCATGTTTGATAGCTATTCATTAATAAACTAGAGGCCCGGTGCATAAAATCTGTGCACGGGTAGGGTCCCTAGGCCTGGCCAGTGATCAGAGCATATTAGGGTCTTCCAGCTGCCAGCTGGGGCCTTCCTTCGCTCCACGCCACCCCCTGGTGGTCAGCGCACGTCATAGCGAGTGATTGAACTCCCGGTTTCTGGGTTAAACTCCCAAGGGGACACTTTGTATATTAGCCTTTTATATATATAGATTGTATTATCCCTGCTGACCCTGAGTGAATGTGTTGAAACATGTGGACTCACCTAACTACCCATTTTGTGATGATTCCAGTGAGGTATTTAATGCTCCTACCCCACCCAAGTCCTGTGATATTATCACACAATTAATTATAAAACAAAGTTTGATACATAAAAGGTACAGGAAATATTAATTTAAATATAATTATCCAGGTTTATGAACAATAAATATATATACACGTTATTTTTAAAGTAAAAAAAAAAGAAATATTTTAATTCACCCAGTCACCTGGTTAATTCAAATAAAAAACATCTGTCTTGTAGGTGATAAGGCATTTTCTAACCACAAGATAATCATCAAGGACAATGAAATCTTAATGATTTATCAAGTTGTATTAAGAATACTCAAATTTGTCTTAATGATTGGTTTTACAGACAAGGTAGAATATGGCAACTTAAGAACCTGAGAGTTAATTTCACATTGAGGCAATTTACTCTGAGGGACCAGAACTGAACCAAGTCTGCTCTGAGGCATCAGTTACTTTAATTGTTCCTTTTCACCTCCCTCGTGTACATGAGGCATATTTTTCCATAGGAAATCTCTTAAAAATAAACAAATAAATTAGCAAAGAATTCCACCTCTGCCAGTTCCCCATGATTTGAAATCAAGCACAGCCATACCAGGACAATGCTCCCAATCTCTTGTCTTTACATTGTGAATGGCTGTGCACTGTGTAAAAATTCAGTTCTGAATAGAACATATCATTTAGCTTTCATGGGAGATGAACTTGCTCTCTGCTTTGAAATAATATTGTTGTGTTTTTTCCCATCTGAGCCTTTGAGTAGTAAAGGATTCAATGGAAACATTTTCAGAGATTTGATTGAAATAAATCTTCTATATGTTGGGTATACATTTAAAACTCATATAAGACAGTAAATTAATATAGTGACCAATGTCATTTGTCTGTAATCCTTAAGGATAAGCATAGGCAGATACAGTGGATATCTCCACACATGTATTTTATAGACATGTTCCAAACCTAACTCATTACTCCACATCCCTCCAAGAAAACCTAAATTCCCTATTGCTACCACCATTTGCCCAGTTGGCTAATCTGAATATTAGAATTATTCCAAGATTCTCTCTTTTCCTCACTGATTGTGCTGGGACTTTTAGATGTTTTTCAAAATCCATTTCTTTTCCTTCCTGGGCGTGGAACTAGACTGTATTTCTCAGCCTCCACTGCAGTAACTTGTGGCCATGATACTAAGTATTAGTGAATGGAATATGTATACAAGAATTATACATCATTTCCTGGCAAAAGCTTTTAAAATGAGGGTGTGCCCCCTTCACAATCTCTCTCCCCTTCTGCTTACTATCATAAAGTCTGAAGGTAGTGGGTCCATAGTAGAAGGAGCCCAAATTCCAAAATCACCAAATGAAGGAGAGCCTCCAGCTGACAAGGAGCATCTTCCTTGGACAGTGATGTGAGCAAGAAATAAACTTTTATATTGTTTGAATCAGTATGTATATTTGGGTCTATATTTTACTGTAGCTTAGCCTACGTAACTATAATACACTGCTATTCCAAAGTTAGTCACTTCTGTCTTCTAGATAGTTATTGAATTCTTTGCATCACCTCCAGCCCAGCTGCTCTTTCTTTTATCGAGGTTCTCATTCTGGTCATTAAGAAAAAAAGAAACTCTCCACAAAATAACATGTATAAGAAAATCATAACACAAATATGAAGCAAAAAAAAATACATGATTTGATTTAGAAGAATTGATACAGGGTAAGAAAAGAGAAGCAAGTCAAACTAGGCAAGGGGAGTAGTGGCACAGGTTGTAAGTGTCAGTGTTTTTGTGATATAGTCAATGTCATTGTTGTACAGGCAAGCACCTTGATTCCCAAGGAAAGAAGATTTACATTAATGATAAAAAGTAATAGTATTTTCATTGGCTCTTGGTTTCCAGAATCATGTCATAGTGAACTTGATTATAGTAATGGTAGAGCTGACAGAGGGTTGGGAGGTGGAGAAGGGTTAAAGGTGGGGACAAGTGTGATAGAGGCTATATCGTGAAACTCAATATATACCATGTAAAGGACCTGGATCAATAACTAGAGGTTTAGCTGCATTATAAATCACAGTGGCAATCAATAGGGAAAGTAAAACTAATAATGTAATTATTAAAAGCTAGAAAGGAAGAGAGGATTGAGTGCTAAAATTTCCCATCTTTAATATTGAAATGTTAATAAGTTGATGGGTTAAAATGTACAGATTTAAGGTATAATTTATAAAACAGCATTTTTCAAAGTTATTCCATAAACTACCTGAATTAAATTTGCCCACAGACCTTTTTAAAATTCAGTTTCCTTGGCTACACCCCAGATCTTTTTAGAGTAAGGCCCAGTAATCTATTTTTTAAGCAAGCAGCAAGCTTTGCAGGTAATTGTTGTGTACACAGAAATTGGAGAACCACTGGTTTAGAATAAGGGAAGTAACTACCAGAAAAATTAAATATAAAACTGTCCATTAAATTGGAAATTAGGATTTGGGGGATGGTACAAAGTTAGGAAGGAGAAACATTTTACACTTTACTTTTATTTCCTTCTGTACAATTTGAGTTTTTATTCCTGTGTGTAGATCTTATATTTATAACTAAAAAATGAGTCAGGATGAGAGGTGCCAGTGTATTTACTGAACCCCTTCATCTCATACCTAGATTATTAGGAGATATGGAAACCACTTGAGGAGGGCCCAATATATGTTCTTCAGTCCTAACTCTGAGTCATCTTTGGAATCTGGGTGCTCCCTACTATTAATGGTAATATTTTTATCCCCTTAGTTATCTTTTAGTTATGCCTATAATGTCTGGGATGACATGCACATATTGTTAATTTCTTAAAATAAAACATAAAGAAAGATATACAGAAAGTAAGTTATACAATTATCTTCAATATACAGTGAGTATATAGAGGCTAGGATAAAATAATTTTCTTCTGTTTCCATAAACTCCTAAGAGTCCACATAAACGTACCCTTATTTCTATGTCCGCTGCCCCTTTTCTCCTCCCTCAGGGCCCCTTAGTTTCTCAATCTGCCTGCCTTCCCACAATGTTTTTGGTTTTATCCTCACATGTAACTTCAGATTCTTCCAGTCCTGTATATCTCTGGAGAAGTACTTTAATTTATTTTCTGTTCTTGAGAGCAAAACCCAGGAAAAACAAATTTTTTCCTAATATTGACCTTATCTCATATTATAATTTCTACTAGAGGCCCGGTGCATGAAAATTCATGCACTGGAGGGAGGAACCCTCAGCCCGGCCTGCCGCCTCTCACAGTCCAGGAGCCCTCGGGGGCAGGAGGCGACCCAGCAATCAGGGGAAGGCAACACCCCCATCACACTTCTGCTGCTGCTGCCACTGCTCGCAGCGCAAGCCTCGGCTGGCCCTGGTTACCTGAGCCTCAGGGCGGCCCTGGATGGCTGGGAAGCCACCATCTGAGGCTTGCCTGTGCCTCAGGCCGGCCCTGGGCAGCTAGGCAGCTGCCATATGAGGCTTGCCTGTGCCTCGGGCTGGCCCTGGGCGGCTGGGGGCTGAAGGGACTGGGGGACTGCAGAGGCAGGTGCACGGAGTGGCCGGACCTGCCTGGGGGTGGGCCTGGCTGTGTTGCATGCCTGCCACCCTGGCAGGGCTGAGGGCCTGGGTGCCACCATCTTGTGTCTGTGGGCACTGCCATCTTTGAGGGCGTGACAGTCAATTAGCATATTCCCTCTTTATTAGATAGGATTGAAGCACTAACCCTTTGCACTCGGATGTCGAGTGTGACTCGACACGGTTAACAGTAGAATAAAGGAATCGAAAAAAGCAAGCGAGTGCAAAGGGTTAAGAAAACTGGGGGTGGGGGGGAGGAATGGTACTTCCTGCCAATTCTCAATTACCATTTTCTAACATTCTAAATTAATCTATATATATAAAAGGCTAATATGCAAAGTGTCCCCATGGGAGTTCAACCAGGAGATCAGGAGTTCTATCGCTTGCTGTGACATGTGCTAACCATCAGGGGGAAGCGCGGAATGAAGGAAAGCCCTGGCCAGCAGCCAGCAGCTGGGGAAGGGAGGCTTTGGCCGGCAGCCAGAAGGCCCTGATCAGCCCTGATCTCTGGCTAGGCCTAGAGACCCTACTGTGCATGGGTTTCATGCACCGGGCCTCTAGTTCTGAAATAAAGAGGATGAAGTCAGTTAAGAACCACCGAGTCTAGGGAATGAGGTTATCCATTTTACATATGCTTCCTTTAAAGGCCAAGATTGTTTTATGGTAGCTAGAATAAACTCAAAAGAAACTAATGAAATTAGGGAAAATTAAAAAAACAAACAAGGCTATAAAATTAAAGTAATATGGCTTAACTAATCCGACCTTAATAACTTAGAGTCCAACTTTTTCATCTAACACAAGACTTGCCAAAAATTTGTCTTCCAACCACAGATAAGTTAACTCTTCTTGACCATGACTGACATTCAACTATCCTATCTAATAATAGAGTAACATGTAAATTACCATCACTCCGCTATGCCCACAATTGGGCGGCGGGAGGCTGGGGGGGGGGCGGGACTTGGGGTGGCCTATCCGGCCACTGAGAGGCACGGATCCGCTGCCACTGAGGGGGGCTACCCTGCTGTTGAGAGGCGCAGGGGGCGGGACTCCCGCCCCCTGTGCCTCTCAATGGCCAGATCCGCGGCCGCTGAGGGGGCCTGCCGCGGATACCCAGCTGCGCCTCTCAACGGCAGGGTAGCCAGGTGTCCGCGGCAGACCCCCTCAGCGGCCTCTAGTTCAATCATGCACTGGGCCTCTAGTTTAAAGATAAAAGCTTTGTTCTTCAGGCATCATGGTGCAAAACTCTAGAACCTCAAATTGGTACTAGTTTAAATGGCTGACCAGATCTAAACCACTTCCTAAGGAAAATCTAGGCCTATCTGCAGGTGGAAAGGACCACACCATGTCACATTCTTCCAGATTTAGAACACCATATTAACCTTACTATCAAACACACTTGACAAAGGATTCTGCAATTCCCCCAACTTGCTTGCTCTCCTGACAGAGACCAGCTTAAAATGAATATTAGAAAAGGGAAAATCCACAAACACTAACCATTCAATTCTCTAACGTCTCCACCTACCAAAAAGTGTGCTTTCACTGTCAATTAAAGAGTAATAAAAGTGTCCTAGGAAGATGACTCTGTCTTCTTTAAAAAACTACAGTGGAACTTACTGAGCATCATGTTATTCTGGGTCTGTTGTTTAACAGTTATCCTGCTGAGAGTTTAATACTAATAAAATGTTGCGCTCAGCTATCCACGTTGTCTTTACTATCAAGAAGGTCTAAGCTGAATTTTATGCCCACCTGACAACATCCTCAGCTTTGGACTTTGGTACACTACCTCCATCTTTCTATTGCCTTCACTGCAGACTCCTATTTCTTTTCTTCTTTTTATGATGGTCTATGTTTTTGTTTGTTTGTTTGTTTGTTAACCCTCACCAAAGGATATTTTCCCATTGATTTTTTTAGAGAGAGTGGAAAGGTGGGGAGAAAGAGAAACATCTATGTGAGAGAGACAAATTGATTGGTGGCCTCCTGCATGTGCCCGAACCCAGGTATAAGCCCTTGACCAGGAATCGAACCTATGACCCTTCAGTGCATGGGCCAATGCTCTATTTCCTCAGCACACCAGCCAGGGATGATAGTGCTGTGTTTTGTTATTTTTTTATTGAAGTCACCTCAGAATTCTTTCGGAAATGAGCAAAGGATATAGATAATTTAGTAATTTAATTTCCTTCATTATTACTATTTATTTTTTTCCTCAGTGTCCCCTAAAACTCTCCCTTTTCTGTACTCTTGTGCATGCTGTTTACCCCAAACACAATCCCTGCTATTTCTAGCATTCAATGACGTATCCCAGGCTCCTGAGATTGAACGAAGCATTCATTTGGTTCCTAACATACTTTTATAATACTGATTTTTTTTTCCATGTGCACTGTCTTTTCAAGTTCCTCAAAGTCTATGAGATCCTAATGGAAAGAGAGTACATCTTACATACACTGAGTGGCCAGATTATTATGATCTCTGAATGCATAATAATCTGGCCACTCAGTGTGTATTCGTGCATGGGTGGGGTCCGGCCAGCCTGGCCAGGGGGAGGGCACATGGGCGGTTGGTCGGCCTGCCTGCTGGTCAAACTCGTGGTTGAGGAGACAATTTGCATATTAGCCTTTTATTATATAGGATGTTTTACCAAACTAAAACAGTTTTTGCCTGTTTACTCCACTTTACTAAAGCTCCCATCTCATCCTACATTGTAACAAGAGGTGCCGTGTGTTGAGTGTTGATTCCATGCCAGGCACTGTTTTAGATGTCTTACAGGCATTATTGCCCTTAATCCTCACATCAGATTTATGAAGTAGAAGTATTAGTTTTATCTTATAGATGAGATAACTGGGTCTTAGATGGGTTTGCTGACTTGCACACAACTACACAGCTAGAAAGTGTCAGAAGCATGCTAGAAATTCAAGTCTGTCAACAAAATCCAAGTTCTTATCTTAACAACATTCTGTCTCTATTAGTCCCTATTAGACCACCATACATGCAGACATACTCATATCTTCCCAATTCAGATTTTATCTCATAGAGCTGTATGTGGGTCAACACCAGCATTATTTTAGAACCTGAAATGCCCACATGAAGGCATTAGACTTCCTTTATTAGAGTGGAAGAGTGGGACTCTTTCCTTTTTCCTTCTGCAAAAGGGAGTTATAGGAACATATGTAACTGCTCCAAATTTTAAGGGTTTATAGGCCTAGTGAGGAAGTTTGAGCAGGAATTTTGGATTTCAATTTAAATCCCAGCTTCATCACTTATTAGCTCTGTGTCTCTGAGAAAGTTGCATGAGCTACCTGAGTTCCTGCACCTTATGTGAAAAGTGAGACAATACTGTTATGTTTAATTTAAAGAACTGTTGTGAGGTAAAGCCCTGTAAAGGTTCTAGTATGATAGTTTCCAAATGGTAGTTGTTGCTCTTGTTATCATCATCATTGTCATTACAGTTACCATTGCTAGTCTAGCAGCAAAATTTTTAACAGCTTTATTGAGATGGAATTCACATACTATAAAATTTACCCATTTAGGTATATTATATTATTAATATTTTAAAACTGTGGTAAAATATATATAACATAAATTTTAACATTTTAACCATTTTAAGTGTAGCTTCAGTGGTATCAATTACATTTACAATGTTGTGCAACCTTCACCACTATCTATTTCCAAAATTTCTTCATCATTCTAAACAGAAACTGAAAATATTAAGCAGTAATTCCCCATTCTCCCCTCCCCCATCCGCTCTTAACCTTAATCTATTTTCTGCTTCTATGAATTTGTCTATTCTAAATACCTCATGTAAGTGGAATAATGCAGTATTTATCCTTTTGTGTTTGGCTAATTTCACTTCACGTAATGTTTTCAAGGTTCATCCGTGTTGTAGCATATATCAGTACTTCATTACCTTTGGAGACTGCATATTTCGTTATATGGATATACTACATTTTGTTTGTTTATTCGTCTGCTGATGGACATTTAAGTTGTTTCTACCTTTTGACTATTGTTGATAATGCTGCAATTAACGTTAGCATTTAAGTATCTCTTTAATCCCTGCTTTCAATTCCTTTGGTTACATACCTAGGAGTGGCATTGCTGGGTTATATGCTAAATCTATGTTTAGCTTTTTAAGGAATTACCAAACTGTTTTCCAGACCATCTGCACCATTTTACATTACTACCAGCCAGCAATGTATGATTGTTCCAATTTCTCCACTTCCTCTCCCATGCTTGTTATTTTCTATTTTTTTATTAACTAATCATGGGTGTTAATGGTTCAGCAGTCACTTTCTAATCTGGGATTCCTTATGAATGTAAAACGTGACTAAGACACTAGACAGTGGATATGGACCATACTTTTGTATACTGTACTCAATTCTTAGTTCTAAAGAGACTTGGTATAATCTCTAGACAGAAAAAAAAGTCTTCCTGTGTCTACAAGATTTTTGGAGAGTAATTTTGTTGCCAAGAAGGTGCCTTAATTTGCAAGGTTTTCAGTAGGCTACATGTATTTTCAAGCAAGTAATCATAGCAGACAATTAAATAAGTTTTACTGATGAGGTCCAATACAGTAACACAATAAGCAATCACATTTTTAAAAATTGACTTAAGATGCTGGTTAGAGGTTTGTGGAATTGGCAACTGAAACATGATTCCTATTAGAAACACGCATATGTAATAATCGTGGCTGGAAAAATACCTGAAGCAACATCAAGATCCACTACATATTTAATAAGGTTTTTAAATCTAACAAAACATTTTCAAGTAAGTTACAGTGATATCAGATGGAACAGAAGCTTTCTCTTATTTTTTTTAACCTTTAGATATTATTCTTAGTTTATAACACTGAAGGTACATGCCACTCTTGGGTGGATATATTGGGGTGACTTTATGTTAAAACAATGTTTCTCTGTCCCCTGGTACAAAGAAAGTGGAAAAAAGTGATTCAGGGTCTACTTGAGCCTAAAAAAGGGATAGTAACTACAGCCATAAAAGTTTTGACATTTTCTTGTCTGCCAATATGGAGTGAACTGAGGAGGCTCTTCCCTGGTGATTTCAAGCAGCATTGGCAAAATATCTTTTTGTGAAGTTAGGTTTTTATGTTTTCTAAGTACTTGGCTACTGTTAAGCATATACAAGCTAACACACAAACACATAGCTTATCTATCAAATACTATGCAAAGGCTTGTAAGTAAAGTATCTGATTCAAAAAATAGAAGTGTCTACATAGTGTTTTTGCATAGAGCTAGTATCTTGATTTGGGAGATGATATAGACTAGTTTTTTTTTTTGTTGTTGTTGTTTTTGAGCACCATCTTAGGATCTAGAGAAACCTGGCTCTACCACTTAGCTATAGGACTCTGAGAAGACTGAATTTATTTGAGTATCGGTTTTCTCATCTGCAATAAAGAGATCATGATATCTACCTCTAATGATTGTGAGGATTTTATGAGTTTATATCTGTAACGTGCTCAATATTATACCTCAAAGATCCCCTGTCTCAATAATAATACATTAATATTTATAAATTCTTATTATAATGGCCCAATAAACAGTATCTATTAATAGAAATTTATGTGCATAGGAAATATTTGTGAAATATTTTGTTAGTAGATACAGATTATGATATTACTAGAGGCCCGGTGCACGAAATTTATGCATGGGGGTGGGAGGGGTGTCCTTCAGCCCAGATTGCACCCTCTCCAATCTGGGACCCCTCGAGGGATGTCTGACTGCCCGTTTAGGCCCAATCCCACCGGACATCCCTCTGACAATCCAGGACTGCTGGCTCCCAACTGCTCGCCTGCCTGCCTTCCTGATTTCCCCTAACTGCTTCTGCCTGCCAGCCTGATCACCCCCTAACCACTCCCATGCCATCCTGATTGATGTCTAACTGTTCCCCTGCCAGCCTGTTTGCCCCTAACTGCCCTCCTCTGCAAGGTTGATCAGCTCCAACTGCCCTCCCTTGCAGGCCTGGTCCCTCTCAACTGCCTTCCCTTGCAGGCCTGGTCCCTCCCAATTGCCCTCCCCTGCTGGCCATCTTGTGGTGGCCATCTTGTGTCCACATGGGGGCAGGATCTTTGACCACATAGGGGCAGCTATCTTGATCTTATGTGTTGGAGTGATGGTCAATCTGCATATTACTCTTTTATTAGATAGGATAGAGGCCTGGTGTACGGGTGAGGGCCAGCTGGTTTGCCCTGAAGGGTGTCCTGGATCAGGGTGGGTTCCCTTGGGGCGTGGAGAGGCCTGGGCGAGGGGCCTGTGGTGGTTTGCAGACCAGCCACGCCCCTGGCGACCCAAGCAGAGGCCCTGGTATCCGGAATTTATTTACCTTCTACAATTGAAACTTTGTAGACTGGAGCAGAGCCAAGCCTACTGCTTAATCCGTGGCTGCCACCATTTCTGTTTGGATTTGTTTACCTTCTATAATTGAAACTTTGTATCCTGGAGTGGAGGCCTGGGGCCGCCAGAGTGTGTGGAAAGCTTGGCTTCCTCTGTTGCCAGGGAAACCCAAGCCTCCCTTCTGGTAGCCATCTTGGTTGGGGTTAATTTGCACACTTGCCCTGATTGGCTGGTGGGCGTGGCTTATGTAGCGGAGTGATGGTTAATTTGCATATTACTCTTTTATTAGAGAGGATTTTATCCTATATAATAAAAGGCAAATATGCAAATTGACTGAATGGCAGAATGACCGGTCACTATGATGCACACTGGCCACCAGGGGGCAGACGCTCAATGCAGGAGCTGCCCCCTGGTGGTCAGTGTGCTCCCACAGGGAGAGCTCCGCTCAGCCAGAAGCCAGGTTCACAGCTGGTGAGTGCAGCGGCAGTGGCTGGAGCCTCTCTCACCTCCATGGCCTAAGCTGTCAGTCGGACATCCCCCGAGGACTCCTGGACTGTGAGAGGATGCAGGCCGGGCTGAGGGATCCCCCTGAGTGCATGAATTTCATGGACCGGGCCTCTAGTATAAGTATAAAACAGTAATAAAAGTAATGATAATAATATCTGGCTATGGTAACCTCAGAGGACTAATTTATTACTATGAGAGAATGGATAGGAAGAAATGTTTCACTACAATAAGATGGGAGCCATCCAAAAATGGAATTTATCAACTCTGGAATCTAAACATTTTCTGTAATACTTTTAAGTATAGGCAATGACAGTTGGAGGAAATGTTGTGGAAGATATCCTATTAATAAAAGCCTATGTGGTCGTGACGCCCTCACGCTGTGATGCCCTCATGCCATAACGAGCAATCACCATCACCAGGAGGCTGTATGCACTGTGTGCACGCACGGGTGGGCAGGGGCTTGACGCTGTGTATGCGGCATGGGGGCGGGTCCCACAGCTCCAGCCTACTTCTTTGGGGCAATCCATCGAGGAGCCCCGGATGGGTTGGCGGGGCCTACCTCTCTGGGGCGATTAATCGCGGGGCTCCCACACTGTGAAAGGGCACAGACCAGGCTGGGGGACCCTCCTCCAGTGCACAAATTTCATGCACCGGGCCTCTAGTTTAAACATAAATGATCACCAAGTTTTTGTCCATTTCTGAGAGTCAATACTTCTTTACCATTTCCACTAATCCCTTGATATTAACAGTGGCTTTCCTATCATTTATCAACAGAACAGAAGGTTCAGAAAATTTTACCCTCAAACCTTCCTTTATAATAGTTGCAGAAAGGACTAGACTCAATTTTGTTTTAATTGGTGGAGACATGAGACCCTGGGGCTCCTTGATTGTCAGGTATAACTTGATTGGTTTTTTTTCTATTGAAAAGGGGTTGTGTTTACTTACTTTGCTACACTGAATTTTCTCAACCCTCGATAGTTGGATGAAATATAGTTCTACTACTAAGGAAATGAGGCAAAAACACCCACACAATAATCATTCATTTCTTTCATTTTTTTAAAAAATGTTTTAATGATATTTAGAGAGGTAGGGAGAGGGAGAGAGATAGAAACATCAATGATGAGAATCATTAATTGACTGCATCCTGTATGCCCCACACTGGATATTGAGCCGGCAACCCAGGCAGGTGCCTCAACCGGGAATCAAACCGTGACCTTCTAATTTATAGGTCGATGCTCAACCACTGAGCCACGCTGTCCAGGCTCATTCCTTTCTTTCTTTCCTGACTGAAATAAGCCAAGAGACAAACAGCAAAAGATCAAGCTGAAAATCTTTCAAGGATAAGAAACACTGGGGGCTGTGTTTCTTTCCTCATTTTGCCACAGACAGAATGGCTGATGTAATAATAATTTGCAGTTAGGTTAAGAAGTCCAGAGATGCATCAAAATAATAACACAAAGCTAATTAACTTTTAGGAGCTTTATAGTTTCAGAGGAAGATATAATTTTCATTTTTATCATAAGCAAAAAATAGTTACTGTTTTGGCTAACATTCCAACATTTCTTTTTAGAACCCTTATTAGAAGAAATAATTTTAGAGCATTTTATTTTATGTTTATTAATATATTTTTTTGTGTAGGCACTGTGTCCAGAAGGATAAGATGTAGTAGCCCTGATCCTCAGGACCTTACAAGTAGTCTAGTACTTAGAAATCAAGGTGTTGTGAGTATACAATTTAGGTTTAATCTTTTAGTGTCACATTACTCTCTGTGTAACTTTGAATAATGTCTTTTACTTCTTTGAGCTTCAGTTTTCTCATTTTAAACATGGGAATAACAATACATTCTTAATGGGCCCCAGCCGGTTTGGCTCAGTGAATTAGAGCGACAGCCTGTGGACTGAAGCTTCCTGGGTTTGATTCCTGTCAAGGGCACTTACCTCCATTGCAGGCTCCTCCCTGACCCAGGCCCTGGTCAGGGTTCATGCAGGAGTCAACCAATCAATGTGTTTCTCTCACATCAATGTTTTTCTGTCTTGCCCTCTCTCTTCTACTCTCTCTAAAATCAATTGGAAAATATCCTTCGCAAGGATTAAATCTTATCTAATAATAGAGAAACATATAAATTGACCATACCTTCGCTATGCCCACAGCCAATCAGTGTGGGTATGCAAATTAACCCAACAAAGATGGAGGTTAATTTGCATACATACCTGAGTCCCGGGAATCTCCTCGGCACCCAGGTTACTCTCAGCTGGCCATCAGAGGAAGGGGCCGAGCCTGCGATTGGAGGGGCAGGGCGGGGGCGGGGGAGTGCTTCCCAAGCCTAAAGCCTGGGGCTTGGGAAGGGGCAGAGCCTGCGACCAAACGCAGACCATCCGGAATTCAGCTCTGGGTTGCCAAGCTGCAGCCTGTCAACCCAGCACTGCCTGCCCAGGTGGCTGAGACCCAGAAAGTGAGTCAGGGTCTGATCTCCAGCCTCAGTGGAAGCTTTTGATCAGTGTACTTACCTCTCTCTTTCTCTCCCTCTTTCTTTCTGATCTTCGCCAGCAGCCAGGCTTTTCTTTCTCTCCCCACCTCAGAGGGGGCTGCTGTTAAGCCCCGCCTCTTTGATCAGGCCCAGAGATAGGCCTGGAGATGCAGACTGGCATAGGAACCAACCAATCAGAGCCAAAGGTGGGTGCTGTGGGGAACCAATGGCTGCCTAGGAGGCGGAACTTCTGACACTGATTGGCATAGGAACTGACCAATGAGAAACAAAGGTGGGTGCTGTGAGGAGCTAATGGCTGTCTAGGAGGCAGAGCTTTTGACTCTGACTGGCATAGGAACCGGCCAATCAGAGCCAAAGGTGGGTGCTGTGGGGAACCAATGGCTGTCTAGGAGGTGGAGCTTTTGACCCTGACTGGCATTGAAACTGACCAATGAGAACCAAATCTGGGTGCTGTGAGGAGCTAATGGCTGTCTAGGAGGCAGAGCTTTTGACAATGACTGGCATAGGAACCGAACAATGAGAACCAAATCTGGGTCCTGTGAGTAGCCAGTGTCTGCCTAGGAGGTGAAGCTTTTGATGCTGACATAGGAACGGACCAATCAAAACCAAATTGGCCAGCAGAGGAGGGCAGTTGGGGGTGACATCAGGCCTGCAGGAGAGGGCAGTTAGGGGTGATCAGGTTGGCAGGCAGAAGCAGTTAGCGGCAATCAGGCAGGCAGGCCGGTGAGCAGTTAGGAGCCAGTGGTCCCGGAATGTGAGAGGGATGTCTGACTGCTGGTTTAGGCCCGATCCCTGGGATTAGGCCTAAAATGGCAGTCGGACATCCCGCAAGGGGTCCTCAATTGGAAAGGGTGCAGGCTGAGTTGAGTGAACCCCCCCCCTCCGTGCACGAATTTCGTGCACCAAAACTCTAGTAAATAAATAATTAAAAACAATGCCTATTAATGGGATTGCTGTAAGGATTAAAAGAGATATTGTGTGTAAAGATGAGAAAGTATATGAAATCTAATGTGTGGTCTGTATGTATTGCTTCATCTCTTCATGATAAAATAACTTTACCTCCTCTGTCTCAGTTTCCTCATCTATAAGATAGTGATAATAATTGTTCCAGCTGTTATTATACATTAAGTAATATATGTATAGTGCTTATAACAGTGTTTCAAACAGCATATGCTCAAAAAGGGTTGGCTATTATTATGCCATTATTATTATAATTACAATTACTAATAGAATTTCTGAGATATAATTTGTCCTGAATAGTCAAAAAGTATAGCTTGAGATTGTTCCTTAAAGATGGGAAACATTTTATTTAAGTGGAAAGAACGTGATGGGAGAAAAATGAGTAAATGCACATAGATATAAATAGACATAGCTGTTCTTTGGAGTAGCCTGCTGAGAGAAGTCAGTATGTCTTGGTGGGAAGCAATGTAAGGTCATTAATTTTGGGTTTCATTCTAGAGGCTTAATTATCAAGATACTTGCTTTAGTTCTGATTTCACATGTCCTTTCTGTTCAAGTGCCCACCATTCCCAAATGAAGTCAACATTCAGTCTTAATTTCTATGCTCAGAAAATAATTTGGTTGGCCCAGCCTGGGCCATGTGTCTATCAGTGGTCTAATTATCTGTGGCCATATATTTGAGTCATGGGGCATGTTAAGTTGAGGATTAAGAAATAAGGCAATTTTTATCAAAAGAGAAATCATTTTGCTTACATATCTGGGTTGAGGCTGAGGCAGGCCAGCATAAGCTACTAGTATGAGCAACTTGGGTTGAGACTGTGTTTTATTTATCACTAGAGACCCAGTGCACAAAATTCATGCACTGAGGGGAGGGCTCCCTTAGCCCTCTCACAGTCCAGGACCCCTCAGGGGATGTCTGCCTGCTGGGGCCTCTCACAGTACAGGACCCCTCTCTCCTTACCTGCAGCGCTTGCCAGCCGTGAGCCTGGCTTCTGACTGAGTGGTGCTCCCCCTGTGGGAGCGAGCGCACTGACCACCAGGGGGGCAGCTCCTGTGTTGAGTGTCTGCCCCGCCCCCCTCCGAGAGGGAGGTGATCAGTGGCGGTGGTCAGGGGGCGGTGCCAGGCCACCAGCCAAGGCGGATGCCCACCAGTTGCCCCACAGATTGGTCCTGATCACCGGACAGGCCTAGGAACACTATCCTAAATATTGGGAACAGTCTCTTAGATTTAAAAAGTAAAACCTGGCAAGGCTACTCTAACACTGAAAAAACAGGATGGTGCAGCAATGACATGCATGGACTCTGGCTTGCACATTTTGTGGTCAGCCCTGATTCTGACACTTCTAACTGTGTGACAAAGTCTTCTCTCTGCTTCATTTTTTCCACCCATAAGATGGGGAAAATGGTACTAGTACCTCAGAAGGATCATATTATGTACTACTTTTATAATCAGGGCAAAATGTGTAGCTGCCCGTACAACAGTAAGATGCCTTTCACCTGTATGAAAAGTATGGTCCCTGGTGCATGCAGCATCCCCTAAACCAGCAGTCGGACATCCGCAGGCCTGCTGAGGGACACCCCCCCTTCGTGCACAAATTTCATGCACCGGGCCTCTAGTTCTATATAATAAAACCCTAATATGCATATAGACTGAAAGGCGGAATGACCGGCAGAACAACTGGTCACTATGACGTGCACTGACCAACGCTCCTGCATTGAGCCTCTGCCCCCTGGTGGTCAGTGCGCATCATAGTGACTGGTTGGTCTGCTGGTCATTCTGCCGTTCGGTTGATTTGCATATTAGGGTTTTATTATGTAGGATGGTCTTCCAGTGTTTGGCACATAGTAGGCACCCAAATAAATGTTTACTACATTGAACAGACACTTCAAAAGAAGTTATATATTTAGAATTTCTCTATCTCCTTGGTCCACTTCACAGTATAGGTACACAGCCCAAGCTCTGCATTGGTGTTTCACTTAAAAACTAATGTCACTTAAACTGCTCAAGTGATCAAGAAAGCCTATGCCCAGTCTATAATTACTTTCTTTAAGGGAGTGGTCCATGCAGTTTGGAACTTTGAACTTTCAAATTCTTTGTTGGTTTTAGTCTTAAAAGTATATCTTAAGTCAACATGTTTTATATAGTCATGTAAGGCTTAAGAGTAGTGTTTACTTAAGCATAAAACAATTTAGTTTGATCATTTCTTAATCCATTCAGTTTTACTCCTCTGACAATTTGTCTACGATAGAAATAGTTTATGAATCATTTAGATATCAAGACATCATACATGAAATTTTAAAAAATACAATAAACATTCTTATTTATAAAAGCCTTGCCTATTTTAATAACCCCTTCTTCAAGTTTATCCTAAATAAAAAAACAAGCATCTACAAACTTTTAAATGATTTATTTTTATTTCTCTTTTCTCTCAATTTTATATGTCATTTTTTATTCTCCCTCATGTAATTATTTGACTATGATGGTATCACCCTCCCACAATGAAGCATAGTTTGAGAGGTCTTTTTAATGATGGAGGCATGAAATTTTCAGAGGTCTTCATTAAATTCAGCTAAAGGCAGGGGGAAAATATGAGCCATGGTTCTCAAAGCCCAATTGGTTTCATATATTCATGTATTCTAAATTTAATTCATATCCCATGACTTCATCACTTTTTATTCATTTAAAAGTATCCTATTCATAGACTCAATCATCTTATTAAGATCTGGAAAACATTTTTCATACTTTAACTCCACTACTGAAACACATTTTCTTTTTGCCTATAAAAGCTGGCACCATCTCAGTCCTGAAAAGGAAAATTCATTTCAGTGGCAAATCTGAACACTTTGAGATTTAAGCTACAAATATTTTTTAAAATTTCATTTAAATTGCATCCTGAATCATTTGAGGCTCTGAATTGCTAAATACGACAGTATAACCTGCTTTTTCCAATATACATTTTGTATTTGTAGGACCTTATGATATTACACCTATGTGGAAACACCCAATTTAATGTTTTTTATTTTTTTAAATATGATTTTTATTGATTTCAGAGAGTAAGGAGGAGGGAGAGAGAGATAGAAACATCAATGATAAGAAAGAATAATTGATCAGCTGCCTCCTGCACGCCTACTGGGGATCAAGCCCAAAACCCTGGCATGTGCCCTGACTGGGAATTGAACCCGTGACCTCCTGTTGCGTGGGAGGATGCTCAATCAACTGAGCCAAACCAGCCAGGCAGTGTTCTTTTTTAAAAAATTATATTTATATTGATTTTAGAGAGGAATAGAGAGGGAGAGAGATAGAAACATTAATGATGAGAGAGTCATTGATCGGCTGCCTCCTGCATGCCCCCTACTGGGGATCGAGCCCACAACTCGGGCATATACCCTTGACTGAAATTGAACCTGGGGCCCTTCAGTCCGCAAGTCGATGCTCTATCCACTGAACTAAACCGGCTAGGGGTGGGGCAATGTTCTTTAATATTTGGCCAGGCTGTCACTTTCTGCCCTTGGTCCCATATTGTTTTGTGAGTAACTTAATTGAAAGTCTGCCCTTGTATGTGCTCTCTCTTTTGAACATACTGATAGGAGCGTTCTGGAATGAAAGAAATGCACTATTACTATGGCAGGTCTGTAACTTCTCCCCTCTCTTCATAGCTGTACAGAGATAAAGCAACTAATATTTATTTTTTTATTGTCTAAACTTTTACATGTCTCCTTTTTCCCCAGATTGACCTCCCCATGCCCAGCCATTCCCACCCCGGGCAAGCCCCCACCGCCCCAGTGTCTGTGTCCACTGGTTATGTTAATATGCATGCTTACAAGTCCTTTGGTTGCTCTCTACCCCCCCCCCCCAATCCCCTGCCATTTGTCTCTGGATCTACTCTTGTTCATCAAATTATGTTGATCATTATATCCCACATATGAGTGAGATCATGTGATATTCATCTTACTCCGACTGGCTTATTTCACTTAGCATAATGCTCTCCAGTTCCACCCATGCTGTTGCAAATGGTAAATGTTCTTTCTTTTTTATAGTGGCGTAGTATTCCATTGTGTAGATGTACCACAGTTTTTTAATCCACTCATCTGCTGATGGGCACTTAGGTTGTTTCCAAATCTTAGCTATTGTAAATTGAAAGCAACTAATATTTTGAGTGACCTTCTGTGCTCACAGTTTCCATCTGCTGTGGTTTGAAATTACTATCTAAGTTCTTGCCATGTGAGGATCTGCAGGGTGCCCCTTGATCCGTCAACTAAGTGTGAGCAGTTGCACAAATAGCACACAATTTCAAAGGCAGACAGTCTGTAGAATCAGGCTCCATTTGCCCATTCTTTTATCATATAAAACTAAGCTCTTCTTGCCCACTGCCCTCAATCAGAGGCCTTGTTTTTAAATTCTAGCAAGCCTAACCAAGCACTTTCCAGCAAAGTCTTAGTCTGTTAATTGATCCTGATAATAAATTTAATCTGAAACTTAGCATTTTATGAGCAATAGGTATCTCCATTTTCAAATCAAGTTCCTTCATTTTTTAAAAAAAGTCATTTTTTTCTGATTATAATCATGACGTGTTTATTGTGGAAAGTTTAGAAAATACATAAAAGGATAAGGATGGAAGTACAATTACTCAAAAGCCAATACCCTCAGATAATCAGTATTAACATATTACCATATTTTCTTTCAATTTTGACATTTTACTCTGCATATAATTTAACTTTATGTTATGAACATATTCGTTTATAAAAGCATTATATTAATATTCATTCACCCATTACTGAACATTGTACATATAGGTTTCAATTATTCAGAATGATAAATAACCCTGTAGAAATACTCATTGGTCTCTCTATTACTTAGGGTAGATATCCATATTCATCTTTTATGTTCTTAACAATGTCTCAAATTGCTTTCTAAGAAAGTTGTAATATTCCCACATATATGCTAATTTTATAGGTGAAAAATTATATCTTACTATACCACTTTCTTTTTATTTAAAATTTGGTTAGTATAGAAATAATTGTGGATAAAAATCAAGAAGAAGAGTAGAAGGAATGATGACTTTGATTCTCACTATGGTCTAGCCATGGAAGAAGGACAGTGCCCATAGCTTCCATTACCATCTTCTCTGAGGTCTTCTCTGGTGGCCAAGGGGCTGGCTGCAAAGAAAGACATCTCTGTCAGAAGACTGCTTAGAGTGTACTAAAACCACAATTCACATTTTCACTCACACTCTTCAGTTTATTAAGTTCCCTCACATCAATTGTCATATTAGATTCTCAAACAAATCTTCTAAGAATGGTGTCTTGTGGAGATATTTGGGCATCTATGCTTCTAGGTTGCTGGGGCCCTTCTTTTCCCCTGTCCTCTCTGATCATGGCCATATTCTAGGTTAGCAAGTAACAGATTGGGGCCTCAAAATCTAACTCCAAATATAATTACCTTTCTGTTTACTACAGTCCCTATTGCAAAGGCAGGTGTACTAAAAGGAATTTAAGCTTCAGGGTCATTCAATTGCATCAGTTCTTTCTAAGGCCCTGTGCCTAATTTTGTATTTGTAGTTTTGTAACATTTTTCTTAAAGAGGGTCCCCAAAGTGTATAAGCATCATGGCTCCACAAAACCTGCACCCACCCCTGCTCCACAGACAGATAAATAAGAGCATAAATGCAGCTGCCAGGGACTTGGGGGTAGGAGAAACAGAAACTTCAAGGTTTGGGCAGAGCAGGCAAAATATTGCTAGAGGGTGGGCTGTGAAATTGGTGATGTCAAGTCTATATGCACCCCGCCTCCAAACCCCCCCCCCCACACACACACACATTACTTATTCTCAGTGCTCCTTCCTCTTAGGCAACAGACTCAATCATTTTCCCCAGAAAAAATCTTCGGTCATTGGCCTCCTCAGGGACAAAGCTTAGCTAATTAATCCAAAATACCAATTCAGGACTGAGGGACCTTGAGGGTCATGTTGGCATAGAAGGAGGCACTGCCCAAGTTGAGGACCAGATAAAGAGGGCACAGTTGAAGCCAGATTGAGGTTATATAAAAGAAAATGAATCTTAGTGTTCATAAGTTTTGGGAAGTACAATATACACAATGGGGACCCCTTATCTCAAATTATAAGTAAATTAGACATTTTATTAAAGATTTTATACCCAACATGATGGGTCACCTACCTTGCCTTGGCTGAATTGGAATAGTTTCACCTCTGACTGGGCTTCCATATGTGGTCAAGTTCATCAGTCAGGTTTTCTCAACCCTTTTTTGTGCCATGAGCCCCCTTGACATATGATGAAGCCTACCAACCCCCTTCTTAGAATAATGTTTTTAAATGTATAAAAATAATTATGCAGGATTGCAACATAAACCAATTATATTGAAATAGAGTTATCAAAATACTTATAAAACAAGTATATGAGATAGTGTTTCTTTACTAATGCATTAAAAACCCAGATCTAGTAGTGAGTTTTCAAACTGTCATATTTTAATGTAGTGATGAGCATAATCAATGTTTGAAATGTCTGCAACAATTGTAATGTGATATGAAGCTATCTGTGATTTCTATTGATGACAAAGTCACAGGTATAGCTAATGCTAGTGTGGTTTGTTGCCTGCGCTCATATTGGAAGGAAATACTAAATTTCGTTTAGAAGTTTGTGAAAGTAAAGATGTGGTTTTATATTCACAAAACCCCTGAATTTTATCCACAGATCTAGCCAGTACAGATGTGATCTCAAATTTCTAGCTTGGGGTAGATATAAAAGCTCCTGTGATGGGCTAAATTGAGTATTCCTCAAATTCGTATGTTGACGTTCAATCTCCAGTACCTCAGAATCTATATGTACTGTATAAAAAGCTAATGTGCAAAGTGTCCCCTTGGGAGTTCGACCGGGAGTTCAATGGCTCATTATGATGTGCGCTGACCACCAGAAGGTGGCATGGAATGAAGGAAGGCCCCAGCAGACAGCCCGGGAAGGAAGGCCCTAGCCTGCAGCCAGCAGCCAGGGAAGGAAGGCCCCGTCCAGCAGCTGGAAGGCTCCTATGGCCCTGATCACCAGCCAGGCATGAATTTCATGCACCGGGCCTCTAGTATAACTATATTTTGAAATAGTGCCTTTAATGAGGTAATTAAGGTAAAGTGAAGTTATGTAGGTGGACCCTAATTCAGTATGACTGATTTCTTTATAATAAGAGGAAATTTAGACACAGATACACAAAGAAGGAAGACCATGTGAAGATACTGAAAGAGAGCCATCTACAAACCAAGGAGAGAGATTAGAATAAACTAACCCTGCTGACACCTTAATCTCAGGCTTCTAGCCCCTAGAATTGTGAGAAAATACCTTTATGTTGTTTATTCCACTGAGACTGTGGTACTTTGTTATGGTAGCCCTAGAAAACTGATACAGCTCCTGAGCCATTCCCCTAAGGGTAAAACCATATCACTCTTCCAGATGAGTAGTGGGTAGGGAATCACTGAGTTTCAGAGGGAGAGAGAGCATGTGTAAAAACTTAGAGGCAAGAGAGGGTATATAGCTTAGTACAGCTGAAGGTGGAGTAAGAAAGGTAAGAGCAAGAGCTGAAATATTGATGTTAGTAAGCTTTATGTGGCCAATTTGTGGGGCTAGAATTCATCTAGAGATGTGGAGAGCCTTAATGGACCCGGGACTTTTATATATCATGAAGTAGTCAAAATTTAATCAACTAAAAGATAGCATCCACATTAATAAGTATCTTGATAGATTGAACTATAACATTTAACATTAGTAGTGATGTTGAAATTGTGACTTTGTAAAGCATTTTATGGCCTTCCAAACTTTTTCACAATCATTACCTTTCTAATTCTCTAACTCAACTGTGTAAGATACAGAGTACAAGCAATCTTATATATTCTACAGATGAGGAAATTGAGGTTCCCTAAAGTTGAGGAATTGAAGTTTCCTAAAGTTATGTTCCCATGTGATTCAGAAAACACATTTCATAATTACAGGGTGAAGGAAAACTGGATCAAATATTAATAGTACTTGTTGTGAAGTAAAAACTAGGTTTTATGAAGTCAAAACTAAAATAGCTGACCATAGCTCTTAGTATTAAATAGACACTAAGATAGTCATCCAAGTTTAGGTTGCATTAATGGCAGTATAATGTAAAAATCTACACTGTCCATTATGGTAGCCACTAGCCTCATGTGGCTAATTAAATTTAAATTATATTAATACTAGAGGCCTGGTGCACAAAATTCGTGCACGGGGGGGGGTGTCCCTCAGCCCAGCCTGCACCCTCTCCAGTCTGGGACCCCTCAAGGGATGTCCAACTGCGGATCGGGCCTAAACGGGCAGTCAGACATCCCTCTCACAATCCAGGACTGCTGGCTCCCAACTGCTTGCCTGCTTGCCTTCCTGATTGCCCTTTACTGCTTCTGCCTGCCAGCCTGATCACCCTCTAACCACTCCCCTGCCAGCCTGATTGATGCCTAACTGTTCCCCTGCCAGCCTGATTGACCCTAACTGCCCTCTCCTGAAGGCCTGGTCACCCCTAACTGCCCTTCCCTGAAGGCTTGATCACCCCCAACTGCCCTTCCTTGCAGACCTGGTCCCTCTCAACTGCCCTCCCCTGCTGGCCATCTTGTCGCAGCCATCTTGTGTCCACATGGGGGCAGCCATCTTTGACCACATGGGGGCAGCCATCTTGTGTGTTGGAATGATGGTCAATTTGCATATTACTCTTTTATTAGATAAGATAGAGGCCTGGTGTACGGGTGGGGGCCAGCTGGTTTTCCTGAAGGGTGTCTCAGATCAGGGTGGGGCTTCCCTTGGGGCATGGGGCGGCCTGGGTGAGGGGCCTCTGGTGGTTTGCAGGCTGGCCACGCCCCCCAGCAACCCAAGGGAAGGCCCTGATATGTGGGATTTATTTATCTTCTATAATTGAAACTTTGTAGCCTGGAGCGGAGCCAAGCCACCTGCTCACTCCATGGGCGCAGACATTTTTGTTGGGATTTATTAATCTTCTATAATTGAAACTTTGTAGCAGAGGCCAAGGCAGGCCAGGGCTGCGGGAACTTGGCTTCCTCCATCGCCGGGGGCAACTCAAACCTCCTGCTCTCTCCAGCTCTTTGGCTGCTGCTATTTTTGTTGGGATTTATTTATCTTCTATAATTGAAACTTTGTAGCCTTGAGTGTAGGCCTGGGCCAGCCAGGGTGGCAGGGAAGCTTGGCTTCCTTCATCGCCGGGGGCAACTCAAGCCTCCTGCTCTCTCCAGCTCCATGGCCGCAGCCATCTTGGTTAGGTTAATTTGCATACTTGCTCCTGATTGGCTGGTGGGCGTGGCTTTTGGTGTAGTGTAGGTATGGTCAATTTGCATATTACTCTTTTATTAGATAGGATAAGTTAAATTGAACATTCAATTTCTCAGAAACACCAGCCACATTCCAAGTGCTCAACAGCCATACATGGCTAGCGGCTGCCATACTCTACAATGCAGACATAGAACATTTCTCTCATTGCAGAAAATTCTATTGGAAAGCACTAGTCTAGATCCAAGTAATAGTCTAGTGAGTAGTTAGATAATATTGGGTGTAATGTATTCAGTTTAATGTGACATGGTATCTGAGTGGAGTGTATCAAAAAAGATAAGATCCAGGACTGTGAAAGATCTGCAGAGAATGTCAAATAGAAAGGATACTTTGAAGTGATTGGCAGGTGCCTGGAGAAGAGATGCTAAAGGAGAAATATATTATCTCCACATATAATTTTTAAAGGTACAATTTATTGAACTTCTACTTGAGGAAATGGATCTATTTCTGGTGCTTAATATTTAATATCTGTAATTGTCACAACAATTTGACAGGATTATTTTTTCACTCCATTTTGTATATGAGAAAAATGTCAACTAGTCAATAAGAGAGCTAGAACTTGAACACATGTCTATTCCACTTGCTAACCATATTGACTACTATTACATCATATGTAAAAATAATGTAACTTATTCTATGATGTTTTGGAGGGTGGAACTGTAATCAGAGGTGGAAGTTGCAGGGAGGTTGATTTTAGTTCACTTAAAGAAATAATTTATAGAAATAACAGCGATTCAACAATAGATTTGGGAACCTTGGGTGAGGTTCTCTGGAAGTATTCAGGTCGAAAATCATAAGTTGTTGCAGAGAAGACTTTATAGCTAGTTTGAATGTTAGACCAGATGACTCCAATATTCCTTCCCACCCCAACAGTTTTTATAATAGTTTAATATATTACATAATGAAATCCTAATATATAAAAAGCCAGGGGCCATCACGACCAAAACAACTAGAAGGATGACCAAACAGCAGTCTGCGTGGGGCGACAAGGCCAGCAGGGGGGTTAGTGAGGGACAACCAAATGACTGAACAGCAGGCTGCATGGGGCTACCAGGCAGGCAGGGGGGTTAGTGAGGAATGACCAAATGACTGAACAAGCAGGCTGCGTGGTGCGACCAGGTCGGCAGGGGGGCAGTTGGGGGCAACCAGGCTGGCAAGGGGGGCAGTTGGGGGCGACCAGGCTGGCAGGGGGGCAGTTGGGGGCGATCAGGCAGGCAGGCAGGTGAGCAGTTTGGATCCAGTGGTCCTGGATTGTGAGAGGAATGTCAGACATCCTCTGAGGGTTTCTGGATTGGAGAGGGTGCAGGCTGGGCTGAGGTGATCCCCCCATGCATGAATTTCATGCACCAGGCCTCTAGTTTGTAATAATTCAATGCCACATTTCACCCCCATTGGCTATGAGCAGACTTTTTTTGCCAGTTACAAGCTATTTTAAAAGCAATATCAAAATAAAAAATATTGATTTGTATTTTTATAAAAATATTTTATTATCCAAGAGCATTGGCCTGTGGACTGAAAGGTCCCAGGTTCAATTCTGGTCAAGGGCATGTACCTTGGTTGCAGGCACATCCCCAATAGGAGGTGTGCAGGAGGCAGCTGATCGATGTTTCTCTCTCATCGATGTTTCTAACTCTCTATCCCTCTCTCTTCCTCTCTGTAAAAGAGCAATAAAATATATTTTAAAATATTTTATTATCCATTTATACCCATAGAAAATAGTATGAAGTAATTTTTTATAATCCCAAACATAAACTCTGTATTCATTAAACAATAACTCCCCATTTCTCCTTCCTCTCAGCCTTTTATAAACTCTACTTTGTGTTTCTATGATTTGCCTATTTTGGATATCACAAATAAGTGGAATCCTGTAATATTTGTCCTTTTGTGACTGGCTTCTTTCAGTTACCACAATATTTTAAAGATTCAGCAATGTGGTAGAATGTGTCAGAACTCCATTCCTAAGCATTATTATACACACACATCTTTGGGTGAGCACATGTATTTATTTCTGATGGGTTCTACTCAGGAATGGGATTGTTGGGTCATATCATCCAAAATTTTCTCAAGGCTAGTGCAATCTGCTTCGCTTCTCTTGAGATTTACCCTCTCTCCCTTATTCTTGGTGTGTTTTTTGTTTTGTTTTGTTTTCCTTCTATTCATAATCATCTCAATGCTCCTCCAGTATGAGAAATTCTTCCAATTATTCTATCTCCTCGTTAGCCTACTGGATCATTGTTGTCCTCCCCCTCCTCCTTCTTTAAATATATATACAGTTGAACAAAAAAGAATAAAAAGAACATCGTACATGCATTACCTAGCTCAAGAAGCAGACTGTTAGTAGTATCATTGAAACCCCTATATGCTACTCCCTAATCACATCTTCCTTCTTCTCTTCCTCACAGAGAAATTACTATCCTGAATTTTGTGCTAATCATTCCCTTTTGCAACTTATACATATATCCCTAAACAGACTATTGTTTTGATTTGCATGTTTTTGAACAAGGCAAGGGAACTGGAGTATTAAGTCTGGTATCTGTCATTTGTTACTTATGGGCTTCCCAGAGGGGACATCAATTCCCAAGCCCTGCCTACTTCCTGGAAACAGCCAAAGGGAGAGTTCTGGCAGACTGGAGCAGTCCTCAGACCTAAAGATGCAGGTACAGGCTGTTGGGAGGGAAAGCACACTGGGGGACAGTGTGCATGAAAATGATAAAGGAATTAAGTGGACATCTACTCTCTCTATGATAACTTCCCAAGTGAGCCTTCCTACCTTGGTTTCTCTCCCATAAAATTCATTTTCCATTCACAAATATTCAACAAATATTTATTGAATACTTATGACATTCCAGACATGGTCCTTACCTAGTAGATCTTATAGTTTAGCAGGGCAGATAGACTCTAGACAAATATTTATAACTGAGATACATGCTATGAAATATGAAGTGGGATCAGGGTATTTATTATAGGACCATATATCCAGAGAAAGCCTCCCCAAAGCCTACTCAATGGCATCCTGAAGGAATATCTAACTAAAAGACCAAAGGAAGGGAGCAGGAAGGGGAGTTGAAAGAGAATATTTCAAAGAACAAAGTAGCAAGTTCAGCCGTGATTGTCTGGAGGAACATTTCTCAAAAACTGAGCTATCAATAAAATTTATGAAATGACCTTTGGCTACAATTAGGTTTGAGAAATAATTAGGAAGTTCATCAAAACCAGAGATCTGAATTAGGAAAAGGGACAGAGACATCAGTTTGAGCAATGTTTGAGAAACTTCTTTTCTCTGTTGAATTAGAAAAAGCATACACAATGGAACTAACATCCTATATCTATTGGGGTGATTTTTATGTACCAGGTGTACCAGTTAATAATGTTGATTTTTTTTCAATAGATGGAGTTACACATATGTTGATATATATGCGATTTGATATGTATGCTATTTTGTTGTATTGACAACAAGCTTCAAAACTTCATATGTCAAATTTTCTGAAGGTGTTAACATTATGGATATATTTACGCTTAAAAATGTCGAATTTCGTGCCAAAAAAGCATTTGTGGAAATATTAATTCATTACTTTATTTTGAAGAAAAGTGCTGCTGAAAGTTATCATATACTTTGGGAAGCTTATGGTGAACATGCTTCATCTCAAGATACTTGTGAATGCTGGTTTAAAAGCTTTAAAAGTGATGATTCTGATGTGAAAGACAAAGAACATCCAGGTCAACTGAAAAAGTTTGAAGACCAACAATTACAAGCATTATTGGATGAAGATGCATGTCAAACTAAAAAACAACTTGCAGAAGGATTAAACGTTGCTCAGCAAACTATTTTCGTTCATTTACAAGCAATGGGAAAGATTTTAAAGGAAGGAAAATGGGTGTCACATCAACTGAATGAAAGACAAATGGAAAACTGAAAAGTCATCAGTAAAATGTTGCTTCAATGGCACGAAAGAAAGTCTTTTTTCATCAAATTGTGACTGGTGATGAAAAGTGGATTTACTTTGAGAATCCCAAATGCACAAAATCATGGGTTGATCCAGGTCAACCATCAATATCAACTGCAAGGCCAAATCCCTTCGGAAAGAAGACAATGCTCTGCGTTTGGTGGGATCAGGAAGGTGTGGTGTATTATGAGCTTCTAAAACAAGGTGAAACCATTAATACTGATCACTACCGACAACAAGTAATCAATTACCACACTTTGATAGTAAAACGACCAGAATGTGCCAGAAGACACAGCAAAGTAATTTTGCTTCATGATAACGCACCATTACACACTTCGAAACCAGTTAAAGACACATTAAAAGATCTTGCCTGGGAAGTATTAACCCACCCCCTGTATTCACCAGACCTTGCTCCTTCAGATTACCACTTGTTCTGATCGATGGCACATGCACTTTCTGAGCAGCACTTCAAAACGTACGAAGAAGTGGAAAATTGGGTCTCTGAATGGTTTGCCTCAAAACAAAAGTTCTATTGGGACAGTATCCACAAATTACCTGAAAAATGGGGGAAATGTCTAGCTAGATGGGGGACATTACTTTGAATAAAGCACTTTTAATGTTTCTCTTGAAATTATCATGTTTTCTTTGATCACAAAATCTGCATTATTAACTGGTAATTATTAAATTAATTATTTAGGGATCTGCATTGGTTTAATCAGTTCTATTGATTTCTTATTTTTTAATATATATATATATATATACATATATATATATATATATATATTGTTGATAGTATTACAGATGTCTCCCATTTTCCCCTCCTTAATCCCCCTCCACCCAGCCCTCCCACACCCCAGGTCTTCACCACACTATTGCCCATTTCCATGGGCTATGCATATAAATTATTTTGTTTATCTCTTTCCACCCACCTACCCTCCCTCCCTTCCCTCTGAGGTTCCATAGTTCATTTCGTTTTTTAAAAATTGAACATCATTTTTACTGGAGAAATACATGCATATGGGATCTAACAAATATATCAAAAGAACTTATGATCTTTACCCCCAGTTCTGTTTCCCAGAAGTAAGTTATTTTAACTGTCTCTTTTACTTTGGAGTGATAATTACCTCTCTGCCCCTGCCTCTCCTAGGCCTCCAACACATTATTGTCTGTGTCCATGGGCTATGCATATATGTTCTTTGGCTAATCTCTTCACTTTCTTTAATACATTTCCCATCCACCCACCTCCCTTCTGAGACCTGTAAGTCTGTTCCATGTATCAATGCTTCTGGTCCTATTTTGTTCATCAGTTTATTTTGTTCTTTAGATTCCACATATGAGTGAGACCACGTGATACTTGTTTTTCTCTGACTGGCTTGTTTCACTTAGCATAATATTTGAAACCACAATTTCTTCCTCTATTAGAGTCATCATTATATCTCATTGAATGTACTTGGATTTTAATATGAATACATGGATTTCACCTATTTATGTGCCATATTAGCAATGGAGGCTCATATAAATTTTAATATACTAAATTTTATGTCAAAATAAATAGCCTTGCTTAGATTTCAAATGTACCTCTGTATGTGATCTCAATGGCACCCCTATGTTCCTCATTCCCTTGTCTTACCACTTAATCTGCCTGGGTACTCCCCAGCTCCCTTATCCATTTTGTCACGTTCTCAAAACCCACAAGTATTGTTTGAAAAAGTCATGTAACTCTAATGATTACTTATACTTGAAATTCCTTTTATATGATCTCAGGTGAATGTTCTTTAATTCCTTTGTTTCAACTCCTTTATTCCGTTCCTTACAGTCAATTTTCCAATCCCATACTTTCACTCTCTTTAGCTCCCCGGATTACTTTCCCACTACCTCTCATCTCCCTCTGACACAAAAAATGTCCTTTCCTCCCTTCGTAAAGGGAAAAGAATTCCCTCTTCTTTTCTAAAAGTTAACCTTTCTCTCCTTGTGAATTAAAGATTTCATCTCCTCTAGGACCTCAACTCTCTCCCTTTTACCTGCAATTCTTACTTCCCATGGGCCCCTTTCTCTCAGCCTATAGATACTCTCATTGCTCTTTATCCTTCCAAAGTAAGTTCTCAACTTACATGCCTCCTGAGTGACTACCTACCCACCAACCTCCCTTCACCTCCATAGTTATTACTGTAAGAATAGTGTACACTCACTTTCTCTGTGTCCACTGCCAATTTACTTTTCAACCACCTAGAAACTCATGTCTCTCAAACCTCTTTCCCCTCACCGCAGTGTTCCCTATTAATGCTTCATTTCAGCACGAGTAGCCTCAGTAGCCTAACTTCCCACTCACTCTTCAAGCCATTTCACTTCTCTGCTGAAATAGCACCTACCACAGTGTTTCTCAACTTTAGCTGCACATTGGAGCCACCTAAGAAGCTTTTAAAAGTCCAGATCCCCAGGTTCCACCTCAGGCTAATTGCACTGAAAACTCTGGGTGTGGAACCTAAGCATTAGCGCTTTCCATAGTTTCCTAGATGTTTCCCTATATCCAATATGCAGCCAAAGTTGAGAACCCCTGCACTAAGTAAGGTCTTATCTTTGGCTTCTGTGTTGAAGTCCTTTACTGAAGTTCCTGGTATGAAGGCAGTATGATGTAGGAATCAGACAAATCTGAGTTTGAATCCTGATCACACCACTTATTCATATGAACTTCATAAAGTTATTTAATTAGTGTCCATGCATCTCATTTCCTCATCTGTAAAGACAGGATAGCAATACCTAACTAATTTTTTTGTAGATATTAAATGAGTTAGCTTATGCAAGATACTTGGCCCTTAGTAGGCCCTCTGGATATGTGCTTTCTATGGCTCTCTGACTGCGCCTTCCCTTCTTTCACATGTGCTCAGTGTTCTTGTTCTGTCTACCCCCCACCCCCAGAAAAATGCCTTTCTTTCCCTCCATCTTGTCTCTGTATTTTCTCTCTTAGCTTTAATTTTCAGTCCAAGTCAAATAATTCCTCTGTTTAGTTCTTCGGACTGACTTTCCTTCTGTGCTGTGTGCTCATTTTCGAAGTCTAGGTAAAACATCTTCTGATGTGTGTCTGTAGCACCCAGGGTTCTTACATTTCAAACCACAGAAACTGACTCTTATGGATTTAAGCAGAAAAGCAACATATTGAAAATATATTGGCTATCTCCTAGCATCCTTGGGAAAGCTGTAAAACCTGGTTGGAAAACAGACAAGATTGTAGGAAGGTTTCATAGCCGGGAATCTGGCCAAAATCACTCAGCAAAATTGCTGAATGCTAGATCCTGCCACTGTCATCACCTCTGAAAGAATTCTCTCTTAGCCTTGCATTTTTGTATCACTATATTCAGATTCAAACTTCAGGACAGGCATGTCTTTTGGGCCAAAGCTAGTGTCACAACTGTATCCTAGCAGCAAGAGAGGCAGGGAAACAAATGTGGCTTTTCTTTTTTTTCTTTCTTTTTTTTTTTTTTTACTTCTGTAGTGGGAAGTGGGCCCTACCTTCTAATAAGACTTACACAGTGGGGAAATTCCACTTATGGGATGAGCACTCAAAAATGGCAAATGCCCACTACAATGTCCTATAAAGACCTCAAACTTAACACGCCCGAACCAATCTGAATTCCACCGTACATATCTCTGCCAATATTGTGCTTGCAAGTTGGTTTCCTTCAGTTAATGATATCACAGCTCTCTGATATTTCTTGAGTAATTTCCATAGTCTATGGATTTGCTTCTCCTCTTCTTTAGGTTAGATCCTACTTCTTCAGTTTTCTACATATGTATCCACCTGCAACAAATGTGCACAGTGGGAGCCTTCTCATCCTTTAAGACTCATCTAAAAATTACCTCCTCCTTGGGCCTTCTTTTCCAATCCCTTAGTTAGGATGACTTTCTCCCTCTTTTGTCCTCCCACAGCACTAAATTCTGCATTAACTTATTTGCTTATATGTGACTTGCCCTTGCTATACTATTAACTCTGAAATCAGGGATACATCCTATTTTATTTATCTTTGCCTCCCGATCACCTAAACCCAATGCCTTGTACTTAGTAAGTCACTCAAAATATGATTAGTTAGTTGAAATGATTCATGCTAAAGTTTTATCCTATCATTGATAATTATACATATCACCAAATCAGACACCATTTAATATAAGCTGCATTGTTGTTTTATATTACTAAAAATTGCCAACAAAGTCATAATACATCAGTGACTATAAGATGCATCCTGATCTCTTAGATGTAAAAATATTTTTAAAAGAGCACCTTAGTGCGGCCTGCATGGCTCCTATGAACCAGGAGTTCAGGGTTCAATTCCCTGGTCAGGGCACATGCCCAGGTTGCAGGCTTGATCCCCAGTGTGGGACGTTCAGGAGGCAGCAGATCAAGGATTCTCTCTCATCATTGATGTTTCTATCTCTCTCCCCCTCTTCCTTTCTTAAATCGATAAAGATAATATTTTTTAAAAAGTGCACCTTAGAATTTTTTTAAAAAAATACAATAGTTATCATTGTGGTTTAATAGCAATAAAATTTATCCTAAAGAGCCATTACTTATGGGTAATTTGCAGTATATTAAAAAACAAATAATTATTTTGGGGTAGCTTCTCTGAAATTCTATAGCATGGATACTCACACCAATCCACTTATGCTTCATTAAGTTTTGATGTTTATGCATTTGACCAGTGTATTTGTTGTCAAGAGATATTTTCTTTAAGTATTATGGATTTAAGGTATTATGGTATTCTTTAGGTATCATGGCTTAGGTCTAAAATTTATGAGGATTCATTTTAAATTACATGAATCAAATGTCAGGGTTATTTCAGTTGTTTTCTACCCTCTCTAATCTGATGATCTGGGATGAGTTTGGGAGAGAAGCACAGGGTACATGACTCTTGACCTAGTATGAGTGAAGAAGAGAGGAGTCCCTGTATAAGTAAGTAGATGGATGCAGGAAAGTTCTGATGAGGGCAAGTTTTCTAGGAGAAATCACCTCACCAAGAGACCCACAAATAGTATATACAGTGTTTTATATAGGTGAAAAGAAAATGTTGCTTCTTACTCCGCTTGCCTTGGGTTTGCTCTCGATCATGCCTCTGACAGTTCATGTTGCACACAGGTGATAAGAGCTACACAGATATTTCAGCTCAATTTATCAAGAGCACTGAAACAGGAAAGAGATGAATGAATGGTGATATGTTCATTAAAATGTTTTTTATATATGCTGCTTGCTGTGTGATTTTGCTTAAAAAATTATGGTCTAACGGAAATATTTTCAATGTAATGTTCTCTTTTTCTTTTTCCTTCTCTCTGCCCAGTCCCCTTTCTCTGGGCCATATCAAGTTGATTCCACTTTTCGCTGGGTAAATAAGGCAGGATCCTGCACAGAGTTCCTTTCCTCCAGAGGTGGATAAGGGAATTTATCAACCTTATGTCCATCCCATCCCCCTCCCTCCCACACAGATACTTAAAATAACTGCAGAGTCATTGTACCAGAGGCTCCCTCAGCCAGCAGGATTTCATAATAAGGCAAGTGGGGAACAGACTCTTCTGGGTGAAAATGTAGCTTTGCTGCTTTTATTTTGTTTAACCACAGACATTTTGTCATTTAAAGAACCTGAGGCTACTCTGAGGCATGGTTTGCTTGAAGGTTTCAGTGAATGTACTCAGTGGATATAAAACTCATTTAGCCAAAATGCCATATATGTTTTGGGAAGCCAAAAACGCCCCTTCCCCATTTTTTAAGACAAATGTTCCCTGAAAATATTGACATTTTATTTCATTATTTAAATTCAGCTGCAACTATGTGGACCCTCAGACTGATATTTATTTGGCCTGATTTCCTCTTCACTAGAAAGAGCACTCTTAACACTATCGTGAGCAGCTTTCACAAGAGTAATAGCTGTTGACTTCTCCTTAAATTTGGGAATAATGTGTTCCTTACATAACAAAATATTTCAGAAAGCACCAGACTGCAGGAGAGAGTGTGCTTATCAAAAATAAGTCTTTTAGTATAGGAATAAATTATTTAAATCATATTGCTTTCACAAGCCCGGAGGACAAAGCTAAGGAGGTAGAAGCCTGGGGAGTGAATGAGATTTAAGGTCTCTAGTCTTCTGTTAAAAAATATCGTGAAGGCAATCTCTTATTTTAGGAATGTTAAACTCTGATTTATGGTGAACACATAAGAGTTCGTGTTATTTGGTAGTTTCAATCCTGTGACTGCAATGTCTTCAAAGAAGTCTGTAGACCAGTGTTTCTCCCAAGTATGGTTCTAGACCAGGAACATCAGCATCATATGGGAACTTGTTAGAAATGCAAATGCTCAGTCCTTACCCTGACTGGACCTGATGGATGAAAAACTCTGGGGATGGGGACCAGCAGTTTGTATTTTAACAAGGCTTCCAGGGGATTCTCATGTACATTAAAGTTTGAGAACTACTGGCCTAGGACAGTGGTCCTGTCTATATAATTTTCTGAAAGAATATATCTTTTCCCCCCATATTGATAATTTGAAACTGGTTTATCAGGTAAATAAGCTTCTTGTCTACTCCCATCTAATACATCTACAAACAAGTACCACTTGATAATAGTCAAGTGCATGAAGTTTAAAGTTATCCTTATATACAGATGGTAGAAATCCTGTTTACTGTTTGTTATACATTATTCTAACACTGGTCAGTATCACAAATAAATTATTTGGACAACCAGAGGCAAGGAAACCAATTGCAATTTTAAGCATCCTGGAGGATGGGGGATTTCCTAAAATGTAGCCATTCCCACACATACAGTTCTTAAACCTCAGCACCTGTGCCTTAGTAAATAATGTTCCCTTTACTTGGAACACCATTCTTCCTATTTTACCCGCCTTACTCCTACTCCTTCAGTCCTGAGGAAGCCTTTCCTCAACCCCTAAACTGGCACCTGGTCCTTAGCTAGCCCATAACTTGTAACAACATGCAATTTTATAATTATTTTCTTGTATCTATATGCACTAGTTTAAATCCTACTTGAGTGGAGGGTTGTCTTTAGTAACTGTATACCTTAGTACCTAGCACAGTGCCTGGCTTAGATTGGGGCTTAATAACATTCTGATTAAATAAATGAATTAAATACCACTGGCCTCATATATGGGCAACTTGTCAGTGCTCAGAAAGAAATTAAAACATTAACTGTGCTCTCAGATATCACCCTTGTATGATAATCTCTCTCCTCTTTTAGTTTTAGTTTGTCTTCATTAAAGAATAAAACAATCCAGAGATTATATCAGCAGTAAACTGTGTTTTATATATGCTATTCAAAAGATACAAATGTGGGGTTAATAGACTCCTAGGAGAGCTAATTTCAAAGGACTTTATTATTTTTTTTGAAGAATTGTCATACATCCTGTTTTATTTTGTAGAAGTGCATCCATATACCTCAGGCTAAATGTGTGTATCAGGAATGTTTCATAATTTTAAACAGCGAGAAAGGTAATGAGTGCTTCAAAAGGATATTGAAGGCAGAGATATGGTCCTCATACCTAGTAAGATGATTGAATGAATGAAGGCTGAACGCTGATTATTTGGAAGCTAGATGAAATGCAGGGAAAACTCAGCAGTCTAATAGAAGTAAAACGAAAGGGATAAGCACAGTTAAATGAAACAAATTAATGAAATTATGTGAATGAACATAAGAGGGCCAGGTGTCATGGACTGTTATTTGCCTACTAAATGTGTTGGGGAAAAACTGCTATTATGAATAGTTAGAAATGATTTGCACAGTGAGTTCCATAATATTCACAACTTGATATCACAGTTCCAGATTGTTTGGTCCTTCAGTTCTAGTGGATTAGAGGGCATCTTTCTTTTTCCCTGTCTGGTATGTGTCCAAATGACTGTGAACTAATTGGCAAACTGGATTTTTTTTTTTTTTGCGGGACACTGAACACAAGTACTAATGGGTAGGAAGAATGGGTAACCCCATCTCTAAGGACAATTTGAAAAATCCGTTCTTAAAAACAATTTAAGACCAGATTTGTAAGGTTGTCCATAATCCTTTCCAGAAAGAATAGGGTTGTTCTAAAGGATAGCATGCAAATGGTGGCAGCCTGGGTATCATGGTGTTAGGACACCTAGGGAATGAAACTATCATTTTAATACTTCTAGCTCTTTGTTGCCAATATTCTTGGATGATAAACTCAGGAAAACACATGGAGGAAGAAGTGATTATGTTGGAAGGGAATAAAAAAGTTCTTATGTGAATGCTTAATATTAAAGCTAGGACTCATACTCAGAAATCTAAGAGTGATTCATGCACTGTTTTGTGTACGGCATCACTCAGAGAACTTGTCCTGTTAATTAAGAGACAGACTTTTCTTATCCAGTCCCTGCTGAGAGGCAAAATACTGTCTTAACTCCTTACATCAGAACTAGAGAAAGGGACAGTTTTATAAAAAAACTGTTTACTAATTTGGAAATCAGTATGTCAAATCAGGACATTTCATTAAACAGGAATACCCCAGCCTGCTAAGGCAAATGTTGGCCTTAGTTAGATTTCATTGACAGGTCAGCTGGTTACTGCCACCAAATTTCTTCTCTGTTATTTATGCCCAGCTACTCTTGTTAACTCAAAATATAATCCTGCTTATGAAAGTCGAGTCAATGTGTGTCCATCAATGTCATCTCCCACACTCTTCCCTACACTCTAACCTATTCATAACAGGGGATTTGGGGTTGGAAATTTAGCACACTGTTTTTCACCTGGGTCCTAATATAACATTTTGAATCATAGAAACAAAGATTTACATAGGAAGTTGAGGTCCATGTATTAGTAATCAAAGAACTGGTGATAGAAAGGGTAAATTCATACTTTTAGGTTTAGAAAGATGAGGTTTTACTTATATTCAATTGCCCTAAATGTGTGACATCTTTTTAAAAAAAACGTACCACAAAGTACCTGTAAAATAAAAAGCTTATTTGTAGAGTGTGTAAAATCAAATGTGTTTATTGTTTAGGACTTCATTTTACCAAAATGCAGATGCTCAGTGACTTTAAGGAAATTAGATTTTGACTTATTCCATAGTTTAACCTGCCTGATACACCATAAATGCATTTTCTTTGACAGATTTATTCCTTCAACTGTTCTGAGTTTAATTGGGGTCCTCTGTATAGACCACGGACAGCTTTGGGAAATGTGGCTGTTATTTATAGAACACCATAAGCCTACACTGTACTTTCAATAGAGCTTAAATTGGACTGAATTTCTCATGCTACCAGCTCTGGGTTCTTTTTGGAGGAAGGGGAAAATTCACTGCATTTTTTTGCCACTATGCTTGTAATATTAGGAAATGAAAGGCCCTAAAATGCATTTTGATTTAATGAGAGGAGTGGGAGAAAAAGAAAGGAAATAAGACAGAATAATGGATTTTTGAAATTTTTTTTTCTAAGAAAATGCAGTATGACTAAATTACACAGAACAAAATTGTTTCAACAGGTTCCTGTGTGAGATTTTTACAGGGAAAACTGGAGATTAGAGAGCAGTCAGACACCCACTTGTGAGAGTGCTTTCTTTTGAACTGTCTGGAAGGCCAATGGGAAAGAATGGGTTATATGGAAATGTGAGATATGTTGGTGGGAGTGGGGAATTAGAGGTATGTGAAGAGTAAGGAGACAACATTAGGCTGCTGGAATATTAGAGAAATAAGACAGTGTGGATTCACGAGTGGATGAAGAGAAAAAGAGAAGTGTGAAGAGGAAAGCACCAAGAGAAGAGGTGGGCAAGGAGGAGGAGGTAATGATGAAGCTTACCCACCGAGTACATTTGTGAATATAAAGACATTTTCATCATCTCATCAATACAGGGGAACATTATCTGTGTGGTCAGAGATAAGATAGTATGTTTTTATCATACACGCAAATAGGCTTTGGATCATGGCAGGTCTCTAATTAGAAGGTTCTGGTTGGATATCTCCATCTGGATGGGACTGTCAGGCAGGGATGGAATGAGTTGAGGATCAGAAAGGGACTGAAGACCGATGGGCCTGAAGCCTTAGCTCTGTTATGGCAATGAGTTTCCTTGATCCCCATTGAAAAATTTTTATGGGCCTCTAAATATTGCTCATTTTCCAAGAGTATCCAGGAAATACTATAACAAAAGCACCATAACTAATCCATCTGATATGAGTCTCCAGAAAAACCTTAACAAATGTCCATTTGGGAGAGAAAAAAAACTATGCTCAGGGTCTTAATTAAATGTCATGTTAATTTTATGAAATCTAGGTTTTAAATATGAAGCCACTGGACTTGTAATAACACTGTACTTTGCTTCCTTTGAAGCAGGATGATTATCGTACCCCTCTTTTTTTTTTAATTTCTTTATTGATTAAGGTGTCACATATTTGTCCTCATCCCCCCATTCCCATCCCACACCCCTCCCCACGGATGCCCCAACCCCCTGTTGAACTTAACCATTGGTTAGGCTCATATGCATGCACACAAGTCCTTTGGTTGATCTCTCCCCCCTCCCCCACCCTCCCCTATCCTCCCTCTGAGGCCCGATAGTGCGATCGATGCCTCCTTGTTTTTGGTTCTGTTCTTGTTCATCAGTCTATGTTGTTCATCATTTCCCCTAGATGAGCGCGATCATGTGTCACTAGAGATATACTTATAAGAACTGAATGTGAGACGAGCAATAATAGTTATGCTGACAGGCAAATGAATCACTCTATAGTGAGTTTCTTTCTGGACCAACAGTTCTTTTGAGACCCAATATCAATGTCCACCAGTTCCTTATGTGTACATGTCGGCACTGACCCCTCAGCTCTGGATGGTGGACAAATGGTGGTAATGCAGGTCCGACTCCCTCTGGTTTGGTCTCGGCCGGACCCAGGGGCACGGCTTCACCCGGACTCAGGGGCATGTGGCCTCACCCGGACCCAGGGGGCGCGTGGCCTCACCTGGACCCAGGTGCGCGCGGCCTCACCCGGACCCGGGACCCAGCCTCACCCGGATCCAGGGCACACGGCCTCACCCGGACCCGGGATCCAGCTTCACCCGGACCCAGAGGCACGTGGCCTCACCTGGACCCAGGGGCGCGTGCCTCACCCGGACCCAGGTGTGCGGGGCCTCACCCGGACCCGGGACCCAGCCTCACCCAGATCCAGGGGCACACGGCCTCACCCAGACCCGGGATCCAGCTTCACCCGGATCCAGGGGTGTGGGGCCTCACCCGGACCCAGGGGCGCGTGGCCTCTCCCAGACCCAGGGGCGCGTGGCCTCACCCGGGCCCGGGACCCAGCCTCACCCGGATCCAGGGGCACACGGCCTCACCCGGACCCGGGATCTAGCTTCACCCGGACCCAGGGGCGCGTGGCCTCACCCGGACCCAGGGACGCGTGGCCTCTCCCAGACCCAGGGGCGCGTGGCCTCACCCGGACCCAGGGGCGCGTGGCCTCTCCCAGACCCAGGGTCACGTGGCCTCACCCGGATCCAGGGGCACATGGCCTCACTCGGACCCGGGATGCAGCTTCACCCAGATCCAGGAGCGCGTGGTCTCACCCGGACCCAGGGGCGCGTGGCCTCTCCCAGACCCAGGGGTGCCTGGCCTCACCCAGATCTAGGTGCGCGCGGCCTCACCCGGACCCAGGACCCAGGACCCAGCCTCACCCGGATCCAGGGGCACACGGCCTCACCCGGACCCGGGATCCAGCTTCACCCGGACCCAGGGGCGCGTCGTACCCCTCTTTCATCAATTACCTTTCCCACCCCCTAATATGCAGTGAGGAGACTTCAGGCATCCTGCATAGCTTTTTTAAAAAAAAACAACACATGTTTTTATTGATTTCAGAGAGGAAGGGAGAGGGAGAGAGAGAGAAAAAATCCATGATGAGAGAGACTCATTGATTGGCTGCTTTCTGCATGCCCCCCCCCCCCACTGGGTATTGAGCCTGAAACCTGGGCATGTACTCAGACCAGAATTGAACCATGACCTCCTGGTTCGTATGTCGATGCTCAACCACTGAGCCAATTTTTTAAGTGAGCAGAGAAACTTTTAGACCAGGCTTTGGAGAAGGAAAACTCATAAGCTTTTCATATATCATTACTAAAAATTAGACCTGGACTTTACCACAATTATTTATTCACTTTTTTTCTTCTTCCCTTTCTCCCATCCCTCCCTTGATTCTGATTCTGTCGGTCTTTCTCGAGATCAACAGAATCAGAATCTGCAGTGGGACATCCCAGGAATTTGGATTTTTGTTACCACTCCCACCATCCTGATGTCATCAGGCCAGCACAGTCTGTGAACATCCTTAGAGGTTTTCAATGTTTGCAGAGGTTTCAAAACCAGATCTAACAGAGTGATCATAGATGATTTCAAATACATTTAGAAGTGGGTAAGACCTTTCAATTTGCATCAGAGGTTTCTTTTTTCCTTTTGGTGTGTCTAAGGTTTAAATTACTTATACAGGATTATTTTAGTAAGAACAAGTGAGTAGGGAGAAAGTAAGAAGGCACCTGATGAACAATGCCTAGAAGGAATGGGCAGATTTTGGTATATTCTTTACAGTCCTGCTAAGGGTTGAGCTTACTGAAAAACCAAGAGTTTATTTTTAAATAGAAGAAGGATGTTAGGATAAGCCTGAGACACATACTTGGAAGAATTAATGGCAAGGACACTTTGCTGTTACTTGTATGTGAGAAAAGTCCAACAATTTTACAAGACCTTAATAGAAAGCTAGGAAAGCAAGTTTCTGAAAATGTTTCTCTCCAAAATGAGTATCTTGGACATGACACAAAATGTCCAGCACACAACCAAAACATGAATAATAGATGAATTCGTTGTAACAGGCTTAGAGATGGATGGATGACATTTACATAATGATGTAAATTTGTATATAATGATGGAGAGTAGTTCATTTTTTTAAGCTGCTAATGCCAACACTTAAGAAAGAAGTAGTTTCATGTTAATTTTGAGTTCTTCAAATTTGGACAGTTTTTTTTTAAAAGGAAAGAGACACATTTTCTACTCAGGAAGATCAGAAAATTACATAGCAATCACATCCCTCTCCCCGCCCCCCAGGATCTGGGAGCTTTTCATCATTGCCAAACCCTAAAATTGAAAATCCCTTAAAGATGAATTTTAATATTTTACTGCAAATTGCTACGACATAGAAGAATTCCAATTAGCCTTCTTTTTCTACTTTATAATCAGGAGATAGAGCTGTGGATAGGGGGCAGGGTGACAAAATTCTGGGCAGTGTCCAGGAAAAACAGTATAAAAATTATATTGAGTACAGATTTTTACATAGTTTTACCATCTGTCTTTGATGACTTAGATCTAGGCTTGCTTCAAGAAGGAGGACTATGTCAGATAAAAGTTGTTTCCAGAGTTTGGTTTTCTCTTAACCAGGTACTTTACAACTTAAACATTGAAAGAATGGAATAAGGAAGGCTTTGGGAAGAGTGGAAAGCTCTCTTCAAATATGAAAAGTTAGCAAGTGGAATAGAAAATAGCTTTGCCCTAGCTTTCGAGTGCTGAGCTACAATGACAGTTTTAAATTACACAAAATAGTAGCTCTTCTCAATACAAGTAAGAACTAGCTCACAACTAGCTAGCACTCTCCTCAGTTAAAATAGGTTGTCATACTGATATTTAGCACTATTTCTGGGGGAGTTTTATAAGCAGAGCCTGATGGTTTTCTGTCAATTATTTTGTACATAACTGCAGTGGGTGGGAAACTGAACTTCTGAACTAAGGTTGGAAGGGAAGGTGAGAGAATGTGGTACATATTGTCTTAGGCTGAGTTACGCCAGAAATAGACTCTCAGGCAAGGATTGAAATGCAATTTATTAATTGGGGAGGTAGTCCTAGGGGTATCAGTAGGAGGATGGGGGTGTGAGTCTTTCTGGGGACCTCTGGAACACACTTCAGAATTGTAATACCCCAGATGTAAGGAAACGGAGGTATCTTTCCTACATTCTCATCTTTCCTGCCTTGGAGATGCTCTCTGGGATACTATATCCAGCAATCCTGGTCTATCCTGTGCAGGTGGAGAATCATGGGTCCTTGATTGTGCATGGAGTACTTGATAAATGTCAAAGCGATGTGACTGGAACAGGACAGCATTTGCTACAATTATAAAATTAAGCTGGCTGTGGAGTTAAGCTGATCTGAACTTAGTGCTTACCTCTTCTTATTATTTCTGTTACTTGAGGCAACTTGTGTAGCCTCTGTGTGTGTGTTCCTTATCTTCAGGTCAGAGATGACATTGATACCTTACAAGGTAAGTGTCAAAATAAAATCAAATAAACTTAAAGCACCTAACACAGAAGGAATTTTAAAATATAGTTTTTGTTATTATAAGAATAAATTTTCCTTCTCAGACCTAAAATGAGTCCAATCCAAAAATAGTTAAGACACTAACATTTTAAATGTCAGCAAAATACTTTACAGGTAATCCGAATGCTAAAGGTAAGAATTAAAAGTACCATAGAATTTTCTTTCTACATATAGCAACTAGTAAGTATTAAATATTTATTGACTATCAAGTAAATGGCACTACTAAATTCAAAATGAACATAAGTGCCTATTCTTCAAGGCTTGGCTTAAGCAGCATTTTCTCTAGGCCACTGCCTTTGTAGCTGTGGAAGATAAAATTATTTTACAGCTAGACTGAGACAGTTCTATGCTTATGTTCAGGACTGCCTGAATATTTGACAGACTCTTGTCCAAGGTAAGGACAATGGGCTAACTCAGTGGTCGGCAAACTCATTAGTCAACAGAGCCAAATATCAACAGTACAATGATTGAAATTTCTTTTGAGAGCCAAATTTTTTAAACTTAAACCATATAGGTAGGTACATTGTTATTAACTTAATTAGGGTACTCCTAAGCTGGCCTTTGCTAAAAACTCAAGGGGCCAAAGAGCCACATGTGGCTCACGAGCCGCAGTTTGCTGACCACTGGGCTAACTAATGATTTGTAACGTGCTGTTTAAAGTTTGAAACTTTCCTGGCAGCACCTAGGACTAGTTTATTTTATTTAAAATTTTCTTCCAGCTTATTGAAATACTAGTAGCCCTGTGCACAAATCCGTGCACCAGTAGCTCTCTGCGGGGCCTGACTGCTCCGCACCTGCTGCCCAGAGGCTCTCTGCGGCCCAGAGGCCATCCACACCCAGGCGCGGAATGCTTGCCTTATCACCAGGGCAACGATGCAAGCATCCCCCCACACCCTCAGGCCACTGCGTGCCCACTGCCCAGAGGCCCTCTGTGGCCAGGGTGGAATGCTTGCCTCGTTGCCACAGCGATGAAGCAAGCATTCCACCAGGCTGCTCATGCTGCCCGCTCTCAGCCTCTGCCCCCTGGGACTGGGGGACTCTGGCGGGGCTGAGAGGACTGGGCGCCACCATATTGTGACTATGGGCGATGCCATCTTTGTGATGGAGTGGTGGTTAATTTGCATATTACCCTTTTATTATATAGGACTAGAGGCCCGGTGCATGAAATTCATGCACTGGTGTGTGTGTCCCTCAGCCCAGCCTGCACCCTCTCCAATATGGGACCCCTCGAGGGATGTCCAACTGCCCGTTTAGGCCCTCAATGTCCATCCATGTTGTTGCGAATGGCAGAATTTGGTTATCACACTTTTTATGCATTCATTTATTGATGAACACAAGTTTTTTCTATGTCTTGGCTCTTGTAAATAATGCTGCTATGAACATATGGATGCACATATCTCTTTGACATAGTGCTTTCATTTGCTTTCGATATATAACCAGGATTGGAATTTTGAGTCATAAGGTAGTTCTATTTTTTTATTTTTTTTTAGGAACCTCCATACTGTTTTCCTTAGTGCCTATACCAATGTACATTCCAACCAACAGTGCACAAGAATTCCTTTTTCTCCACATCCTCGCCAACATTTGTTATTGCTTGTCTTTTTCATAATAGCCATTCTAACAGGTGTGAAGTGATATCTCATTGTGGTTTTGATTTGTATTTTCATGATGATTAGTGATGTTGAGAACCTTTTCATGAACCATCTGGTTGGCCATCTGTATATCTTCTTTGGAGAAATGTATATTTGGGTCTTTTACCTAGTTTTTGAATATACTGTATAAGTGTTTTTTCTTTATTGATTAAGGTATTACATATGTGTCCTTATTCCCCCCCCCCCCATTTAAATTTGATCATTTTATATTTTTGCTGTTGAATAGTATGAATTCTTTATAGATTTTAGATATTAACCCTGTATCAGATATGTAGTTTACAAATATTTTCTCTTATTCCATAGGTTGCCTTTTTTGTTTTGTTAGTTGTTTCCTTTGTTTTGCAAAAGCTTTCTAGTTTGATATGATCTCATGTATTTTTTATTTTGTTGCTTGTGCTTCAGATGTCATATCTAAGAAATCACTTGCCAAGACCAATGGAAAGGGGCTTTCTTTCTGTTTTCTTCCATGAGTTTTATATTTTTCTGGTCTTACATTTAAGTATTTAATCCATTTCAAGTTAATTTTGGGGAGTGCCATAAGATAGTGGTCTAGTTTCATTTTTTTTACATGTGAATATCCAATTTCCGCAGAACCATTTATTGAAGAGACTGTCTTTTGTCCACTGAGTCATCTTGGTTTCCTTGTGAAATATTATTTGACCACATATGTAAGGGCTTATTTCTGGGATCTCAATTCTGTTCTATTGATATGTGTCTTTTTAAAATGCCGGTACTATACTATTTTGATTACTATCTATAATAATCTATAATAATAAAAGCTAATTAGACTGGACAGCCTGATGACCTCCGGACGTCCTTCCAGATGACCTTCTGGATGAAGCTGGGGCTGCGAGGGCCTAGGCAAGCCACAGTAGCTGCGACCGACCAGCAGGCTGTGGCAGGTGGGCGGGGCCTCCCTCTTCGAGGGAAGCCTGGGTCCCGGGTGCTGGTGGCTGGAGGGAAGCCCGGGTCCTGGAAGCCATGGGAAGGAAGGCCTACTCTTGCACAGATTTTGTGCATTGGGCCTCTAGTAGTTTTATAAGGAAGTGTGATACTACCAGCTTTGTTCTTTCCCAAGATTTCTTTGGCTATTTGTGGTCTTTTTTGGCTCCAAAAAACTTTTTAGGATTGTTTGCCTCAAAATTGGGTCACCATTTGTAAAAATTGGGGTATAAGACATATGTATAGAAACTCCCTTCAGGAGATACTGGTGCTCTGGAGCATGGCAAAGGGAGAGTGTTAAGATGGTGCTCACTGGCTGGAGTGAGGCAGAGGGGGTGTGCAAGTATGGCACCTGCTGACAAAAGAGAAAAAAATGAAACTAAAAAAGGAAAGAAAAAGAAAAGGGGAAAAAAAGTAAAAGGGAAAAGACAAAAGAAAATGGGGGAAATGATGGTGTCCATTGGTTGGAGCATAAAGATGGCATCCATATGAAAAGAAAAAAAATAATGCCTGCTGGCTTTAGCAAGGGAGAGGGAGAGGAGGATGCTGGTACCCAGAAGCCTCTGACCCCAGAGTGTATTCCAGCAAGCTCCTGTCCCTCAGCCCAATCATTTTAAAATTAAGAAATGAGTCTCCTTCACATGAATTCTGGGCACTTTTCAAAGGGATACTTCTGCATTGAGCCCTGGGGAAGGTGAGTCTGTGTGTGGGCCCTTTAAAAGCCATCCCATAGTTTGTCACAGCCCTTTAGGTCATGTACATGAGCCCTGTTGGTTTTCAAAGTCAGATGTTTTGGGGTATCATCTCTCCTGTGTTGGTCTTAAAAGTTGGGGTGCCTAATGTGGGACATGAACCCTTTCTCCTCAGGGAGAAGTTCCAGGTTATGAGTTCCCTCACAATTGTGGGCTCACTAATTCATGGGTGAGGTTTATAGTAAGATTGTATTTTAGCATTTCCTGCCTTCTTTGATGTACTTTGCCCCTTGTTTGCCTGATTGAAGGGGTCACTTCATTAGATCTAGTTTCTTTTTCAGAGTAAATTATTCACCATATAACTAGAAGCACTGTGTCTGTGGGAGGAGGTGAATTCAGTATCTTCTTACATTGCCATCTTGAACCAGAACCCAAAACATTGTAGCTTAAAACAACCACTTACTATTGCTCATGAGTCTAGGGCAGTGGTCGGCAAACTCATTAGTCAACAGAGCCGCAGTTTGCCCACCACTGGTCTAGGGTAACCTGAGAGGTTTTCATGAGCTGGGCCAAACACATCTGACCTAAGCTATGTTTGTTCATGCACCTATAGTCAGTGGTTAGGTTGACTGGGGCTGGCTGGTCTAGGATGGCCTTGACTGGTATGGCCTAGTTCCATATGATCCCATCTCTCAGCAGACTACTTTGGACCTGTTTTCTGATAGTTGCAGGATCCAGGAGCGAAATCAGAACTACATAAGTACCTTTTCAAGCCTCTGTTTGCAACAAGTTTATTGCTCTGAAGTTTATTACTGGCCAAAGCAAATCAAATGGCCAGGCTCAAAGTTAGTGTGAGAGGGCACTATCAAATGGCATGGATACAATGATATATGAAAAATTGGGGTTAGTAGTGTAATCAGTCTGCCACAGTCTATCATATATTTATTGAGAACATGTGGTCCAGCACACTATTCATGCACATAGTATATATGCCACAGGGATCTGTTGCTAATAATATGCTCAGTAGTTGAGAAACATTGCCTTTTGTAGTCCTCATTATTCTCTGATTAATGGTTCCTTGATGGTACCCTTTCAAAAACCATCTGTCACTGACATGGTGTTGGCAGACACTGTGGTAACTTCCTGACAACCCATGCTTTCCTCTCCTCCTTCCCAATGTAGATTCTGTTTTCTGTGATGTGCCTTTCTTATGTGGGCACAGATTTATACACCACTTTCAATTTTTCAGAGAATAAATATGACTGGGTGGAAATATATTTAGACTTTTATGGGAACTAATGAATTCAGCTGTTTTCTTACCACCCCTCCTCTCTTCATCCATTTCTTCCTTTCATATGTTTGTTTTATATCAGAAGTAATACATTCTTCTTAGTGTATTAATTATGGAAACATGTATTATTAGGATAAAAATTGTTTAAAAATTTACAATCATAGTTTCTTCAATTATTTTGAAGTGTGTTTGTTGCATTGCAAGCAAGGCCTTTGCAAACTCAATCTGTATTAGTCAATGTTACTATTGTAATACAATGGTATCTGAGTACTTGAATACTTGTTAAGTATCTGTTGCAAATGAAACTAAATGAGTAAAGATTAGAATAGTACAAAGTTGTTCCCTTCAATGAATCGGAAGTATGAAACTTCTCTAAAAGGTCTAGTTTCAACTTTACTTTTACAATACTTGCTCTTATTCTCTGACATATATTGTTCACCCTTTTTTCCCAAGTACTCTGTACAGTCATCATTCAGGTAATTTCATTTAAGACTTGAGATGATTATATCTATATTCAATTCATAAGCGTCTCCAAAATTGTGTGCTTTTTCAATAGTTTAGTTATGGTGAGTAAAGTAAAATCATTTTTGACCACATTCTGCCTTCAAGCATTGTTATACTTAATAAAACTGATATTGCCAGTTAAGAAAAAAATATGAGTTGCTATTCACTAGTTCTTCTAATAGGGGAATATTTACAAGAATAAAAACAATGTGAAAATTAACAAAGGAAAAGCTAGATAGCTCTGATTGCATGAAAATTCTAAATTTCTGTACAGTGATAACAATGAAAATTCACCATAACTAAAATTAATGGTAAAATATAAGTGTAAAATATAATAAAGAACTGCTGTACTTTAATATATAAAGATGTTAATAAAACTATGAGAAAACCTAACTTCCCAGTAGAAGATGTGGGCTATGTTTATGAATAAATTACAAAAGAATAAAAAACATAAATGTTCAATATATTTACATGTAAATTGATAAACTGCATTTAAAACGAATGGTAAGGTAATGAGATAGCAGTTTGACTATCAAATTAGAGAAGACTGATACAAAATAAAACTGCATGTAGCTCTGATGCTCTTAGAAAGGCATATTCATACATTGCTCATGGGAGGATACATTGGGATAATCCTTTTGGAAATCAATTTGGCAATGTATTGAGAATCTTAAATACATTTCTACCTTTTGATTGAGGCATTTAACTTCTAAGAATCTATCCTAAGGAAATATTTGTATATCCAGACAAAGTTTTCCAAAAGAAGATATTTGTCACAGTATTATTTATAACTAGAGGCCCAGTGCACGAAATTTTGTGCACTGGGGAGAGGGGGTCCCTCAGCCCGGCCTGCGCCTTTCTGAAGTCTGGGAGTCCTTGGGGGATGTCCCACTGAAGGCTTAGGCATCTTAGGCTCCCTCCACCACCACTGCACTTGCAGCCATCAGCCGGGCTTGTGGCTTAGCGGAGTTCCCCCACACTGACCACCAGGGGGCAGCTCCTGCATTGAGCGTCTGCCCCCTGGTGGTCAGTGCGCATCATAGCGACTGGTCATTCCTGGCCGTTCTGCCATTAGGGTCAATTTGCATATTACCCTTTTATTATATAGGATAGCAAAATTTTGGGAAATATCTTAAATGCCCAAGGATGCTGAAATTTTGACTCATAATGGATTATTACATAGCCATTAATAATCATGTTTCTGAATAATCCCAGTTTTGTTAATTAGAACTAATACAATAATTCAGAGAAAATTGCCCAGAATTCAGTATATTAAAATGATATCTTTAGGTGACTTGATTTATTTTACTTTTTCTTAATGTTCTGGTTTAAGCAAGAAACATGTATTTTTGTTATGAAAAATGTCATTAAAATTAAATTTATATATGCCTTAAAACTCTTTTATATTTTATTAAAACCAGGTTTTCCAGATTGAACAGTCTCTTCAGATTTCGAGTTCATGTTTTGCATTTCTCTCCCCCCTTTCTTCTCTTTGTGACTCAACATTACCCAAAAGATAAGGTTATCTTGTTGGGTAGAATACATGGGCCATTCCATCAAGTGATGGTGGCATCTTAATGAATTACAATGTGAAATAAGGGGGAGCTTTATTTCTAAAATACAGAAGATCCTTTGATTAGGTTCCTTTGATGTCTTACTAATTACACTCAAAGTAATATTTCAGTCAGTCTATTTTGTTTGGCATAAGTATTATTTTTTGCTTCTCTTTTAATGAAATATCTTTTCCATCCTTTTACTTTTTTTCTTTATTGATTAAGGTATTACATATGTGTCCTTATCTTCCCCGTTGCCCTCCCACCCCCTCACTCATGCCCTCACCCCCCTGGTGTCTGTGTCCATTGGTTAGGTTTATATGCATGCATACAAGTCCTTTGGTTGATCTCTTCCCCTTATCCCCACCCTCCCCTACCTTCTCTCTGAGGCTTGATTATCTGATTGATGCTTCTCTGTCTCTGGATCTGTTTTTATTCATCAGTTTATGTTGCTCATTATATTCCACAAATGAGTGAGATCATGTGATATTTATCTTTCTCTGACTGGCTTATTTCACTTAGCATAATGCTCTCCAATTCCATCCATGCTGTTGCAAATGGTAAGAATTCCTTCTTTTTTAGTGCAGCGTAGTATTCCATTGTGTAGATGTACCACAGTTTTTTAATCTACTCATATGCTGATGGGCACTTAGGCTCTTTCCAAATCTTAGCTATGGTAAGTTGTGCTGCTATGGACATAGGGGTGCATATATCCTTTCTGAGTGGTGTATCTGGTTTCTTGGGATATATTCCTAGAAGTGGGATTACTGGGTCAAATGGGAGTTCCATTTTTAGCTTTTTTTTTTTTAGGAAACTCCATACTGTTCTCCTAGTGGCTGCACCAGTCTGCATTCCCACCAGCAGTGCACAAGGATTCCTTTTTCTCCGCATCCTCGCCAGCACTTGTCGTTTGTTGACTTGTTGATGATAGCCATTCTGACACGTGTGAGATGGTACCAGATTGTTGTTTTGATTTGCATCTCTTGGATGATTAGTGACTTTGAGCATGTTTTCATATGTCTCTTGGCCCTCCTTATGTCCTCTTTTGAAAAGTATCTATTTAGATCCGTTGCCCATTTTTTGATTGGGTTGTTTATCTTCCTTTTGTTAAGTTGTATGAGTTCCCTGTAAATTCTGGAGATTAAACCCTTATCGTTGTTTCACAGACCTAGAATGAACTCTCCAAAAATTCATCTGGAACAAAAAGACCCTGCATCAATCCTGAGAAAGAAGAACAAAGTAGGAGGGATCTCAATACCATATATCAATCTGTATTACAAAGCCACTGTTCTCAAAACTGTCTGGTACTGGCACAAGAACAGACACATACTAGTAGACCAATGGAATAGAATAGAGAACCCAGAAATTGACCCAAACCACTATGCTCAATTAATATTTGACAAAGGAAGCAAGAACATACAATGGAGTCAAGACAGTCTCTTCAATAAATGGTGTTGGGAAAATTGGACAGATACATGCAAAAAAATGAAACTAGACCACCAACTTACACCATACACAAAAATAAACTCAAAATGGAAGGACTTAAACATAAGATGGGAAACCATAAAAATCTTTGAGGAATCCATAGGCAGCAAAATCTCAGACACATGCCGAAGCAATTTCTTTACCAATACAGCTCCTAGGACAATGGAAACTAAAGAGTAAATAAGTAAATGGGACTAAATCAAAATAAAAAGCTTCTGTACAGCAAAAGAAACCATCAACAAAACAACAAGAAAGCCCAGTGCATGGGAGAACATATTTGCCAATGTTACCATCCTTTTACTTTTAATCTGTGTGTCTTTAAATCTGAAGTAAGTCTCTTGTAGACAGCCTATGTAAGGGTCTTGTTTTGTTATCCTTTCAGCCTCCATATGTCTTTAGATTAGAGCATTGAACCCATTTGTATTTAAAGTAAGTGTTGCTAGATATGTATTGGCATTTTATTATTCATATTTTTATCTTTATTTTTCTTCTTCTTTTTAAGAAGACCCTTTAACTTCTATTGTAATTCTGGTTTGGTGGTAATAGACTCCTTAAGCATAGCTTTTTCTTGTCTGGGAAGCTATTTATCTGTCCTTTGATTCTAAATGATAGCTTTGCTGGGTAGAGTAATTATTGGTTATAGGTCCTTATTTTTTCCATTACTTTGAATATTTCTTGGCAATCCCTCGGGCTTGCAAAGTTTCTTTTGATAAATCAGCTGAGAGTCTAATGGGAGCACCCTTGTAGGTAACTAACTGTTTTTCTCTTGCTGCTTTTAAGATTCCCTGTTTGTCTTTAACCTTTAACATTTTCATTGTGATTTGTCTTGGTGTGGGCCTCTTTGGGTTCAGTTTGTTTAGGACTCTCTGCACTTCTTGGACTTGTGAGTCTTTTTCCTTCATCAGGTTAGGGAAGTGTTCCATCATTATTTTTAATATAATTTTTCAAACCCTTACTCTCTTTCTTCTCCTTCTGGTACCCCCATGATGTGAATGTTGGTACATTTGAAGTTGACCCAGAGGCTCCTTACACTATCCTCCTTTTTTGGATTTTTTTTTTCCTTTTTGCTCTTCCTGTGGGTGTTTTCTGTTTTCTTATCTTCCAAATCTCTTATTTGATCATCTGCTTAATTTACTCCATTGTTGATTCCCTCTAATGTTTTTTTCATTTCTGACTAATTCCTTTTTATGTTTTCTATTTCCATTTATATGTTTCCTACCTCTTTGTTGAACTTTTCACTTAGTTCATCTACTCTTCCCCTAAGTTTATTGAACATACTTATAACCAATATTTTAAAACCTGTATCTGCTTGTCTCCCTTTTGTTTATTTTTCTGGAGGTTTTTTTTCTGTTCTTTTGTTTGGGCTATGTTTCTTTGACTCCTCATTTTGGCGCCTGCCTGTGTTTATTTCTGTGTATTAGGTAGAGCTACTATATCTCCAAGTCTTGGTAGAATGGCCTATAGTAGGTGTCCTCTAGGATCCAGTGGTGCAGGATCATCCAAGCTGGGCACTTCAGGTGTGCCCCTCGTGTGGGCTGTGTACACCATCCTATTGTACCTGAGCCTTGATTGCTGCTGGCACCTCAGTGAGTGGGATTTACCCCTAGGCCAATGAGCAACCATGTATGGCTGCAACCATAGTGGAGGATTAGCTGTGCAGGGGCAGACCTGATGGAGCAGGACTTACTTCAGTATGGATCTGGTGCCCACCGAGTCTGTCCCTTGAGTGTGTTGATTGTGGAGGTATTTGGGTGGTGCTTCAACATGGTCTAAAGCTGTCCACCAGGTACACTGGCTCTGGGGACTCCCAGGAGGTATACACAAGGTCAGCTGACACCTGTGCCCTGCCCAGGGTCACCCAGCATGAGCTACATAGTGATCTTCATATGGCTGCTACTTGTGCTGGGCTTGAAGATTCCAGGAGTGGCCAAGCTGTGAACTGAGGCCAGATGCCACTGGTGCCCAGCCTGGGGCCACTTAGCAAGTGGTATGGGGCACACAGAGTCCAAATGCTGCTTGTTTGAGTGCTTTTAGGAAAGTCCAAAGCATGAGCCAAGACTGGCCATTTGTATGGAAAAGGCTTAGGTGGACATAAATGTTGGGTTCAGCAGGGTCCCAGAAAATCACTAGGATGGGGCTAACAGTATGAGCCAGGTTGATGGAGACTCAGGTATGGCAGCTGTCTGCTGGTTCTGTGGGGGGCGGTGGAGGACTCATATAAGGAACAGTGGCCTCTTCCAGCACTTCTGTCTGGGAGAAAGCTGCCCCTCTCCTGACGCCAGACATTTAGTCCCTCCACATATGTCCCTGGTGCCTTTTGAGCTCAGAGGAAGTGAGTTCGAGTAATTCTGTGTGTGGGCCCTTTAAGAGGAATGCCAGGGACTCCAAAAGCCCTCCATCTCACTCAGTCATATTCCCTGCTGGTTTTTACAACCAGAAATTATGGGGACTTCTCTTCCTAGCACTGTAACCTTGGGCTGGGGCCTGGTGTAGGGCTGGGATCCCCTCACTCCTCAAGGATGACCTCTCTAGCCGAGATAGCCTTCCTGATTTTTATCTGGTACATGTGGGTGTGGGACCAGCTCATTCCTCACCTATGCCCCTCCAGCCAATCCAAATGTGACCTTTTCTTTGTACCTGTAGTTGTAGGACTTCTGTTCAGCTAGATTTTGTGGTTTTGAATGATGGCTGTTCTGTACTATAGTTGTAATTTTGATGTGGCTGTGGGAGGATTCTAGAATTGCATTACCTACGTTGCCATCTTCACCAGAACACATTTTTTCTTTGATTGATATAATAGTAAGAAGATCCCTAACATCCTTTATGTATCTTTAAAATCATGTGAATGTATGAATAATCCTGAACTAATTAAAGTCAAGAATTTTGTCCTTGGAAGCATGAAAGTACATGTTTGAAAAATCTAGATATTTTGAAAGTAATTATAACCATAATTCATAAGGTACTTGGTAGTTGCCCAACATGTGCATTCATAAGTGCTTTACATATTTTCATATTTAATCCTCACAACAACCCTACAAATAGATGTTATTATCCCATATTTTATATATGAGAGACCTGAGACTGAGAAAGATGAAGTAACTCACCAAAGTCTCACAGCTAGTAAATTGAAGCTTGGTTCCTTTTTATTCCAAAGCCCCTTTTGGGGACCACTGTACCTATTTCAAGGCTCCTCATATTTTAATGTGTGTAGGGATCACCTGGGAATCTTGTTAAAATGCATATTTTGCTTTGCTAGATCTGGAGTGGGATTTGAGATTCCAGACTTCTAACAAGCTCTGTGCTGTGGCTGATGCTTCTGGTCCTTAGACCACTGTTTGAATAGAAAAGCTTTATGGCTTCTTTGTAAATGAAAGACCAGACTTTTAGTAATTCAATACTTCAAGTTAAAGGTGCAGAAGGGAACTTTTCCTAACTTATCCTTATGTGTAAAAATAAATGTTAATATGAAACAGCAGCAGCAGAATAAGTCAAACACTGTTCTAGGCACTTTACATGTCATATCTTATATAATACACACAATGACCCTCAGAAGTAGATAACATTATCATCCCCCTTCAGAAGGGGAAAATGGGGCTCAGAATAAGCAATGCATAGGCTTTGTTCCTCAACCTCTTCTTGTTCTTCTCCCATTCACATATTTTCTCAGTTCCTGAAATTCCTTAGAGACTTATTCCCTTGTTTTCACTTAAAAAGCTATCTCCCAGAGTACAGTAATATATTGATTTATCATTTATTTATACGCTAGTTTCTTTTTTATAATAAAGGAGAGGAGTGGAACCAAAGTACAAAACATATGAGGAACGTGGGTTCTGAAAGAAGGGTAAAAAGAAAATATGAAAATAGAGACTAAATCTCCAATGAAGCTTGGCTCTACCTGCTTTACAAGTTGCAGTATACGCTTTGGTGGCTTCTACCACACATATTCCAAAGCTGAGGCTATTGGTAATTTCAAAATAAGAAATAAAATTAAGTTGTGGGTTTATTAGCTATGCAGAGATTTCCATGGAGACAACGGAAATAACTCTCACCATGGAGACCTCTCCCTACCCCTCTCTGCCTGAAATTATCAGTACATCATATAAACAGATAAAGAAATACATTGGGGAAGGAAGACTACAAAGCAAGTAAGCTAGAGCCTCAGAACTGGTGATAGGGTGACTTACCAATCCAGAGAGAATTTCTAAGATTGGTCTTCCAAAGTCACATGTTTCCAAAGTCACTTGCTACATAGTTTATCCAGAGAATAAGAGAAATTTCCAGAGCTTAGTTCATGTCAGCACCAGAGGAGAGTAGTCAACTTAGAAATCATTGCATCAACTCCAACTTTGTAGTATAAGAACCTCAAATGAGGCTCTGTTCACTGGAGGGGACTCTCCACAGCAATGTGACCCCTATCTACTCCCCTGTGTCATCAACACAATGATGAAATAAAAAATAATTAGGAAACAGTAACCTCAGCAATGTGGATTTTTCTTAAACAGCTCTGACCCAGAAAAGTGTCCTTTCACAGAGTAGATTCTACAAAATGTAGCAATTTTTCCTTAGTGGATATTTACAAACATTTTGTGTATTTTGTATAAAAAGAGCATGGAAATAATATCATAGGTGGAGTTCTGCAGGAACCAGACTTTGAGTGCCCCTTGGGGCATTAGGGGAAGGAAGCAGGGCTTGGAAAGAGGGAGAAGTTAAGGTACAAGGTAGACCCAACTACAGCCATGGTTGACCACAGTGAGATCTGAAACTAGAATGGCCCTTTAGAGTTGTCCCAGGTTGGGTCAAGATGGCCCAAACATTTTACTCTTGCAGTGCTTAGTTATTGGATGTAGGTCATCAGGTAAGGGGAATGATATTCAACCAGATGACTCTGCAGCTGATGCACCCACAAAGGGGCTGACAGCTAAAACTTGCCTACCAACTGCAGTGCCATCAGCCAAAAGCTTAGCAAGCCCTTCACTGAAGGGAAATCAGGGTGGCATATTACAAATAATAATGGTTTCAATGTACCAAGAACTCCAAAGTCAGATAAGTGAGATTTGTTTTTTATTTTTAAATTAGAAAATCCTCTTTCTGAATTATAAAGTACTTCCTGGGGCAAATATTTAAGAGATTCTGCTAAATATGAGAAGTCACTTCCCTAGTGTTGATATTCAGAAAATTAATAAAGTAAATGCATTTTTATCCCTTACTCTGAATAAAAACCAAATATATTACTCATTCCAGTTTTACAATGTACATATGTGTTTAAATGTCAACGAATATTTTTTCCATTCTCTTAGTGAGTCAATTTTCCTGGTGCAAAAAGATTTAAGCAATGAATTACCATATGTGTAATACAGTCAGTCAGTCATTTAGCAAATATTTAATGAGCATCCATTCTATATCATAGCACCACACTAGCCAGTGGGTCTATAAACATTAGTAATAACATAGAAGCTAATTTAATAATTATGCTAAAACAAACTCTGAAAGAATGAGTGGCAGGAGAATAGAGGTAGGTAATTTTCCTTTTCTACCTGGCATTTGGTAAAGCAGAGATGGGCATGAACAGTCTTAGCAGATAAGTATAAATGAGAAAAACAACCATCAACTTCATTTTCTAGCAAACTTTTATTACATCCCTTCTATAATTTTGGTCACTTTTTAAAGGTGGCTGTTCTTCTTTTGGATTTAATGGACTTCACTAGGGTCTTTCATTGTTCATGGAATGCACTTCCATTAATAAACTTAAATCTGTCTATGAAATGACTGATGGTTATTAACGCACTGGACGATAATTGTGAAAAATGGTCATCTAAAGACACCAGTAGCAGACATTGGAGAAATGTGCATCCCTTCTTTCAGTGGGGACATAACAATTTGTAAAGACTAAGTACTATAATCTTTTGCAATCTGTGAATTTTGCTGAAAGAAATTTCTAAATTGGGACACAGAGACCAGACAGCTTCTTGGATTAAAGAGATTAAAGGCATCGTTGTCTGTTTATGTTTACACTGTTCAGCAAGCAACTAAATTCAGTATGAAACAAGACATCTTGAGTGGAGGATATTTCTTGGTATCCTGGGGAGAAGATTTCACCCAGAGGTTGTACCAACCAAAACAGAATAGATCTTTACAAAACAACCTCTGATAATGTTTTATTTACTCTACTTCTGAGTGCCATACAGAATAGATTTGTTTTCTTTCCTTAATTGAATCTCATGTATCTTTGACCCATTCTTACAAGGACACCTTTCTACTTGGTGTTTACCCCACTTTTATTGTTATTAAGTTTTAAATGTTATTTTAAAGTAAATCTACTTACTTTTGTAAAGAGTTCTGAAAAGTGGTTCAAATTGTTTTCTTCCAAGTGTCTGTTGATACACAGGTAGAAGCCATGGTGGCTACACAATAAGAAGGAAAAAAGTTGACTAAAAATGTAGATCCTTGGACCAGCAGCATCAGGATCATCTGGGAACATGTTAGAAATGCACAGACTCAGGTCCTACCCCTGAACTCCTGGGTCATAATCTGCATTTTAACAAAATGAATCATATGCACATTAAAGTCTAGAAGGCACTGATTGGTAGCATTTGTGGAAAAGCCCCTCCTTTATAGCCAAATTAACAACACAGAACAGTGATGTAGTTAATTTTCTTCCCTGAGTCTCTGTTCTTGGGCTAATAACATTGGAACCAGTTTGGGATACAAAAGACAATTATTAAACAAAGCAGCTCTCATAAATTAAAGGGGCAATCTGAAACAGAATCAAACTTTTAGAAAAGCTGAATTAGAACTTTTCATTCATTTCTTTTTTGAAGGGTTTAATTGGAGAAAATATCTAAAAAGTATATTACAGATGCAAAAATATTCAAAACAGAATCAAAGGAAAACATTTTGGAAATGGTTTTAAAATAGGTCTGATAAAATGTACAAAACTCGAACTGTTTGCCCATGAAAAGAATGCAGCTGGAGGCAGCATTTACAGCTGGTGGGAAGAAGTTTATCTAGTCAGGGCAAACTTGCCCAATTTCACATCAATTATTATTACATTATGGTTCATTTAGAAAAACGTGAAATGTTCCTTTTTGTAACTGTTCTTTGCCATCTCTTTAGATATGAAAGGATATTTAGTATATCTACCAAAACATGAAGTAATGCTCATGAAATGTGATCTCCCAGTTGGTCATCAGCAGCTGGGCCAAGAAGTCCTGCTGAAACATTTGAGTTTCCTGTATCCACCCTGAACTAAAGCAAGTGGCAGGTCAACAGCAGTGGTGACAACTGGCTGCTGAAGGGGACATAAGTCCAAAGTGACAAACTCTAAACGCATTTCTTGCTATGAAGGACCAAAGGCCTGTTTCACTTTTTCATCATGATAAAAAACAGGCAGTTTTTTGGGTACCGCAGGCAGGTAGAACAAAGGACTTTTAGATGAACCATCACCACCAACAAAAACCCTGCTTACAAGTAGAAAGAAAACAAGCAATTCAAAGTAAAGCTGAATTGAAACATAAGGTTCCAAAATAGAGCACTCTATTAACAAATGATCCTGCTTACTAATGTGTGAATTAATTTTTGTCATTCTTTTCATTAGTAAATTGGACAGAATTGTTACTTTTATTTTATAGAAGGGAGTATGGATGTTAAATGACTTGCCCACGTTTGCACAGCTTATCTATAGAGAAGCAAATTGAGTTTGAGCTATTTGATTGCCTGTCCAGTGGGCTGATATTCTTTTAACATGCACAATAGCACATTTGAAGTAACTCGCTCAACTTTTTATTGTAGCATTTAATAATACATTTGATATTGTTTCATAATTATTTCAAATGTCTTTTTAAAATATATTTTATTGATTTTTTAGAGAGGAAGGGAGAAGGTAGAGAGAAACATCGATGAGAGAGAAACATCAATCAGCTGCCTCCTGCACACCCCCTACTGGGTTATGTGCCCACAACCAAGGTACATGCCCCTTGACCAAAATCGAACCCGGGACCCTTCAGTCCGCAGGCCGTCGCTCTATCCACTGAGCCAAACCCGTCATGGCCCAAATGTCTTTTTATTCCCAAACATTCACCCCAGCTAGATTCCAGTACCTTTTAGACAGGCCTGGCCGATTTTCTGTGTTCAGTGAATGTTGATTGATTGATTAACAAGGAAAGATGAAACATTTGGAAAAGAAGAAAACAAAAGGAATAGAACATAATAGAGCTGGGGATATAGCTATAGCTCTCAAAAGCTGCATCCTAGTCATTTAAATTTAGAGTGTAATATTACAGAGATTGTATTTGGATGGGCCCCACAGGTGATTTTATGGAATCCTCTACCTCAGTGGTCGGCAAACTCATTAGCCAACAGAGCCAAATATCAACAGTACAACGATTGAAATTTCTTTTGAGAGCCAAATTTTTTAAACTTAAACTTCTTCTAACGCCACTTCTTCAAAATAGACTCACCCAGGCCGTGGTATTTTGTGGAAGAGCCACACTCAAGGGGCCAAAGAGCCGCATGTGGCTCGCCAGCTGCAGTTTGCCGACCACGGCTCTACCTGTTGAGGAATACCTTCTGTAGAATCCTTCATTGACAACCATTTCGTTGTGCTTAAATATCTCCACTGTTGTGGAGTTTATTATCTCTAATAATGTCTGTTATTAGACTGATGCATTACTTAAGTTTTTCTTTATGGATTCAGCAATTATTTCTTGAGTAACCGTCTCTAGATAGCATTCTACCTGTCAGGGATACTAAGAAAAATAGTTTAAGTTTTCCCATGTGTAAATCCCAAATGGGTGCTGCTGTTTGGTGGCAGCTCTCTTCCAAGTGTTGGTTTATGGATTCAGCTTCCTTCAATCTTATGGCTCTGCTGTGTTCAACTGGCAACTTCCATATTTTCCATGCTCATTTGCTGCAAGTCAAAAGTGATGGAAAGGGCACAAAGGATGTTTGTGGGCATCATTAGGAGTCAGGCCTGGAAGTGAAGCATATCACTTCTGCTGAAATTCCTTGGCTAGATCTTAGTCACAGGTCCACACTTAATATCAAAGGAGACTGGGAACAGTTGCCTAGCTGTAGACCTAGGAAAAGGAAGAGAATGAAGGTTTGGTGATTGCCTAGCAGTTTCTGCCACAGTGCTTTCATTATGCAAATTTTTTTGAATGAGATGCTTATGGCACATTCCAAAAATCATGCAGATATAAATAGGGAGCCAGGATTCAGACTTGGGTTATTGGCACTAGAGCTCCCTAGTGGTTCTTAATGTGTGGCTCCCTGACCAGCAACATCAGCATCACCTGGAAACTTGTAAATGCATAGTATTGAACTTCACTCCAGATGCACTGAATCAGAAACTGAGGTGGAGCCCAACAATTGGTATTTTAGCAAACCCTCTCTGATTCTGACACATACATTTGAGAACCGTGGTATACTACCTTTCACTTAAGAGCTTCCAGAGAATTTTTCTACTTGGCCATAAATATTGTTCATCACATAGACAGATAGATGTTAATAATGGCAGACTAAAAATATGAACCTTTGAAATATTTTTACTCCAAATGCAAGACTATTATTTGCTCTTCTTTAATTTTAAAATAATGGTATTTCTGCGTGGCCGGCTTGGCTCAGTGGTTGAGCATAGATCTATAAACCGGGAGGTGATGGTTCTATTCTCGGTCAGGGCACATGCCCAGGTTGCGGGCTCTATCCCCAGTGTGGGGCATGCAGGAGACAGCCGATCAATTATTCTCCCTCATCATTGATGTTTCTATCTCTCCCTCCACCTTCCTCTCTGAAATCAACAAAATATATTTTTAAAAATGAAATAAAATAATGGTATTTTTTATTAAAGCATTGCCGGGTTTTATGTGTTATTTTTGCAATTGTCTGTTTTCTCACACTAAATTCTGTGCATCCAAAATGCTCTTGTATCTCCCAGAGCCTCTAGTAATTTGCTTTCCAAATAGTAGGCATTCAATAACTGTTGGTTTAATTGAGTGCAGAAAAATGTTGTACAATAATGTTTCTCATTAAATCAAAGATATATGGAGAACAGCTTTAGATGCTAAAACTTTTCCATCATATTTTTCATGATTATTAAATTTTCACAGAAAGGAAAATTTAATGTCTTCATTATGAATATACAACAAGACTTAAAACTTCTGTTATCAGATGTTAAAATTACAATGAGAAGATTAAAAATTATCAGTAACTTAAAAATCCACTTGGTATTCTATTTTTCTTACTGAAATAACTTTCTCAATTAGCTAATTTGTAATGCATATACTAAAAGGAATTATAATACAACTTTCATTAGTGGATATTTCACAGGCTCTAATGGGATTTTAAAATATGTCTAAAATAATTTTTAGTTCTCCAAGTAATTATTGATTCTGCTTAGAACTATTTACCATGCAGGAGTCTACCCTTGAAAGGTCATGTTTTCAGAATGTTGTTTACATGGTGGTGTCTGATGTAAATTTTGCTGCTAGACATGACTATTATCTTGTATATTTCACTACCTCATTTCCTCTCATAGATCAGAATATTGTAAAGATAATGAAACACACTTTAAAATTCATATATGTGATAGCAAATAATCAGATTTTTTCCCATATCTCTATCTTAAAGTTGAAAATCAAATTGAAGCATTTATCTATGTAGTGTGGATTGCACTGGTGTAGCTAAGAATTTCTTTATAACTGAATCAAATATAATTTGGTATTATTAAATAAGATGGGGTGACTCATGAGCTATTGAACAAGTTCTAATGGTTATTTAGCAGCAGTACATTATAACCCCCACCCACCCACAGTCACTATTGTGCATAATGGAATTTTAATTAGCTGTGTGAGACTTTAGTCAAATACACCTGCAAGCCAGCTCTCTTATTTTTCAAAGCTAGAATGCTAGATTATTGCTTTGGAATTTCTATTGTCCAAAGATAGTGATTACAACTACCTTGGGCTTTTACCACCTTCATTTCTCTTGTTCCCACTTTTCTACCTACATTTTCCTTTGTAAACTCTGAGATTGATCATAACAAATCTGATAATGGAATGAAAGGCTTTCAGTTTCTGAATGATAACCCAAACATGCCAACCTGGCCTCATATGAATCTGCTCAAAATTTCCTCACTGGTTTAGCCCTAATTTCCATTGAGGTTGTTAGAAAGGGCCATTTTGGATGTTGACTTGGATTTCCAATCAGTATGCTATTCACTCACTTCAATACTGGCTTCAAAGTTACTACAAATACTTTCAAAGCTTTGATTTTATACATGGCTTAGAACAAAATATTTGGAATGATCTGAACTGGGAAGGACTTGAGTAGGAGTAAGAATAGAAGACCTTTTACTTCAGCTTATATTTCTGACTGTTCAAAAAGATACATAAGCTGAGATGGATATATTTGTGGGTGAAAATAAAATTAAAACATTAAATATAGTATGAAGTCTGGCTTAAGCTTAAGGTGAATGAGTGAATCATGTGCCTGATTAAATTAGCAATGTACAGAAGTGGAACCAGAAGGGGGGTAGAGTGTAATAGCTCTCTTTTCTCTTGGGTGACTTTTCCATCTGTATACTGCAGGCCTGCTACCAGATAATGAATGGTGAGAGATCCCAAGATGACAGGTGGTAGAAGAATACAGAGTCTTATTAGTGAACTCCTACAATATATATTCTGGGAGCTGCTACATGAACATTTTACCCTTAAAGAATACCTATTAGCATAAATTAAATATAGAAATAATTTTTTTTTTACCTCATGACTTGCTTATAGGAGTAGGAATGCATTAAAGATACTCATCGGAAAGCATAAAGAAGTGAGGGTACAGATGATACATTTTGGTGGCTGGTCATCCATTCATCCTATCTGTAAATCTATCTGGGGATTGACCTGTCTTCTATTTATAGCCCATAAATTTAAAGGGGGCACCAAGATGGAGAATATGGCCAAGATTAAGCTTGCTATGTTCTGAATGTTTGTGTCACCCCAGATTTCGTGTGTTGAAATGCTAATGCCTAATGTGATGTTATTTGGAGGTAGGCCTTTGGGAGGTGTTTAGGTCATAAGGGTGGAGCCCTCATGAATGGGATTAGTGTTCTTAAAAGAGAGCCCACAGAAATCCCGTGACCCTTCTACCATATGAGCACACTCTGAGAAGGCACCTGCTATGAACTAGGAAGAGGGCTCCCACCAGAACATGACCATCCTGGCACCTCAATCATTGACTCCCTAGTCTCTAGAACTGTGAAAAATAAATTTCTGTTGTTTATAAACTATCCAGTCTGTGGCATTTTGTTATAGCAGCCCATATGGACTGAGATAAAGCCAATCAGCATATTGCATTTCCCAGGACACAGGGATTGGTTCAGTGATGGTCCCATCCTATATAATAAAAGGCTAATATGCAAATAGACTGAACGGCAGAACAATCGAACAACCAGTCACTATGACATGTGCTGACCACCAGGGGGTGTGCACGGAACATGGCATGCATCGGCCGTGGCGGGATGGTGGAGCAGGTGAGTGGGGGCGCCAGACCAAGGAGGGGCGCCAGTCGCTGTCATCGGGGCGAGCCTCTGGTGGTTACTGAAAATTCTTTGCTCCAGCGTGCTATGGTTCCACTTGGCGCTTGCACCTGCTGCCAGCAATGGCTCTGCTCACACCTGTTGCTGGTGCTGGAGCCACCACTCGCACCCACTGCTGGTGCCTGGCGCCAGCCCCAATTGCTTGGTGCTGTCAGCAGGTGAGAGTGGAGGCTGCCAGCCCCAATTGCCCCTCATGGCTTCTCCACCTCCCCCTGCTCCTGAGGGGAGATCAGGGCCAGGAGCCACCTCTCGCACCCACTGATGGTGATGACCCCGCTCGCACCCACTGCTGGCACCAGCCGCAATCGCTCCATGCCTTCAGTGTGTGTGAGCAGGGCCTGCGCCATCAGCATGTGGGAGTGGAGTCAGTGGCAGCAGCGGGGCTGCCAGCGGGCAGGGACTGGGGGCCTGCGGCAGGAGGGGCCAGGTGGGGGCGCAGAGGATGGGCAGAGACCTACCCCTGTGCCTACCACAGCCTCATGGCCCACAGTTCCTTTCAAGGTGCACGAATTCATGCACTGAGCCCCTAGTAATCCTGTAAGAGTCTATGAAAACACTGAGTCTTTCTCAGGAATTCTGGGTAAAAGAAATTAATTCTTCCTTGCTTTACTTAAACATAAGGGGCTGTATGGGCTGTATTACTACCCTCATAATGCTACAACATGGTCCTAAGACTGAAGACAATAAGTGGTCAGTAAGAGTGAGATGGAGAGAAACCAAATCTTGATGACATCTTTTGAGCACTGATACCAACTATACCTGTAGCTGACCCTGCCTCTGGATTTTAGTTATATAAATCAATAAATTCCTTTAATTCCTATTTTACTTAAACACATTTGGTTCAGGTATTTTGCTATTTACAACCAATCTGCCCTGACTTAAAAGATGTGAATACCACTCAAGTAATTACTTAGTTGATTGATCTATAATTCTACTGGGGCCTACGCCTTTGGAGCTTTATTTATTTAGTGGTCAATTAGGAGTAAGAGAAACATTTCAGGAAAGTTTCTTTGATAGTCCAGAATTTTAAATTATTTTAGTGGCAAAGTTCATAATAATCCATCTATTAATTGGTTTGTAAGTATTAAAGATGACCCAAAGTTATCATCAAACCTCAGGAAAATTAACTCCTGGTTTAGAGTATATATCATTTATGTAATTTTATGACATAAAAGTTTCCCTTAGTAAGTGAAAAAGAGCAGAACAATACATGCATTTACATGCTACGGAATAAAATGAAAAATCAAAATGTGGACCTCATGAGGAGTCACTACAAAAAGTAACTTGGAATCTCCTGGTACCTGCCTTGACATGCAGGCACCACTGGAAGCCACTGTCCACCACTGCGGCCAGGAGCTGGACCAGTATGGCCAATGTGTGGCTGCCAAGCCCAAGTCCTGGCAGTGAGACTGTCACCACCTCAAGATGAGCATCGCTCAATGCACCTCTAACCACCCAGTTATCCATCAGATCTGCCAGGCCTGTGTGGAGCCCTTTGAGACCTTTGAGGAGTGTCTTCGGCAGAATGAGGTGGCCACAGGCAACTGTGTGGAGCAGGTGCAATCTGTGAGCCCACCTACGACTGTGCAGGCACAGCAACTTCCTGCCTCCTGAGGACTCTAGACCATGTGAAAACTGGGCAGGAGTGGCTGCTCTAAAAAAAAAAAGTGTCTGCCATTTTATATAGAGGCTGAGGCTCAGATAAACTAAATATCCTACTCTGGGTCAAATGGCTTATATGTGGTCAAACTGGGGTGGAGGGGGGGGGGAGCCGCTCTGATTCCATAGATAATCATCCTAACCTACAAAATTAAACAACCTTAATAAGAAAGACAAACTAAAAAGCCCCAAGTATGAGGCTTTAGCATGTAAGTTTCATTGAGAGAAATGATTTGTAAAATCATTTGGAACCTCTCTAAGTTTCAGTCTTCATTAAAATTTTTCTGGTGTTGAAGTTATTTTAACTTTAACCAAATATTACCCTCATGTAATATTTTCTATACATGATTATATATAAAACCATTGGAGTCACAGTGTTTTTAAGGAAATGGATATTTATTTGTATAGACTAGTAGTTTAAAAATTTGGGGGGGGGGTTGCCCATTAATAACTCTCAGTGGATGCATATTTGAAAAACTAGTTGTACTTAAAAATAAAATGTTAATGTTAACCTTTTCAAGACAGACAACAGACAATTATTATAAGAAGATGGATTTCAGCCCTAGCTGGTTTGGCCCAGTAGATAGAGCACTGGTCTGTGGACCAAAGGGTCCCAGGTTCTATTCCAGTCAAGGGCACATACCTTGTTTGAGGCTCCTCCCCATCCCAGGCCCTGGTCTGGGCACATGCAGGAGGCAACCAATTGATGTGTTTCTCTCACATTGATATTTCTCTTTGTCTTTCCCTCTCTCTTCTACTCTCTCTGAAAATCAATGGAAAATACTCTTGGGTGAGGATTTTTTTTTAAAAAAAGATGTATTTCAAAATATAAACATTGGAAAAATCCAGCAAACCAATAATTTTCCAGGTGTTTTGTTTTTTTTACATAACTGAAATAAAAGGCCAGATTTAATTGTACAAAGGCCTTTTTTTCAACCTGATGATTAAAGGAGGGAGTTTGACCTTTTTTATGGTACATCAAGATTGAGGGGAGACTAAGTGGATCTGATAAACCAGACCACCCCACTTACAATGGATCAGTTATGTTCATAAGAAATGACTGTATAAGTTCTGTAACTCTGTTAGCTCTACTTAGATCTGTAAAGACAGCAAAGGCAACAGTGAGTTGCAATGAGCCAGCAACACATAGATGTGCTCTGGAATCAAATGATCCAGTTGGAAATCTCAACTCCACTACTTCCCAGCTGCATGGCCTTGGGAAGTTTAATTATCTTCTCCAGCCCTTAGATTTCTGACCTATCAAATGGGTCTAATGAATGTTAGCTGCTATCACCTAAGTTTTTCATGTTACAATGATATTTGTCATTTGTAAAGTGTTTCTCTGTGCTATGTATGGTACTAAGCATAAACACACACACACACACACACACACACACACACACACACACACACCTACCTTAAAACTCTATGAGATAGGTATTTTAATAGTCATTTTATAGATATAGATACTGAGGCTCAGTTAAACTAAATATCCTACTCTAGGTCAAATGGCTTATATGTGGTCAAACTGGGGTGGAGGGGGGGGGAGCCGCTCTGATTCCATAGATAATCATCCTAACCTACAAAATTAAACAACCTTAATAAGAAAGTGGTCAGTAAGAGTCACTCAGCGTCACATGGCTTGTGTATGATCAGTCTGGAGTGGGGGGGACCTATCTGATTCCATAGACAATCATCCTAACTTATAAAACTAAACAACCTTAATAAGAAAAACAACTTTGAACCTGCACTTTGATCCACATCACAGTTAATCCATAGTTTGGGGAGTGCTTGCAAATTTCACCTGTTCTTTGATGGTTAAAGAATATATAAAAAAAGAACTTTGTGTAAAAACCATGAACTACATACTGATTTGAGGTATACTGAGATACATATATTCTATAGTTGTGAAACTGGAGTCAGAACAAATTAGCTTCTGAGGTGTAAAGGCAGAGCTATGAGTCAACAGGTACTATAGATGTGGTCATACTCACTTAACAGACAGAACAAATCTCTACTCACTGTAGAAAAATCAAAGTCAGAAAATACACCAAACCCCATTGTGACATTAGAATTCTCCTGAACCCAGAACTCTGGACAACCACTGACATTGATTGAGATTGGAAGGCAATATGTAATTGGAGCTCATGGACCCACATAGGCCATGAAACTCTGCTCTCATATAGCAAATCTTAACTCTGGTGGAGAACTGTGCTGGTTCTATTGGTTTTAGAATTTTAGAAGTGAAGCTATATAGGCAGATCCTAAGCTGGTATCAAATTCTGGGAATATGACTAGAATTTAGGATAAGAGAGAACCCGTGATTTCTGGCCAATAGGCCATAACTTTGAGCTAGATATTCTAGTTTCCTATTGGGTTGTGTTTATTTATCCTTTGTTATCCTTACCTTTAAGTGAAATATGGTTTAAAGAACTTGTTAAATTATTTTCTTAGGGAGGGATCTAGGTATCCATGTTTATCCAGGGTGTTAACCTGAGAACAGTTCGCATGACTGTCTCAGTGAAAGTTACCTAATTATCTAAAAGGAAAGTAGAATAATTGTAATGGTCAAAACTTTGAAGGACAGTTGTTCCTTTGCATATGAGATGTTCTGTAAACCAAACAGCACTTTCTTTATACCAGCCAACTCCTAATTATTAAACCAATAACATTTTTCAAATCTAATTTGAATCCTTTTAAACATTTGACCATGATTAATTATTTTTCCTTTTTAAAATGCTCTCCTTGCTTGAATTCATTCTTAGTTTTCTGCCAAGTCTTCTTTAGACTCCTACATAAGCTCCTCTTTTTTCTGCTTCATGTTCAAATGGTGTTTTTCTCCTAGGGCTTTCCATGCCCTGACTACTTCCCTTTCAACTTTATACATACACTAGTGGCCCAGTGCACGGAATTCATGCATGGGGGGGTGTCCCTCATCCTGGCCTGCACCCTCTCCAATCTGGGACCCCTTGGGGGATGTCAGACTGCCAGTTTAGGCTTGATCCCTGTTGGATTGGGCCTAAACCGGCAGTCGGACATCCCTTTTGCAATCTGGGACCGCTGGCTCCTATCCGCTCAACTGCCTGCCTGTCTGATCACCCCTAATCACTCTGCCTGCCAGCCTGCTTGCCCCCAACTGCCCCCTGCTGGCCTGATCACCCCCAACTGCCCCCCTCCTGGCCTGATCACCCCTAACTGCCTCTGCCTTGGCCCTGCCATCATGGCTTTGTCTGGAAGGTCTCCCGGAAGGTCTCCTGGTCTAATTAGCATATTACCTTTTATTAGTATAGATAGAGACCTGGTGCATGGGTGGGGGCTGGCTGGTCTGCCCTGAAGGGGGTCCTCTTGGGGGGTGGGGCCGGCCTGGGCAAGGGGCCTGAGGCAGTTTGCAGGCCAGCCATCGGGGTGGGGGTCCCCACTGGGGGCAGTGCCGGCCTGGGTGAGGGGCTGGGGTGGTTTGCAGGCCAGCCACACCCCCATTGGGGTGGGAGTCCCCACTGGGAGGCATGGCCAGCCTGGGCGAAGGGCTGAGGGCCATTTGCAGGCTGGACACACCCCCATTGAGATGAGGGTCCCTGCTGTGGGGAATGGCCGGCCTGGGGGATGGGCTGATGGCCATTTGTGGGTGGTTTGCAGGCGGACCAAGCCCCTGGCTTTGTCCAGAAGGACATCTGGAAGATCTCCGGAAGGTCTCCCGGTCTAATTAGCATATTACTCTTTTATTATAGATGTTAAACATTATACATCCCATGTCTAGGTGATTCCATTGCCATGTTCTTAATAATTAAGTACCCAGAGGCTACATATTATTATAAGAAAGACACACAACATTGGACCTTTAAATATTGGACACAATTTGTCCCTGTTGTTGCCATACAAAAGAGGTGGAATGGACCCCTCCCCACCACCGCTCACATAAAGTTGATTTGGATATTGACACTGATGATACTACATGTGCACCAAGAAGGTATGAAAGAGATTTGGTATTCACATAATGAGATTTTGAGAGAGAAGTGTGAGTTCTCAAGCAGGTCAAAAAAATGGCTTGAGAGAGCAGGGAAGAGTGGTTGGCTTTGGATTTTATTATGGTTAGGTAGTGGGGCTAGAGTGAGGGTTCCTTTGCATGGACTGGGGCTTGCATAGTTTGAACTGCCCCCTGGAACCAAGGTAGGGAGCATCCAGGCCTTTTGTCAACTTGCCTAGATGCAGGGACAGAGGGAGTGGCAGGACTTGAAAACTGCCAGTAGCCAAACATCAAAAATGAATCCAGACTCTTTATTATAGATCCAATCATAATTAAGTCATAGTTAATTTAGGGTTGGCTACTACAAATCCACAACTTTAGTCCAATTGTCTCTTCTAATTATAGAATTCCCAGATTGATCTTTCTCCTTGGATGTCTGAAAGAGCCCTCAGACTCAACATGTTCAAAACTGAGCTCTTATTACAATGTAAGTTAATGACCCCTCAATCTACCTAGTTTTCCAAATTAGAAAGATGAGAGATATACTAGATGTTTATCTCTTCTAACCACCCCATGCTCTTTTATATTAGTCATAAAGTCATACTGATTCTACCTTTGATGACCTTGCTGATCCATACCCTCTTCCTCTTGTAGATTCCCTATTTACTACCTCAGTCCTTTGTAGTTTCTTTCCTGGATTATTACCCCTTTCCCCTCCCACACATCTACCACCTTGACCCCAAGTGAAAATATGATCATGTCATTTTCCTATTTAAAATTCTCCTGTTATTCTTGACTAGAGGCCCAGTGCATGATTGAATCATGCACGTGTAGGGTCCCCTACACGCTTTCGCTTTTGATCGCAGTGGAGCTGGGTGCCTGTCCGCTGGTGCACCAGGCCTTTCAGAAGCCTCCAGCTTGGCGGAGGCTTCCGAAAGGCCTGGTGCTGGAGCAGACAGGCACCCAGCTCCCCCGCTTTTGATGGTCTGCGGTGGGACATGAGCTCGCTGCCCCAGAGGCCCCTTCTGTTCCGCAGCACAGCCATGGCGCAGATGCTGAGCTCGCGCCGCCACTGGCGACGCGAGCTCAGCGTCCCGCCTGCCCAATCAGCCACCCAGGCCACCCTGAGTCCCACCCCCTGCGCCTCCCTCTGTCCCAATCCTGGGCGTAGCGGAGTGATGGTAATTTACATATTACCATTTTATTAGGTAGGATAGAGGCCTGGTACAGGAGTGGGGGCTAGCTGGTTTGCCCTGAAGGGTGTCCCTGATCAGGGTGGGGTTCCCTTGGGGCGTGGGGCGGCCTGAGCGAGAGGCTTGTGGTGGTTTGCAGGCCGGCCACGCCTCCTGGCAACCCAAGCGGAGGCCCTGGTATCTGGAATTTATTTTCCTTCTACAATTGAAACTTTGTAGCCTGGAGCGGAGCCAAGCCTGGGGCTCCCTCCACGGCTGGCAGCCATTTCTGTTGGGGTTATAATTGAAACTTTGTTGCCTTAAGCGGGTGGGCCCAGCCAGGGTGTGCGGAAAGCTTTGCTTCCCCTGTTGCCGGTGGCAACCCTGGCCTGCTCTCTCAAGCTCCATTCTGCCGCCATTTGTTTGAATTTGTTTACCTTCTATAATTGAAACTTTGTAGCTTGAGTGGAGGCTTAGGCCTACAACGGCTGGTGGAAAGCTTATTTCCCTCTGTTGCCTGGGAAACCTTGCTCTCTGTGGCTGTAGCCATCTTGGATGGGTTAATTTGCATACTTGCTCTGATTGGATGGTGGGTGTGGCTTGTGGGTGTGTCAGAGGTATGGTCAATTTGCATATTTGTCTATTATTAGGTAGGATCAGCCATAAGTTAAGCTATAAATGTCTCAATGGCATACAAAAGCTTTTGTGTTTTGATCTCAACTAATTTCTTTTACCTCATCTACCTACTCTGCTGTCCTGACTCTTACTCATTCACATTCACCCTGGATTTCAGTTATACCAAAATACTTACAGTTCCTCAAATGACCTGCATTCATTTTAGACTCCATGTCTTTTCACACGCTGCCCCCTTTCCCCAGAAGACACTTTGTAGGTCCCTGTCCTCTAGGCAGCTCTAATTATTTTTATAGTCTTAAGGTAAATAATGTCTACTCTAAGAGGCCTTAACTTTCTTAGGCCAGTTATAAGCATAGCACCATATGAATATAGAAAACATTTATTCTGTGCCTGACACAGTGCTGAGTCCTTTACATATGTTATCTTAGGCAGTCTATATAGAAACTTCAGGAACTTATTGATATTCCTGTTTTAAGCATAAGAATATTAAGATATAGAGAGTTGCAATGACTTACCCAAGATCACACTACTATCAACTGGTAGATCACGAATTTGAAGCCATACTGCTTATCTAGACCAATGCTCATCATCATGGTGTTGCTTAGGCATATGTGTTTAATGGCCTATCTTGCCCTGTCAGTTTTTGTATTTCCTAGGTCCGTTGTCGGCAAACTGCGGCTCACGAGCCACATGCGGCTCTTTGGCCCCTTGAGTGTGGCTCTTCCACAAAATACCACGGCCTGGGTGAGTCTATTTTGAAGAAGTGGTGTTAGAAGAAGTTTAAGTTTAAAAAATTTGGCTCTCAAAAGAAATTTCAATCGTTGTACTGTTGATATTTGGCTCTGTTGACTAATGAGTTTGCCGACCACTGTCCTAGGCCAAACATATGTATATTATATGTTAAAGAGACCTGGATCTCTGGGGGTACAACTGAGTGAAAAAAATATATATATATTTTAAATCCATAGTAAAAAGTTAAATCGTACCATTAAATTTAAAATCTGGAAAATCTGATTAGGAAATCACTGAGAGTACTTGGTCATTTCTGATTTCTTGTTCAAATATACTTCCTAAAAACCATCAAATGATTTAAGTAAAAACAATGTAAAAGGTCTGTAACAGTTATATGCCACAGTATCCAAGTCCCTCACTTACATCTTGAATGGTCCATAAACAGAAATGACTTTGGCTTCTGCCATCTGTTCTCTGCATCAAGAATAAGTACCATGGAAGAGAATTCGAATGCATTTTATGCAAGAACTATCACACAAAGAGCAGACATTAAGATTGAAATTGCAGTCTCAGACTAGGAGCTGAACAATAGCTGAAGATGGAAGAAATTCTAACAGCTGGCATGTCAGGGAAAGGAAGATGGGAAAATGAGTCTCATTGTTCATCTAACTTCCAAAGGTGAAGTGATAAAACCCATACAACCTAATTGCATCTCAATTGTCATTCCAGGAGTGTCTTTTTGCATCACTCATCTACCTACCTGGATTCAATTCTTCCTTTTAATTGTATGCATCCTTTATGATATAGTTCAAATGTCATCTCCTTTGTGATATACCTCCAGTCCTCCAGTCAGCACTGATACTCCACCTTTTTTATTTGCAAAGAAACCTATTTGTGCTTCAATTTAGCACTTTTAATTAGATTAGAGACCAATTTGAGCTTCTGGAGAACAGAGAAGAATTCTTTCTTATCTTCTATGTTCATGCCAACTGTCTAGCTCAGGGCTCAGTTCAAACTAGGCTTTCAATGAAGATTTATTGAGTTGAAATAAATCTGTTAAGATTAAGGAATTACTCAACTGTAAATCTTTCTTGCCCAAAAGACTTGTTCTTTTAAGGACAAGTTTTAAAGACTCAGTAAGTCTCAAATAGTCTCTGTTGAGTTCTGTTCATACTTGATAATTTTTTACTGAAATTTTAGCCTCTGAATTGCACACATTATTAGCACAAAGGATGTCTTCAAAGAGAAAACTCAGATGTCACATATAACCTTAGCTGAGTCATGCTTAAATATTCTTTCAACTTTCCCAGGTCTTTGGGAATTCTTTGTCAAATTTCATGGAAAGCATCTGTAGCAGTTGCTCCTGCCACTGCCACTACTTATGTTGGCAAACCTATATCTGCTGCATCAGGGGTTTAGAGAAGTGTGACTCTGACCAAAGAGAGAACTCTGATTGATGAAGCAACTAGGAAAGTGGACCTAAAATCCTGTAGTGTTTGGAAAATGGAAAAGAAGTTTGGACAGAGAAAATGAATGATATAAAATTTATGATGGAAAAGAGAATAATTTGTTCTCTCCACCTTAAAAGTCTTTAAATTTTTATTTATTCATTAGGATATCCATTTTAAACCTAAACTTAGAAATTTTCCTAAGGCCATTCTGTAAAATGGAAGGAAACTAGAACTATTAATATTATTGTGGCATACAGGCACAGGTAGAATGACTTAAGCATCAGTTTTCAAAGTTATGTGCTACATTGTCACATCCATTAGAATGATTTTGGCTGCAACTAAAACCCAACTCAAGCCACAACTGGTTTGGCTCAGTGGATAGAGTGTTGGCCTGCGGACTGAGGGGTCCCGGGTTCGATTCCGGTCAGGGGCATGTGCATTGGTTGCGGGCACATCCCCGGTGGGGGGTGTGCAGGAGGCGGCTGGTCGATGTTTCTCTCTCATCGATGTTTCTAGCTCTCTATCCCTCTCCCTTCCTCTCTGTAAAGAATCAATAAAATATATATATTAAAAAAAATAAAACCCAACTCAAAATGACTTAAGCCACAGGGTGTTTGTTATTTCACATAACAAAATATCCAGAGGTAGCATGGCTTCGTTGTTCAATGATTTATTTTATCATGTACTCAGGTTCTTTATTTTCTGTATGTTACATGCCGTCATGGTTGTAAAATGGCTGCAGTAGCTTCATCATCACCTTTTTGTACATCTAAATTCAGAGGCATATAAAAAGTGCTTACATGCTCTGTGTCTCCATACAGCTGACCACATGACAAGATTTCCTTTCACATATCACTTGCCAATCACTGGCCAAGTGGAGTTGGTGGTAGAATCACCATTATTGGCTTGATCAACTCAAGAGGCACCCATTGAGGCTAGGGATGGAGCCAGCCTTCCCTGAAGCACTGAAGCATCACATAGAAGAGCCATGCAGCCCTACACTGTTTGAAAGGAAGAATGGGGCAAATCTTCTGGGGAGGCACCCCAAACTGGATGCTACAATCACTTTCTTATAAAATTACCAGTGGTGCCTGGCCGGTGTAGCTCAGTGGTTGAGCATTGACCCATGAACCAGGAGATCAGGGTTCAATTCCTGGTCAGGGCATATGCCCGGGTTGTGGGCTTGATCCCCAGTAGGAGGCATGCAGAGAGGCAGCTGATCGATGATTCTCATCATTGATGTTTCTATCTCTCCCTCTCCCTTTCCCTCTGTGAAATGAATAAAAACAATTTTTTAAAAAATACCAGTGATATTCAAAGAGTTCACACACAGATGGTTTTGAATATGGGTGCCATGATTATTCCTTACTAGAGAAGAGGAAAATATTCTAGGATGACTGGAGGGCATGAGAAAGTATTGGGAGGAGTAGGAAGGAGACACTGATTAAGAAATAAAAGATTAGCAGAGAAACTGTAACAAAGAAACAGGTAGAGAGATGCATGATGTAAGTAGGACCTTTGTCATCTATGTATATAAAAGCCTAAGTGACTGTTACGACCAAAGGACCAGAACGACCGGTTGACCAGTCACTATGACACACACTGACCACCAGGGGGAAGATGCTCAACACAGGAGCTGCCCCCTGGTGTTCAGTGCACTCTCACAGTGGGAGCACTGCTCAGCCAGAAGCTGGGCTCACGGCTGGCGAGCTCAGCTGTGGCAGCGGGAGCCTCTCCCACCTCCACAGCAGCGCTACCGAGTGGTGGTAGTGGCAGTGGCAGGCACAGCGGCCTGGGATGAGCGGCAATGGACCTATGCCCGGCCCTGGCTGGGGCTCCTCCTTGGCTACCTGCCTCTTCAGCACTGCTACATCCCCAGAGGGTTCCCAGATTGCAAGAGGGCGCAGGCGAGGCTGGGAGACCCTACCCATGCATGAATCCATGTACTGGGCCTCTAGTAATCTCATAATAGAATAAAGGCTATGCATTCTGAACTATGAAATTTTGAGCATACTTTGCAGTGCTAACTAGATAATCTTTTATATTAAAAGACACTTTTTTTTCTTTCTAATAGTTCAAAGAAAATGAATACAACATTCCTCGCTGTACCTCCCTGTAAGGTTATATATAAGAAGGAATTTCCAAGCAGTGAGAGTGGTCATCTTAGAACCTCCATAGGATATTTTTTCTAAGTAGCAACTGGTTGTCCAGTGTAGATGGGGTTCTATTTGAAGTATGGAAGGTTTACCAAATGAATCAGAAGGCACTGTTCAAGCATAGGTTTCCACATACATTGATTGCAATTAGGACTAGTCTTTTGCACCAGACTTAAAATCCTACTCTTCCATGCTCATTCATTTTACCACTCTTGAGAGGAGGTACATTGTAAAAGATTTCCAATGTTGGTCTCATAGCTCTCTTCCTCGTCTCTACATATAAAAACCAAGTGCTATTTTTTGGGGGAAGATTATGTTGGAACATTATTTTGCAACCTGTTTCTCAGAATTTTCCCAGGTGGAATGGTGTTGTTTTTAACAGACATTACTCACCACTACATCCAGGTAAGAGGAAGAAGGGGCACAGGCAGCAGTCATAATATTGATTACTTTCTGTAGAACTAAAGGCTAACTCTACTGTGATGTTTCTTCTAGTACTTCCTGCTTCAGTCAGGGAGGGGAAAGGTCAGGAACAATTCTATCTACCAAACTGTTTTATTGACTACCTCTTGTCATTTCTCTCCAACCAGAAATGTTATGTTGTGGATAAGTGTGAAGGGCTGATTTCACTCTTTACATGATAGTTAAGAGAGCCTGGGATCATTTGTACATTTAGAACACAGTGCAGTTTCTTGTGAACAACATGGTACTATTTTGTTTTATGAGGATATATAGGTATTTTTTAAATAATGAAATGATTTATCTACAATTTTAATTAGTAAATTTTAAATGGTATCATCTATTAAAATATGAATAAATAACTGAATTAAAAGTTTTGATTCATCTAATCCCTATAACTGTGTCCCCATCCTCCTTAAATTCCTCAACCTTGGGAGAATACTCTCAATTTAATACCTAAGTAAAATGTTTTAAGTCTACGTCCCATAGTGTGGGAGATTAAGTATTTTTCAAAACCTCTAGAAATTCTTAGGGGAGCATACATTTCTTCTAGTTATCTCTTTCTCTAATACCTATATTCCTCTGCATTCTGTATTCAATACTGTTCATTAAAAATGCAATGGAGGTCCCATAAATAGTTTAAAATATTCTTGTAGCCATATTAAGAAAGTCAAAATGAAATTAATTTTAATGTTATATATTTTAAAACCCAATATGTCCAAACATTATCATTTCAACATATGGTATCAGCTATGCTTCAAGTGTTCAGTAGCCACATGTGGCTAGTAGCTACTATGTTGGATAGCACAGATATAAATCATATCTTATTTTCTCTTTTCCAACCCTAATATGGAACACTGACCCTTTTCCTGATTACCCAAAGCAAGTCTTTTACTTGTACCACACTTTAATTTAAGGCTGGGGGAGAATGGAGGATAGTTACATTATTATACAGCATGCCCAACCACTGGACTCCTGGAAATGCCAGGTCTTAATATCCTTCTGTCTTTGTTCTCATAAAGAATTTTTCTCTGATCATTTCTTCTCAAACTACAACTTCCCACCAGGCTTCTAAGTACAATATTAATGATAAAGGATCATGGGCATGATAGGAATTTGTTACAAAACCTTTCTTAAACAAAAAGAAAAATGTCAAGATCCTGCCATCCTGTGCATCTCAAGGTCGCAGGTAGCTTTTTCTGACTTTACCAAATAAATGTAAATCCTTATGGAAACTTGGCTGAACTTTTATTAAGACAGTCAACGTATTTTGCCTTGTAATAGCAATATATTTATTTACTTAGACCCCACCTTGTTCCCCACATAATTTGAGGCCTGTCTTGTTTTTAAGGAATAACTCTCCTCTTAACAGTGTTTCGTTCCCTATTTATACTAGCTCCTGAGGTCTCTGGCTTGTGCCAGTACAGGGGCTGTGATTACACAGATCCAAATTTTCTCTCTTGATTTGGATGCTCATGCCACTGGTCACTGTTGGTTTGTCTAACAATTACCACCATCATTACCTGGTCCCGATTAGTCTTAGTAGATGTGTGTGTATGACCAACCTGCTTGCTTCATGTCTGAACATTCATTGGCACCTATGTCATTCCATCCATCTTCCTGGGCACTATGTTGGACCCAAGTTAGCTTAGTTTGAGCCAAAATATGATATGACTTTGCATACCTTTTAAAATATACTTTCACTGATTTCAGAGAAGAAGGGAGAAGGAGAAAGAGAGAGAAACATCAACAATGAGAGAGAATCATTGATTGGCTGCCTCTTGCATGACCCCCACTGGGGATCGAGCCTGCAACCTGGGCATGTGCCCTGACTGGGAATCGAACCATGACCTCCTGGTTCATAGGTTAATGCTCAATCACTGAGCCACGCCAGTCAGGCAGACTTTGCATATTTTTAATAGAAATTATAGCTAGTATAAGAAAAAAAAAAAGAACCACACACACAACTATGACTTATAAGACAAAAATTTCAAGTAAACTGGAGATGAGACACTGGCTACTAAATGAAAATTAAATTACAAATAAAAGAAAATATTTCAGATGTCTACAAAGCTTGGCTGTTAATAGCTTTCAACATCTAACTCTTCTTAGTGCCACATGCTACTCCACATACTTGCCCCACAGAGCGTGATGAGCCTTTATAACCATTGCTTTGGTGACAATTTTAATTGGGACACATTGAATCATTTAAAAACTAATCTACATTCTTAGTCATTAATACATTAAAAGGACAGATAAAAATGCAGTCATGCTAGGAGGCTTTAAAATGTTTTTGTGGCAGGGATGGGAGAGATCTTTATTTTTCTCATGGAGTTTGAGAATTCCCAAACCTCCTGACTTGAAAATATTAGAATACAACCAAAGCAATATCAATATGCTAATTTTTTTATAATCATCAAACATAAATTGCAAATTTTCAGTAAAAATGATTCTCTTAAAGATGATAGTGGGACTTTTTAAATTTAATTATGTGTCTAAGAATGACTATCACATTGCCAAAATGAGGCAGGGGTCACCATTAGTTCTCCTTAAGTTTTACACATTATGTATGTAAGCACTAAGCAAGCTTTTGAACAAACAGAAGTAGAGAAGAAGAAAAGGAGTTTAGCTATAGCAATGCCATTTAGCTCTTTCAGTGTCTTCTGAGGTGTGTTTTTTTGCCAAAAATCATGTTTTATTATAAAAAAACTATTTTTAATGATCTACCAACCAACAACTTGATTAAGTATGTTTTTTTCAGTTTTGCCTAAAGCACAGAATTGGAAACTGATTTGACAAAGGATTTGTTATCCTCTCATTTACCCTTCACTTTTACAACAGTGAAATCAATATTTTGATTTGTCCTCTTGTTTGGCACCAGGGAAGTTTCCACAACCAGGGCAGTGTTCAATAGTTAAGTTCAGGATGGTTGAGAAATCGGCTTTTCTTTTTGTAAAGTGGGAGAAGTATGACTTTAACAACAAACATGGGAAAGGAAATGCAGAATGATGGCTAGCACATTCTGTCAGACCATTTTAAGGAAAGAATACATAGGAGAGTTGAAATGTAGAAATTGATTTCTTTAAAACTACCCATGCCTACATTCCCTTCGGCTAATTTTTATGTACCTGATGGAGTATACAAAGTCCCTCAGTGTAAACCCCCTGCAGTACTACACACAGAATCACTCCATCCTTGAAATTCTTTTGGCATTACTGAATGACATTCAACTAGTTAATAATCATATATTACATTAGGAATTTTCTTGTATTTTTGATCTAGAGTTTTACATGTACATAGGGAATTATTTAATTTTCCCCCAAATATTTATTCTTATTTTCCTAATTTGATTATAAACTATTTGAAGATCAGAACTAGATATTATTTATTGTCTCACCCATCACAGTATTATTCCTAAAGCTGATTATTGATTATTGGTGCCTGTTAACTCTGGTCTTGGCTTTGTTAAGAAAATTCCTTCCTCCCCAATTTTCTTGTCTTCTCCAAAAAACTCATATTTAAATTTTTATCCCTAAAATTGATCCCTACAAACGAAGAGGTTCAGGTCTCTGTAGATATAGTTGTCTGGCTCTGTTTTTAGGTCCTGGTTAATCCTACGCTACAGGCTGACACGGCAGTCAAAGGGAAACTCAGGATTCCCAAGGGGAATATGGCAGTTCAATTTTTGGAGATTTTGAACTGCTTATCATGACTTCTAGGTGATTCACTACTATATTTTGAGGGTAATTTAATAGACATGAGAACATTTTAAAGTGTTATGCATTCTTGGAGGATTAAATTTTTATCCATATATGGCAATATAGTGACTATAATAACCTTCCTTTTTATCTTATAAACCATCAAGATTAAAAACTTTTGCTCTGTAAAAATTCTGTTAAGAGGAGAAAAAGATGAGCTATAGGCTGGTAGAAAATATTTGCAAAAAATTGAATGAAGGACTCATATCTAAGGAATTTTCAAAACTCATCAGTAAAGAACGCAAACAATTCAATCAAAAAATGAGAAAATATATCAAAAGGTCTCACTGAAGAGTATATACAGATGGCAAATATGCATATGAAAATATTTTCAACATCACTAGCTGATAGAGAAATATAAATTAAGACCACAATGAGATATTACTACACACCTATTAGAACAGCTAAAATAAAAAAAGTGACAACACCAAATGCTGGTGAGAATGTAGAGTAAAATGGCATACAGTTTGGTACTTTCTTAAAAACAGCAACAAATCTATGCATCTATTTTTCATCTGACCTCGCAATCACAATCCTGGGCATTTATTTTAGAAAATAGAAAACCTATATACATACACAAAAACCTATGCATTATTCATGGCAGATTATTCACAATAGTAAAAATATAGAAACTATTCAATTGTCCTACAGTCATTGAATGGTTAAACAAACCATGGTACTTCCATACTTTCAAATGATACTCCACAATAAAAAAGGAAGGAACTACTGATGTACACAACAACTTGGATGGATCTCAAGGCATTATGCTGAGTCCAAAAATCTAAATTCAAAATGTCACATACTTACTGTATGATTCAATTTTTATTGACATTCTTGAAATGACAGTATTATAGAGAACAGATAATTTGTTTCCAAGGTTTAAGGATAGTGGAGGTTGAGGGTATGAAAATATCTATAAAGGGAGATCTTTGTGGTGCTGAAGTAGTTCTGTATCTTGACTGTCAAGATAGTTACAGAACCTATCTATTCGATCAAATGACAGAACTATATACACTTAATAGAGTATCAATTTCTCAATTTTGACAGTATACTATAGTTATGTATCCTATCTAATAAAAGAGTAATATGCAAATTGACCTTCACTCCAACACACAAGATGGCTGCCCCCATGTGGACACAAGATGGCCACCACAAGATGGCAGGCAGGGGAGGGCAGTTGGGGGCGACCAGGCCTGCAAGGGAGGGCAGTTAGGGGGGACCAGGCCTTCAAGGGAGGACAGTTGGGGGCAAGCAGGCTGGCAGGGGAGGGCAGTTAGGGATGACAAGGCAGTCAGAGGAGGGCAGTTGGGGGCAACCAGGCCTGTAGGGGAGGACAGTTGGGAGGGACCAGGCCTACAGGGGTGGGCAGTTGGGGGTGACCAGGCCTACAGGGAGAGCAGTTGGGGGGACCAGGCCTTCAGGGGAGGGCAGTTGGGGGTGACAAGGCCTGCAGGGGAGGGCAGTTGGGGGCGACCAGGCCTGCAGGGGAGGGCAGTTGGGGGCAACCAGGCCTGCAGGGAAGGGCAGTTGGGGGCGACCAGACCTGCAGGGGAGGGCAGTTAGGGGGGACCAGGCCTGCAGGAAAGGCAGTTGGGGATGACCAGGCCTGCAGGGGAGGGCAGTTGGGGGTGACCAGGCCTGCAGGGGAGGGCAGTTGGGGGCGACTAGACCTGCAGGGGCGGGCAGTTAGGGGGGACCAGGCCTGCAGGGGAGGGCAGTTGGTGATGACCAGGCCGGCAGGGGAGGGCAGTTAAGGGCAACCAGGCTGGCAAGGGACGGCAGTTAGGTGTGACCAGGCCTGCAGGGGAGGGCAGTTGGGGGTGACCAGGCCTGCAGGGGAGGACAGTTACGGGTGTCTAAGCTGGCAGGGGAGGGCAGTTAGGGGTGACCCAGCCGGCAGGGAGGGCAGTTAGGGGCAATCGGGCTGGCAGGGGAGCAGTTAGGCATCGATCATGCTGGCAGGGGAGTGGTTAGGGGGTGATCAGGTTAGCAGGCAGGTGAGTGGTTGGGAGCCAGCAGTCCTGGATTGTGAGAGGGATGTCCGACTGCTCATTTAGGCCTGATCCCAACCTCTCTGTACTACCTTTGCAACTTCCTGTGAATCTATAATTATTTAAAGTGAAAAGTTGCAAAATATGTATGTAGTTGCCTGTTTTTCATATCTGCTTTTATCCTGTTCTTTTATTTCTATAAACATCATTATTCGGTACCTGATAATTCTAGTATCTCAAGTTTTATGTGTCTGTTTCTACTGCCTGAGTTTTTCTGTTTTTGTCTCGTGGTGCTTAGTTTCATATATAATTTTTAACTCTGAGATGTTAATTTTCCTTGGAACTTCATTTTTGCTAATTCTTCAATGTCTGGATTGAAATTGAGTTCTTCCAGACAAATTTGTATTTGCTCTGTAGTCTTCTGGAAGTGGTACCAAACCTGCAGTACACTGAGTTTAATTTTCCACTTAAGGTTTTTGGACTATATAAGTAGTGTGAATTTGAACTGTAAACTCTAGAGAGGGCTTTCTTATGATAGTGAATGCTCAGGGGATAATTTTATGTTATCGTTATGTAGCAGCAGGGTCAAGATAAGCAAGTTTTCTATCTTATCTCCTATGGTGGGATTTTCTTTTTCTTTTGGGGGGATTATTTTTCATTCTCTGTTATTCCATGGGTGTTTTGGGTGTGGTTCTCTGGAGCCCCATATATATGGGAGATGGCTTACTGCAAACTCCACTTAAAATGGGCTATCCTCCACACCTTGTACATTTGTGAAAGGAAGAAACTCAAAATCTCCAAGGTTTGACAAAACTCCAAGTTGGAAAGGTGTCTTTGACATCCCCCCACCTCCCTGGGTTCTTGATTTAATTTTTTTTTTTTTTTTGTTTCATTTATTTTCTACTTTTATTTGAGCTCAACAATGATGATGTCCTTTCTAGTTTACCCAGCCATTTTAGAATTTCAATAGTGAGGGTAATTCATGCTATATAATCTGACATACAGCCTGAAATGGAAGTCTGCCAGTTTTTCTTAAGTATGTTTTAAGCTCCCTGTTTTATAATCTCTAGCATTCCAGAAAATACCACACCTATACCACCACCACACTGACACACACACACACACACACACACACACACACACGAGTCACAAAGCAGTTCTTTTGTTCTATTCAGTTTTGTTTTAAATACTAATGACCACTTGTTCAAATTTTGTGCCCCTAAGAAGTTAAGCTAGATGATTTCATTTGAAGGTGAAATGTATATGCATGAGCAATGTATAAATTGTCACAGTGACAATTCTAAAAAGATTTTCAAAAAGGTTGATATGAGTATAAGCAAATATTTCATGACAGGCAAATCTGAATAGAAAAACCTTCGCTAGCTTTCAGGCAGGCTCATAGAGCACATTTGCAAAGCCCACAGAATAATACAACAAAAAATCTCTGGCTTTACCATGCCTGGGAAGATAAATGAGGATCAAAGTGCCATCATTTATGCCTCTCTTGGAGAATTCCACCTGTGATTTCTCCAGGAGACTAATATGGAATGAAATTTCTTACCAGGAGAATCCAGCAAATTTCTTTGCTTCCCTGAATTATTATTTAGGATAAGCCTCTGGCCTGCAGTAAGCACTGAGGTTGGATTTAATTGAAGGCAAAATGAATTCCCACTAAGCCCTTCAAGAGGGCAGAAAAAAGATTTTTCTTAAGTAGCTCAAATTTTTGGCTTCTGTAGATCATTCTTTGCTTAAAAGAGTTAGTAAGAGTTTGATTAATGTCTTAATTAAAATGGTATCCCCTTCTTGTAAGAAAAAGGAGTCTATTCATAATTCAAAACAAAGATTGGACTACCCCTTCTTTTGCTTTCTTCCTTTTGTCTCAGGTACATGGCTACCTGCCTTTTGAAATCTGCTAGGAATATGCTTGATTAATGCTAAATATTCTCTTTTCTCTGCATTTTGGAAGGTGCTAGAAAGCTTGCTAAGGTTTACCTGATTGGAAAATATGTATTGGCATTACATAGGCCTTTCAGTTACATCACTTCTAATCACAAATCTACTCTTGCCCTGAATTCCCCATTTCTTTTTTTTTAAAATATATTTTTATTGATTTCAGAGAGGAAGGGAGAGGGAGAGAGAGATAGAAACATCAATGATGATAGAGAATCATTGATTGACTGCCTCCTGCAAGCCCCCTCCTGGGGATCAAGCCCACAACCTGAGCATGTGCCCTTGACCGGAATCAAACCCTTCAGTTCACAGTCTGACACTCTATACACTAAGCAAAACCAGCCTGGGCTCCCCATTTCTCATATAACAGTTCAAAGGGTACTTTGTGGTATTTGTGCATCTCTGCTCTCGCTTGTGCTCTCTCTCTGACAAAAGGAGAATTTGTTCAACAACAGACAGGATAACAAAAAATAGTAAGGTTTTACAAATAATCTATATATATATAAAACTCCAGTGACTGAAACGGGCATAATAACCTTAATGACTGGTTGCTATGATGCCCACTGTGGCCAGCCAACCTCAAGATCAGGGGGTGGGGCCAGCTGGCCAACCTCATGGCCCCTCCCCCCTGCCAACCTGCCCCTGATTGGACTCTCCCACCCCAATCAAGAGCGGCCAAACACCCCCTCCCTTCCCACCAGCCAGCCCCACCCCTGATCAGCCTGCCCCACCACGATAGGGCTGCAGCCCCTCCCCCCGGCTGGCCCGCCCCTGATTGTACTCCCCACCCCAATAGGGGATGGCGCCAGCCCACCAACCTCCTGCAGCCCCTCCCCCCACCTGGCCCCAACCCAGATCGGCCTCCCCCACCCCATCAAGGGCAGGGCCCACCAGCCAACCACCCATGGCCCCTCCCACTGGCCGCTGGCCCACATTTGGGGCAGGGCCAGATGGCCCACCACCCACAGCCCCTCCCCACTGGCCAATTGCCTGCGGCCCCTTCCCCCAGTCAGCCCGGCCCTGATCGGCATGATCAGGGGGTCAGGCCAGCCAACCTCCCACCATCTCCTCCTCCTGACAGGCGCAGCCCTGATCCACCCCAATTGGGGCCGGACCAGCCAGACTCCACCCATGTATGAATTTGTGCACTGGGCCTCTAGTAGTACATAAAGCAGAAAGGGAAGGCATGCATAGATGTTGAAAGAATAAATAAATGGTGATGGAAATGTTACTTAAAATTCCAGACACCATTCATTGGAATAGAAGACTAAACTGAGAGATACTAAAAAAGAATGCATTATGTAATTGGCAACCTGAAAATAAATCAGAAAGCAGTGATTCAAATCCATAAGCCATGGCCCTGGACAGTGTGGCTAGATTGGTTGGAGTATCCTCCCATGCACCAGAAGGTCATGGGTTTGATTCCAGTTAGGGCACATACCTAGGTTGTGGGTTCAATAGGGCACGTACCTGGTTGGGGTGCACGCAGGGGCAGAGGGGGGCAACCAATCTCTTTCTCCTCTTGCTCTCTCTCTTTCTACCTCCCCTTTCCTCCCTCTCTAAAATTCAATTAAAAAAAAGAATGTATTACATAATTGGAAACCTGAAAATAAATCAGAAAACAGTGATTCAAATTCATAAGCCATGGCCCTAGCCATTGGGAATACATAAGCAAGAAAACTAACTAAATATATGTATGTATGTGTGTGTGTGTGTGTGTATATATATATATATATATATATATATATATATATATATGTATATATAGTTCCTTACAGTTTCCAAAGGATTTACTACACATATTAGCTTATTTCTGTCCAACAAGTTAATGTGTTATGAGATAATTACTTCAACAACCCAGAATAAAACAAAAAATAAAAGAAACATGATTTGGAAAAGGTAGCCAGTTAAATTACGTTAGAAAATTGTTATGAAGAGAAAGTGTGTCCTCTCTCTGAAGCACAGCACCGATCAAGTCATTTCAGGACAAAATATCCTCTGAAAATCCTCTATTGCCAACATAGTTACTAGTAAGTTCAAAGTCCTTCATGGGGCAGATGAAGGCATGGAATCTGCTTTCAGCTCACCATTTTCGTTTCATCTCTAAACATTCCTTCCATCTCAAGAACTTAACATCTAGCTATACAACTGCTCTACCAATTGATCCCAGAATGGGTCATGTTTTTTCTATTTTGTTATTTTTTATTATAAAAAAAGTATAGTGTTGTGAATCACATTATATGGAAGAAATATGTAACATGAAACTATAAATTTCCATTTCTCTCCCACATTCTCACCCAACCTTACTATCCAGAAATAGCCATTCTGTCTATCAACAGTTTGTTGGATGTTTTAAAAAGATATTTTCTGTGCATATAAAATACATATGATAAATAAAAAATACTTAAGTAATCCAAACCCTATATAATACATACTATAGTGTGTAATATAAAATATGCATTTCATATATATATATATATATATATATATATATACACATATACATATATATATACACACACACACTCACACACACACACACACACACACACACACACACACACTCTATATTATGTGAAATGAGACTCTGTATTATCCTGCAAATGAAACCAGGCCTTTTTGCTACTACCATAAACTGGTCTTATCACAATGTCATATTCACAGTGTTTCAAATTTAACTTTCTAATACATTGAATTCTAATGTATGCTTTTACTAAGACCTCTTGAACAGAGAATGGGGAGTAGGGAATGACACCTCAGTAAACACATACACAAATAGCAACATTTCCAAAAATTCCTCTTTAAGCAAGTATCTCCCTCAAAGTCACAATGATATTCCTCCCTCTCTCTCTCTCTCTCTCTCTCTCTCTCTCTCTCTCTCTCTCTCTCTCTATCTATCTATCTCAGAAACACAAACAAATAAAAGCCCTCCTTAGAAGGGGAAAGGATTTCTGGAGGAGGCAGGAATGGGTTTTATATTGACAATTTAATGTATATATCAAAGGACGTGTGTGAGTGTGAACATGTATAAATATATATGACAATTAAGATGATTATATATTTTATACCTTGATATTTGATGTTTTGCTTATCAGCCTTTCTAAGATAAATCGGACTAATTTCCTGAAAGTATTAAGTATTTGATATACTACCATATGTAGAGACATCATAACTATTTAACCTTTCCTTTATTGGTGGACATTTAGGTTGTTTTTCATTTTTTCACAATTATAAGTAGCACTTCATTCCACATATATTTTGGCTCTCTGCTCTTTTTTAACACTGTCCAGCTTGTCCTACTACTTCTATGTGACAAAGTCTCTATAATGAGGTTGAAAAGACTTCTGTTGTCTGAATTTCCATTAAAGTCCCAAAGCTGAGGACAATAGGTGTTAAATATCCCCCATTTTAACATTAAAATCAAGATACTGGCAGGCATCCTCTTAGGGTTTAACAAGAGGTAGACCCTCTCCTTCATGACCCCAAGCAAGCAATATGGAAAACTAAGCAATTTTATGAGAATTCACTAAGAAAGGTGTTCTATGAAGAAGGGGAATTTGTAAGATTTTAATTAATTGTTGACCTAGTGAGGTGTATTCAGAAATTTTCTCTTTCTTGTGCTCTGGTCTGTTGTCATCTACCAATATCTGGTACTCTTCATCTGGATGGTTTGTGTTTTTTGTTTGTTTTGTGTGTGTTTTTCTGAAGCTGCAGTTGGCTTCTCTGCCTCAGCACAGGGCAAGCTGAAAATGTTAGGAAACTAACATCCCAGGAATGGCCCTCAACCAATGATTGGCATTTGTGTATAAATACCTTAGCTCCCTTGCAACTCATGTAGAACTTCGAGGCAGATGTTTTACATCAGCTCCTGAGTTTTTCCAGCCCCAATTATTCATTGATGTAGCTTTCTTAACCACACACCATATATTGAATTCCTTTCTTTCCCAATCTCACCCTCTTTCCTGCCAATGTTTCCTAGGATCACCTTCCAAATAAACTACTTGCACTTGAATCTTTATCTCAGGGTTTTCTTCGAGAGAGTACTACCTAGGACATTGGAGATGCCAGGAAAAAAATGCAAATTGGCATCTCACTCCCAACTGGATATTTGCTGAGTTGCAAAATTCGCAGACCTATAATAGCACAGAATGAGGATATTTCTGAGGATGATTTGATATGGGTCCCCTAGGATTTGAGAGCATATGTTACCAAAAATATTCTAATCTGCTTCTTACTTGTGACTTCCAAATGCAAGACACAGCTGGAGTAATCTATGATGACTGGGAGAAAAGAAGAAAGCTAGTAGAGAAGTTAATGGGATGGACTAAGTGATCCTCCATCCTCACTGTAGGGCTGTGGGTCAGGCTTGAACTGGAGGGAGAGAGTAGGCTTGATTTGGATATGATATAGTTTTGATTATACTTGCTTAGACTTGATTTAGACCTTTTAAGATTCTAAAGGAATTTACAGTTACTGGAATTGTTCTTATAATTGAAGAGGACTGGAAAACTTAGAATTTGCCTGACATTGTCTAAAAGAGAGCCAGGCCAGTGTTGCTCAGTGGTTGAGCACTGACCCATAAATCAGGACGTCATGTTCGATGCCTGGGTTGTGGGTTTGATCCCCAGTGTTGGGCGTGCAGGAGGCGCCGACCAATGATTATCTCTCCTCATTGATATTTCTAGCTCTCTCTCCCTCTTCCTTCTTCTCTCTGAAATTAATAAAAACATATTACAAAAAATTTTTAAAGGGTTAGAGAAATAAATTGTGGCCAAATTCTTTAAGTCGGTGGGTAGGAAAAATAAAGACAAATTTTGGTACTCTCTTTTGAGTGTAGACTGCTTAATAAACTAGTTGCATACGTGTCCTAAACAATCTTTTCCGGACACTTGCTAGCTAGGTGACCTTGGGCAAAATTTTAACCTCTCTACACTTCAGTTTCTTTATCTGCACTATTTAATCCTCATAAGATTGTTAGAGGATTAAATGACATAATGTAATTATGTAAAGTACTTAGCCTAATACAGAGTAGATGATCAATAAATGCTGGCTAGTGCTATTATTATTCTGACCCCCTATAAGTAGTATCATTCATTTGATTTAAACTACAAACTCATTTTTTATCTCTACCTCAGCCTTATTCTATGCATATCTAAGCAATTTCCTTCTTTTGTCAAATCTATCTTCATAATTATTTTCAAGTAAAGATATCTCACCTTTGAATTAAAGAAAAGAACAATCAGCAAATACATAAACTATGTGTACTTTTACATTCTATTTGCAGGAGTTAATTATTACCCTACTTTAAATAACATGTTCTCCTTGATTGGTAAAGTAAACTTATGCATGTATTCTCTTGCATGAGTCTATTTCTCACTAGGGGGCTTGTTTTTTTCATTTGCTTTTAAGTACTTCATGGAGAAGTATAAGCAAACACATTCAAGAGTGACTGATCATTGTTCTTCCCTGCTTTGACTATTTATTATTATCTTTGTTTTTGACATTTATTTTAACTTCACTGATCCTTCTGCAGTGCCTTACTTTCTTCTGGCATTGCTATTTTAGTGCCCGTTGCCATTACATATTTTGTTGGTATTATTATGTGTGGAAATTACCAGCTTACTTTCACTATTACAGATTTAATTGGGTGAGGTCACTGGTTTACTGAACTTCAGCCTGACCTGGGCTAAGATATGTTCCCCTGTTGGCTGCTGTCCTGAAATGTGTCCTAACCTGTCTGCATGTTTTCCTAGTTTGCAGACCATGAGTGGATCCCTGTGCTCTGTAACTCTAAGTGTTAGCCTCTGTTCTATTATTTATCTTCAGCCTTCCCAAACTTCTTAGAGTGAATTAACTGATGGCCCTTCAGCATCATAATCACCCCATTCTGTTTATATAAGTAGAGTAAATCATAGCATTAAGTGAAGAAGGGGAGGGATTCATAGAAGTGACCGAGCTTGGATTAAAGCTGTCTAGTAAACCACATCTGAAGGAGAAAAGAGAAGTGGGCTTCCACAGTTTCTGAAGAATCCTAACACTCAATGGAGCCTAGGTTGTCTTAGCCTAGGTTGCCTAAGAAGAACAAGTGTGGCTCCTAGTTACCTTTGTAGGCTTAACTCTAAAGCAGGCTGGGGCTTCAGTAATTGAAAGTTGATGAGAGAAGAGACAATTTTAGAGGGAAGGTGGAGGTGGGAGAATGGGTGGAGAGAGATTAACCTGGGAATTTATATGCATACTAGAAGCCTGGTGCATGAATTCATGCACAGGTGGGGTCCATCAGGCTGGGCCGGTTGGGGGGGGGGCTGAGAGCGTTTGGCTGGCTGGCCCCACCCCCAATTGGGGTGTTGGGGGCCAATCAGGGCCCAGATCAGGGTGGTTGACTGCCACAGTGTGTGTCATAGCCACCGGTCATGCTGGTTGTTCTGCCATTCTAGTTGCTGGGCTGTTATATATATAGATATGCATAGCCCTTGAACACAGACAATTGTGTGGTAAAGGCCTGGGATGGATGGGTGAGGGATGGAGGGGCTCAGTGGGGGGAAAAAACCAAAGGGGACATTTGTAATACTTTCAGCAATAAAGATAAGTTGAAAAAAAGAAGAGTAGGACCAAGGCCAAACCAAAAGGTGTAGTAGGGACTGACAATCTAAATGGCAGTAGTCATTACCACTACTGAGTTTGGCACGACTTTTTACACTGTCAGGCCTTCCTGGCTGCTCTGACATGAATCTTCTTTCAGGTCCTGACTTTTGCCCACTTCTTGCTTCTCCTAACCTAGCCAAACAGCACACCCTAAAGAACAACATGGGGAAAGATGAGATCTCACAACTTACTTCAGTTTGGGGTCTCCAGGACTAATTCAGCAGCTTCAGGGGATTTTGCTCTCCAACTAAATGGAACACCCTCTTCCTGAAAATTCCTGGTGTCATCCCTCTTACATTTCTAGAATGGATCTAGAGCACAGACTGATGGACCACACAGAAAAGTTCTAGGGGAATTTAGCTCAGGCTCAGAAAACTGATTGCTATGCAATTATATCCAAAATCAATAAATAAACACTACTTTTTGAGATTCATTTCAAATCAGGCACATAATTAGAAGATGAAGACATGTTATATAGAATAAATAAGCATTTTTGCCAAATGTGGTAATTGCACCAAAACTCAAAATTTTATTGCATTAAAAGATTGTATTTTAACATGATTTTGTGTGTAATGTAAAAACTTTATTTACAACTGAACCATTAAAAAGAGAACTACCATTTAGCAGTGTTACAGATCTTACTTAGGTATTTCAACATGTAAATCTACATAATCACTTTGGAAAACTCTACTAAAGATAAACACATGCCTGCCCTATGACCCAGCAATTCCATACTTCAATATACCCAAGAACAATGAGTACATATTTTCACAAAAAGACATATATAAGAATATTCATAAGAGCTTTATTCAAATAGTCAAAGCTAAAATCAAGCCAAATGCTTGTCAGCAGAAGAATGGATAATTAAATGGTAGTATATTGATACAATGGAAAACTACACAGTAATAAAAAGAACAAGCTACTGGTACATATAACAACATGGATGAACCCCACATATGCTATGTTGAGTGAAAAAAGCCAAATATAAAGGAGTATATATCTACAATTCCATTTATGTCAAATTCAAGAGGAGGCCAAAAACTGGTTACCTGTGTATGGGAGTGTAGAATGGGAAGAGGAAGTAGGGAGCATTGGGAAGGTACTAGAAATATTCTATATCTTCATCTAGGTGATGGTTATAGGAAGGAGAGAAGGAAGGTTGGGGGAATGTGTACTTATATGGTAAAAATTACCAAGCTGCACACTTAAGATTAGTGCATTTTACATAGTTTACTCTATGTCTATTATTTCTCAAAGAAAATTAACTCCAATATACACTGTCATAAAAAGATAGAAGTGATTTTCTTTAAGTCATTTACATTCAAATGGCTAAAGCCAGATGTGTTTAAGTGTTCAACACATGTGCATGTCTAAAATAATCAGCCTTCAGCAGACCTGATTGGTTAGCATAATAAAAATGGCTGATGATTATGCATTCATTCTTTTATTTAAGTAGCTCAAAGGCTTTATAAACTGATTTCACAATGTGGGTTTTATGAACATGGTAAGTCTAATTCATAAGAACACTTGTCTTGCACTCCAGGAGGGTGTTTTATGAAAAAAATAATTTTAAGACTTAAAAATCTGCGTACAGACTCCTATTTTGATTTATTTTATTATTCTACACAGCAGAAGTGCCATGAAGTTTATCATAGGCCTTAAGGAAATCTTGGGGGGTGGGGGGGCGTACAATCTGGGTGATTCATAGACTCTTCCATTTCCTAGCATATGACCTTGACCAGTTGCCTTAGTTTGGTAATAATACTTTTGAGGATGAAATAAGTTAATGTGTTTACAGGGTTTAGAATTGTGCCTATTGCATAGTATATGCTAATAAATATTAGCTACTTTATTATTTAAAATAAATCAGATGGCAGGTATAGAAGAAATTCATGTAGCATGATGTCTCTTTTCCCATTGAGAAAACTCTCAACTTTTGTGACTTTCCTTTGTAAATAGGATATATTTTTCCAAAATAGCAATATTCTCTCTCATGTCAAAGTCCCTTTAAAAACAGAGAATACGGGTATAATAATATTAGGACACACCTGTATTATGTTAGGCTGATAATGAGCAGAGCTTCTCTAGATGATTTGCAGACCTGTGAGCAGGAGAAGTGCTTAGTGTTAGAAACTACTGAATTTGGGGGTAGTTTATTATATAGCATTACAGTATGTGTCAATGGCTGGCTAATACACTAGATAGCTGGTAGTCTAGAGCAGAGGTTGGCAAACTATGGCCATTGGGCCAATTCTGACCTATGGCCTATTTTTGTATGGATCATGAGCTAAGAATGATTTTTATATTTTAAAAGGTTGTTTAAAAATATAAAAAAAATAATGAGAAGAATATGCAACAAACATCTGCAAAGCCTAAAATACTTACTATCTGGCCAAGATATATATATATATATATATATATATATATATATATATATATATATATATAACATAGTTTTAATATATATATAACATAGTTTTATTGATTTCAGAGAAGAAGGGAGAGAGAGTTAGAAACATCAATGATGATAGACAATCATTGATTGGCTGTCTCCTGCATGCCCCCCATTGGGGATCGAGCCCACAACCCGGGCATGTGCCTTTGACCAGAATCAAACCTGGGACCCTTCAGTCCACAGGCTGAAGCTCTATCCACTAAACTGGCCAGGGAATAAAATATGTTTTTATTTTATTTTTTCTTTATTGATTAAGGTATTACATATGTGTCCTTATCCCTCCATTGCCCCCCACACACACACCTCCTCACTCATGCCCTCACCCCCCTGTTGTCTGTGTCCATTGGTTAGGCTTATACGCATGCATACAAGTCTTTTGGTTGATCTCTCCCCCTTAGCCCCACTCTCCCCTACCTTCCCTCTGAGGTTTGATGGTCTGATCGATGCTTCTCTGTCTCTGGATCTGTTTTGGTTCATCAGTTTATGTTGTTCATTATATTCCACAGATGAGTGAGATCATGTGATATTTATCTTTCTCTGACTGGCTTATTTCAGACAAGATATTTTTATTCCCACTATAACTCTGCCTAGATGGCTGTCCCCAACTGGAATTTATATGTTGTTGAGTGAGTAGATGACCACAGCACCTTTGGGGGAGAATGTGTGTATAGAGGGACAGGAGATTATAGAGGTAAATACCTCGAAGCTTGTGTTTCTGTTGCCCTTTGACATAAACAACTGCTGGCCATGAGGAGGCATCACTGTTCAGATGGGCACTAGCCTTATAAACTAGAAATAATTTCTGCAGGTATAATAGCAATTCACAGCCTCTTCATTTCATCGCATTTAATTAAGAACAGTTTTTAAGCCCTTTCTAGTTCTTTTCCTCCTGTAGAACTTATTTATACATTTGGTGTTCCTTGATCTACATAGTAATACTGACCCATGTTAAGTGGCAAAACACTACTCTATTTACTACCACTCTATTGGTAGATAAAGATCCTGGAAGGACACAGGCCACTAGTACCCAGTACTTATACAACATAGACCTACATTGTTTTTGCAGCCCAAAATTTGGATTCTAAGGTACATTTTTTAATTTCCTTTTTTTAAAAAGTATTTTTATTAATTTCAGATAGGGAGAGGGAGAGAGAGATAGAAATATCAATGATGAGAGAGAATCGTTGATCGGCTGCCTCCTACAAGCCCCACACTGGGGATCGAACCTCCAATCTAGACATGTGCCCTGACCGGGAATTGAACCGTGCCCTCCTGGGTCATAGGTCGACATTCAACCAGAGTCATGCTGGCCAGGCCATTTTTTTTTAATTTCCAAAATATTATGTACAAAGGTGCAAGTGAGTGTTGCAATACTATGTAGTTTCTTTATATTAAAAATCTATCTTGATTGTTTCATAGCATATTATTTTGTTTACATGTAATTTGAAAACAGCCTGAAAATCAAATTCTTAATTGTGTAAGAGATTCAGCAGTGTGTGTGTGTGTGTGTGTATCCTAAGAAATAATTGTCTCTTACAGAAAAGCCAGAGAACACAGTTTGTCTGGGTCATAAATATAGTTGTGAGCCTCTCTCTGCCTAGGAGGTCTTCCATTACTGTTATTTTATATCTCATTCTAGCCTTTGCTGATACTTCAACATTGCCAATATAGAATTTGAGACTTAAATTGGTTCTGATTTTTTTTAAAACCTGGAGCTATATACTTGCTGTATGGAACTGCATTGTAATTATTTTGTTAGACCAGAAGAAAACTGCAAAATAGTTACTGACCTGATATATATATATTAACAGAAACTGCATGGGCATAACAATATTAGAGCAAAAGTGTGTGTTTTGTCAGGTTGAGGCTGATGGCATTTATGAAAAACTTAGAATCTTGTTCGAGGCTTTTCTCTGCAGCTTTTTTTTCTCAGTTAAGTCAGCTCACCTGTATTTTCTTGTAAGATCTTACTCGGGCCATTGTGAAGTGATAGGAAGGATATGAAAAAAGCCCCATTCAACCCCTCATTTATCATGAACTGGGTGCTTGAAGTGGGGATAGTATTTTTTAAATAAATCTTTATTGTTCAGATTATTACAGATGTTCCTCTTTTTCCCCCCATAGATCCCCTGCACTTGATTCACCCCACCCCACCCCATGCCCTTACCCCCTGCCACTGTCCTCATCCATAGGTGTAAGATTTTTGTCCAGTCTCTTCCCATACCCCTCACACTCCCTTCCCCCCAAGAATTGTCAGTCCACTCCCTTTCTATGCCCCTGATTCTATTATATTCTGTTCATCAGTTTTTTTATTCACTTGATTTTTAGATTCACGTGTTGATAGGTATGTATTTGTTGTCACTTTGTTGTTCATATTTTTATCTTTACCTTTTTCTTCTTCCTCCTCTTCTTAAAGAATACCCTTCAGCATTTCATATAATCCTGGTTTGGTGGTGATGAACTCCTTTAGCTTTTTCTTGTCTGTGAAGCTCTTTATCTGACCTTCAATTCTAAATGATAGCTTTGCTGGGTAGAGTAATCTTGGTTGTAGGTTCTTGATGTTCATCACTTTGAATATTTCTTGCCACTCACTTCTGGCCTGCATAGTTTCTGTTGATAAATCAGCTGATGGTCGTATGGGTACTCCCTTGTAGGTAACTAACTGTTTTTCTCTTGCTGCTTTCAAGATTCTCTCTTTGTCTTTTGCCCTTGGCATTTTAATTATGATGTGTCTTGGTGTGGTCCTCTTTGGATTCCTCTTGTTTGGGGTTCTCTGTGCTTCCTGGACTTGTAATTCTATTTCTTTCACCAGGTAGGGAAAGTTTTCTTCTAATAGGTTTTCAATATCTTGCTCTTTCTCTTCTTCTGGCACCCCCATAATTTGGATGTTGGTACACTTAAAGTTGTCCCAGAGGCTCTTTACACTATCTTCATATTTTTGGATTCTTTTTTCTTTTTGCTTTTCTGGTTGGGTGTTTTTTGCTTCTTTGTATTTCAAATCTTTGATTTGATTCTTGCTATCCTCTAGTCTCCTGTTAGATCTCTGTATATTATTTTTTATTTCAGTCCGTGTATGTTTAATTTCTAGTTGGTCCTTTTTCATATCCTCAAGGGTCTCACTAAATTTATCGGTCTTTTATAGAAAATTCTTGAAAATCCTTATAACCGTGGTTTTGAACTCTATATCCAATAGTTTGCTTTCCTCCATTTCTTTCATTTGTCACCTGTTTCTTTGTCTCTGCATTTTGGCTGCTTCCCTGTGTTGATAGAGTGGCTTTGTGTGGTAGGTGACCTATAGGGCCCAGTGGTTCAGCCTCCCCAATCACCTGAGGTGGACACTCTTGGTGCACCCCTTTGTGGGCTGAATGCACAGTCTTGTTGTAGTTAAGCCTTGATTGCTGTTGGTACACTGGGAGGAATTGACCTCCAGGCCAATTGTCTGTGAGTACCCGCTGTGTCTATAATGGGAGAACTGCTGTGCTGGAGACTCCCTTATGGGGCAGTACTTGCTTTAGTGGGGCTTTGGTGCTCACTGAGTCTGCTTCTTGAATGTGTCACTTATGGATGTGAGGTGTTGAAATCTGGTGTCGTCTCACACTGACCACTAGGTACACTGGCTCCTGGATCTCCAATGGGGTGCAGGTCAGCTACTGTCTGAGGCCACCCAGCAGGAGCTACAGGGAGATCTGCAGATTTCTCCTCTTTGCTTGGGGTTTGGAAGTTTTGGAGCTGTCTGACTGGAGCTGCAGTTTGTTAGGTTAAGCTGCAATAGGGCAGGCCATTCATATGCAAAAGCCGCTGCACACAGTTTGGGTGGGTTTGTAAATTGGGCGGGGCGGGGGTCTCAGGGAATCACTAGGGTATGGCAAACAGCAATGGCTGCCAGTTAGCCATCTCTGTGTCTCCCCGTTTCCACATCCCTGCGTTCCCACATCCCTGCGCCCCGCGCCCCAGTGCAGTAAACAATGATTCCTGTGTGCACCTTTGCAAGAAGCCATCCTCACTTACCAACCCGATGGCAGACAGTCCAGCTTCTCCCCGAAGGAGTCTGGGTCCCCAGAGTCTCGCCGGAAACTGGAGTTCAGAGCAGTCGGGAGCTTGTGTCTCCCTTTGGATTGAAAAAAACAGCACACCCAGTCACCAGCCGCCAGCCAGATTTGTATGCCTCCATACCTCTGCTTTTCCGCGCTTGTGCACGTCCTACCCGGTCTCAATGCTCTTTTCTCTTTCCTTCTAGTTGTAGAACTTCTACTCAGCCAGTTTTCCCATGGTTCTGGGTGATAGACGATTTGTCCTTTAGTTGTAGTGGTTGTAGTTGTAGTTGGTGTGGTTGTGAGAGGCAGCATGTACAGGTGTATACCTTATGCCGCCATCTTGGTTTCTCTGTGGATAGTATTTGAGAGAAAAGAAGAAGCCTTTTTGGAAGAATGGAGATACCCCAAAGATAAGCTTCTTCAGTTTCTCAATTTTGATTGGAGTCAGTTTTAGGAGTTATAGGGAGTGGGCATAAAAACTTGTCTTTGTTCTTACTCCTTGGAGAATAAGGCATTGTTTGTAAGATCGTTTGAGTTCTCTGGACGGAAAGCACATTGGGGCAGGAGGAAGATTCTCAATACCAAAACACCTTTGATTTTAGGATGGGAGGTTTTTGTCTTGGGAGGACAGGGTGCAGCCTTACTCAAATGTAAGGAAGTGGGCATGGTGAACTTCAAACATTTTGCTTCTGCAATTCCTGGATGAATGCTGATGAATACATGATGTTTGGGCTCCTACAAGACTCCATGAAATCATAGTTTTCAATGACTGATTATATTTTCATAATAAAACATTCAGTATGTACTTGATTAAATTCCAGGCTTTCTGTGTTTTAATCCAGCTTCCCATTCCCAGTCTCTATGCAAATTTATGCCATCATCCCATTCTATCATATTCCATTATTTGTCATTATATTCAATCCCATTTAATTCCACTACTTTCCACAACTAACTGTTGAATATCTACTCTGTACAAAGCATTGCTGGGTGTACGGAGATGGAAGGTGAATTAGGTATTGTAACAGCCTTCAAGGAGCATAGTATCCCAATTCGAGATATAAACTCATACATATGAAACAAATAGTAAATAAAACAAAACTACATCTAACTAAGTAACCAATTTTGAACACACATTCAAAATTTAAGAGAAGGGAAATGTAGGCTTAGGTGATCAGAGATAGCTTCAGGGAAAAGATAATTTTGAACTCAGATTTGATGGATGAGAAAGTTTTGTAAAAACAGAGGGGAAGGAGGATTATTTTCTGGATAAGAGAAGTAATGAGTAAAACCATGTACAGGTGAGGGGGAATAATTTTGTCTGTTCACATGCTTGCCTCAGCCCATAAAGTGGAAACATTTACTCTGTTGAGTGTAATGAAGAGAATGTTTCAATTCTTCTTTACTCATCTCTCACAGTTTTCTCTGTGGTAACAAAAATTATTTACCTAAGTGGTAGAATGCTTGGACTATGAATGACATCCTTGGGTCCATGCTTCTCTATAGGACTGCACTGGTGGATTAGAGATCACTGACCTTTTTTCTCTTTGCCCATCTGTGCTTGCAAGGGTGTGAGGAATGCCACATGTTTTGTAAAAACAGAGGGGAAGGAGGAGGATTTTCCTAAGAGTCTACTATCTAAGGGTCTCAACTGCTGATCCAGTTCCATTGTGTGGGTCCCAAGGTCTGGACTTGGAGTAAAGAAGTAGAAAGTACATTCTGGCTTCATACCTGAGCTACATTCTCCAAGGTAGTTAGTTGTGGCCCACAATACAAGGTAGTAATGAGCATAGCATGTTCAAGTTTATAGAAATGAAAGGGATAATGAAAAGAAAAGACTGGCCAGCCAGAGGGCTTGTTGAAGAAAAAAGTAAGTGATGAGTTGGGATAAGAAGGAAGGGGTAGACTTCAGAAGGCCTTGATTGCCAAAATATGGATGAGAATGTTCACAGCCTAGCTGCTATAACAGAAGTGTAAAATTAATCTCAGCACAATGAGCTAACGGCTAAATGCTATTATAAAGATGTTTTCAAAGAATGGGAGAGGCTAATTCTGCTTGATAAGTGTGTGAGAAGAAGCATGAAGAGTAGGGTAGGATAATCGTGGAAGGTTTTACAGAGGCGGTGCATTTCAAAGCTGAGGATGGTCCTGTGTGTCAGCAGCATTCTCCCCACCTCCAACCCAGTAGCAGGTTGGGAGGCAGCAAGAGGTAAGACTGAAAAAGTAGGCAGAACAGAGTGCTAAAGAATTTGTATTAGGTTCTGGAGGCAGGGGGAGGTCCCTGGAGTTCTTTTCATTGTACACATTTATACATTGCAGCACAGTAGATTTATGAGCCATGAGAATGTGCCCCCTCCCCCCAGGGCCAGGAACAAACACACCATTTGAAACATAACATGACCTTAGCAAACAAGAATTGTTTGGAGGGGAAGAGAGACTGCTTTCATATGGATTCTACACACAGTAAGGATTTCTCCACTCACTGAGGCTTTCCTCAGAGGCACCTGCTTGTTATTCTCTCAGTGGGTGTCTGCTGCTGGTGCCAGGAGAAACTCTGGAATGAGTACACTATCCATGGGGGGCTTCAGTAAAGATGCATTTATAGGTACATAGGATGGTGGCAGTGATTGAGGGGGAGGGGATTGCTTCCCAGCTTCACATGTTCCCTTTCTAATGTTTTCCTATCTGTCTCCATCTCATAGATTAATTAGTAGGAAACATTGCTGAGAGTCCTTCAGCAATGGAAATAAATGCCTCTTCCTCTGGAATGTTAGATATGGAATTGATTTTTAAAACCTTCAAACTTGGTGATTATCTTAAAGCATCTTGAAGGGGAAACTGGAGAGTAAATAAAACCCCTGAGCTCTGCTGGCATGTTACTTTTCCAGCAACCACCTTATTTAGCAGGGCACTCCCCAGATTCTTTATCTCACTCCTCACCCTAGTACTCATCCTCTTCCAGCAGATTATAGTTTATCTATGTTGTTTACTGTTCCTCTCTCACCTGCATACAAATTACCTTAGGGTAGAGGTTTTGCTGTTTTGTTCTCAACTGTATCCTCGGTGCCTAGAACACTGTTTGGCACATAGGAAAAATTCAATTAATATTTGTTATATTTACAGCAGACACTGTCCACACCCCCTCATCTCCTCAGCACCTACCCCTTCTAAGCACACCAGCCTTACCTCCTCAAAAGGGAGTTCATTTGCCATTAGAGCCTATTGTGCTCTGCAGCAAATGACAGGGCAGAAGGGCAGAGAAATAGCACTCTCTGTGAGGAGTCCACAACTAATCGCTGATTGACAGAGTTGATGGATTAAAACCCCAGCTTTCTTTCCCCTCAGTTGGAATAACTGAGTTAGATGCATGTTCTACACTAATTTCCAGAGACCCTCAGTGCAATTAAGCTATAGTTTCCCACAGCGTCACTTGCTTAAAAACATGTCTTATATTAGGTGCCTTCTCTTCCCTGGCTCACTTCCCATTCCCCAATATCCATTAGTGTTTCCTAGGATCACTTCCCAAATAAACCATTTGCACTCAAATTCTTGTGTCAAGGGCTATTCCTATGGGAGCCCAAACTAAGATAAGAAGTCCCCAATCAATATTCAAGTTAATTCATGATTATATTCTTATTCTACATTTTATGCCTATTGAAGTAGGCAGCAAACTAATTGGCTATGGGTGAATTTTGCCTGAAGATGTTTTTTGCTGGGTGGCAATATTTGAATACCTTTTGGGTCTGGAGGGTTCTGAGAAGCAACACACAGAATTGAACAACATAATTTAAAAGACTTTGATGTTATAGTCATAAACCAGCAATGAAATATTATTCAGCAATGGAAATAAATGAAGTACGAAAGTTCAAATACATGCTGCAATTTGGATAAACCTTGAAACATTACACTAAGTGAAAAAAGCTAGTCACGGAAGATCACATATTGTATGATATTATTTATATGAAATGTGAATAAGGAAATATGTAAAGACAGATAGTAGATTATTTGTTGCCTAGGGCTTTTAAAAACATATATTTTTTATTGCTACTAGTATTACAGATGTCTCCCATTTCCCCCCTCTACCTACCCTCCTCCAAGCCACTACCTACCCCCCAGTCTTCACCACCTTTACCCATGTCCATGGGATATGCATATAAGTATATGTTTTTTGGTTTATCTCTTCTTGTCCCCCCAACCCCACATCGAGGTATGTCAGTCTGTTCTATGCCTCCATGCTTCGGGTCTTATTTTGTTGGTCACTTCGTTTTGTTCATTAGATTCCACGAATAAGTGAGATCATGTGATATTTGTCTTTCTCAGATTGGCTTACTTACCTTAGCATAATATTCTCCAGGTCCATCCATGCTGTCCCAAAGGTTAAGAGATCCCTCTTTTTTTTTTACAGCTGATTTAGTATTCTATTGTGTAAATATACCACAACTTTTCTAACCATTCATCTACTGTTTTCAAATCTTAGCGATTGTAGTGCTGCTATGAACATAGGGGTGCATATATTCTTTCTGATTGGCTTAAAATATGCAACACAAGCAGGTTAGGTTTAACTCAATTTTAAAAGTATAAGTAGTAAATTGAATAAGTAGGACTCATGGGGTATAATCAGAAAACAACTTTGATTTCCCTGCTGCCAATGTAAGTACACTCTGTGGGATTATATATTCTTTTCTCTTGGATCAAAACTAAGGCAGCTCCATGACTTTTGTGTATTTTGGTCATATTTGGCACAGAAGAGTCTCAGTTTAATTAAAGTATCAATAATTAAACTTCAATATTTCTTTAAAGTTACATCTTATTCCATTTTTTTTCCCTTAGGCCTACTGTGGACTAGGTAGCTGAAGTGAGAAAGGGGATGTGGCCAGTATCTACTCACTTTATCCATAGAATGTTTCTAACCCTTCTCTGCCACATTGCTTATGAGGATTTGTGATCTCTCTAGAATTGCACCATAGGAGGGGATAGTTGAGAAATGGAAAATATCATTGTTCTGGATTAATACTTTCATGAATCAGCATCAGCATTCCCTGAGCCTAGCTGATATTTAAAACCACTTTGTTTCCTTAGGGGGTACTGTTATGGGCTTTTTTGAGAACTTCCTGTCCTTTATATTCTAAAGCAGAATCAATAACCAATGTACTGTCTCCTGAGATGTGGGTGACACATATCAAACCTTCGAGTGGTTCCACTGAAGCTTCTTTTCCCAGGCTTAAGGTGAATGTGAGCCCTGCTCCCAGGCCCTTCCACTGGGAGAACTTTTGATACACGAAACGCCTACAGCTTTCTTCCAATTCTTCTCCTATTTTCCAGTCTTTTACTTGGCCTCTTCAGTTTCTTTTAGATGTGGGAACTGGTGGTCAGCTAAGGGTCACAAAACAAGTTTGCAACTATCTTCTTTACAGGACTATCATGGTGGTCTCACACCTCACTTTGGAATGTGCTGTTTATTGTCTTAGGGCCTCAGCCAAAACCGAGAATGAAATAGTTCCATTTAAAAATCCTGTTTCACAAGGTTGGCTTACCATTAGAAAAATCTATTATGTAGTTCAACACAATAAGCAAATGAAGGAGAAAATGTATTATATTCTCAACAGAAGCAGAAGAATCATTTGATAGAATTCAGTTATGTAGTTATGACTTAGGAATCGCTTACTAGCAATACAAAATAATTTCTTAACCTAAGAGTGTCTATGAAAAACTTCCAAAGTAAACATCAGACTTAATGGTTTAATGCTAGCAGGAATATTTTAAAAATAAGGATAGAGACAAGAATACCATTATTTTAACTTCATTTCAACAATTCACTGGAGATTCTATTCAGCATGCTAAGACAAGAATTTAATGAAAAAATAAAATTTATTAAAATAGGAAAGTAAGGACTGAAACTATCACTATATATAGAATATATAATTATCTAAACAGAAAATCGAAGATAACCCATAGAAAAATTATTAGAATTGATAAGAAAGTTTAGCAGATTTACTAAAGATAAGATCAGTATGTTAGAATCTATTGCATTGCTATCAGTAACAAAGTTAGAAAATGTAATTTTTTAAAGATGTCACTTTTAACAGCAATTTAAAAAGATCCTCAGCAATAGATCTAACAAAAATGTATATAACATTTATGGAGAAATTATAAAGTATTATAAGACTTTAAGGAAAACCCAAAGAAATGGTGAGAAATCCATTTGTGGAGAAGACTCAATGATTATAAATATGTTAATTGTCCCCAAATCAATCTAAGAATTCAATATAATCTTAATCAAAAAACATTCATGGGAATAATAAACCCAGATTTTAGGCTGGGGGAAATATGGGAATGGACATATAAAAATTTCTATTGTTTTATGTTTTACTAGTGGCCTGGTGCATGAAATTCATGCACGGGGGGCGGGGGGAGAGGGTGTCCCTCAGCCCGCCTGCACCCTCTTCAATTTGGGACCCCTCGGGGAATGTCCGACTGCTGGTTTAGGCCTGATCCCTGTGGGATCCCTCTGGCCCTGTGGGATAGGGCCTAAACTGGCAGTTGGACATCCCTCTCACAATCTGGGACCACTGGCTCCTAACCATTCACCTGCCTGCCTGCCTGATCATCCCTTACCACTCTTCCTGCTTGCCTGCTCGCCCCCAACTGCCCCCCTACACCAGCCTTCTTGTACCCAATTACCCCCTTGCTGGCCTGCTTGCCTTCAACTGCCCCCCCTGCCAGCCTGATAGCCCCCAGCTGCCCCCCCTCGCCAGCCTGATCACCCCCAACTTCCCTCCCCTCCTGGTTTGATCACCCCTAACCGCCTTTGCCTCAGCCCCACCACCATGGCTTTGTCCGGAAGGATGTCCGGAAGATCTCCCGGTCTGATTAGCATGTTACCCTTTTATTAGTATAGATTTTTTTAAATTTGCATAGTTGATACAGAGGTGTTCATTTTATTTTTTTATTTTGTTGCATTTCTGAAATATTAAGTTTAAGAAAAGAGTACTGATACACAACTTTGGCATTGTACTGGTGTCTACATGCCAGTTTCATAAAGTAACTGCTAATTTGGTACAGATTCATATCAACATGTGTTTGCACACTGGATTTTGTATCCATAGCTCCTGTGTAACTTGAATCAGGTAATTCATGCTCCTAAAACCTCAGTTTTCACATCTATGAAATGTGGTTTTGATAAGTAATTTAAACATATAATAAAAATTAAATAAGATGATAAAGTCTGCTCTCAGTAAATTTTAGTTTATTTATCTGTAAGGAGAGATTGTCAGTCTGATTCAGATGGTGAAGCATCTGGGAATCATAGTGACCTTTGAGAAACACCATGAAATTCTGACATATACAACTCAATCTTGTGAACTAGGAGCAGTTTTACTGAAAGTAAATATGGCATATGTTTGCAATATACAACCACAACCACACATGTGAATAAAGAGTTTCTAAATTATTTCACTAGTCTGCATTTGCTGCCACTTCAATAAACTTTATCATCTGCTAGCATTCCCAGCAGCCAGTGTGAGAAAAATTTATGGATGGAATTATAAGATTGAAAAATTCCCATCTATTAGTCTAACTATTCTCCTCTGTGAATTGAAGAAAAAGCACCAATATTGAAGTCTACTTGAAAAACCCTCAATTAGTCTTGTGGGGGGAAAAGCCCTAGGGTGCAAAGCAAACAGGACATAGAAGAGGAAATCATAGTGGTTCTGCTTAGCAGAATGAAAACATCTTCAAACATTCCTACCAGTCTAATCAACATGACAAATATGTCTTTAAAAGGTTTCTGACTTATTACTGAGAAATTCTTTTTATCAGGTACTAGGTCAGACATTTCTTCATTTAAACACAGAACTTCTGTTTTAAAACCCAAATCAGAAATGGTTTGAAATACATCCTGTAAAATAAATTTTAAATGGTATAGCCACAGAACACATTCATATAGTGAGTTTATCAAGTGGGAATCAGAAAAACTACTTAAATTGGGAATGCACAGGCATTCTAGATTTTATTGTATACATATTTTAATTAATTTCAAAAGATCCTTATAAATGAAGCCTGCTGGTGCCTAGACTTTCCAATTATGAATTGAGATGAATTCGCTACTCAAAGTAAACAAATGTCCCCAACCACCTTTCCTCCACACACTGAATAGGCCCTATTAAGACAAGAACAGAAGGTTCTCTTTACCAAGGTTATTTGGGAAATTATTAATTAATTAATTCAACAGCATTTACTTGAGGACTTACTAGGTTAAATCCCTATTATACACTGTAGATACAGGAATGAACAAAATAATTAACATAGTTGATTAATGGATGTATAGTTTAATATCAGTTAATGGTGTTATGAAAAGGAAATTGATCAGTGTATGAAAATACAATTATGGATGATTCCATTTAAGATAGAGTGGTCAAGGAAGACCTCAACGAAGAGTGACATTTGAACAAGGACCTGAATGAAGTTAGAGAATGAGTCCCTGAGAAAGGAGGGAATGTCAAGTGCAAAGGCCAAGAGGTAGGAACATATTTGTTGTGCAAGAGGAAGAACAAGGCACCAGTGTGTGTTTTGAGATTAGTAAAAAACAGAGCTATTAGGAGAAAATGAGGTCAGAGAAATAGTCAGAGGCCATAAAGTAAAGGGCTTTATAGGCCATGATAAATACTTTATATTTTATTCTGAGTGATTGGAAACCACTAGGAGATTTTGAAGATGGGAATGACAAACACTGACATATTTTTATAAGGGTCATCCTGGAAATTCTAGGAGAATGAACTATAGAGAGATAAGAATGAAAGGTGGAAAACAATGGGAAGCTATGGTAGTAATCCAGTTGAGAGGTCTTGGTGTCTGGAATCTGGAGTGTATCAGTGACAGTGATTAGATGAGTGAGTGCCTGTGTTAGTCTGTTCAGACTACTATAACAATATCATAGACTGGTGGCTTATAAACAACAAAAAATTATTTCTCACAGTTCTGGAGGCTGGGAAATCCAAGGTCAAGGTGTTGGCAGATTTGGTATCTGGTGAGGGCTCACTTCCTATTTCATATACAGCTATCCTCTTGCTGTGTCCTCACATTACAGAAGGGTTGAGGGACTTCTCTAGGGTCTCTTTTATAAGAACACTAATTCCATTCATGAAGGTTCCACCCTCATAGCCAAATCATTTACCAAAGACCCCACCATCATATTGGGGGTTAGGATTTCAATATATGAATTTTTGAGGGACACAAACATTCAGTCTATAACAGTGCCATTTATTGTGATGGGAAATATTCACTGAAATGGAAAACACTGGAGAAGGAACCTATTTGGGGGAGGGAAGAATCTAGGGTTCATTTTGAGATCTTTATTATAAATCCAAGAATAGACAATAGGTATGAGACTAGAATTCAGGGGAAGGTTGGAGCTGGAAACAATAGGTATTAGCTGATAGATTGTATTTAAAGCAATGGAGAGGAGAAGGCTTATGAGGATTGACTCTGGGGCATTGTGACATATAGAAATATGGGACAAGAAAACAGTAAAGTAGACTCAGAACAGGCAGCCATTAATGGAAGCAAAACCAGTACTGGAAGCCAAGTGAAGAAAGTGTTTCATGAAAGAGAAAATGATAAACTTTGACAGATGAAGCTAAGAGCTCAAGAAATATTTTTTCCTCAAGTACTAGTAAATCAAGGATAGACATTGGATTTGGCAATGTGGAAGGGACTTAAAAAGGCACATTTCAGTGGAGTTCTTATGACAAAACAAACAAACAAACAAACATGTTTAGTGGATTCAACGAACAGTTGGAAGGAAAGAAGTGAAGGTTGTATAGGCAATATTTTCCAAGACTTTGGCTGTAAAATGGAATGATGAAATGGTGAGGGAATGTTAAAACAAGGGAGGTTTTTTATGATTGGAGCTATTTATTACAGCATGTTAGTGAGCTGATGAAAATGACAGGAAAATAGATGCTATAGGAGAAAAGAGAGACAGTTTCAAAGATATTTGAAAGGGTATTCTATACCCTTCTCACCAAAGAGGTGGTGAGAAGGGTATAGAATAGGAGCCAGTCAGTTTATCTATTATAACTGGAGAGAAGGCAGAATATATGGTGCAGATGCAATGAGATTGGAAAATTTAGTGGTGAAAGATGTGCAAGTTAAAACTCATTATGGGGACTTTTCAGTGAAAAAAAGAGGTAGTCATCAACAAAAAGTAGGAAGTGGGAAAAAGGTATTGGAATTTTGAGGCAGGAGGCAACAGTGTGACATAGTCATGTTAGATAATGGAAGTATGATTTGACCTTTGGGAACTATAATAATAGGACTTCCAGGCAGCACTGAAAGTCCATGTGTGGCTTGTGGTCATACATCTAAAATGAGCCCACCTGCATACCTTTTTTCCAATTATGTTCAGAAATTAATGTGCAGGCATGCAATAGGTATCAAGATAGATTTAAACCAAGTTTGAGGTTTTGTCTATGACTACAAGTTGTCCTGGTCCAATTCATGATATTTCTCTCGAGGCCACATAAGAAGCAATAGAGTGCAATGCAGTAGGTGGACTAGAAGTTCAGTGATTTGTGAAAGAAGGGGTGGCTAGAGATAAAGCTGAGAAAATAAAGATACCTCCAAGGAAGACAAAACATTTCATTCATTCCTTATACTTTTTTTTATATGAATCAGTCTTTCAATAACCCACAAGTTTTGTGATGGATCTTGATTACTGGATTTTATTTCCAACCTCCTTATAATTTAGCTAGAGGCCTGTTGCACAAAATTCGTGCACAGGTACGGTCCCTAGGCCTGGCCCTGCCCCCTGCCACCACCCAACCCCAGGTCCCCATTCACCATCAGATGATCAGAGCCTGACAGCTGGGGGAAGGGACCAAGAGGTCGGCTATTCCTGCCCACTCGCCAGCCCTGCCCTGACCACAGGTTGCCCTCTGTGTGTGGAGAGACTAGTGGGGCGGGGGCGTTGGCCTGGTGCTGCCCATGTCCCCTGCCACCCACTCCAGTTCCCTGTTCGCCATTGGGTGATCAGAGCCTGCTGGCCAGGGAAAGGAACCAAGAGATGGTCAGTGCACCTCATAGTGACTGGTTGAGCTGTCGTTCTGGTTGTTCCGCCGTTATGATCAATTTGCATATCGCCCTTTTATTATGTAGGATAGAGGCCCAGTGCACAGGTGGGGGCTGGCTGGCCCGCCCTGATGAGGGCCCCGGATAGGGGCGGGGTTCCCCACTGGGGGGTGGAGCTGGCCAGGGCAAGGGGCCACAGGGGGTTTGCAGGCCAGCCATCCCCCATTCGGGGTGGGGGTCCCCACTGGGGGCAGGGCCTGCCTGGGCAAGGGGCCAAGGGCAGTTTGTAGGCCAGCCACACCCTGATTGGGGTGGAGATCCCCGCTGGGGGGCAGGACCAGCTGGGGCAAGGGGCAGCAGTCATTCTAGTCTCTGGTTGTTCTGGTCATTCTGCCATTTTGGTCACTGGGCTGTTATTATATAGGATAAGCTATCCCCACCCAAAATCCCAAGAGGAAGAAGAGGCATAAAACAAGCATACATCTGGATATAGGCTTAACTGTGTGAGAATAGAAAAGCTAATTGCAGGAGAAGGCAGTATCCCTCAACAACCCATGTGGTCTTTGGCTGTTCTCCAGAGCACCTCTCTCCTCTTCCTTTTCAGGTGGGTCACAATCTTTTTTTCATCAGGTACTAGGTCAGACATTTCTTCATTTAAACACAGAACTTATATAGTAAGAAAAGGAAAGCCAAGCAAGGAAATGTAACTGTCCAAATGGATACTAACAGATTTTTATGGGTTTGGAGAGTGGCATTTATAGAATTTTTACCTTGTGATCTATTTTTCAAGTTAGTTTGGGGACATTTTCTAAGGCAATCTTTAAACAAAAATCAATTCAGCAGAAAATCTCTCTCTGTGGAAACATAAAGTGTTTGTCTCTATCTGAAGTGTGTGTGTGTGTGTATGTGTGTGTGTGTGTGTGTGTGTGTGTGTGTGTGTGTGTGTGTGTGTGGTGATAGCAGTCATGGATTCCAGCAAAGGCAGCTGTTGGAAATAGCTTGTGGCATAAAATTCTGCACACTGCCCTACATAGTCCAGCACAGCTCTCTGTGAATTCTCCAGAAAGCACTCTGTGTGTGAAAGGCTCACTTTTTCATACTCCACACATTGGCAGCTGTTTTGCACACTGGCAGCTGTTTTGTTGAGTTTTGTAACTATACAAATGATGACAGCAGCCTAAACATCTTCCCATGTTTTCTAGTTCTTCCTTAAGGAAAATTTATAATGATCATACACAGAATTTAGGTTCTTAGTGGAGACTTGCATGGTTCATATTATAAGAAACCATGTTATGTTGGACCTTAGAAACCACATTAATGAGCCTGGGCTTTATCCTAAAAATAACAGTAAAGGGGCAAATAATGGAAGTCATTGTTTTTTGGCTTAAAACAACATAGATCTGTTATTACTCATTCTGTGAGTTGATTGGGTTGTTATGTTGGTCTTACTTAGACTCACTTCTGAAGTGGCATTCTGATGGAAGATTGGCTATACAAGTAGGTCTAAGATGGCCTCAGTGGTATGCCCGGCAGTTGGTGCTGGCCTTTTATTCTCCATATGGGCTCTCATCCTCTAGTACAGTGGTTCTCATCCTTTCTAATGACACGACCCTTTAATACAGTTCCTCATGTTGTGGTGACCCCCAACCATAAAATTATTTTCGTTGCTACTTCATAACTACAATTTTGCTACTGTTAATGAATCGTAATGTAAATATCTGTGTTTCCCGATGGTCTTAGGCTCTACAGCAGCGGTTCTCAACCGCTAGCAGGGTCGTCTAAGACCGGAGAACTGCTAGCAGGGTCGCCTAAGACCATCGGAAAACACAGATATTTATATTACGATTCATAACAGTAGCAAAATTACAGTTATGAAGTAGCAACGAAAATAATTTTATGGTTGGGGGTCACCACAACATGAGTAACTGTATTAAAGGGTCGCCGATAGAAAGGATGAGAACCACTGCTCTAGTAGGTTAAACTGGTATCCTCACGTGGTAGTCTCAGGACAGTATCCAAGGTGCAGAAGGTCCAAACTGCATGGCCTCTAAAGCCTAGACTTTGGAACTCACAAAATGTTACATCTGCCATATTCTGTTGGTCAAAGCAAGACCCAAGTCCAGGACAGATTCAAGGTGGTGGAAACTGAAACTCTGGGTGGGAAGAATGGCAAAGTCATATTGCAAAAGGCCAGTCATACTGCAATAAGAGGACTTTGTGACCATCACAAAGTATACCACACCATAAAGAACAAAAAAACCACTACTGGAATTCCAGGAAACCTACTTTGGCAAATATAATTCTAGGCTGAGTAAATGTTCCCCCTTAAGAAGTTGTCTGTCAAGTAGAGTACATACATATGATTATTTAATTTCATTTTATTATCATATTGTAGTCCTGGGTCACTATCACTGAAGTTATAAGTGCTCTTTAATTTAGAGAGCACTTTATTACTTTATTAATTGCCAGTGGGTTTTTTTGTATAACTTCAATAATTCCTTGTTCATTTTTATAAGCTGAGAACCAAAAAGGCTAATTTTTAATGTACTTATTTTCTTTTCCACAGTATTAGCAGCAGAGCAGGAACTGTGGTGGTCATATACAGCATCATTGGGGGAGACACCTTCATGCAAAGTAGTTAATGGTTCTGTTTCCCAGCTGCACAGATCTGCCTGAATGCATAAAGAACATTCTACCTGCAGTCCAGGTCCAGGTCCTGAAACTGTCCTTATACTAGTAGATATGCTAAAGTATTTTGCTATAGGATCCTTTCTAGGATCAGAAATGGAGATAGAGACTGTACTGCTTAGAGAAATTGCATTCATGAACGTCTTTACACTTGATATCTTTAAGAAGATGATTTTTAACTTCCTTTGAGGTTCACAGTCAACCCCTTTCCTTCAGTTTATGGTATCTTCCATTAATTATAAGTTTCAATCTATAGTTGTGCTACTCCAGGTATCAATGAAAATCCATAATCAACTGCTTGAGCTTGATGACATACTGTAGCAGATACTAAAGAGTGGCTCACTCTTCTATTCCAACCTTTTTCTACTGTGCCTTTCTATAATTCAAAACTAAAAAATGCCCTTGCAGCTAAGATTCTGAATTTGTGCTCCACCAATCAGATGTTCTTGTGTGTGTAACTTGAATGGGGAACAGAGTTAAGTGGGAAGAGAGGCAACATGTAAGGCATTTCTGTTATTGATGTGAATTGTGATGTGGACTACAGGATTCTGGGATTGACAACTGTGACTTCTGGATTCTGCAGCAGCTCCCTTGGTAGTGCAGTTCTGTGGGAGGTTTGGGGAGTGGTTCCTTGAATCTCAGTCTAGAATTTGTTTTTTCATTGCTGATGTCATGCGTGGAGTCATGGGTTCTACTGCATGAGAGGAGAGAAGACAGCAGGAGAAGGTAGAATCACCCAATAACCCAGGAGGTCTTTAGCTATACTCCAGGACATTGCTCCAGTTTCTGTTTCCTTGGGGCACAGAGCTGGGTGGAGAAGTGGGTAGAGATTTGGAGGGGCAAATGGAAGTATCCAGCACAATAATTAGGTCTAATGACCCAGCCAGCCCTTTGGTTTTAGCTGGTCTTATAGCTGCTCTCACTGCCATCCACTGTAGGAGGAGGCTTGCTCTTAAATAAACAGTCCTTTGTAAAACATTCTGACCACTATGCTGTAACATTTACTTATCTCGTTTTGGTTAGATAACTTTATAAAATTAATTATTATTATCACAACATTACAGATGAAGAAATTGACACCCTGAAGGAAATTGGAATTGATATAGTTTGAAGTTAGATTTGTGCAGTTCTAAAGCCTAAGTTCTTTCTAGAAAGTAATGCTATGAGAAAGAGGGAGAAAATTAAATACTAAATCCTATTCACTAAGAATAATAGCATTATAAACATGCCCATTTTCATTTCTTCCTTGCCAATAACCTTTATCTTCAGAAATAAGCAAAAATAATTGACACTCAAAGCATGATTTTGAGGATTCACCTTTTTAAGAGTTTTAAAACATTTTATATACTTTTTTACATTCAACAAACTTGTACAAATTCTACAGTTTTCAACAAATATATTGATAACCTTAGTAAATTCACTTATTGCTTTCAATTTAGTTTTAAATAATGTTATAACAGAGGTATTTAGGCAAGTAAATACATTTGTACCTGGGAAGTAGGGTAGGTCATTTTTTCCAAGTCTAATAATTTTATTTCTAAAACATACATATCTATCTATATATAAAAAAGGCAGTGACTGTAATGACTGAAGGCTCAACTGAACACCGGAAATCAGTCCTGTAGTCAGCGTTGGGTTGTTGTGGCGACCCAGCACTGACTGCTGCCGCTGCAGTTGCGGCAACCCAGCACTGACTGCTGAGGGGGCTATGGATCAGGCCCAGAGAGAGGCCTGGAGAGAGAAGCAGGATCTGATCTGTAGCCTCCGTGGCAGCTGTTGATCAGCCCTTGCCTCTCTCTTTCTCTTTGGGCCTCCATGGGGGCTGCTGATCAGCCCCACCTCTCTGATCAGGCCCAGAGATAGGCCCGGGCACTGGCAGAGAAACTGACCAATCAGAACCAAATCTGGGTGAACTGTGAGGAGCCAATGGCTGCCTAGGAGGTAAAGCTTTTGATGCTGGCTGGCATAGAAACCTACCAATCAGAACCCAATCTGGGTGAACTGCGAAGGCAGAACCTAAGGTGGGGGCTGAAGAGGGGTTTTAAGGCAGTTTGGGGCAAGATCAGGCCAGCAGGGGAGGGCCATTGGGGGCAAGATCAGGCCAGCAGGGGAGGGCAGTTAGGGGCGACCAGGCAGGAAGGCAGAGAGGTTGGGGCAATTGGGCAGGCAGGCAGAGGGGTTAGGGGCAATCAGGCAGGCAGGCAGGTGAGTGGTTAGGAGCCAGCGGTCCCAGATTGCGAGAGTGGTGTCTGACTGCCGGTTTAGGCCCAATTCCACAGGGATCGGGCCTAAACTGGCAGTCGGACATTCCCCAAGGGGTCCCCGATTGGAGAGGGTGCAGGCTGGGCTGAGGGAATCTCCCCATGCATGAATTTTGTGCACCGGGCCGCTAGTATATATATAAAAGCCTAAGCGACTGTTATGACCGGTCGACTGGACAACCGGATGACTGGTCGCTATGATGTGCACTGACCATCAAGGGGCAGACTCTTAATGCAGGAGCTGCTCCCTGGTGGTCAGCGTGCTCCCACAGCCAACCTCCCATGGCCGGCCAACCTCCTGCTGTCCCTTCCCCCGAAAGCCCCGCTATCCCTCCCCCCAATCAGCCCTAATCTGCCCCATTCGCCAGCCAGGCCGAGCAACCACACCCATTCACAAATTCGTGCACCAGGCCTCTAGTTTTAACATAATGAACTTTTAATTGATTTTTCAATTGTTTTTAATCTAGATCCTTATTAAGAACCTTATTATTATAATAAAATATTCACCTTTGTAGGATAAAAGTAGCTTTTTACATTAGTGTTAATGATGTATTGGTAAAAAGTAAAATGTTCTTGTTTAAAAAGCATGAGATGGAATTTTTCTGGTTTACTTACCAGGTGGATTGTGGTGTGTGTGTGTGTGTTTCCTAGCCACCTAGGCACCTTTTTACAGGGTGATTTTCCCTAGTTTCATTATTTGTAATTTGAAAATTATACACTTTTTGTGGCTCTCTTGTAATTTGCTTCACAATTGTGAGTTTAAATAACTTTTTAAAAAGAGCATTAAATAGTTGACTGACACTGATGGAGTAGAATTTTTATAGAAGATGCAAAACCATAAAAGTAGCTTATTTTTTTCTTAAAAAAGAAATCACATAGAAGTATTTCCAGTTGCCATTACAGAAATCTATATATCAGTATTAGTCTTTAGGTGCCTTGATGTTTCTTGGTCAGACAAACATTTTTCTATTATTTTTGTTAGCATGAATCACCATGATACAAAATGTATTCTTTGATTAGTCTTACCCTGTTTATCTTAGATCCTGAACATCTTTCAAATATTTCTTTAAAAAATGGAAATCTACTGTTGGTCAGGAAAAAAAAATTATTTTTCTGACCTGTCTCTTAAAAAGTTTACTTACTCAAAGGGCCGTTGAATTTCTTAAGGTTTTCAACAGTACTCTTAGGAGATGTTAGGCAGCTTCCATCAAGAGATTAGCAGCCCTCGCCGGTTTGGCTCAGTGGAAAGAGTGACAGCCTGCAGACTGAAGAGTCCCAGGTTCGATTCTGGTCAAGGGCATGTACCTCAGTTGCTGGTGGCACTAGTTGTGGTATGTGTGAAGGCAACCAATTGATGTATCTCTCTCTCTCTGTCTCTTCCTCTCCCTTCCACTCTCTCTAAAAAGAAAATATCAATAGAAAAATATCCTCAGGTGAGGATTAACCAAAAAAGGGGGGGGGGCGAGAGAGATTAGCATATTTACTATGATACTCATGGAACCTTTTAAAATAAACATAAATGTGCCACTTTTATTAATACATACCTTGTGGTAATTAAGGCACCATGAAAACCTTGCTCTTCACCTCAGATGGCAATTTTGTGAATAATATGGTTCTCAAAGAAGATGACCAAAATATTCAAGTAAAATAGTCCTTTCTCATCACATTATAGTAGCAAAAGAGGAGTAAATATGGACGTCTGTTTTTCCTAACCCTTTCAAAACCTAAAATTTAGAGGCAATTTTTGCTTTCAATCTTAATTGAAGGTTGTGGATTATGCATGACTTGGCTAAGGGTGTCCATCATTCAGTATCAGGATACTAGAAATAAGAATAGAAAATAACCTTAGCTTTTCTTAAAGAGCAAACTTAAAGTCGAAACGAGTATTGGTCCTTCAATATTATATTTGTAAATTAAGACTGCATTTTACATTACTAAGCATAAAGTCCCCTTATGCCTCAAGTCTTTGTTCTTTTTTCCCTCAGGCAGGGTGGAACAGTGGGAATGGGGAGCCAATATAGTTATATGAAATATTTTTGGAAACAAATGTTTTTCAGTGCTTTTGTTCCATCCTCAATGAGGATTAATCAGGCTATTATAATAAATGGCTCAGTATAATGGAATAGGCATGGGTTTTGGAGTTAACCAAACTGAAGTACCAGCTTGGCCACTGGTTAGATGAAAACGGAAACATCCACTTCTATGATGTTTTCTCTCTTCCTCTGGATTCCAGCCACACTGGCCTCCTTGCTATTGTTTAAGTATACTAAACATTCTTCTCCCCTCTTGGCCTTTGCTGTGCTGTTCTCTCTGCCAGAAATACTCTTTGCTCAGGTATTTCATGGCTTATTCTCTCAGTTTGCTCAGACCTATTCAAATGCTATCTCTTCAAAGTGGCCTTCCCTGACCTTTCTAAAATAGCTCCTGACTTTAATTCCTCATCCTGCTTTATTATTTGTCATAACATTTGACCACTCGATATTACATTGAATCATATTGTATTATATTAGTGTATATTCTATTATATCATACTTTTATATCTACTTATAAAAATTATAAAACTATTTCTTTTCTACTTCCTTTACTGTAGCCTAAGTTTCATGAGGTCAGGTCATTTGCTTGTCTTGTACTCTGCTGTATCTACAGTGCCTTAAACAGTGCAGGCAAATAGCAAATGCACAAAAATATTTGTTAAATGGATCAATGAAGTTTGAATAATATTGATATTGTTATATTGCAGGATTCCTTTAGAGAACTAAATAAGACTGTTTATAAATAACATAGCAGTAGATGTTCAATCAATGTGAGTGCAATAATGTATAATTCCCTTCATGTTTACATAAAGATGGTAAACCTATATGTCTATATAAAATGCTCCCCAAAACAAGTGTTTTAAACTTAGCACCACAATACTGAGAGGTATTTTTTTCTTATCGTAAAACACACACAACATGAGATCTACATTCTTAAATTAAGTATACAGCACAATACTTCTAATTATATGTACACTGTTGCATAGCAGGTAAATAAAACTTTTTCATCTTGTGTGACTGAAACTCTATTCCCATTGAACAGTAACTCTCCATTTTCCCCAACCTTTAGCCCCTGGCCACCATTCTACTTTTTGCCTTTATGAGTTTAACTATAGTCATCTTTTGGTATCTGCAGGGGATTGATTCCAGGATTATTATAGGATACCAACATTTACATATAACATACACACATCCTTCCATATATTTTAAATCATCTCTATACTTATAATACCTAATACATTATAAATGCTCTATGTAAATAGTTGTTATGCTGTATTGTTTAGGGAATAAAGAGAAGAAAAACAAGTCTGACCATGTTCAGTACAGACCACCATCACAGGCCTAACTACATAGCAAATGTCAATGACATAATATTTTCCTAGAACGATACAACCTTACAACCTTCCAAAACTGAATCAGGAAGAATCAGAAAACCTGAAAAGGCCAATAACAACTGATGAAATTGAAATAATAATAATAATAATAATAATAATAATAATAATAAAACAACTCTCTGCAAATAAAAGCCCTCGTCTGGATGGCTTCACAGGGGAGTTTTACCAAACATTCAAAGAACTAGCACCTATACTCCTCAAACTATTCCAAAAAAATCCAAGAGGAAGGAATACTTTCTAGCTCTTTTTATGAGGCCAGCATTACCCTAATCCCAAAACCAGGTAAAAACACTACAAAGAAAGAGAATTACAGGCCAATAACCATGATGAACATACTAGTAGATGCTAAAATCCTCAATAAATCAAAACCAGCAATGTATTAAAGAGATCATACTCCATGACCAAGTGGTATTTATTCCAAGGCTGCAAGGCTGGTACAATATTCATAAATCAATAAATGTGATAGATCACATAAACAAATTGAAAGACAAAAATCACATGATCATATCAATTGATGCAGAAAAAGCATTTGACAAAATCCAACACCCATTTTTATAAAAACTCTCAGCAAAGTGGGAATACAAGGATCATACTTCAACATGATAAAGGCCATATATGACAGACCTTCAGCCAACGTCATACTCAATGGGCAAAAACTAAAACCATTTCCCCTAAGAACTGGAACAAGACGGATGTCCGCTTTCACCATTCTCATTCAACATAGTACTGGAAATCCTAACGACAACGATCAGATAAGAAGAAAACATAAAAGGCATTCAAATTGGAAATGAGGAAATAAAACTGTCATTATGTGTAGATGACATTATAGGAATATAAATGAAGACAATAGCCTGAATGAGAAAAAAGCTTTATGCTCATATACATTTATGCTCAAATTCACTAATCATCAGAGAGATGCAAATTAAAGCAACAATGAGGTGTCACCTCACACCTGTCAGAATGGCTACCATCAACAAACAAGTGTTGGTGAGGATGTGAATAAAAGGGAGCCCTAGTACAATGCTAATGGGAATGCAGATTGGTGCAGGCACTATGGAAAACAGTATGGAGTTTCCTCAAAAAATTAAATATGGAAGTGCCATTTGACCCAGTGATCCTATTGCTGAAATTTATCCTAAGAAACCCAAAACACCAATCAGAAAAAAATATATATGCACCCCTATGTTCATGGCAACACAATTTACAATATCTAAGATCTGGAAACAGTCCATGTGCCTATTAGTAGGTGCGTGGATAAAAAAGTCATGGTACATTTGCACCATGGAATACTATGCAGCTGTAAAAAAGAATGATCTCTTTACCCTTTGAGACAGCATGGAGGGACCTGGAGAGTATTATGCTAAGCCAAATAAGCCAGTCAGAGAAAGACAATTATCACATGATCTCACTCATATGTGGAATCTAATGAATAAAATATACTGATATGCAAAATAGTTCCAGAGACATGGAACAGACTGATGAATCTCAGAGGGAAGGTGGGATGGGTGAGGAGAGATTAATCAAAGAACTTATATGCATATATGCATAATACATGGACACAGACAATAGTGTGGTGAAGACCTGGGCTGGGAGGGGGTATGGGTGCAGGGTGGAGGGGAGCAGTGAGGGGAAAATGGGACATCTGTAATACTTTCAACTATGAAGATAAATTACAAATCCATGAATACAATGGCTTTCCATTTATTTCTGTCTTGTTTAATTTATTTCAGCAGTGTTTTTTAGCATTCACTGTATAAGTCATTCACCTCCTTGGCTATATTTATTTTCAAATATTTTACTCTTTTTAATACTATCCTAAATTAGATGATTTTTAAATTTCCTTTTTAAATTGTTTGTTGTTAGTATATAGAAAGACAACTGATTTTTGTATGTTGATTTTGTATCTTGCAACTTTGCTTAATTCATTTATTAGTTCTAAGAGAGAGGATTATTTACAATGCAGAGTACTTGTTTCTTTGCAAATCTACCAAATATACTCTAGCGTGGTCTGTTTGTGCTCCCATGTTCTCTATTTAGTCATTCTTGCCTCTTTCTTCAGGCCCCTGAGATCATGAAAGGCAACTGGCTAAATAGAGTAAAGCTGCTGAAGTGCCAAGGAATCAGCCATACTTAGGCCTTCCAAGAGAAAGGACAGAACCCAGAAACAGGGGCAGGGTTAACCCTGTCATGACTGAGGATGTGGGTCTAACCATGATGTTTGGTTATCCTGGGCACTAATAACTGGAACTGACATTAGGCAACACATCTTTCCTAGCAAAATCATTTTTTTTACAAGTCATTGCCTCTGTTTCCTCGGTAACAGCCACCGTGAATAACACAGCCAGCTACTGTTTTCTTACAAGTTGCAGGCTCTGGATTACTTCAAAGACATAAAATTCTCAGGCATATTTCCTGAGGGTTCTAAAGTAGCCACACACTGCTTTTTTTGTTCTGCATAATGATTCCCTTGGATTAGGGCTATTTTCTACATTTCATATCAGTTTTTCCAATGTAGTTGATATAAAATACTTTTATTCTCATTTCAGAGGACCATTTAAATTGGGCTTTATTAAAGCTGGGTTTTATATGAGAAAGGTACCCTCTCTTGTCAAATATAATAAGAATTAGAACTATGTGTTATGCCAATTGACTTTAAAATGTTTATGCCTTGACATAATAATTTAATTTATCTACATATATAAAAGCCTAAGCAACTGTCCGACCATTCGTCTGTCCGACCGGTAGCTATGACGTGCAATAACCACCAGGGGGAAGACGCTCCAACCAGTAGCTGTGATGTACACTGACCACTAGGGGGCAGACGCTCAATGCCGGAGCTGCCAAGCTGCAGTGACTTGGCAGCTGTGGTTCTCCAGTGACCACCCGGAACCAGAGAGGAGGGAGCCCGATTCTGGGGTGTGTCACCTGAGAACCACCCTCTTACAATCCAGGACCCTTTGGGGAATATTGGAGAGCTGATTTCAGCCCGATCACCACAGGCCAGGCCTAGGGACCCCACTGGTGCACAAATCCATGCACCGGGCTTCTAGTGTATATGAGCAATATAAACTAAAAAAGTAGCCTTAACTAGAAAAAGGCTTTATGCTTATATACACTTATTAAAGCACTAGTGGCCCGGTGCACAGATTTGTGCACATTGAAAGGAAATTAATTAGAAGGTGGCAGGCGGGGCAGGACTGGGCAAGATGGCCGGACATGCCCCGGAGCTAACCTCCCATGGTCCCTCCCTTGTTGGCCGCACCTGGGGTGGTGCCTCAGCTCGAAGGGCGTCTGCGGTCACCACAGCTCAGCAGTAAACCAGATTCAGAGCCGACAGTGCCCCAGCAACAATATAACCCACAGCAAAAGGTGCAATCGTGCAGCCCCTTGAGGAATCGGGCTCCCTCCTCTCTGGTTCTGGGGTGCGTCACCCAAGAACTGAGAACCACCACTACCAAGTCACCGCAGCTCAGCAGCTCCTGCATTGAGTGTCTGCCCCCTGGTGGTCAGTGTGCATCATAGGTACTGGCTGGTTGGATGCTCGGACAATCACTTAGCCTTTTATATATATAGATTATTTAATGTGGTAAAAAAAACTATAAACAACCTATGTACTAATACTAGACAGATGATTCAATTAACTTAAAATTATGCTCACAAGGAAATGATGATAGAATTGAAAGGTATTTCTTATAATATTAAGAGGAAAAGGCTATTTAAAAGAAGGATATGTAGTGTAATTAAAATTTTTCAAGAAAAATACATAAAAATCTACACACAGGACAACATCTGATGAGAAATATAATATAGCAGTTTTTCCAAACTTTTCATGTATGACAACCCTTCTTTTTTTAAAATATATTTTTATTGATTTCAGTGAGGAAGGGAGAGGGAGAGAGAGATAGAAACATCAATGATGAGAATCATTGATTGGCTCCCTCCTGCATGCCCCCTACTGAGGATTGAGCCCACAACTTGGGCATGTGCCCTTGACCAGAATCAAACTCAGGACCCTGCAGGCCGATGCTCTATCCACTGAGCAAAACAGGCTAGAGCTATGACAACCCTTCTTATTATTAAAAACTCATCATAGACTTCTGGTTCCAGTCAAGATGGAATAACTCTATTCATCCCAGCTATCCTCTTATACCTATAAATTGCTGATCATGACATAACAAATATAAGAAGACTGTGAAAGGTAAAAAAAAAAGGCATATGGCCTAGTGACTTTGGGAGTGATGGAAAGACACAGTGGTGAAGTTCCCTGGGTTTTTAATTGCCTCCTATATAGCTCAGAAGATAAGGAAGCCTCCAACCCAGAATTATCAAGTCACAGAAAATAAAAACACTCAAAGAAAAGTCTGTTCCTCTTTTCCAAAGGATTAGGAAAAGGGTGACCTAACAACAGAAAACCTTTTTAGCAATATCTACCCTACTCCAGCTAAACACCAGTGGAGAAATCACACTCCTCCAACTGACAGTTTCAGTGGGGCCTCGCTGGGAGCTGAGCTTTTGTCTTTACCCTGCAACAACAAAACAGTGTGAGTCAGCCCCTTGCTTTCCCTCTCCCTGATGTCAGGAGGACCCAGGGGGCAGCTGCAATTACACACCCACTCAGAGACAACAAAGCAGTGAGAATTGGTGCCCCATATTGGCCAGAAAAATGTCAGCAGGGGTAAGGGGGCAGCTCAACTTCCACTCCACCCATTTGCAATGTGGAAGTGTGAGTAAGATCATACTTCCAAATAATTTATGACTTGAAAAGGAAATCTCAAAGGAATTTTAAAAATACATAGAACTCAATGCAAATGAAAATGCAACATATCAAAATATGTGGAACATAGCTAAAGCAGTGCTGAGAGAGAAATTTATAGCACTGAATGCTTGCATTAGAAAAGAGGAAAAATCTCAAATCAATAATTTAACTTTGTACCTCAAGAAACAACATATAAAGAACAAAATAAGCCCAAAGTAAGCAGAAGAAAGTAAATAATAAGAACAGAAATCAATGAAATTGAAAACCGGAAAACAATAGAGAAAAATAATGAAGCAGAAAGCTGGTTTTTAGAAAATAATGAATGACTAAAAGAGAAAAGACAAAAATCACCAATATCAGGAATGAAACAGGGGACATCACTATAGATCCAGCAGAGAATACTATAAAGAAAATCACATTCATAAACAAATTTTAAAACCTAGGAAATATAGACTAATTACTCAAAAACTAAATAACCAAAGTAAATCAGGATACATAGATAATATGAATAGATCTATAATCATTAAAGAAATAGAGTCATAATTTTAAATTTTCCAAAAAAGAAATCTCCAGGCCCAGATGGTTTCACCGGATAATTCTACCAATCATTTAAAGAAGAATTAGAACCAATTTGTTCCATCTGTTCTAAAGAATAGAGAAGGGAACATTTTTACACTCATTTTGAGGTTAGTATTACCCTCACATCAAAACCAGACAAAAGCCATGAAAAAATAAAAAAATGGAAAACTATAGACAGATATCTCTCATGAACTTAGATGAAAAAATCCTCAACAAAACATCAGCAAGTTAAATCCAGAAATGTATAAAAAAGGACTTATTCCAGATATGCAGGGCTGTTTCCGCATTTTCAAAATCAATGTAATTCACCATATCAGCAGTATTAAGAAGAAAAATCATATGATAGTATTAATTGTTGCAGAAAAAGTGTTTGACAAAATTCAATACTCATTCATGGTAAAATCTCTCAGCAAAGTAAGAATATAGGGGAACTTCCTTAACTTGATAAAAAAACAAACAAACATCTACAGCCTGGCTGGTGTGGTTCAACGGTTAAGTGTCCACCTATGGACCAAGAGGTCAGTGTTCGATTCCCAGTCAGGGCACCTACCCAGGTTTCAGGCTCAATCTCCAGTAGGAGGTGTGCAGGAGGCAGCCAATCAATGATTGTCTCTTATCATTGAGGTCTCTCTCTTTCTCCCTCTCCCTTTCTCCCTGAAATCAATAAAAATATTTTTTTAAAAACATCTACAAATAATCTAATTCTTTTTCTCTAGATTAAAAAAAAAGGCAAGCATGTTCACACTCACCACTCTTATTTAATACTAGTGGACCAGTGCATGGATTCGTGCACATTGAAAGGAAATTAATTAGAAGAAACATTTTAATATCACTATTCGCCCTTTCTCTATGATAGAAGTGTCAAATTCACGATCAACAATGACAGATCTAAACACACGTGTGCGATTGGTGCCAGTGAGAGCTTTATATGTATCATGCATGCACCAATCATGAGTCAACTTAGCCTATATATATATATATATATATATACATATATATATATATATATATATATATATATATATATATATATATTAAACTTGCTTAATTAGACCTGCTAAACTTTTTCCAGCTCAGTGAAGCACCCCAACTTCTCTTTCAGGTAATTGTCAGCAACACAGCAGTAAATATCAACATGAAGTATATTATTATTGTAGATCACACAGGGAGGAACAAAGGGTAAAATATTGAACTGCAGCAGTGTTTGACTATATTCTGTGCAGTGAGAAAACCTGAAGTCATTTTCAAGGTCCACCATTTCTTACTTCTAGTTTCTGTATTTGATGCTTTAACATTTTGGGGCCTTCGTGACTCTGGAAGGATTGCCCTCCACCACTATCCCTATTAGCCAATTCCTAGAGATAGTAAAGGGCTTGCCTGCGTATATGTTTTATTGAGATATTATTGACATAACATATATAAGTTTAAGGGGGCAACATGATGATTTGATAGACATATATATTGTAAAATGATTACCACAATAAGGTTAATTAACAATTCTATCACCTCACATAATTACCATTTTTTAATAGTGCTAGTATTTAACACCTACTCTATTAACACCATTCAAGTAGGTAATACAGTACTCTTAATGATAGTCACCACACTGTACATCAGATCCCCAGAAATTACTCATCACATAGCTGGATGTTCATACCATTTGGCTAACATCTTCCATATTTACCCCACTATTTGTTTCTAAGAGTTTGGCTTTTTTAGATTCGACATATAAGTGGGATGATACAGATTTGTCTTGTCTTTGTCTTTCTGACTTATTTGACTTATCATAATGCCTTCAAGATCCATCCATGTTTTCAGAAGTGGTAAGATTTCCTCATTTTTTGGCTGAATAATATTCTATTATATATATCTCACATCTTCACATCTTCTTTATCCATTTACCCATCATTGGACATTCCTTGTCTTGGCTATTGTAAATAATGCTTCTATTAGCATGGGAGTTCAGATTTTTTTTGAGTTAATGTGTTTTTTTCCTTTGGATATATTCCCAGAAGTGCAATTGTTGGATCATGTGGTTGTTCTATTTTTAACTTTTTGAGGATGTACCATACTGTTTTCCATAATGGCTATACCAATTAACATTTCCATCAACAGTATATAAGGATTCCCTTTTCTCCACATCCTTGACAGCATTTGTTATCTCTTATCTTTTGATGAACATTCTAACAGGTTTTAGGTGATATTTTGTGGTTTTAATTTGCATTTCTCTAATGACTGGTGGTTCTGAGCATCTTTTCATGTACCTGTTGGCATTTCAAATATCTTCTTTGGAGAAATTTCTATTCTGCCCTACTTATTTTTTAATATAAATTCTTTATTGTTTAAAGTATTACATATGTCTCATTTTTCCCCCATATACCTATCCCCGGCCATCCCCCCCGCCCAGCATATGCCCTCATCCCCCTACTATCTGTGTCCATTGTTTTTGCTTATATGCATGCATACAAGTCCTTTGGTTGATCTCTTCTCCCACCCTTCCAACTTCTCCTTCCTTCCCTCTGAGGTTTGACAGTCTTTTCGATGCTTCTGTGTCTCTGGATCTATTTTTGTTCAGTATATTCCACAAATGAGTGAGATCATGTTGCCCTACTGATTTTTGACAAAGGTACAAAAGCAATTCAATGTAAAAAAGAAATGAATTTTGCCAGCATCATTCAATAAATTATGTTACTATAATTGGGCACCCATAGACCAAAAAAAAAAAAAAAAAAAAAGATCCTCAGCCTAAACTTTATACAAAAATCAACTAAAAATGCATCATGGACTTACATGTAAGTATAAACCTATAAACATTAATAAATAAATATTGGAAAATCTTTAGGACCTTGGTTTAGGCAAAGACTTATTAGACTTGATATCAAAAGCATATCCATAAGAGGTAAAATTGATAAATTGTACTACATCCAAATAGAAATCATTTTCTCTGCAAAAAACCTGGTGGAGAAGAAGAAAAGTTATTCCAAAGACTGAGATGAAATGCAGTGTGGAGCAAAAGTAGGTTTACAGTTGAGATTATGCGAAACAGAGTTTAATCTTGTATTATTATTTATTATTATAATATTATTTCCATATGAACAAGTGTAAAACTACTTTTGTCCTAGACAGCATTTTCAAAACCTATGGCCAACAAAGGACTGGTATTAGGACTATATAGAAGACTATCAAAACTCAATGATGAAAAAAACAAACAATTCAAGGAGAAAATGGGCAAAAGAAATAAAAAGACATTTTGCTGAGGAAGATACAGCAATGGAAAGTAAGCACATGAAGTGAATTTCAACATTATTGTCCATTGGGAAAATTCAAATTCAAATAATAATGAGATTCTTTATACTCCTATCACAATTGCTAAAATAAAATAAAAAAAAACCACAGAGATAATATCAAATGCTACAAGGATGTTAAGACACTGGACCCATCTGTATATTTAAAAGCCTAAGCGACCGTTATGATTGGTCAACTGAACAACCTGTCGTCTGGTCACTATGACATGCACTGACCACCAGAGGGCAGACGCTCAATGCAGGAGCTGCCCCCTGATGGTCAGTGCACTCCCACAGGCAACCTCCTGCGAACAGCCAACCTCTTGTGCCCCCCCACGTCCCCGGCCAGCCAGGTGGTCAGTGCGCTCTCACAGCCAACCTCCCACAGCTGGCCAACCTCCTGTGGTCCCTCCCGCTGGCCGACAGCCCCGATTGGCCCCAATTGCCGGCCAGGCTGAGGGACCCCACCCGTGCATGAATTCGTGCACTGTGCCTCTAGTGAGAATATAAAAGGGTACAGCCTCTCAGGAAACAAGTATAATGGTTTCTTACAAAGCTAAACATGTGCTTATAGTATGACCCAATACTAGGTGAATCTGTTAATAATAACAGATTTGTAATCAAAGAAAACACGATAATTTCAAGAGAAACATCAAAAGTGCTTTATTCAAAGTAATGTCCATCACTAGCTACACATTTCCCCATCTTTCAGGTAATTTGTGGATACCGTCCCAATAGAACTTTTCTTGTTTTGAGGCAAAACATTCAGAGACCCAATTATCCACTTCTTCATATGTTTTGAAGTGCTGCTCAGAAAGTGCATGTGCCATCGATTGGAACAAGTGGTAATCTGAAGGAGCAAGGTCTGGTGAATACGGCGGGTGGGTTAATACTTCCCAGGCAAGATCTTGTAATGTGTCTTTAACTGGTTTTTAAGTGTGTGATGGTGTGTCATCATGAAGCAAAATTACTTTGCCATATCTTCTGGAACATTCTGGTCATTTCATGATCAAAGCATGGTTCAAATTGATTAATTGTTGTCTGTAGCAAACAGTATTAATGGTTTCACCTTGTTTTAGAAGTTCATAATACACCACACCTTCCTGATCCCACCAAACGCAGAGCACTGTCTTCTTTCTGAAGCTATTTGGCCTTGCAGTCGATGTTGATGGTTGACCTGGATCAACCCATGATTTTGTGCGTTTGGGATTCTCAGAATAAACTAACATCCTATATCTATTGGGGTGATTTTTATGTACCAGGTGTACCCGTTAATAATGCGGATTTTATTCAATAGATGGAGTTACACATATGTTGATATATATATATGCGATTTGATATGTATGCTATTTTGTTGTATTGACAGCAAGCTTCAAAACTTCATATGTCAAATTTTCTGAAGGTGTTAACATCATAGATATTTTTACGCTCAAAAGTGTCAAATTTCGTGCCAAAAAAAAAGAGCATTTGTGGGAAGTTTTAACTCATTACTTTATTTTGAATAAAAGTGCTGCTGAATACTTTGGGAAGCTTATGGTGAACATGATCCATCTCAAGTTACTTGTGAATGCTGGTTTAAACACTTTAAGGTGATGATTTCAATGTGAAAGACAAAGAATGTCCAGGTGAACCAAAAAAAAAGTTTGAAGACCAACAATTACAAGCATTATTGGATGAAGATGCATGTCAAACTAAAAAACAACTTGCAGAAAGATTAAACGTTGCTCAGCAAACAATTTCTGATCATTTACAAGCAATGGGAAATATTTTAATGGAAGGAAAATGGGTGCCACATCAACTGAACGAAAGACAAATGGAAAACTGAAAAGTCATCAGTAAAATGTTGCTTCAATGGCACGAAAGAGTCTTTTTTGCATTGAATTGTGACTGGCAATGAAAAGTGGATTTCTTTTCAGAATCACAAATGCACAAAATCATGGGTTGATACAGGTCAACCATCAACATCAACTGCAAGGCCAAATCGCTTCAGAAAGAAGACAATGCTCTGTGTTTGGTGGGATCAGGAAGGTGTGGTATATTATGAGCTTCTAAAACAAGATGAAACCATTAATACTGATCGCTATTGACAACAAATATTCAATTTGAACCATGCTTTGATCGTAAAACGACCAGAATGTGCCAGAAGCCCCGGCAAAGTAATTTTGCTTCATGATGACACACCATCACACACTTAAAAACCAGTTAAAGACACAATAAAAGATCTTGCCTGGGAAGTATTAACCTACCCGCCGTATTCAACAGACCTTGCTCCTTCAGATTACCACTTGTTCCCATCAATGACACATGCACTTTCTGAGCAGCACTTCAAAACATATGAAGAAGTGGAAAATTGGGTCTCTGAATGGTTTGCCTCAAAATTACACTCTTGCACATTTATCCCAGGGAAACAACAATGGTGTTCACACAAAAACCTTTACATCAATGTTCCTAACAGCTGCATTCAAAATTTCAAAATAGCTGAAACTGGAAGCAATGCAGATGTCTTTTAACAGGTGAATGATTAAACAAATTTTTGTATATCTATATCATGGAATACTATTCAGCAGTAAAACAACACATTATAGCTATATGTAACAAGTTGGATGAATTTCCAGGAAATGGGGCTGAGTGGAAAAGCTAATCCCAAAAGGTTAACACTGTATGATGCCATTTATATAGTACTAGAGGCCCAGTGCACGAAATTCGTGCACGGAGGGGGGTTGTCCCTCAGCCCAGCCTGTACCCTCTCCAATATGGGACATCCCTCTCACAATCCAGGACTGCTGGCTCCCAACTGCTTGCCTGCCTGCCTTCCTGATTGCCCCTAACCGCTTCTGCCTGACAACCTGATCACCCCCTAACCACTCTGCTGCCAGCCTGTTTGCCCCCAACTTCCCTCCTCTGCCGGCCTGGTCACCCCTAACTGCCCTCTCCTGCAGGGTTGATCACCTCCAACTGCCCTCCCTTGCAGGCCTGGTCCCTCTCAACTGCCCTCCCTTGCAGGCCGGGTTCCTCCCAATTGCCCTCTCCTGCTGGCCATCTTGTGGTGGCCATCTTGTGTCCACATGGGGGCAGGATCTTTGACCACATGGGGGCAGCTATATTGTGTGTTGCAGTGATGATCAATCTGCATATTACTCTTTTATTAGATAGGATAGAGGCCTGGTACAGGGGTGGGGGCCAGCTGGTTTGCCCTGAAGGGCGTCCCGGATCAGGTGGGGGTTCCCTTGGGGTGTGGGACGGCCTGAGTGAGAGGCCTGTGGTGGTTTTCAGGCCGGCCACGCCCCCTGGCAACCCAAGGGGAGGCCCTGGTATCTGGAATTTATTTTCCTTCTACAATTGAAACTTTGTAGCCTGGAGTAGAGCCAAGCCTGGGGCTCCCTCCGAGGCCGGTAGCCATTTGTGTTGGAGTTGTAATTGAAACTTTGTAGCCTTAAGCGGGTGAGCCCGGCCAGGATGTGCGGAAAGCTTTGCTTCCCCTGTTGCCGGCGGCAACCCTGGCCTGCTCTCTCAAGCTCCATTCTGCTGCCATTTGTTTGAATTTATTTACCTTCTATAATTGAAACTTTGTAGCTTGAGTGGAGGCTTAGGCCTGGCAAGGGCAGGCGGAAAGCTTGGCTTCCTCTGTTACCTAGGAAACCTTGCTCTCTGTAGCTGTAGCCATCTTGGTTTGGGTTAATTTGCATACTCACTCTGATTGGATGGTGGGTGTGGCTTGTGGGTGTGTTGGAGGTATGGTCAATTTGCATATCTATCTATTATTAGATAGGATTCTTGAATGACAAAATATAGAATTTGGGGGATGTTTGGTTAACTCTCCTTTACAGTGTATCTCACATATAAACAGTGCATGGGTTAGGATTAAAGGACAGTAAAAATATTCAACAATTAGAAATCTCCAACAGCAAGAACACTAGCATTGCACCGAACACAATTTAACTTTATTTTAGATTCAGCATCTTGCAGTTTATCGGGACCATCTTCACAAAATCATTTCTTATTATGAAATCAGTCATCACCAATTCATATACATGTTTTGTCTATAGAAATTTGGATCGAAGAAAAATTGTTTAACTTTGCTTAGTAATTCATAGAACATTATACTAACTGGAAATATTAAATCCTTTATGACCATTAAATGTAAGATTAAGTATAGGGAGACTTCTAAAAAATTTAAATAAGTATTCAAATTGTTATTTCATATAAAGATTCATTATTAAAATAATGAAATATTTTATAAGTTAATATCTCATCTCTGTGTTTATGAAACTGTGTGTGGAGCAGTTTCACGCCTTTTTTATGGCAGGACCAGCTAGTAAATCTTTACCCAAGGTTTGCATTCCTATGCTAGATAGTTAGGTCTGGGCTCGCTCCTGGACTATTGGATTCTGGTAATTTATACTGGCTTTTTCTCTTCTCCCATGAACCAACATTTTATCAGTCCCACTTGAGAAATCCAAGCTAATTTCAGAAAGAAAGATCATATTCCAAATTGTAAATAAAACCTCTTTGCAAGGCAAACATCTTTTCCAAGGCACTGAGACGTGTTTGGTTCCTGTTGGACTATAGGCTCCTGCATTTATGTGTTTATTACTGTCAGTCTCTAATGCGTCAGAGTAAATTTTTATTAATAACCATATGGGCCAGGACCTGCATGATCCTTAAAGATAAGTGCAAAGGATCCAGATTTGAAGAAGAACAAAAAGAGAGAAGATTCACTCCCAAAGCATTTTATGTCAAAAGCAAACATGGGAACAAAAGAGTGGATAGTCAATAGTGGGGTAGAACTGTGTCTGGACATGTTGTTCTGTGGGCTTTGTGTTTTCCTGCAGTAACTTTCCAAATACCTTTAAAAACTTTTTATAACATATTCCCAGGGTCAGTTTTGCTGATTGGGAAGGCCAACAAATACCTATTTGTTGTGGATACCCTAAAATACCTCCCTCATGCAAACACCATCATACCTGAAATTTCTTCAATGGAAATGCATTCCTTTGAGTCTCTGGAGTTTCTGGTATTCAAGAGTTTCTTATTGAAATACTGTATCTTAAGTTCTCTTTCTGGAGTCAGCCAAGCTATAAATCATCAATAAACAAAGAAGGGAATGTTAAGAGACAAATACCTCTGGGACTGATAACATCTTAGCTCTTTAGCCTTGATTTGCTGAGTTCAAAGGTCTGAGAATTTTGCCTCAAGTCTAGGGTCTTAAAAAACTGGAAAGAGAGATGAGAGGGGCCAAGAAAATCTCTGCTTCCTTCCCCTATTAGTGAGCGCAGTGGTAGCTGCTGCTGTTGTTGCATACTGTCCCCAGTTCCTCCTATAAGGCAAATGAGTTCATCACAGCAAACAGGAGGTTTAAAGAAAGTTCTAGGCTTTCTATAAAGAACACCTTTTCTATCATTTTCTATCATCTATCCTTAAATGAAGTAAATAAATCTCATTGGTGAAGTCAGAACCTCTTCATTAGATAAAAACTGAAGGGATAAAGAGACTAATGCTTGATTTCTTATTGATATGCACATATCTATTTTATTTAATCAAATCAGTGTTCTGTTATTTACAATTATATTACTTAAAATTATAAAATGTATAAATGTCTGAATATAAGATTAATAGGTGTTCATTAGAAATGAATTTTAGGAAATGTAAAAAGTACTAACAAAACAAGTTTACCATGCAACATTATCACTGATAATATTTTCATTAGAAATTGTGAACTTTAATTTTACTTGACTATAACCAGAAGAGCAACTAACGTAAAACAGAAGGAAATAAACATGCAATATTTTTTTCTTAAGTGAACAATAGGAAGAAGTGGATTATTATTAGATTTTGAAAAACTCCATGAAACTTCATAAGCATGAGTTTGTTTATAAGAATTAGAAAGCCAAATGTCTTATAAAAACTAAAAAGTACTAGTAACAAAAGCCATCGGGATGATACCAAACCAATAAATAACTTTTAATTTTTTAAGGACTATGTTCACTGAAACCTTTTTTTTAAAAAAAAAAAGGTATTTTTTTATTAATTTCAGAGAGGAAGGAAGAGGGAGAGATAGAAACATCAGTGATGAGAGAGAATCATGGATCAGCTGCCTCTTGCACACCCCCTACTGGGGATCAAGGCTGCAACCCTGGCATGTGTCCTGACCTGGTTCGCAGGTCGATGCTCAACCACTAAGCCACTTCAGCTGGGCTGAAACCTGCTTTTAAGATGATCCTTTAAAAAGATGATTTGGGTAAAGTACTGGTTTATAAGCAAAATGCACCATAAAATGAAAAATAACTTCCAAGGATAAATAAGCACATAATTAATAAATAGCTAGAGCTATAATTTATTATAACTTCAAAGAGATTATACAAGAATTCAGAGAATCAGTTGATTCTCTTCTCCTTCCTAAATTATCTGATCAGTGAAGGTGTAGCTTTGTTGTACATTATTTATTATCTCCATTTGTTTTAAATGATGCTGCATTTTAGTATACTTCATATTTGAATCTTGAATTTCTTATAGTTTTCTGTTTCCCTACATTTCTTATTGCCATTGTTTTCTTAATTACAAGAGTCAGATATCTTCATGTAATTAGCAATCAGCATAGGTATACTATTGTGTTCCTAATCATATAATTGATGCAGTTTTTAAATTGTATTCACATTCCTCTTGAAGATGTTTGTTCCATACGTACTTCACCCCACTCATGTGATGTGAAAAACTCACAGCTTTAGCAAGCCTGTCCCCTCCACTCAAGAAGGTTAAGTTTAGGAGGTTGGGGTAGAATTGTAAGACCTTAGGCAAGCCGTTTGACCTTCATTCTGTTTCTGTGATAGGAAAAATGATAGTATTGCACTAGAAAGTGTATTCAAAGATTATCATTATTACTATTACTAGAGGCCCAGTGCATGATTGAATCATGCACGTGTAGGGTCCCAAACACGCTTTCGCTTTTCGCGGTGGAGCTGGGTGCCTGTCCGCTGGTGCACCAGCGGACAGGCACCCAGCTCCCCCACTTTTGATGGTCCGCGGCCGCTGAGGGGGGCTGCTGCGGACACCTGGCTACCCTGCCGTTGAGAGGCGCAGCTGGGTGTCTGCAGCAGGCCCCCTCAGCGGCCGCGGATCTGGCCATTGAGAGGCACGGGGGGCGGGAGTTCTGCCCCCTGTGCCTCTCAACAGCAGGGTAGCCCCCCTCAGTGGCAGCAGATCCGTGCCTCTCAATGGCCGGATAGGCCACCCCGAGTTCTGCCCCCCAGCCTCCCACCGCCCAATCGTGGGTGTAGCAGAGTGATGGTAATTTACATGTTACTCTATTATTAGATAGGATTATTGTTATTGCATATATAAAGAAACTTTTTTTACAAGTGGCATTATATACACAACCCAATATATAAAAAAGATGGAGCTAAATGTTTCAGTGGGGCCTAGAAAGCACAAAACACTGCCCCATTTAACCTTCCCTTTTCCTCATATGTGCTATTTATACATTAATTTGAACAATTTTTATTGAATACATACTATGTGTCCGGAACTCTTGTAGGTGGTGGAGATACTGAACACAGAGGTGGGAAAAGATGTGCACACCTGGCTCTTACGTTTCAGTTCAAGCTGGCTCCACGACATCACTAGATATAAGAAGAAAAGAGGAGTGAAGGATGATTCCAAGTTATTTTGTCCTGAGCAATTAGAGGGATGGTGTAGTCATCAACTAAGATGGGGAACACTATGGGAAGATAAAGTTTGGGGGAACAAATGCCAGGAGTTCACCTTTGGACATATTATTTAGGGATCTATTCTTCTTAAGTTCAGAGAAGACATTTGGGATAGATATATGAATGTTATGAATATGAGGGTCAAGAGCATGTAAATGGCATTTAAATCTATGAAACTGGATAAAAGCATCGGGAGAGTGAGTATAAATATAGGAGAGACTAAGTCCAAGGATGAAGCTCTGGGAAATTTGATTGTTAGAGATCTGGAAGGTAATGCATAATCAGCGGGGGAGACAAAGAAAAAACAGCCTGAGAGTGTAGAGAAAAACTGGGGTGAGTTTGATGTTCTGGAAGCAAAGTAAAGAAAATGTTTCAAGTAGAAATAATAATAAACTGTCAAGTGCTACTGCTAAATCAAGAAAGATAAGGATTGAGAATTGACTGTCAAGAATACTCTACAGACCCTGGAACTTGGAACACTGTTTTAGAGTGATGAAACTGAAACCCAGTGACTCTTTTCCAGTCTGAATCTCTTCATGAAGTGTACTTGCATGTGACCCATCATGAGGTGGTTTTTTTTTTTTTTTTTTTTTTTTTGTGTGTGTGTGTGTGTTTTGTTTTGTTGTTGTTTTGCTGTCAGGTCATTGCCTATCTATCACCTTTGCTGACATCCCTGATACTGACCATCCTTCTATTCTACAATATGTCACCTGCTACCATACTCTCAACTAAAGCATTTATCTGCAACAATTAACTCATCAACAAGTTTTGGGATGATTTGTTATGCAGCAACAAATAACTGGAACATACTATATAAAAACAGTAAAATAAATCTTAGAATATATTAGGTAAAATTTCAGGAATCAATTTATAATTATACTTACCTAAATGATTCTATTCATAATCCAAATACCTAAATGCTAACAGGATTTTTGTTAGGGTGTGATGGCTATACATGCTTTTCCCTATTTCTGTTTTCCAAATTTTCACATACAACTGTAAAGCTCATTTGTTACCTTTTTCTGATTTTTATTATTTAATATAAGTATTTAAGAAACGATTAAAATAGTGAGACTTCTTCCTGTGGGCTGACTCAGTCTCTCATTGCACACCAAAACATACCTAGCATCTTTTATTGTTGATCAACCAAGCATACACTGAATTCAAGGCAGGCATGATTGAAATGTATTCATTTATCATAAATTAAATATCTTAATTGGAAACAGACACCCAGTGCAGACATCTCCCATCTGCTGTTGGTAATGTTGACATTAAAAATGTCAGCACAGTGAAACTCACTAATTGCATATTTTTGGGACCACAAAACTATTAACTTCCATCTGAAAGGGTTTAGACAATGAGCTCTCATAGTCTGACTGCAGGACAAGAGGAACCTGTACATCAAGGGCACATGCTTGGGTTGCGGGCTCGATTCCCAGTAGGGGACGTGCAGGAGGCAGCGGATCAATGATTCTCTCTCATCATTGATGTTTCTATCTCTCTCTCCCTCCACCTTCCTCTCTGAAATCAATAAAAATAAATAAAAAACTGAGTGAAGAATTAAAAAAGAGGACCCTGTACATGCCTACAGATGACACACAGAATTTTCTAAGAAATGGTAAAGGAATGAAACTAGATTACAGTTTGTCCCCATGTACAAGAATTAATTCAAAATGGATCAAAGACCTAAATATAAGTTCTGAAACAATAAGTTACATAGAAGAAAACGTAGGGACTAAACTCATGGACCTTGGTCATAGAGAAGATTTTATGAATTTGACCCCAAAGACAAGAAGTAAAGGCAAGAATAAACGAATGGGACTATATCAAACTAAAAAGCTTCTAAACAGCAAAAGAAACGAACAAAAAACAAAAAGGCAACTAACCAATGGGAGATAATATGTGCAAACAACAGCTCTGGCAAGGGGTTAATATCCCAAATATATAAAGAAATCATATAGAGACTAAAAATGGTGGCAGAGTAAGTGGATACTGCATAGACATGCTCCTAGGAACAAACTGGAATTACAACTAAAATACAGAAAAACTTCCTAAATAATCAGCGGAAGACTCCCAGGAGAGAACCCTGATACCTGAGGACTGAAAGTGGAGACTGCATAGAGACTGGATCTCCTATCTCTGGGAAACCCTCATTGGCTCTTCACCACTGAACTGTACTGTCCAATATAGTAGCCATCAATCACATGTGCTAATTAAATTTAAGATTAAATAAAATTAAAAAAAGAAATCATACAACTCAATGCCAAACAAACAATCCAATTAAAAAATGGGCAAAGGACCTGAACAGACACTTCTCCCAAGAAGACATGCAAATGGCCAACAGATACATGAAAAGATGGTCAACTTCACTATCTATTAGGGAAATCAAAACTACAATGAGCCCTGCCAGCATGGCTCAGTGGTTGAGCGTTGACGTATGAACCAGGAGGTCACTGTTTGATTCCAAGTCAGGGCATATTACAGGGTGGCTGGCTGCAGAAGGCAGGCAATCAATGATTCTCTCTCATCATTGATGTTTCTATCTCTTTCTCCTTCTCCCTTCCTCTAAAAATTCAATAAAAATATATTCAGAAGAAAACTACAAGGAGATGCCACCTCACACCTGTTAGAATGATTATTATCAACAAGTAATAACAAGTATTGGAAAGATTGTGGAGAAAAAGGAACTCTCATTCACTGCTGGTAGGAATGTAAACTGGTACAACACTATGGAAAACAGTATTGTGGTTCCTCAAAAAATTAATAAGATACCATATGACCCAGCAATCCCTCTTCTGGGTATCTACCTGAAAAACTCGAAAAAATTTATTTGCAAAGATATATGCATCCCTCTGTTCATTGCATAGTTATTCACAGTGGCCAAGACATGGAGACAACCAACGTGTCTTTGGATACAGTATTGGATGAAGAAGATGTGGTACATATATACTATGGAATACTACTACTCAGCAATAAGAAAAGATTAAATATTGCCATTTGTGACAACATACATGGACATTGAGAATATTATGCTAAGTGAAATGTCAGTCAGAAAAAGCTAACAACCATGTGATCACTCATGTGTGGGATATAAAACTGAAACTCATAAACAACAGTATGATGGGTACTAGAGGGAAGGTGGTGGAGGGGTAGTAAAGAGTAAAAGGGCCCAAATTTATGGTAATGAGAGATTATTTGATTTTGGATAGTGGGTACACAATGTAATATACAGATCATGTATCATAGAAATGTATACTTGAAACCTATTAACCAATGTCACTCAAATAAATTTAATTTTAAAAAGAAAGAAATGGTAATAAACCAGGATCAGTTTTTAAAAGTTCAGTCACATCCGCTCATCAACAAAGTCAAAAGAGTGCTCATTGAAAACTGACTTAATTTGAGCAAGGAGCAAATTCAGACCTCTCTTGAATAAGTCCTTGGTACTATAAAACTTCTGACTATGAAAACAGAACAATTTTCAGCAATAATTATCAAAGTTTATCCTTGCTTTGGAATCCCTTTTGTCTTTAGATAAGGTCTACTCAAAGTGTGGTCCCTTTCAACTTACTGAACGGAAAAGATATTCACCAATGATACATCTGATAAGGGCTTAATAGCCAATATTTATAAAGAACTCATAGAATGCAAAACCAAAAAAGCAAACAATCCAATTAAAAAATGAGCAGAGGACTTTAATAGACACTTCTCCAAAGAGGATATACAGATAGCCAATAGATATATGAAAAGATACTCAATGTCACCAATCATCAGAGAAATGCAAGTTGAGGGTAGGGAATTTGAGGAAAAGTGTAAAAGGTGAGGGGATTGAGAAATACTGATTGGTAGTTATAAAATAGCCATGGGGATATAAAGTGCAGCATTGGAAATATAGTCAATAATATTGTAATAACTATGTATGGTGCCAGATGGGTACTGGAAATATAAGGGGAAACACTTTGTAAAGTATATGATTGTCTAACCACTATGCTATACACCTGAAACTAATACAAAATAATAATGAACGTAAACTGTAATTGGATGTGGAGAAAAAGGAACCCTCGTGCACTGCTGGTGGGAATGCAGACTGGTGTAGCCACTGTGGAGAATGGTATGGGGTTTCCTCAAAAAAACTAAAAATGGAACTCGGATTTGACCCAGTGATCCCACTTCTAGGAATATATCCTAAGAAAACAGAAACACCAATCAGAAAGGATATATGCATCCCTATGTTCATAGCTGCACAATTTACAATAACTAAGATTTGGAAACAGCTTAAGTGCCCATCAGCAGATGGGTGGATTAAAAAACTGTGGTAAATCTACACAATGGAATACTATGCTGCGGTAAAAAAGAAGGAATTCTTACCATTTGCAACAGCATGGGTGGAACTTGAGAGCATTATGCTAAGTGAAATAAGCCAGTCAGAGAAAGATAAATATCATATGATCTCACTCATTTGTGGAATATAATGAACAACATAAACTGATAAACAAAAACAGACCCAGAGACAGAGAAGCATTGATCAGACTGTCAAACCTCAGAGGGAAGGTAAGGGAGGGTGGGGTAAGGGGCAGAGATCAACCAAAGGACTTGTATGCATGCATATACTAGTAAGCCTAACCAATGGACACAGACACCAGGGGGGTGAAGGCATGAGTGGGGGGGTGAGGGGCAAGGGGGGATAAGGACACATATGTAATACCTTAATCAATAAAGAGAGAGAAAAAAAAAGAAAAAAATTTAAAAGTATGGTCCCTTTGACCAGAAGCATCAACATTACCTAGAAGCTTGTTAGAAATTCAAAATCTCAGCCTGATTCCAGAAGTAGTGCATCAGTATCTCTGTGGTGGGCTCCAGGCATCTGCACGTTTACTAGCTCTGCATATTATTCTGATGTTCACTCAAGTTTGAGAAACATTGATTTAGATCACTTTCCAACCAAATACTCTAAATTTCTAGAATTTCAGGTAAATGCAGCATACAGTATATAGCTTTTTGTACCTGGATCCTTTCACATAAGGTATGTTTTTGAGATTCATCCATGTTGTTTTTTTCTATTGTGTAGTATTTCATTGAATGTATATACCATTATTTTTTTATCCATTCACCTTTACCTATTGATGAACATTTGGGTTGTGTACAATTTTTTTATTATAATGAATACAGCTATGAGCATTCATATACATAAAATGCACCTGTACTGACAACTGAATAATACAACATATTTTCCAGTGGTAAGTGATATACCATAATGGTAAAAGGACAGGGCATTTAGATTCAAACATGGGAATGAATGGTTGAACTTGGGATATGCAGTAATCACTGCTCTTTCTAGAAATGCACCGAATTTGTCTGTTGTATATTTTAAAAGTACACAGGTATATCTAGGCTCCTCAGCATTATCTTGATGCTTTATTTGGATAGAGTAGAAGAGAGTTCTTATATCTTCTCTTTCCATTGTCTTGATGCATCTGCATTTTGCTAGTGTGATACTCAGATATTAATGTAGCCCCAGTGGCAAGCATGTAGAAATTCAGATGAAATGCCAAAGGTTACTAATGACTTTTGAACAAATCGTGTTCAAGTGGGCCTGTTTCATTTGTAAAAAAAACAATCCCTTCCCACACTGTTGGATAGTTTATTTTATGAATGTACACAGTTGGCCTATGGAATAGCTTTTTCATTTGTCAACATTAAGCCATAAAAGATGTTACGGAGAAGCTTTGAGAACGTTAGTTCAAAATTATTCACTTTTTTATTGTGTGTATAATTTTTTCATATCAAGACTATACACTTTTAGCCATGAGGACTTGCTTTCAAGCATTTTGCAAAAAATGAGATTTTTATTTTTATTTTTAACTTATTATGTAAAAGACAACAGAACATAACAGTCCTAGGAAAGCTGCATCGAACTCAGGGATTTGGGAATTGATGGAGTGATCAATCTGAACTAATTGCTATCTTCATTTCTTCATTGACTTATTCCAAGGAGTTTATATCTAATTTGGGGATCCATTAAAGTAGACCCTGCATCAAGGATTCATATGCAGGTAGTTTGTTTAGAAGGTGATCCCAGGAAGCCCTGGTAGGAAAACCGAATTGAAATAAGGAAGGGAAGGAAGCCAATGCAGAGTGCTTTGTCAAATATGTTGTCCCTGAACAACTGGGGCTCAATTCCACTAAGGAACTCTGGAAAGCAATGTAGAACAAGCAGTAGAGCTGTCTACTCCTTACCCTACCCTCAAAGGGCAAGGATACTACAGTGTTTATTTCCATCCCCTGCCATCAACATGGTGCGCCAAGGAGATATGGTCTGAGCACAAAAGGCATCTACTACAGAGCTCACTTTCTTTTTTTCCCTTTTATTTTTTTATTGTTGACACTATTACAGATGAATATTTCCCCCTTTCCCCACCTCCACCCAGCACCCCTCCCCCAGCCCCCTACTCTGGCCAATACCACATTGTTGTGTGTGTCTATGGGCTATGCGTATATGTTCTTTGGCTAATCTCTTCACCTTCTTTCATCCAGTCTTCCCCATCCCCTTCCCCTCTGACAGGTGTCAGTCTGCTCTATATATCTATGCCTCTGTTTCTATTTTGTTCATTAGATTCTACATATAAGTGAGATCATATGATAATTATCTATCTCTTTCTGGCCTATTTCACTTAGTATAATAATCTCCAGGTCCACCCATGCTGTTGCAAATGTAAGAGTTCCTTCTTTTTTACAACCATGTAGTCTTCCATTGTATAAATGTGCCACAGCCTTTTTACCCATTCGTCTATTGTTGGGCATTGGGGTTGCTTCCAGATCTTGGCTTCTGTAAATAACACTGCTAGGAACATAGGGGTATATTTTCTGCTCTACAAGTTCTTTTTCTTTTCAGCCCACTTCAAAGTGATAATGTAAGAGCCACTCACCCTGTATGTTTATCACACATATTTGTTCTCAAGCATCACATACCACTCATGTTGTATTGGTCTTGCTAAATAGGCATATAATAATTTTTGGTTGTGAGTACTACTTAATTCTGAAGGATTTTCTTTAAGATCTGATTTTTCACAATATATAACAAGTCTCCCAAAAGTAACCAAACATTTCACATATCATATTTCCCCCTGTGGATAAACTATATAGTGTTATTTGAGAAAATTCTTCAAGCATTAATTCTAAACTGATTCATAGATGACTAAACAGTTCTATTTGATATTTTATTTCAAAACAAGAGTATAAATCACTTTTTTAACACAAGGATTCTTTGTAAGGTCTAAGATCTACACTAGAAATGCAATTTGAAAATATGCAGTTCTGTAAAGTTAGGAGGAAAAAATTTAAAAACCACAGTGGCATAAATTACACTGGGATAATAATAAATGTGTAACTGCATACACAATTTAACATAAATCTTTCAGGAGAAAACCACTACTAAGGCAAACTTTAAGTTTCAACCTTTCTATTTTTACCACTCCTGGTGCCAACTGCTAAGGACAGAGTTTTATGGAAGAGGTATTTGTGAGAGTGAATGAGAAAGAGATGAGGTCAACATTTTGAAACATATTCATGCTCTCAACATATTCCATACTTGGTGAACCTAAGTACCTGAGAGCAAACAAAATGGGAAATAATATCAAAATGCACTGTGACATGATCCTGCACTTAGGTTTCCATCAACTTTAATGCAAGACCCTATGAAGCCAAGAATCAATGTTGAAATTTTTGCCAAAGATCCTTTATGGCAGGATTTCTTTGTAGTCCTGACTTATGAGTTTTCTTCTTAGTAATCACTTTTGTGTCTATATGAACAGTTTTCTCCTTAATGGTTTTACTTTTGCTTTCTTTGTATTAACATTAGCACATCTTTAACAAAGTCAAATTATTTACTGCTCTGTCAACTATTCCCAAACAGATTTGGAAATATTGTGTCTCAACATCATGACAGAACACACATGGCATTGTTCAACTGTCTGTGGAGACTCCTGAATTTAAAATATTTTTGTCCTTCTTCTTATTGTAATTTAGGTAAAGATAGTGCTGGATTGCCATAAATGAAAGGAAGGGTTTAAAGCTAGGTTTTTAAGATGTCACCCTCAAAATTAATATGCAGATGATGTTTTTATGAGCTGATGGATTAATTGGACTAAGGTTGTATCATAAGACACCTCCAAATTAGGGCTGGACTAGGGGCTGTCAAGTGATTGAGGCAAGTTGAGGCACTTATCTAGGGTACAAAATTTATGGGGGCACCAAAAATCTCAGTAACCAAAAATAAATCATAGTTTAATGCAATACCTTAAAAATAACCAAATAAAATAATAGTGAACTATCACAAGTCAGACTTAAAATATATTAATATTTTGGTGGAAGATTCTTCTAAACATCATTCTATGCAGATATAAATATGTATATAATTTTTTATACATAGGATCATAGTATATGATATTTGGTAACATGCTTTTAATATACCATACTATGTTAACTGGTATTTTCTTTATATAAAAATCTAAATCAATAAAATGATTGCATATATTTCCATTGTATAAAGTGTAGCTGATATGGTCATTGGACTACTCTTATCCCCTCAGATCCCTGTCACTTATTCTGTGTACCCACCCCCAAGTTCCCATATGGCTTGTACCTGTAATCTTTAGAGGATGTCCCTTAGTATACTGGAACTCCTTAATACAATAGAGGTCCTGAAATACCTAAATGTCCACATGCCCCAGGATGGCCCCGCATCCAAGACTGAGTGGTGTGGGGGTTTGGGAGCCCAGCTCTCTTACCTCAAGGTGGGACAAACTCTGAGATGTAATTTATGCTCCAGAGCTCCCTGTAGGATCAGACTGAGGCTGAAACTTCATCTGAGTCACACCCTTCCTCAGCTTCCTCTGAGTCTCTATTCTGTTTTTTCTGCTCTTTAACCAGTTTTTCCTAGAAACACTTAATAAATTAGTTGCATATAAATCCTTGTCTCAAGCTTTGCTTCTAGAGCAGTGCTATCCCTAGAAAGATAATGGAAGCCATCAATGTGAGCCATATATGTGATTTAAAATTTTCTAGTAGCCACATTTAAAAAGTAAAAAGAAACCGTTGAAATTAATTTAACAATGCTTTATTTAACTTAATATGTAAAATTATCATTTCAGTAGAAATTCAAAATAAAAATTATTAATGAGATATTTTATATTCTTTTTTAAAATTTTTATTTTTCTTTTTAGATTTTTTAAAATTGATTTTAGAGAGGAAGGGAGAGGGAGACAGAGAGAAACATCAATGATGAGAGAGAATCATGGATCGGCTGCCTCCTGCATGCCCCACACTGAGGATCGAGCCCACAACCCCAGCATGTGCCCTGACCGAGAATCGAACCGTGACCTACTGGTTCACAAGTCAATGTTCAACCACTGAGCCATGCCAGCCGGGCTCATTTTGTATTCTTTATTCATATTAAATCTTTTAAATCAGGTGTGTATATCTAGCCACATTTCAAGTGTTTATTAGTTATATGTGACTAGTGGCTACCACACAAATCTGAAGTAACTAAAATAAAATATAAACTATGTTTTTCTTGACTAGTGCCCTAATTGATAATGATTGACTTTGTTTCTATTCCTTCTTCATTGTTTAATTATCTGATGAATATCCTTGGGACTATTATACCTATGTGAGCATTTCCTTAAGATAAAATATCCTCTGGAAGGATAGTTGTCCATTTCCCCTCACCCTGGCAGCACTGAGTCTTGTTAGTATTTTTCATATTCTTAAACCACAAAATCTAAGTTTTGACTTTAAATGTTTCTTTACCTTTGGCAAACCTAGAGATAATTTTTCTTTTGTTTTTCCTTTCTCATTAACCTTGAAGACAGTGGATCAGTAGGGCATTCCTGCTGCTGTTCTCATCTCAGGCATGGAAGAGTCCACAGATAAATATTTAATACCACATCACACAAAATAAAATTCTATACTGCACCCTCAGTCTCTATTAAACTAAATTGGTGAACAACCTAGAAATGGTCTTGTGGGACTTTTTATGTGATTCTTCAAACCCAGCACACCTGTCAATGTCTGATTGTCAAAGAGGAGAATAAGGACTAAAGGCAGTTACAGTTTAACAAACCTGAGGCCACAATAAGAATAAAATCTGCTGCATAATACAAAGTAGCTTACAAACATTCCAATTTCATGGACTGCTTGCTGATATTACCTGTTCTGGAAGGGAATTTATCTAAAGGCCCATATGGATATTGATTTTAAATAAGGAAGTTTGCCAAACAAATGTAATATAGCTTTCAAAACAATCTATTGGGCTCTTAAGTTGTGAGTCATTTTGCAAGAAGAGTGAAATCATGTATCATGACTCAGAATTTATGGTTTCTAAGGCCCAATGACAAATAAAAATGCCCCATTCCTGATATAAAGGATGTCATTTTCCCAGATGCTCAAGAAAGCTGACTTTGAGGATGGCCACATATTTAACTCTTCCATTTTGAACAATTATATCCACTGGATCAATATGTTTTGTTATAGAGGAACATTTGGTAACTATCTTATGTTTCCCAGACTACATATAGGATATAGTTCTTAAAAGTAGATGTTCCATATGGTATTTGTCTTCACTTATATGTGGAATCTAAAGAACAATGTAAATGAACAAACAAAAGAGAAACAGAGAACAGACCAATGGTTGCCAGAGGGGAGGGCATTTGAAGCACTGAGTGTAAAATGTGAAGGGATTAAGAACTACAAATTGTTAGTTATAAAATAGCCATGGGGGTGTAACGTAGACTAGCATAGGAAATATAGTGAATAATATTGTAATAACCATGTACGGTGCCAGTGGGTATTGGAAATATCAGGAGGAAACACGTTTTAAATTATAAGATTGTCTAACTATGCTCATACAAAATAATTTTAAATGTAAAATGTAACTGAAAAAATTTTTTTAACTTAAAGTAGATGTTCCACAACATTTAGATTGAAAAATCTTCTTTTCACTATACATTAATGTCCTTAAAAAGGCATAGCTTTAAATTATTTCCTCAATACTATGTGACTACAAAATTTGGGGTTTCAAACAAGGGCTTTCATGATTCTGTAGTACATGATTTTTTTCTACTCCTATGCACTTCTGCAGCTCATGCTTGTGATGTAGGGACCAGGTCTTCTGTTAGAATGGAAATTAGAGATAAGTCCTTTAAAACAAGCCCTTAAGTGTTCTTGAGAATAACAATTTTCCCTCTCCTTGCCATCATCTGTTACTGAAATCATTTGTCTGCAAAGTTAAAAAAGCAAGCAGCCAGAATTGTGTTAATGCAACACAAGCTCATTTAAGACATCATACTCAAGATATTTATATTAATTTGTATCATCATGAATATGCCTGAACTTTAGCCTTCTTTCAAGTTATCAATGATGTCATGGTCTACTAGAAACATGTCTTACTGATAACCCATTTTTCATCCACAGGGAAGTCATAATTGTGTTTAACCCCAAACAGAGTCTCATTTTGAGTATCTGTTTTATGGGATTACCACTATATCAAGAATTGCATCAGACAGTGAATTGAAAAAAAAAAGTGGAAACCGTGCTGGATATTTCAAACAGGAAGATTTTATTATGAGAAGTTTGTCACAGAGATGATCAAAGATCTAAGGAACTAAGCAAGTGACAGGGAGCTGGCGCAAAGATTAGAAACAGCACAATAACACTACTAACCCAAGCATTGGAGGGAGAACAGAGAAGGTGGTATTACCAAATCCCAGGAGTCATAGAAACCCAGTGGAAACTAACCAGAGCATACCTATCCACACGAAGCTAGGAACAGGGAGGGAGAGGCTGTCAGGAACTGGAGCCATGAAAGAGATACAGCTGCTCTCAGAGATACTGACCAAAACAGAGAAAGAGGGTGAGATATTCTCTTGCTTTCCCCCTCCCTATTTCTCCATCAGTGCCTTTAATTGGTTTATCATGCTTGGAAGCCAATTGGCAAGGAAGTCGGGAATATGTGGTTCCTTGACCTACAGAGAAAGGCAGAAATGAGAGTGAACAGGCAAATAATGGGCATGGCAACGTTTGGAAATGAACTTGATATTTACCTTCCTTATATATTTTGCTAATCCTGCTGTTTGTTTCCTTAGTGGTTTCTGTACATTTGTGAATTTATGTATTTGAGAATATTTTGCCAGAAGGAAGAGGGGAAAAATATGCAGTGATTGTGTGTGTGTGTGTGTGTGTGTGTGTGTGTGTGTGATCATATATATATTTCTGCAGTGTGTTGAGGAGAGTAACTTAACTAAATACATGGACATTTATTCATTGCATAAATATACATTAAATAACTATTAGGTATCACTGACATTATATATATATATCTCATATATATTTTGCACACATGTTTCATATATATATATATAAACTCAAACACAATTAGGTCATAAATGCTGAGCATGGCTGCTTAATAACAAGACTAGTCCACCACTGTCATGTCTCACCTAAGAAAAGCAGGTACAATCCAAAAGAAAAAACCATGAGCGAAAAGCAGAAAATGTACTTTAATTTCTAGAGCCTCCCTTAATTTTATGGGTAATGAAGTAGCCTTATTAGCTAGTTTTCCATGTGCATATCTCCACAATTATATTACACTAGAGGCCTGGTGCATGAAATTCATGCACAGGGGTCCCTCAGCTCAACCTGCACCCTCTACAATCCAGGAGCTCTCAGGGGATGTCCTACTGATAGCTAAGGCCCACTCCCATGGTTCTCTGCTCTCTGCGGGGCCTGGTGGTTTCACTGCAGCCATGGAGATGAAGCCCCCATGCCGTGCTATCCGCTCTCTGCCTGCTGCCATGCGCCATGCAGAGGAAACCCCAGTGCCCTGCAGTGTGCTCTGTCTGCCAGGCCTGGGGGCTTCGCTGACACTGACACACTAAGGAAGCCCCTATGCCCTGTTGTCCTGGCTCTGTTTGCTGGGCCTGGGCGTGTTCCCACCACCACCTTACTAAGGAAGCCCCCAAGCCCTGCTGTTTGGATTCTGTCTGCCGGGCCTGGGGCTTCACAGCCATCACCTTGGGAAAGAAGCCCCCAAGCCCTGCTGTCTGGGCTCTGTCTGCTGGTCCTGGGGGTGTTCCCGCCGCCTCTGTGCTAAGGAAGCCCCCAAGCCCTGCTGTCTGCGCTCTGTCTGCCGTGTCTAGGGGCAGATCCAGCTTTGCCCATTGGTCCGCGCGAACCCCCGATGGGCTGACAGGCCCAACCGCTGCAGCACCAGTGGAGTGGGAAGGCTGGATCTGCCGCTTGGTCCGCACGAACCCCCGCGGGGCTGACAGGCCCAAATGCTGCAGCACCGGCGGGGCAGGAAGGCTGGATCTGCCCCCTCCGGCGGACAGGCCCAGACATTCCAGCAGCGGGGCTGAGGGGACTGGGCGCCGCCATCTTGTGGCTATGGGGGCCGCCATTTTGTCACGGAGTGATGATGAATTTGCATATTACTCTTTTATTAGATAGGATGGCATCCAGAAATACAAAGAAATTGCACTTTTCTTACTAGTATAGGTGAGAATGATCCACTCAGCCGACAATTTTTACTGAGATCTTTGTTCAGTGTTAGGCTGGTCTCTTTCCAAAACCTTTTTCAGAGGACTATTATAGATCATTCCCCTCCTCCCTCCCTCTTCTTTATGCAAAATAGGCTTTTCTGGAATGAACCACTGTTTAGTTACCTCTTTTTGGCTCCAGAACTTCCTTTAGCCTTACTTCCTTTCCATACTGTATCACTATTTAGTCAGAATAGACAGAAATGACAGATTTTACTTTTAAAAAATATAATAATATACAAAGAGGGCCATCAGGAATTCCTTAAATGTATCACCTTCTAGCAGCTTAAAAGATTATCTGTCCATATGGCAAAGAATCTTTCTATTTTTTCTTGAATGCTTCCTTCTGCATCTTCATTGGACCTTGCCTTTAATAGCTTGGCAGTAATGATTTTGCAGTTTCCACAACTTAATTTCTTTCTGATATAGTCAACACTTGAAGTCAAATTCTCAATGCTGTCAGAATATAAGGCTAATGATCTTTCCACCATCACTTAAAATCACTAAGTTCTTGATGAAGATAAAGAGATGGAAAGACAGATAAACTGGCTGGTAAATAAATATGCAACATTAATTGTAATAAACTTCAAGAAAGCTCAGTTAAATGCAGAATTTGTGAAAATGTTGCAGTTTGATGGCTCATTACTTCTCATGAGATTTTTATATTATACATAGATTTATATAGAACTCACTGAAAACGTTAACTAAATGTTCCATGATTGGCCATTAAGAGCTGTGTATGATTTCACAACAGAGGAGGGAAAAGCACTTTCTGCAAGGTGTTGGGGGAATAGCTTAAGCAAAGGCATGAGCATGTATTTATTCTTTTCATAAATACTAAGGAGCACCTACTGGGTATCACTGACACTGTTATACAATTGGGACACCTCTGTAAAAAAAAAAAAGACAGAAACAGCCCTCTATTTCATTTGCTCTTGCTGAGTAACAAATCACTCAAAATTTAGCAGCTTAAAGCAACCATTTTATTATGCTCATGAATTCTGTGGATTAGGAATTCTGATAGGAGCACATCAGGTCTTTGCTTCATGATTTCTGGGACCTCAGCTGGTAAATTTCAATGCCTGGATGCAAATCAATGTCTAGGATTGAAATTATCAAAGGCATTTTTGCTCATGTCTGGCACCTGGATGGAATGATATGAAGACTAGAACTGCCAGTGGAATACCTATATGTGGTCTTTCCATATGGCTTGGCTTTTTTTGCAGCACAGGAGCCTCAGGGTAATTGGACTTTTTACATGGCACCTTGGGGTTCAAAGTGAAGTGTTCCAGTGAACAAGGAGGAAATTGCATTGCCTCTTCTGACTTGACCTTGGAAGTTATTCAGTGTCACTTCTGATGTACTCCACTGGCCAAAACAGTTATAGGTCTGCTCCCATTGAAAAGGAGAGGAACTAAATCCCGCCTCTTACTGGAGATGTCACAAGGATTCATTGTAGAAAACCATGTAGGATAGGAGATGCAATCATTTTGGAAAATACAATCTACCACAGACTAATTCTGAGTTAGAACGGTTAGAGAATTCATTTATAGATAAAGTAATAACATAAATGAGTGGACTGAGTGTGAAGACAGAAAGGATTATGTTTATGAAAATGTAGATAACAAGATTATGACCCAAAATTAGGATTGTCCAGTTTCCCTTAGGATCTAACTACTGAAGGAGTATCTAGATTCTAGATGATGAGTAGGAATTTCCCAGACAAGGTGTTCAGAGATTGGATGGAGCAGAAAGAGCATTTCAAAAGAAGATAACACATACAAAGGTTCTGTGGCAGAAAATACCATGGCTTGTACAAGGACATGAAAGGAAGGCTCAAGTAGCTAAATTATAAAGGAAAAAAAGGTGAGGTGAGATGGGCCTAGAGAAAGAAATAAGAAAAAGACCAGATAAATAGGCCATGAAAATGAGTTCGGTTTTTATCCTAAAAACAATGATAACTTACTGAATGATTTTAATAAAGTGATAAGATCAGATAAATCATTCCAAAAGGTCAATATGCTGCCCAGCCAGTGTTGCTTAGTGGTTGAGCATCGACCTATGAACTAGGAGGTCACAGTTCAATTCCTCGTCAGGGCACAAACCCGGGCTTGATGCAGGAGGCAGCTGATCAATGCTTTTCTTTCATCATTGAAATTTCTATCTATCCTTCTCCCTTCCTCTCTAAATCAATATGCTTTAAATGTGGAGAATGGATTGAAAGGAAGTAGGGTTTAGCAAATAAGCAGAGAGACTCGTTAGAAAACTGTTGCCATGATCGAGGCAAGAGATGACAGCAATTTTGATTAGATTGGTTGCAGGTTAAATGGAGACAAGTGAAACCATTCAAGGGATATTAAAAAGTCAGATAATTAGTATATGAAAGTGAGGATGAATTGAAGTAAGAAAACAGATGATGCCTAGGGTTTTGAGGATTGCACAAATTGATACTTATGCTACTCATTGAGATCAGGAACATAGCAAGAAGCCATTTGATTGTGTGAGAACAAGAATTTAATCTTGGGCATGTTGAGAGACTTTAGAACATCCAGTTGGAGAGGTTGAGTAGGCAACTTGATGCTCGGAGGAGGCATTTGTTTTAAAGATATAAATTTAGAAACTATCTGCTTAGAGAGGGTTACTGAAATCATGGACACAGAGAACATAAAACTCACCATTTGTTTCAAATGTGTTGGATACCTGAATTTTTGACTGTTTAAGACATGAAAGGGAATCTTTCCTCCTTCCTCTCCTATCTCCAGTGACCCATTCAGATACATGGAACTCTGTGAGCCAGCATCGCTCACTTAGAAAGTCTGATCTTGCTCAGTCTGTTCATTTCTCAGATGAACAAACAAATGTAGAGACAGAAGTAGCTGAGATAAAACCTGAGCCTAGGACTCCTGACTGCTATCTCATCCAGTCACTGCTCTACATACCTAGAGAATCACTGAAAGCTTGTATCTTTTGTTATCCTGTAGTAGAAAAAAAGGCTTGGTTACCTTGTCTATCTGAAACTACATAGAAAGAAATGGACCTTATTTATAATATTACTGAAATGTAGAAATTATATTCATAAGATTAATCTAGGAAAATAAATATTTTATAATACATTGATTCAGAATAATGGTCAGAGGAACTTCTCTTTAATTTTCAGAATTGTGAGACACTAAAAGAAGCCATTTGCTCCCTTAGTAATATCAGGGACTTCCCTTCCATTCACTGTATCTGAAACAGTCTTGAATACATTTCCAAATGTTTTAATTTCAATTACATCCTAACAAATAAAGTTAATTTGAGATGTCATTGGCTCCCAATATTATTTATTTTAGACAATCCTAATACTGACTGGATACGGTAGCTTCCATGCTTCAACTTCAATACTGATTTGAAACATCATGTTTAGGAATGATGTTTTACCAAATGGCTTTGCATTTTTATAAAAGAAGCTATAGTTGAATTCATAACCAAGTTACCTTCACTCCTAGAATGTATTCTGATGATGCATCAAAGAGTGGATTGTTTTGGTGGTTCCCAAAGTTTGGTATGAGGAACACTGGTTATCTATAAAGGTACTTTTAGTCCTATAGTATGAATGCTCTATAACTTAACAATTATCATATTTTTATTTTCTTAGAAAGTCATTGGTTTCTTTAATGGATGATCATGTGCCAGCCACCTGCCAACTCCTTGCACACACATAAAGGTCAGGGCTAATCTGATAATTACTGAGCAACCGATCTTAGAGAAGCCAGTATAAATTGATTAGTTTCATATTCCCAGGTAACTATACATCCCAATTTGCCCAGAAAGTCCTGGTTTGTACCTATTGTGCTGGATTAATTGTTAACAGTGCCTCTTTCACTCTGATATAAGTATCTTGAATTGAATGATGCCTAATTGTGAATCACTTATATATTGTAATCAACTCTGCTCAAATATTGAGTACATTAGATTTTCACTTTCCAGCATTTGAGTTGAAAAATGAAATTAGAGTCCTGTGATTAACAGTGAAGCATTAAACTGAAAACTCATGAAGTAGAGAGAAGTAGGAGGGTCATGATAGGCCATGAGTGAGTCAACATTATGAGTAATTCAAATTTATGGATAAGTAGGAGCTCCAAAATTGAGAAAATATCTGCAGAATAGAGGTTGAGACATTATTTTGGAGGTGAGAGGAAAAGATATTCACAAAGAAATTAAGCATATCCTATATAATAAAAGGCTAATATGCAAATCGACCAAACGGTGGAACAACCAGTCTCTATGATGTACACTGACCACCAGGGGGCAGATGCTCACTGCAGGAGCTGCCCCCTGGTGGTCAGTGTGCTCTCACAGGAGACTTGCAGCTCAGCCAGAAGCCCTGAGCTGGGCTCACTGCTGGCGAGCACAGCAGCAGTGGCGGGAGCCTCTCCCACCTTTGCAGCGGCTCTAAGGATGTCTGACTGCTGGGTTAGGCCCGCTCCCAGACTGCGAGAGGGCACAGGCCGGGCTGAGGGACCCCCGCAAGTGCACATTTTTTGTGCACCAGGCCTCTAGTTTTATATAATGATGGAACCTCATTAGTGAATACTCATGAGATCCCAATGCCAAACCCATTTGTCATGAGACTCATTCCAGTGCCAGTTCTTGGATTCCTGTGAGATTATATCTCACTTACTGATTATCCTAGTTTAAGTTCCCCTAAAAGCCGAATTTAGGACAGGAATTTCAGTACAGGTAGTTTATTTGGGAAGTAATCTCAGGAAGCACTGGTAGGGGAGTGGGGACATGAACAGAGAAGGAAAGGAAGCCAATACAGGTATGTTCATGAGCATATTTCTGATATAGACAATACAGCAGGCTCAATCAAGGCTGGGACCCCTGGAAGACAGCATACAGAACAACTCAGTTACCCACCAAATGAGAAAGGCAGCTGAGATATTTATTTACCTCTCCCAGTCATCATTGTTAGATAACCCTTCCCAGGACTATCAATTCCTTGGCATTTCTGGCCTGCCCCTTTCATGTGCTGGGCACACTCCTGTGGCCAGAGGAATTTCTCAGGAAGATAATCTCACATGCTGAAGTAAAACAAACATCAAAAGCATGTAGATGGGCACCAACAGAACCTGCTACACTGCTCATGTTTCAGGTAGTAAACACATTCAAGAGAATGTGTTTCTCTTTATTACTACAAAAAAATTGTCTGAGACAGTCCTCAGTCATTTATTTATTCTATTCTTGAATTCTCAAAATACTAACTGAGCAGCATCTGTCATACTATTAGATTTTATTAGTTTAATTGGGATCATGGCAATAAATAGTGCAGATCACTTTAGGAGTCGTATTTTACTCCACAATAATGGCCTCTTACTTTATAGAATATGTGAGAAATACTGATTTCTTGGTATGAATCATAGTGATGTTGAAATTTCCTTCAAAGTAAATCTCTATTCAGTATTAATGAGAGTCATTTCCTTTCTTTTTTTTAAAGAAGGAGAATAGAATGTTTTATTTCTCAAACACTCAGTGAAATATGTCTATATATAGTAGTAGAAAATGGATTACTTCCCATTATTGTTTGTAACTAAAGAAATATGACACAAAATGGAGATTAAGTTCACAATATGAATGGCTATTCCTGATGGATTTAATTTCAAGCCTAACATTGAACTGCTAAATTCCAATCTTTTGATCAGATGACAAAAATTTTCCATCATTGAGCTTTTTCTTTTTCTTTAGCAAGACATAGCAAATTTCTTCATCAATATAATAGGAATACTATACTCCACAATATTCAACGTTATGGAATCAACTGAACCATGATATACTTGATTATATAGAAGTGTCCCTCCTACCTACCCACACTGCTATCTGCCACCTTGGCTTAGAAGAAATCTTAGCCATTAACAAAAGGTAGTTAGCTCTATATCCATGAGCAAATAAGATGATTTATTGGTAATGTGCTGGAGCTAGTGGTTTGACATCCAACTTTACACACGTCTTTCCCCTACTTTGTTCAGCGACATCTTGTTAGTAGCATAAAATTGACCATAGTGAGAATTGACCATGGGAATTAGCAAGCACTATAAATCAGACTTCTTTTCTTTTAATGGTCAGTTAAAAATTTACCAGCCTATCACTGGGTTTCCTTCCTCTTTCTTTTTGTTCTTTTTTTCTCCAGCTTTATTGAGATATATCTAGAAGTTTAAGGTTTACAATGCAATGATTTGATACATGTATACATTATAAAATGATTAACATAATAAAGTAGTCAACAACTCAATTACCTCACATAATTACCACTTTTTTGTAGTGATAACATTTAAAATCTACTCTCTTAACAACATTCAAGAAGATAATACAGTATTCTTAGTGATAGTTACTATACATTAGACCTCATATCTGGAAATTTATAGCATTTGACCAACATCTTCCATATTTCTTACATCCCTTCCCTCCAGCTCCTGACAACCACTATTCTACTCTGTTTATAAGAGTTTGCCTTTTTTAGATTCCACACATAAGTGAGATCATACATTATTTTCCAATCTGACTTATTGTACTTAGCATAATGCCCTCAAGGTCCATTCACATTGCTACAAAAGGCAGAATTTTTATCTTTTTATGACTGAATAATATTCCATTGTGTGAATACATATTCCCATTTTATTTGCCCTTTCATTCATCAGTGGAAACTTAGGTTTTTTCTGTCTTGCCTATTGTGAATAATGCTGCAATGAACACAGAGGTGCAGATATTTCTTTGAGATAATGATTTCATTTTCATTGAATATATACCCAGAAGTGGGATTGCTAGATCATATTGTATTTCTATTTTTTCAAGTTTTATTGATATACTATAGGCCCAATGCAAGAAAATCGTGCATGGGGGGGGGTCCCCTCAGCCCAGCCTGCACCTTCTCCAATCCAGGACCCCTTGGGGGATTGGTCCTAAACTGGCAGTCGGACATCCCTCTCACAATCCTGAACCAGGCTGGCTCCTAATCGCTCACCTGCCTGCTTGCCTGGTCGCCCCTAATTGCCCCCACCTGCTGGCCTGATTGCCCCTCACTGCCTCTGCTTGCCAGCCTGATCACCCCTAACTGACCCCCCTGCTGGCCTGGTCACCCCTAACTGCCCCCTGCTGCTGGCCAGGTTGCCCCCAACTGCACCCTCCCTGCTGGCCTGGTTGCTCCTAACTTCCCCCCCCCACTGGCCTGGCCACCCCTAACTGCACTCCCTGCCAGCCTGGTCACCCCCAACTGGCCCCCTCTGCCAGCCTGGGTGCCCCTAACTGCCCCCCCCTGCCGGCCTGGTTGCCCCTCACAGCCCCACCCCATCCGGCCTGGTTGCCCAACGCAGCCTGCTGTTCAGTCATTTGGTCATCCCTAACTAACCCCCTTGCCAGTCTGGTCGTAGGCAGCCATCTTGTGATGGCGTGAGGGTTAATTTGCATATTACCTCTTTATTATAGAGGCTAATTGACACACAACACTGTATAAGTTTAAGGTGTACAGCATAATGATTTGACTTACACAGGAGTGAGCAAAGTAGGTTTACAGTTGTGAGTATGCGAACCAGAGTTTATTCTTATGTTATTATTTATTATTGTACTATATTATTTATATTAACCCTTTGCACTCGCTTGCTTTTTTCTCGATTCCTTTATTCTAATGCTAACCTTGTCGAGTCACACTCGACATCCGAGTGCAAAAGGTTAAAGCTATAAAACTACTTTTGCCCATACCTGTATATATTGTGAATTGATTACCACAATAAATTTAGTTAACATCCATTGTCTCATATAGATACAAAAAATAAAGATGAATAAATAAATCTTCTTTATGATGAGAACTCTTGGCAGTGTCTGTGGGAGGGCTTGCTGCTGGAGGCTTTGGGTAGGCATGTCTGGTGCCTGGGTCAGCAGGTGGGCAAGTCTGATGCTTGGGTACATAGGAATCAACCCAGTGCCTGGGTCAGGAGGTGAGGGGCCTGGAGCTGGACTCAATGGGGTGGGTCTGACATTTGAATCTGCCGTGATGATCCTGGGACCTGGGTCTGTGTGGACAGACCAGTATCCTGGGTCCACAGAGGCCAACCAAATACCAATAACAACTGCAGTAGGCTCAGTGTCTTGGTGCCTGGGGACAAGTCTGGTACTGGGATGGTCTGGGAGCCTGGTTTCACAGTAGCTGGCCTGGAGGCTGGGCCCACAGGGACCAGCTGCAAACCTGGGTCCACAGGACCTGGTCTGGACTCTAAATCTGAGGAAGCCAGTCTGGAGCTGAGGTAGGATGAAATCCTAGGTCCGTTGTAGTCAGCCTGATGCTGAACCCAGCTGGCAAACTGGGTTTGTGATGGCTGATTGGGAGACTTGTGCCACCAAAGCAACTCAGGGCCTCAGAAGCCAGCTGATGCTGGAATGTCTTCAAGCCTGAGTGTAGGGGAGCCCTCTGGAAGCCAGGAGACTGGAGCCAGCAGGCACCTGGGCGGGTCAAGGGACTTAATTTGTGGGAGTTCACTGGGAATCATTTAGCACTTAGCCAGAATTGGCTTGTTGCTGGGGCAGGGTGGCATTGGTGTCCACAGTGAGATGAAGCACTTCCCTCTCCTCCCACTGGGAAGGTGTTGCTCTCCATGCTGACCTGCCTGGGCTTGGAGGAGGGGTGATAGGGTAATGTGAATCCATCTCCCCTTTTATCTCCATGGCATCTTGTACTTCTGGTGTTGTAATCCCTCACCTGGAATCCTTAGTTCTTGTGAAGGTATTTTTCTGTGCAGATAGTTGTTCAAATTGATATTTCTGGGAGGGGATGAGCACTAGAAATTCCTATACTGCCATTTTGCTGATGTTACTCCCTCTCTCTCAGAGAGTCATTTTCAACGATTCAGCATATCACAGAATCATGGAGTTGAAAAAGCCCTTAGAAATTATCTAAAGCAGCCTGGCCAGTGTTGCTCAGTGGTTGAGTGTTGACCCATGCACCAAGGTTACCAGTTCAAGTCACAATTAGGATACATGCCCAGGTGGTGGGTTCAATCCCCAGTAGGGGTCATGCAGGAAGCAGCCAATCAGTGTTTCACTGTCACATCAATATTTCTATAACCATCTCCCTTCCTCTCTCTTGAAAATCAATAAAACCATATTTTTAAAAAGCAATTACCTAAAGCAGCATCTTGCTAGTGCAAAAATTTGCTTTACATCAATGGATATACCCTTTTTGGCTTTAACTAGCTAAAAAATATTTTAGTGGAGTATTTTTTCTGAGCAGGTGATAAATTGGAATTTATTTATAGTGACATACTTTGGTTAGGAATGAGATTTATGAAACCCCCAGTCAAGCTATTAAAAAACATTAATATGTTCGTCCCATTTTGTTTTGCCTCAACACAGCTTATTTTCACATAATTCAGAAAATAATATGAATATAGGCCTAAATAAGATTTAAATAAGGTAAGTAGCCACTCATCTTATCTTCTGAATATGATGGTTGAAGTCTATTAAAATAATGGAATGTTATTCAGGAAGAAGTAACCATTTTAATTTAAACCTCTCTTTAGAATTAATTTAGCTACATGATGAGCTAAAAGCCACAATCATTTAAAATACTCAAAGCTACTTTACAAATATAACAAAATAAAATATGCTTGCAGTAGGTGTTTACAAGCTAAAACAGTTCCAGTGAGTGATTAGGCTTTTCTAGTAAAAAAATAAAATAATTTTTTTTTTTTTGCTAAAGCCCCAGCTGTTGGGTTTTTTCCCCACAGGTATTGTCTGGAAATGTGCTTCTTTTTTTTTAACTTGTGGCGAAATATGCATCAGATAAAATTTACCATTTTAATCATTTTTAAGTATACAATGACATTAAGTACTTTCACATTGTTATACAACCATCAACACCATACAACTCCAAAACTTTTTCTTCCTCCAAAACTGAATCTCTATCCATTAAACATAACTCCCAATTCCCTATTCACCCCAGCCCCTGGCAACCATAATTCTACTTTCTTCTATATGAGTTTGATTATTCTAGGAACTACATTTAAGTGGAAGCATACAGTATTTGTCTTTTTGTGACTGACATATTTGAAAATGTACTTCTTAAACTCTTTCTTCCAAATTCACTAAACTCAGTTTGGATTTCAGGTGCTGCTGCTCTCCACTATACTCAATCCCTGGTGAAGTGCGTAGTAGACTCACTGATGATTACAAAACAATACCACATATGTCAGCCCCCGGCCAAAAAAAAAGTCATTTAACTGTCCTTGTAGGGAGATTCACAGAAGGCCCATCCAGGTGCCTTATATAAAAATAACAGTTCCCTCCAGCTACCTAACCTAGATTTTAAGTTATGTAAAATTAGTGACTTGGAAGGAAAATGCTGAATAAACACATTTTAGGGGGTGGCAATGTAGTTACCCTGTTTTTTCAGGGGTATGTCCATCTCTCAAAAGATTCAGAAGGAAACTTTAATTAGTTTATGCAAAAAGCTATCTCATTCCCATGCCAGTTATTGGTTTGAAGAAAGGTGTGAGTCCCAGTTCTAGCCAGTAACTGAAGGGAGGTCAGCCAGAGAGGGTTTCTAAAAAAAAAAAAAAAAAAATGATGCCTTGTTCTTTAAAAAGATTCACCTGGAAAGTATCAGTCCTTTTCCTTTTTCAGTACATTTTCATATCTGCTTGCAATGCCACCATGCTGACAATGGCAGAGCAGAAAGAGAGAAACCTTGAGGACTTGATGGTTTTAGCGAGTCACTGAATTAACTAACCCTGGAACAACCCCACCTCAGGACTTCAGGTAATATGAGATAACAATATTTCCTTGTTGAAGCCCATTTAAATGGAGTTGTCTGTTACTTGCAGACACTTGACTGACAAATGTAGATTGCATGATGCCACAGGGTGGTTTCTATTGGAAGCAGATACTGAAATGTATTTTACTTCCAGGAGGTTTCTTAAGCAGTATTTTGTGGAAGGGGGTGAAAAGAAGTAGAACTGGGCAGACAAAGTGAAGCTGTGAGGTAAGCAATGACAGCCAGGGGTGACCTCATGGAGAGGCCCTCTTTGGGATTAGATTGCCAGGCCTTTGTACCCCCAACTCCATTAGTCTTTGTAATGCATCACCCTTCAGAAGGCCATGGCCTATGGCTTAGCTGCTGAGAGCATCTAAAACAACTCCTAAGGGGTCAATTGAGCTGTCTTCAGATAGCACTTTCAGCATCTGGAGCAAAAAGTTCTTCATTTAAGTGGGATCCAGGTGGTGCATGAGAATGCCCACCACACATGATTACTGGGAGCATTTATAAAACAGAACTTGTCACAGGCCCAGAAAATGTTCCTGAGACACACTAGACTTGTCCAACTTCTGGTAGGCTGTGGCTTATGCTAATGATAGCAGTCATGTATTTTTCTCAGTTTGCCTTCTTTTAACTTCCTTTTTGCTTCATTACCAAAGGATCATAATTAAATTGTCCACAAACATCCATACATTGCAACAAAGCTATTGTCCACTTGGGATTAATGTGATCAAATTAGTTTGGTGTTTACTGAATGACAAGCTAGCCTGGCTTGACTTCCTTGCCAGCCAGTTCCTCTCTTCAAACTCCTCTCTTGGCTTGCCACCAACCTCTGACTTAGGCTCTATGTCATCTCTTTCTTTAAAACATTTTATTTAATTTATTGGGGAGGCATTGGTTAATAAAATTATATAGGTTTCAGGTGTACAGTTCTATAATACATAATCTGTATATTGCGTTGTGTGTTCACTACTTCAAGTCAAGTCTCCTTCCATCATCATTTAGCCCCCCTTTATTCTCTTCTAACTCACCCCACTCTCCTTTTCCTCTGGTAATCACCACACTGTTGTCTGTCTATGATGTTTTTGTTGCTTAATCACTTCACCTTTTTCACCCAGCTCCCTCAAACCCCTCCTCTCTGCTGTCAGTCTGTTTTCTGTACTTACTAGTATGATTCTTTTTGTATTTTGTTAGTTTATTTTATTCATTAGATTCCAAAAATAAGTTAAATCATTTTTTATTTGTCTTTCTCTGACTGGCTCATTGCACTTAGCCCAATTCTTTCCAGGTCCATCCATGCTGTCACAAAAAGTATGATTTCTTTCTCTTTTTTTACTGCTGCATTGTATTCCACTGTGTAAATGTACCACAGCTTTTTTATCCATTCATCTACACTTGGGCTGCTTCCAAACCTCGGCCACTGTAAATAACACTGAAGTGAACATAGGGGTGTGTATATCCTTTCAAATCATTTTTTTCAGGCTTCTTCAGATATATTCCCAGAAGTGGAATTACTGGGTCATTAGGCAGTTCCATAGTTAATTTTTTTGAGGCAACTCCATACTGTTTGTGTGTCTTTTACCTTCAGTAGTTTAGGGAAATTTTCAGTCATTATTTCTTCAAATCGATTATCTATCCCTTGATTTCTCTCTTCTCCTTTCCCTATGATGTGGATGTAGTTGTGCTTCATGTTGTTTCAAAGGTCCCTTAAACTATCCTTGCTTTTTAAAATTCTTTTTTCTTTTCACTGTTCTGATCAGGTGTTTTCTGTTACCTTGTGTTCCAAATCACTAATTATATTTCCTGCTTCATCTAACCTACTATTTATTCCTTCTAGCTTATTCATCATTTCAGATATTGTATTTATTGTATTCTTTATTTTTGACTTGTTCTTTTTTATGGTTTCTATATCTTTTATCATACTGTTAAAGTTCTCAATAAGTTCCTTGAGTGCCCTTAAAACCATTACTTTGAACTCTATATCTGATAAATTGCTTGCCTCCATTTTATTTAGCTCTTTTTACTGAGATTTCTCTTGTTCTTTCATTTGAGGCATGTTTCTTTGTCTCCCTATTTTGGCTGCCTGTGTTTGTTTCTATGTATTAGGTAGATCTGCTATGTCTCCCAGTCTTGATAGGGTGGCCTTAGGTGGTAGGTGTCCTGGGGGACCCAGTGGTGCAATCTCCTCAGTCACCTGAGCTGGGTGCTCCAGGAATGTGCCTTGTGTGGGTTATGTGTGCCCTCTTGTTGTAATTGAGTCTTTATTGCTATTTGCCTGTTCATGTATGGGTTCGACCCTCAGGCTGGCTGACTGTGACTATCAACCCCAACCACAAGTGTATGAGCTGCTTGCAGCTGCTGACCATACAAAGTGGAATTCACCTCAGCAGGGTCTAGTGACTTCCAAGATCTCCCTTTGGATATGCCGCTTGTGAAACTAATTGGATCCTGCACTGATGGTGTCTGAAGTTGGCCACTGGCTGTGTTGGTTCTGGTGCCTCTTGGGAGGGACTCTGGAGCATGTCAATTTCAGATGCTCCCTGTGACTAGCCTTGGGCAACCTGTTTGGAGCTACAAAGTGATCCACAGTTCATGGCTGTCTCTGTTGGGCCTGAGTATGCATGGGAAGGACCAAGCTGTGCACAAAGGCTGGCTTTTTCCAGCACTGGGCCCAGGGGCAGGTCAGCTAAAGTCCAAAGTGCCCCAGGATCTATCTCCACCTGCCTTTGTCTGCCAGCTGCCTATTAGGTTCAGTCACTGAAAGAGCCTCTGGAGGTACTCGAGTTGCATGAGGTAGGTTCTTAGTGAGGCACTAGGTAGGGGCCATTGGTGTTCATCAGATTCATACAGGTTCAAACTCAGTGCCAGTACTGGGTCTGAGGCCATTCAGCAAAGGTCGCAGGGCATACCAAGTCTATCTGCCACCTGCTGGGAGCTTACACATCTGTGTGGATGGGTCTGGGTTTCAGGGAGTCATCAGCATGAGACCAGCAGAGTTTATATGGCCCAAACAGAATAAGATTTGGCCATATGAAGGGAGGGCTTTGCACTGGTTGTCCGTGTGAGGGGAAAAATGGCCCCTGTCTTAGATCCACACAACTCAGTCTGTCCTAGATTCTGCCAGGAGCCTGATATCAACAAGGTTGGGCTGCCAGAAGTTGGAGGATGGGGCTAATGGAGATCCCTTGAAGGGGTGGTGCCAGTCAGGTCAGGGTTGAAGAAAGGTGCGGGAAGAGATCCTACCCCATAGCCACACAACTCAGTCTGTCTCAGATTCTGCCCAGACCTTGGCAGGGCCTAGCCACCAGGATTTAGGGAGGTGAGACTGCCAGGAGTCAAGACGGTGGGTCTAGTGGATCTCTCAAGAGGGGGAGGAACCAGTCAGACTTGTGGGAAAGTGGGAGGGATGGCTCCCGCCCCCAAATCCATACCACTCAGTCACTGATACTGCCTGAATCTGCTCAGACTTCTACACCTCGGCCCAGGCAACTGACTCCTCAGAATGGTGCAAGCTCTGCAGGGTGGGGCAACAAGGAATACAGAAGGTAAGGCTATTTCATTCCCCCAGACTGATGCCTATAGATGGGAGTGTTCCACCCAAGAATGATGGTTTCTGCACTATGAGCTACTCAGCACTGGGATCCTGGTGGCTGTCCCTTCAGCTCTCTCCCCAGAAACACAAACCCCAGTGTCTCCTCATACCACTTCAGTCTGCTCCACCCTCATTCTGCCAGAGCCCAGGGTGGGTAGCTGCAAATAAAATTTTGTGTGTTGGCCCTTTAAGAGGGTGCCGATATCTCCGACTCTCCCTGGTAGACAGAATCCCCACTGATTTTCACAGCCAGATATTATGTGGACACCTCTTCTCGGTTCTGGTGCTCTGGACTGGGTAGCCCAGCTTGGAGTTGAAATCCCATTCTTCTCAGGGGGAACCTTTGCAGCTGTGATATCCTTCCAGAATCTCAATCACTGCCCATGGGAGCAGGGTAGCCCTCTTCATATCTACACTCTTCATAACAGCCTGGTTATTCATGGTTAGGTATCCTCAATAGTTGAAGGTTTTTTGCCCAGGGCTTCTTCTGTAAACGGACTTCTTTTCAGCTAGTCTTCAATAGGTTATTCTTATTTCTGTTGCAGCTGTGGTCAGTTAGTATAGGATAAAACTACTGCCAGTACATCCCATTTTGAACTGTTGCAGGCCTTACTGCCTCTGACTTTCTCTGAAACTTCTGGAAACAGCTCATCCCAAGGATGTTTGCAGCCTAGATGTGCAAGGGTGTTAACCTCCCTATAGGGGTGGAAAAACTTTTTCTCTACCTTCTTCGTTCAGTGCCCGGAGCCTTGCAAATTAAATTGACAAAACAAACAAACAAACACAAAAAAAAACACACACACAAAAAACAAAAACAAAAACCCACACATATAATCAGGAAAAAAGACATACCAATTTTATTTGATGTTAATATTTTTAAAGGCAGTCAGGCATGGATGCTTATATATCATTTCAACGAAGAGCAGTAAATTTGTGGAGAAGACACAGGACAAAGGAAAAGGGTTTTGAGCTTCTAGGGGTAGTAAATTACGGGAAGGTAAATATATCGGGGAAACTAATAGAAGATAAGGGTTATTTAGATAAGGTTTATTATTGCAGTTTCCTCTTGGTATTGCCTCTGGAATGATAAGAGTCTGGAGTTGTCTCCAGAGAATAAGGGTTGTTCTGACTCCTCTGTTACGAGGGAAGGAAGGGGAAAAAACCTTCACAAAGGGAAATTTATGCCATACTTTTAGGCAAAAACAGGAGGATAGAGAGTTTTGTTTTGTTTTGTCTGCTGTTTTTCAGTTGCCTTCAGTTCAAGATAATATATATGCCAAAGTGGGATATTTTGGTGTGGCATATTCTGATCCTCTTCAATGGCCCAGGAAAACCCTTAATCAGTAAGGGGCTGGGAGCTGGTGACCAAATGCCCTAGCCTCCCCCTAGGAGGTATTATGTAGCTTTTTTTTTAAATGAGTTCTGCAATTCTTTTTTTAAGTTTCTTTATTGATTAATGTATTATATATGTGTCCTTATCTCCCCATTGATGCCCCCCCCAACTCATGCCCTCACCCCCCTGGTGTCTGTGTCCATTGACTAGGCTTGTATGCATTCATACAAGTCCTTTGGTTGATCTCTCCCCATTACCCCCAACTTCCCCTACCTTCCCTCTGAAGTTTGACAGTCTGATTGATGCTTCTCTGTCTCTGGATCTGTTTTTGTTCATCAGTTTATGTTGTTCATTATAGTCCACGAATGAGTGAGATCATGTGATATTTATCTTTCTCTGACTGGCTTATTTCACTTAGCATAATGCTCTCCAGTTCCATCCAGGCGTCCTCAAACTACGGCCCACGGGCCACATGCGCATGTTTTTGTCGTTTTGGTTTTTTTTACTTCAAAATAAGATATGTGCAGTGTGCATAGGAATTTGTTCATAGTTTTTTTTTAAACTATAGTCCGGCCCTCCAACAGTCTGAGGGACAGTGAACTGGCCCCCTGTTTAAAAAGTTTGAGGACCCCTGAAGCTGTTGAAAATGGTAAAAATTCCTTCTTTTTTTTACCTCGGCATAGTAGTCCATTGTGTAGATGTACCACAGTTTCTTAATCCACTCATCTGCTGATGGGCACTTAGGCTGTTTCCAAATCTTAGCTATGGTGAATTGTGCTGCTATGAACATAGGGGTGCATATATCCTTTCTGATTGGTGTTTCTAGTTTCTTGGGACATATTCCTAGAAGTGGGATCACTGGGCCAAATGGCAGTTCCATTTTTAGTTTTTTCAGGAAACTCCATACTGTTCTCCACAGTGGCTGCACCAGTCTGCATTCCCACCAGCAGTGAAGGAGGGTTCCTTTTTCTCCACATCCTCACCAACACTTGTCGTTTGTTGATTTGTTGATGATAGCCATCTGACAGGTGTGAGATGGTACCTCATTGTCGTTTTGATTTGCATCTCTTGGATAATTAGTAACTTTGAGCATGTTTTCATGTCTCTTGGCCTTCCTTATGCCCTCTTTCAAAAAGTATTTAAGTCCGTTGTCCATTTTTTGATTGGGTTATCTTTTTTTTGTTAAGTTGTATGAGTTCCCTGTAAATGTTGGAGATTAAACCCTTATTGGTGATAACATTTGCAAATATGTTCTCCCATACAGTGGGCTTTCTTGTTGTTTTGTTGATGGTTTCTTTTGCTGTGCAGAAGCTTTTTATTTTGATGTAGTCCCATTTGTTTATTTTCTCTTTAGTTTCCATTGCCCTAGGAGCAGTATCAGTGAAGAAATTGATTCGGGATATGTCTGAGATTTTGCTGCCTGTGGATTCCTCTAGTATTTTTATGGTTTCCCATCTTATGTTTAAGTCCTTTATCCATTTTGAGTTTATTTTTGTGTATGGTGTAAGTTGGTGGTCTAGTTTCTTTCTTTCTTTCTTTCTTTCTTTCTTTCTTTCTTTCTTTCTTTCTTTCTTTCTCTCTCTCTCTCTCTCTCTCTCTCTCTCTCTCTCTCTCTCTCTCTCTCTTTCTTTCTTTCTTTCTTTCTTTTTTGCATGTATCTGTCCAATTTTCCCAACACCATTTATTGAAAAGATTGTCTTGATTCCATTGTATGTTCTTGCCTCCTTTGTCAAATATTAATTGAGCATAGTGGTTTGGGTCGATTTCTGGGCTCTCTATTCTATTCCATTGATCTATATGTGTGTTCTGGTGCCAGTACCAGGCAGTTTTGAGAACAGTGGCTTTGTAATACAGCTTGAGGTCTGGTATTGAGATCCCACTTACTTTGTTCTTCTTTCTCAGGATTGCTGCAGCTATTTGGGGTCTTTTTTTATTCCAGATGAATTTTGGAGAGTTCATTCTAGGTCTGTGAAATATGCTGTTGGCATTTTCATGGGGAGTGCATTGAATCTATGGATTGCTTTGGGTAGTATGGACATTTTAATGATGTTGATTCTACCAATCCATGAACACGGTATGTTCTTCCATCTGTTTATTTCTTCCTCTGTCTCTTTTTTCATTGTCCTGTAGTTTTCCAGGTACAGGTCTTTTACCTCCTTTGTTAGGTTTATTCCTAGGTATCTTAATTTTTTTGGTGTAATGGTAAATGGATTGTTTTTTTTAGTCTCTCTTTCTGTAAGTTCACTATTGGTGTATAGAAATGCCATTGATTTCTTGGTGTTAATTTTGTATCCTGCTACATTGCCAAATTTATTTATTAATTCTAATAATTTTTGATGGAGTCTTTAGGGTTTTCTATGTACAGTATCATGTCATCTGTGAATAAGGACAGTTTTACTTCTTCTTTTCCAATTTGGATGCCTTTTATTTCTTCTTCTTGTCTGATAGCAATGGCTAGTACTTCCAGTACTATGTCGAACAGGAGTGGTGAGAGTGGGCATCCCTGTCTTGTTCCTGTTCTTAGGGGAAATGGTTTTAGTTTTTGCCCATTGAGTACGATGTTGGCTGTGGGCTTGTCATATATGGCTTTTATTATGTTGAGGTATGATCCTTTTATTCCCCCCTTGGTGAGAGTTTTTATCAAGAAAGGGTGCTGGATTTTGTCAAATGCTTTTTCTGCAACAATTGCTATGACTATTTGATTTTTATCTCTCAATTTGTTTATGTGATGTATCACATTTATTGATTTGCGGATATTGTACCATCCTTGTATCCCCGGATAAATCCTACTTGGTCATGGTGTATGATCTTTCTGATGTACTGCTGGATCTGATTTGCTAGAATTTTGTTGAGGATTTTGGCATCTATGTTCATGAGGGATATTGGCCTGTAATTCTCTTTCATTGTGTTGTCTTTATCTGGTTTTGGTATTAGGGTGATGCTGGCTTCATATAATGAGCTTAGAAGTGTTCCTTCCTCTTGAATTTTTTGGAATAGTCTGAGGAGGATAGGTTTTAGTTCTTTCTTGGATGCTTGATAAAACTCCCCTGTGGAGTTGTCTGGTCCTGGGATTTTGTTTGCTGGAAGCTTTTTGATGATTGCTTCAATTTCTTCTATAGTTTTTGGCCTATTGAGATTTTTAGATTCTTCCTGATTGAGTTTTGGAAGGTTGTATTTTTCTAGGAATATGTCCATTTCCTCCATGTTGTCTATTTTGTTGGAAGAGAGTTGTTCATAGTATTTTTTAACAATCCTTTGTATTTCTGTGGGATCTCTTGTTATTTCGCCTCTTTCATTTCTGATTTTGCTTATTTGGGTCCTTTCTGTTTGCTTCTTGGTGAGCCTGGCTAGAGGTTCATCAATCTTGTTTATCCTTTCAAAGAACTAGCTCTTGGTTTCATTGATCTCTCTTTTTTTTTTTTTTTGCGGGGTGGGGGTCTCTATGTCATTTATCTCCTTCCTTCTGCTCACTCTAGGCTTTTCTTGTTGCTCTCTTTCTAATTCTTTAAGTTGTAGAGTTAGATGATTTACTACCATTTTTCCTTGTTTTTTGTTTTTTTGTTTTTTTTGAGGTAGGCCTGTAGAGCTATAAACTTCCTTCTCAGGACTGCTTTCATTGTGTCCCATAGATTTTGGATTGTTGTGTTTTCATTGTCATTAGTTTCCAGGATGTTTTAAATTTCTTTTTTGATCTCTTTGGTAACCCAGTCATTGTTTAATAGCATGCTCATCAGCTTCCAAGTGTTTGAATTTTTTGGATTGTTTTTATTTTAGTTGATATCTAATATTATGCCATTGTGGTCTGAGAAGATGCTTGATACGATTTCAATCTTCTTGAATTTGGAGAGACTTTGCTTGTGACCCAATATGTGATCTGTTTTTGAAAATGTCCCATGCGCACTTGAGAAGATGTATATTCAATGGATTTGGGGTGAAATGTTCTGAAGATGTCAATTAAGTCCTTTTTCATTGAAACCAGTGGAATCCAACCCCCACTGTGGAGTGTAATGACATACATAATGCGCCCTTAGAGTGGCTCTCACTTTCCTCTCTTCCCCACCAAGTTACTGGCCTCACCTCCCATATAATTATTGCCCTTACCTTCTTTCTTAGGTTCTGTTTTTAGAGAAACCCAAACCAAGATAATCTCCTTGCTTCCACTCCTTTCTGATTCCCATATACCTACAATAGTCCTGAACCATTGCTTTCACATGTCACTGACTAACCTTCACAGAAATCGCTCTACTGTTAGGTTTGCATAATTTAGTAAGCAAAATAGAGGATACCCAGGAAAATTTAAATTTCAGATAAACAGAAGATTATTTGTTAGTGTACTTATACTAACAAATTATCGGTTGTTTACCTGAAATTAAAATTTAACTAGAATTCCTGTGTTTTATTTGGCAATCTTACTAATTGCACTCTATCCTTTAAAAGCCACTTAAACTTACATCTTGTCATTTATGAGCTACATAATTTGCTCCTTGTTCTACCAATATAATCTCTTCCACTTCTTTCAAATACAAGCTCTCCTTTACAACAAGAATTTGAGAGCAAGAGGACTTTATCATCATCATTATCATCACCATTATAGTAATTCATTTGATCCTGTGCAGTGTTTCACTATTTTCAAAGTACTTGCATGTGCATTATCTCATTAGTTTCTCTCAATACCTCTGTGATATGGTTTGGACAGAAATCTTCATTTAAAATTTAAAATTTGTGAAAACTGAAAAAGAGATGTGGCTTTGGCTAAGGTTAATGGGCAGGGATTGGAGAAGGGAGCTGTAATCCAGGATATTGATCTCCAAGTCAACTGTTCTTTCCTTAATACCAGGTTGCTTCTTATTCATATTCCTTCATTTTACAGAGTAGGATACTGTGGTACCTAGAAGTTAAGTGAGTGAAACACAGGACAGTCCTAGTCCTCCACTATTTGTTTGATGGCCGGCAAATCATTTACTATGGGTGAGACTTCATTTCCTCATTTATAATATGAATCTTTCAGAGTTCAAACCTCAGTTTTATGTAGTTTCTAACTCTCTATAGTTTGCCCAGGCTCGTGCAGCTAAATAAGGCAATTTCCACTATCCAATTGGGATACATTCCAAGATCCCCAGTGGATGCCTGAAATCACAGATAATACCAAGCTCTATATGTACTATGTTTTTTCCTATACGTACATATCTATGAAAGTTTAATTTATAAATTAAACACAGTAAGATATTAATAATAACTAATAATAAAATAGAACAAGTATAACCATATACTGTAATAAAAGTTTTATGAATGTGCTTTCTCTCTCAAAATATGTTATTATACAGTACTTACCCTTCTTTTTCTTGTGATATGAGATGATAAAATGCCTATGTGATGGGATAAACTGAGGTGAATGATGTAGCATTAGACTACCAATGACCTACTGACAATACATCAGAAGAAGGATCATCTGCTTCGGGTGATCCTGGATCATTGAACCATGAAGTATTGATGGTTAGATGTCAGGAGCAGATGATGTTCATGGTTACGGATCCTCAATAGCTGAGGGTTTTTTGCCAAAACATTTTGGAAGAAAATTATAATCAGATATTCTCTCTCTCTCTCTCTCTCTCTCTCTCTCTCTCTCTCTCTCTCTTATTTTACTCATTAAAGTGTTGCTGCAGTTTCTAATTTTTGGGTGATCATACAGATGACTTTAATGCTGTGTTCCATCTGATGATCGTCTTCCATAATTTTTGTAAAATAAGGGCTACTGAAAACAAGCACGGAAATACTATGACAGTAAAACTGATAACAGAGACAGCTACTGAGTGACTAACAGACTGGGACCATACACAGTGTGGAGATGTGGACAAAGGGATGATTCACATCCTGGGCAGGACAGGGTAGGTGGTGTGAGATTTCATCTTGCTACTCAGAATGAATGTGATTTAAAACTTACGAATTGTTTATTTCTATAAATTTCCTTTTAATATATTGTGGTTGACTGCAAGTAACTGAAACTGCAGAAAGTGAAACCATGGATAAAGGGGGACCCTGTAATCAAGAACTTAGAGCACAGCCCACTGAAAGCTTGTCAGAGACAGGGTCTCTTAAACAGCTCTGCCCTTCTTCAAATATTTTTCCTACCATATCCTTTACTTGTCCAGCCTTCATAAGGAACTTAAAGTACTTAATATTATTTGTTCTTATGAAAAAATGTTCTGTTCTCAGCACCTAAATTTAAAAGTGAGCAATATGAGTGTTTTATACTCTAATGGAACCACATTAAATTAAGTTGCTGTTGGTTCTTGATTAATTTGGCTTTTCTTTACCCTTTCTCTGGGAAAAAAAAAATTGATTCTCTATCAAGGGTTAAGCCAAGAAAAATTATCTGAAAGTCAAATATTAATTAGAAGCTGTGCTTATTGATCTTATTTTAAATAAAATTTAAAAGAAAATAATACCAAAGAACAGGACCTATTTCCCTTTCCCCTGGCTAAATGTACAAACATTTTCTTGGAACATTAGAAAATCCTTGTAATGGCAAAGAGAAGGAAATCCTATAACATAGTTTTATTTCCACCATGCATTTGGCTATCTCTATCAACTTTCCTATGTCTAACTAGGGGTGTTAGAAAAATTTTGAAGAATGTTGGGTTTAGACAGTATTATGTTCAATTGTGGCACCACCACCTCGCTATGTGATCTTGGGCAAGTTATTGAACCCCTAGGAACTTGAATTTCCTCTTCATCATGGGATTGTATTGAGAGTCAAATGATGATATGACAGTCCACAGTGAAAGGAAAGAACACCCTTGCTGTGCCCATTAGATGCCTCATTAGTGTGTACTCATTGACATCTGTAATTAATGTTATGGCAAGTACATTGTAATGCTTCTAAGAGACAAGTGGCAGGGCTTTCTCTCTTTTTTTTGGGGGGGGGTGTCTCATCCTTTGTTTGGTGTTGAGTACCTCTGACCTCTGACCACTGCCATCATGCTCTCTCAGTTCTCTGGTATCACACAGTTCTCACATCTTCCTTGAGCCTGAGTGCTCACTGATATATGTACTGCTGGGATGCCTCTTGGAGGGATCCTGTTATAATTCTCCCAGGTATTGAGGATACCCTTTCCCATTGAACCTTTCTTTCATTTCCAGGCCATCACTATTTTCCTTTACTCTTTCCTCTGAAGATCATTGAAAATAACCAAGAAAAAAATACACACTTTACTATCAACAAACATGCCACTTTCCCCGGGAACATAATATCATATCCTTGTCTCCCCCAGAATGTATTTTCTATTTCATTTTATGACCAAGTATCTCACAGTCCCCCGGCAACTTTTTGGTCACCTTCCCACTCTAAATAAAGATCAGTTCTTTGATACAAGAACCAAAGTCATTCCTGACAAACAGAAACAACCAACCATCATCATGAGCTAGATGCCTCATCTTCCCTCTGGATTCAAATCTATAAGTCACAAGCATAGAATTCCAATATGGGAAGGACTCTAAATTTCTAAAACTCTGATTTTCATAGTCTGTGATGCAATCTGTTTGTAATATCTTCACCAAGAAGTTATTCAACCCCTATCTGAACATCTCTGATTCCCTTCTCTGGTTACTCATAAAATACATTAATATATTTTATTTCTGTTTGATGAGTGGACTGAATAAATAGGTTGCCCAAGGGCAGCTTCCTCGTGTGCTAAGTGACTTTCAATGTTCTTTGTTCCAAGGTATTACTGTCTAAGATACCTGGAGGATACTATGTCCCTGTCACCCCTTTACCCACAGACACCTTCAGGCCTCTGTGTTAGTATGCATGCACATTTGAACACGCAGCAATGAACCTCCAAGAACACCATGAGCAAAGCAAGATATATTTTGAGGGACATCTTTGCACATTTTTTTTAAAAAGTCCACTGTAGGAAGTACAGAATGAATCGAAACTCATTTCTATTCAGGCTTCCAAGCAGTTATACCTAATAGAAAAAAATATGAAGCTATAAATTCTGTAGGTGGTTAAAAAATGAGTCGAGTGAACAAACCCCTCTTTGAAAGTCAATCCCATTTCCTCTGATTGAGAAAATGATCCTTTTCGAAGAAAATGGAAATGAATATATTTTGTTTGCCAAGGGCCATCACACATACCAAATGATCATCTTATCAAAACCTAATTCATTTTTAGAGAGAAAGTAAGCAGCAATAGCCCAGACACCTTCTATTCCTTTCTGATGAATCGGCCTCGCATGTCTATTAATAATCAATTTCTACCAGAGCATTTTCAAATCGTAACTAAGACAATGTAGTTAAAGATGTACAATGATTTTTTTTATTAATCATTCTTCAAATATGGGATAAATAAACATGTAAATGTCAATTAGTTATAAATGGACAAACCTATTGCTGGAATGGTGTCAGACGGGCATTGAAGAAAGCAGACCCTAGTATAATGTGTTTTGAACTTTTTTTTTTTTTTAGTCTGAGAAAGCATATGTGCAATCCCAGGATTTAAAGCAGTTAAAACAGTGTCTGCTGGGGTTAAATTGGGACAGGGGGTTGAATGGGACAGATAAGACATAGAGGTGACCTTGTGGCTTCTCTCTTTTCTCTTCCCTCACCTTTCCCCAAGCCCTTCAACAGTTTTAAACATCTTAGGATATTTAGGATTCCTTGGAACATAATTTAAAAATTAATGGCAGAGTGTAAAACAGATGGACTATAGCAATTGATAGTCTTATTCTAATCCTGCTTCCAAAATATTACCAGGACTACCTGAATATATTTTGCCTCTGTAGAATGGAGATGATGCTAGAATAAACATGAAAGTCAAGTAAGCATTCTTGGCGTATAATAGTTGCTCAATAAATGGCAGCTATTGTTATTATCTAGGAGAAACACTTAAGTTTTCAGGGTTTCTGAGGAACTGCGTTGTTCAAAACCATGGCTTACTTTAGGTGTGGTGATGGTCAAGGGGACAACCTCTCCATCTTTTATGACTTTAGTCAAGTGTTTTCAGGATCCCAGTCTTAACAACCCAAACCATGAGAATATTTTGGGGGCTTCTTTCCTCTGCTGACTAGGGAATCTACCTAAAGTAGAAGAGAGAATCAATAAGAATGCAGTTTGAGGAAAAATGTGGATGGAAGTAAGAAGGCATTTTCACTGCCAGGAGATAGTGCTTGTTCCCAGGCAAGTGTTGCTTTGGGCTAAGGCATGAGCATTACTCAGAAACAGCAGATTTGACAGCTTCTGTGCTTGGAAGGGGCTTAGAAATCAATTAGTTTTAACTCCTCATTTTACTGGGCAGTAAACAGAGAGTGGGAGAAGAGGAGCAGGAAGGGTGTGTGTTGTGGGATCGAACCCTGGAGTCAGAATAAGACCACCGGAGGCTGCTGATTGATTAAAAAAAAGCAGGCAAGGATTTATTGAGCTGGCCAGGACGGATGCGAGAGCACCACACGCAGGTGGAGTCCACACTCAACGACCGCGCTGTTTCAGGTGTAGGCAGCCTTTTTAAAGGTCCAAACCACAAAATTTTTCCTTTGTTCTAAATACTAAATTCTAAATGCTGGGAACAGCCTGCAAGGCCGTTCCCAGCCACATTCTGCTGGACATTGTAATGTGGCCCTATCTTGCGAAAGCAATTTTTTACAGAAGCAGAATCAAGCAGAGTTAGTAATCTCTAAAGGTTATCTACAGTTTCTACTCCTGGAGCCACTGAGTCAATGGGAATCAATCTCCTGTGGTTCTGGTCTACAGGCACAGGAACTACCCTATTGTTTAAGCAAGTGCGTGCAGAAGCCAGAATAGCAGGGTTAAAATTCAAACAGCAGTTTTTACCTAAGTATGGTTGCTAGCATACTTCAGTGTGGAGGTGGCTTCTGAAATGTAAATTCTTCTGAGAAGGCAGACCTATAAATCGCTAACCCCTTATTATTACTCTGGTGTTTCTAATGGAGGATGGGGAAAGGCCCATTGTCTGGTTTAGACCAAGGCACTGCCAAGGTGGGCAGTGAAGGCTGTTGACAGCCAGACCCAGTCTCAAGCCTTTGGGCTAGTAGAGCTGAAAATGAAAAAGGCCCATAGAACAAGGAGTCTCAATAAAGAAATTTTTGCAATCTTCAAACCCTCAGTGGAGCTGACTGGGCTAAGCATGCTGAGAACCCTCAGTGAACATTGTGAGGGATTGATTGAGGCTCCTGCCTTGACTCATATCTTTCCCTGTATCTGTTTAAGCACCTCCTCTAGCTTTGAAGCAGCAGAAAGTAGCTGAACCTCATCAAAGTCACACCTGTGTCATCTGATATTGGAGGGATTGGGAAGTGGGGGTGGGGTTCAAAAGAGAGTAGGGAACTTAAACAAGGCTCTGAAAGTTTGGGATATACCTACAAAGTGCTGAATCTTCACCCCTCCCTTCATGTGCTTTTTCCTGCACCTTCACTCCCCAAAACAGGGCAGGAGTGAGGTGGGGCAAGAGGGTAAGATATGGAGTCTTCATTCTTTTGCCAGGGAGTGGTGATGCAGTTTTGAAGCTGAGTAGATTGTCACTTCAGAAAGCCTTTTTATGTTACCTGAGATATTCACCAAGTTTTTTAATTGACACCTACCTCAAGAAGGAAGGACCTTTCAGGTCGGGAAGGTTTCAACAAAATTGGAATCTCAGTGGAGGTCCAATCCAGCCTTCCAGTGTTGTCTAACAAGACTTTCTGGGATAATAGAAATGTTCTATTCTGTGCTGCCTAATATCATAGCTACTAGCTACATGTGGTTATTGAACCCTTGAACTGTGATTAGTAGGACTAAGGAAATAACATTTTAATTGCATTTACTTTTAATTAATTTTAAATATAAAATACTCACATGTGGCTAGTGGGTACTATTAGATAGTACAGCTTAGGCACCCTCTCTTTCTCTCTCTAATCTTGTTTTTTCAATAATCAATACCCAAGGTTTTATTATCTATCAAGACAATATGATTGATTATATGATGTCATATTATTCCCTCTTGAAAATTTTTTTCCAGGAAGTTAAAATTCTAAAGAAAGTTTATTCATCTTACAAATGGACGATATTCTATACATTACTTATAACTTATTCAGAAATTCAAGTTCAAAACCAGTAAGAAGCTGATGTGGTCAGTTTGGGGGCAAGACATTTAACCTCACTGGACCCTTGATTCCTCAACAGTAAAATAAGGAGTTTATACTAAACTAGAGGCTCGGTGCACGAAATTTGTGAATGGGGGGGGGGGAGAGGTGTCACTCAGTCCAGCCTGTACCCTCTCCAATCTGGGACTCCTCAAGGGATGTTTGACTGCCCCTGGAGGGATGTTTGACATCCCTCTCACGATCCAGGACTCTTGGCTCCCAACCGCTCACCTGCCTGCCTGCCTGATTGCCCCTAACCGCTTCTGCTTGCCAGCCTGATCACATCCTAACCACTCCCCTGCCAAACTGATTGATGCCTAACTGCTCCCCTGCTGGCCCGATTTCCCCTAACTGCCCTCCCCTGCTGGCCTGGTCACCTCTAACTGCCCTCCCCTGCTGGCCTGGTCACCTCTAACTGCCCTCCCCTGCAGGCCTGGTCACCCCCAACTGCCCTCCCCTGCCGGCCCGATTGCCCCTAACTGCCCTCCCTTGCCAGCCTAGTCACCCCCAACTGCCCTCCCCTTCCGGCCTGGTCCCCCCAACTGCCCTCCCCTGCAGGCCTGGTCACCCCAAACTGCCCTCCCCTGCAGGCCTGGTCACCCCTAACTGCCCTCCCCTGCAGGCCTGATTGCCCCCAACTGGCCTCCCTTGCAGGCCTGGTCCCTCACAACTGTCCTCCCCTGCCAGCTTGGTCGCTCCTAACTGTCCTCCCCTACAGGCCTGGTCCCCCCAACTGCCCTCTCCTGCAGGCCTGATCCCCCTCAACTGCCTTCCCCTGCAGGCCTGGTTGCCCCCAACTGCCCTTCTCTGCCAGCCCAGTCACCCCTAATTGCCTTCCCCTGCAGGTCTTGTCCCTCCCAACTCCCCTCCCCTGTGGGTCTTGTCCCTCCCAACTGCCCTCCCCTGCGGGTCTTGTCCCTCCCAATTGCCCTCCCCTGCAGGCCTGATCACCCACAACTACCCTCCCCTGCTGGCCATCCTATGGTGGCCATCTTTTGTCCACATGGGGGCAGCCATCTTTGACCACATGGGGGCAGCCATCTTGTGTGTTGGAGTGATGGTCAATTTGCATATTAGGCTTTTATTATATAGGATGAGTCTGAACTCCTTTCTAGCTCTAAAAGGATGTGATTTGAAATGGCTGTTATGATGATGAAAAAAGTGTACATGTCCAAGGAAGTAGTTATGGAGGTTGCTGACATTTCTGATAAGGCTGTTACAAGTTTAGTAATAAACATAAATTTAATATAATTTTAGGGAGACATTAAAGTACAATAAACTGAAGGGTTTAGCTTTGAGGGAGAAAGTCTGAGAAGGAAGATTTTCTTAGATTGCTCACTGTTATCATTATCCATTATACAAAAAGACCATTTGCATTAATCAATTCCAGTGAAGCTCATAAGTTTAACTTACAGTTTGTTGTAAACACTAAAAGATGTATTACTTTGATTTGTTCACATAGCCCTTCAATAAATTTTAGAAACCCACTGAAAAGCAAGATTTCACCATCAAAGAAATCATTTATCAGTACTCAAGAAGAACTTAACTTTGATCTCAGCCCTGGTGAAAAGACACACTGGCTGTACTATGAAGAACACAGTTTTCACATCAAAGAACATCACCCAACATCAACCCAGACACATTGTGAGCCCAAATCATAAGACAGCTGGAGTTAAATCTCTTTTGGGGGAAAACATTGCTTTTACAAGAGGCTGCCAAAAGTGATTAAATTAAACATTTCCTACACCAAAAAATCCAAGTGCACCAAAGACCAACTGAACACATTGCCACACTGGCCCTAGAACAGAGTAAATTCGGGCAGCCTGTGGCTAATATTTTGCCTATGAAGAGAATTGTACAATCTGAGTGTCAGCATTCTGAGAAAACCCTGCTCACAGCCTAAACCTGGGATTCACCAGAAACCCAGGAGTTCTAAATAATAGCAATAATCCTATCTAATAAAGAGGGAATATGCTAATTGACCATCACTCCATCACAAAGATGGCTGCACCCACAGCTGAGGCCAAGTTCCCTTAAGGAGCCTTAATGAGCAATCAGCAGGGACCCGAGGCTACACCCTCCCCTGCCCCTGTGGGGCTTGACAGGGGACCTCAGGCCGTGCCCCCCACCCTGGTGTCAGGCTGGGGGACCTCAGGCCGTGCCTCCTGCCTTGGCACCAGGCCAGGGGACCTGAGGCCATGGCCCCCACCCAGGAGGGCTTGACGGGGAACCTCAAGGTGTGCTTCCCGTACTGGTACTGGGCTAGGGGACCTCAGGCTGCTCGCCCCGCCCCAGAACCAGGCCGGGGTACCTCAGGCCGCACCCCCCACCAGGTGGGGCTTGACAGGGGACTTCAGGCTGTGCCCCCCCACCCTGGCACCAAGTTGGGGGACCTCAGGCCGCACCCCCACCCCAGCACCGGGCCAGGGGACCTGAGGCTGCACACCCCTGCCTGGCTGGGCTTGACAGGGGACCTCAGGCTGTGCTCCCCACCCAGCAGGGTTTGATGGGGGACCTCAAGGTGCACCCCCAGTGCTGGATCAGGGGAACTCAGGCCACGCCCTCCACCCAGTGGGGTTTGACAGGGGACCTGAGGCTGCGCCCCCTGCCAGTGGGGCTTGACAGGGACCTGAGGCTGTGCCCCCTCCAAGTGCCAGGCCAGGGGACCTGAGGCTGCACCCCCCCACCTGGCAGGGCTTGACGGTGGACTTCAGACCATGCTCCCCACCCAGTGGGGCTTGACAGGGGATCTCAGGCCGTGTCCCCCACCTGGCAGGGCTTGACAAGGGACCTCAAGGCACGCCCCCCACCCCATCTGGGGGACCTCAGGCCATGCCCCCCATCCTGGCGTTGGGCCAGGGGACCTGAGGCTATGCCCCCTGCCCGGCGGGGCTTGACAAGGGTGGGACTGGCCAGGTCTGGATCTAGCCCAATGCGGGGGAGGGCGGCCAGGTCTGGGTCTAATGCGATTTTGAGGCGCATGTGGGTGGGCAGGGACTTGACTCTGGGTCCCCCTTTTAATGTGCATGAATTTCATGCGCCTGGCCACTAGTAATAATAATAATAATAATAATAATAATAATAATAATAATAAGTAACGATTATATAGCACATACTATGGCCAGACACTGATCTTAGTGTCTGGTAAGATCAGAGTAAGCCTGAGTCTTCATTAAAGGAATGAAAGTTTGCCCATCCACAACTAACAGAGTACTTAGCCAGTGGTACCAGTGAAACACTTTCTAATCAAAATGCTTAAAATTTATGAATAAATAAAATGCTCTAACAACAAAGTTTACTTAAACTATTTTATAAACTATAATGGAAATTACCCAGGGATACAAGTGTTATCAATATGAATGTAGAGTTTTCCTTCTTTTATCTGTAGAAAATAGGCTCAAATAATTGGAAGACAGTGTGGCAGTCTGTCATAGTCTGTAGAGACCCCACTGCAGGTGTATAAAGGAGACAGCATTTCTTGAAGCATTTCAGACTGGTGAGTCCCTTCTCTCAGGGATTTCACACTTCAGTACCCCGCGATGATATCTTAGAATAGATTGGCTTGTTCACTGTACTGGCTTCTTTTTGCAATTACTAGTTCTTTCTGACTAACCTTAAAGAATGTCATAAAACAAAAACCTGTCACCAATGACCTGCAGCTATTCTGTCAACAGACCTCTTCTAGAAGGCATTTTTAAAATATTTCATCTTGCTTTCTCCTTTCACTTTTGCCTTGCTTAGTGCTTCTTTGTCTATAATAAAAAACACATTTCTTGGATTATATAAACGCTATGTCCTTAAAATTCATTGTAGAAGCTTCCTAAGAATTAAGAAATTAAGGTTAATAGTCTGGCAAAATGGGATTTGAATTTACTAGTGAATAACCTTGGCAAGTTACTTAATCCTTTTTCTATCACTGTTCCCTGTTTTCAATGAAATTGATGGTAAAATCAAGCTCGTATAGCCCTAACTGGTTTGGCTCAGTGGATAGAGCGTCGGCCTGCAGACTCAAGGGTCCCAGGTTCGATTCCGGTCAAGGGCATGTACCTTGGTTGCAGGCACATCCCCAGTAGGGAGTGTGCAAGAGGCAGCTGAATCGATGTTTCTCTCTAGTCTATGTTTCTAACTCTATATCCCTCTCCTTTCCTCTCTGTAAAAAATTAATAAAATATATTTTTTAAAAATCAAGCTCGTATAGAGTGGTACCCTCAGTTCATGAAAACGGATAAATGTTCATGAATTTTATGATTTAGTTTTTAAGCATAGCCATTATTAAAAATGTAAACTATCTAAACTTACACTTAAAATTATGTTAAATAAAAAATAATAAATACCCCAAACTCATCACTTCCTAATTATCTATGACATTTGATTATTATTTGTGCTCTTCAGGTTATTTATATCTATTGTATAAGTTTGGTGCAAATACTATATTATAGTGTACTACTGCACTGCACATGTGCCACGTTCAGTAAAGTCAGGTTGGTAGCTGGAAATCGACCAAGAGGAAAATATTTACACCATGAAAACCAACAAATACTACAAATCAGAGCTTTTGGTCCCCTGGGATAGTTTTTTTGTTCAGCATTTACCTGCACAACACTGCTTATAGATGTGATATGAACGTTAATATAGTGTATAAAAGGTGCTTAAGTGTGTGGCTCAGATTATGTATCAATAAATGGTAGTTTTTCTCATTAATATTGTTAATTAGCATTCCATCATCTGTGAATTGGTTCTTTATTGTCTAATTCAACGCACTGAAAGGTTTCTTAGGGCATCTAAAAATGCAATACTATGATTTGTTTCCATAATGACATAGATCTCAACTTGCTTAACATCATAGCCTTGTTATCTAAGTTTGTCCTCATTTTGACTGGTGATACAGTTTTTATAGAAATTTTAAAAATCTTGAGTTTTAGTACAATTCACTCATTTGTCAGAAAAGGAAATGGGTGGGGGTCCCCAAAGCCTCAGGTTTTACCCAAGGTTCCATAGGCTTCTACTAGTAAAACTGGTAATAATATACATTATCTGGGTATCTTTTAAAGTCTTTTGACACCTTTCATAAGTGGATGAATTAGGGCATTGTAAATCAATGATGGTTTTCATTTTCGATATTTATTATGTTGTGAAAACTGGGAACAACATATACAATAGAATTTGAACCATAGGAAATTACCATTTTTGTAAATAAAAATTGGTCAAATGTTGACAATGTTATATAGGTCAACCTAATATCATATTTGACATAACAAAACTAGTATTTAAAATGATCTTTTCTTTCTCACTCCTGTCTTGCAAACATAATTTAAGATCAATTCAGTCACATACATAGGAGCTACAGATGTTTAAATGAGAATCTGTGGAATTATTTGGCTATAAGAATTTTATGGTTTCTATGCTAACGAATGATACTAATGCTATCACTGTACATTATGAAACAAAAGAATTACCCCAGACTTTTAAGATGCAGAAGGACAGACAAATAGTTGATATATGTTTGTGTGGCATTTGTGACATTTTCTGGGTTGGGTTTAAGACCAAAGAATGTCTAAATTATATATATTATTCTAGGCTTTAAAAAACACTCACCACATAAGCATTAGTTTAGAAAACCCTAAATTGCTTTTAAAAATGGTCAAGCCAAAATAGAAGAAAATCCATGGTTTTGTGCCCAATATACAATTACACAATTACAGAATTTATATGCTTGCAGTTGGATTTACAAAACCTCCTTAATGTACTAAAGTGTGGTCTAATTGCTTACTAATAAAAGAGGGGGAAATACTTTCTAATTAGATAAATACCTTTTATAGAAACCTTAGTAAATGCACTCACTGTTTGCCAGGGGGTAGCAAAGAGTTGGAATGTGTGCTCAATGACTCTTTTCACCCTGTTGTTCCTGGTGGAGCAGGGTCAGTTTGGAATGCAGGGTGCTTGCCCAGAGCGGCTCAGCATTCCCCACTAAGAGCTCTAATCAGAAACTCCTTTAGTCAACAGTATTCAAGAGATGAAAGGAAGCAGTGGTTTCCATTCCCCCAACCCCAAATAATTGGAGTCAAAATAGTAATTGACTCTTGTTTGTTTTTCCAATATGCCTCTGGGAATAGCCTCAAGGTCAATGTAGTTCTCAGAGTCCCTAAATCTTTCCTCAAAACAGAAACCAGTCTGTTTCTGTTTTTATTAGTTTCCGCAGATCCTTCTTTCTGTTGCTGTTTATGTTTTGTTTTGCTTTGGTTTAAGGGCTTTTATTCTGAAAAGTTTAAGAAATCAGCTATCCTACCTTTAGCAAATTGAGTTATAGAACAATGGTCATAGTAGCTATAACGCCTGAGGTCCAATCCCCAGTCTGTTACTAACTCATTATGAAACCTTGACCACATCACTTGAGATCAGAGTACCTCAGTGTCCCCATTTGTAAAATAAGACATTGGGCTGGAGAATGTTCTCTTAAATTCTCAATAGCTCTATATTAGCTGTAAAGCTGTGATTCTAAGGGAGAAAATCTTATCACAGGCATCCTGCATCTATTTATACAGAGAAGCCTTTTTCTGATACCTTCAGAGAACATCCATCTCTTCCTTTTTCCTATTGTAGGCACAGCCTTATTGCTGTATTTATCATGCATGGCTCTCTTACCAGGGATATGAGACCCTTCAAATCAGGAACTGTTAACTTACTCAACTTTATTGGGGTGGGGGGAGTGGATATAGCATAAAACTACAGACATATTTATGGAAGAAGGGATGGGACTGGTACACTCTGAATTGCTTTAAGGCAAGAATAACAAAGGCATGAACAAAAAAGGAGTAAAGAAGGGAACACGTATACTGCACTAGGCTTAAGAGATGAACTACTCTGGGTGTAATGGACTGTGCTTAGGGGATAAATTGTGAAAACACAGTAGCAAGAAGGGGGAACTCAGCAGAATTCATAGATGAGACATGCTTCTTAATGAGAAGAGTAATAGTTTCTTTAAACAACAACAAAACCTATAAAAAAAAAAACCTGCAACTTTTCTTATTATAAAAATAATCCATGCTTATTATAGCAAATTTGGAAAATAAAATGATAAGAATGTCAAATGATCATAACCAACAAAATAAAATGATGAGAATATCAAATGATCATAACCAATGATCATTTCTTTTTTTATTGTCTAAAGTTTTACATATGTCTCCCTTTTCCCCAATTGACATCCCCGCCCCCAGCCATCCCCACTCCGGGCAAGCCCCCACCGCCCCAGTGTCTATGTCGATTGGTTATGCTAATATGCATGCATACAAGTCCTTTGGTTGCTCTCTAACCCCCCATCCCCTACTATTTGTCTCTGATCTATTCTTGTTCATCAAATTATGTTGACCATTATATCCCACATATGAGTGAGGTCATGTGATATTTATCTTTCTCTGGCTTATTTTGCTTAGCATAATGCTCTCCAGTTCCATCCATGCTGTTACAAATGGTAAAAGTTCCTTCTTTTTATAGCAGCATAGTATTCCATTGTGTAGATGTACCACAGTTATTTAATCCACTTATCTGCTGATGGGCACTTAGGCTGTTTCCAAATCTTAGCTATTGTAAATTGTGTTGCTATGAACATAGGGGTGTATATATCCTTTCTTATTGGTATGTCTGGTTTCTTGGTATATAATCCTAGAAGTGGGATTGCTGGGTCAAATGGGAGCTCCATTTTTGACTTTTTGAGGAAACTCCATACTGTTTTCCACAGTGGCTGCACCAGTCTGCATTCCCACCAGCAGTGCAGGAGGGTTCCTTTTTTCCCACATCCTCTCTAGAGCTTATAGTTTGTTGATTTGTTGATGATAGCCATCCTGACAGGTGTGAGATGGTATCTCATTGTTGTTTTGACTTGCATCTCTCAGATGATTAGTGACTTTGAGCATGTGTTCATATGTCTCTTAGCCTTCCTTCTGTCTTCTTTCAAAAAGTGTCTATTTTCTAGTAGATCCTTTGCCCATTTTTTGATTGAATCATTTATCTTCCTTTTGTTAAGTTGTATGAGTTCTCTGTAAATTTTGGAGATTAAACCCTTATCTGAAATATCATTGGCAAATATGTTCTCCCATGCAATGAGTGGGCTTTCTTGTTGTTTTGTTTGATCATTTCTTTTCAGTGTTTTTTTTCCTAAGCATTTTTGTATGGTTGAGATTATATTGAGTAAATAATTTTATATCTGGACTTTTCACTTAAAAATGACATAATTTAAATTCTATTTTATGAATGTATTATAATTTACTTAACAATCCTTCTACTTTTGCCTATTTCTAATTTTTCTCTATTATGAGTATTTCCATGATAAACATTACTATGTAATAAAATTTCCCCATTTTTTAGATAATTTTTGGAGAAGATATTTCTGAAAGATACATTGCTAGGTATGAAGATATAAACATTTAAGGAATGACCTAATTATCTCCCAAAGTCCCCACCTCCAAATACTATTACCTTGCAGGTTAGGATTTCAACATATGGATTTGCAGATGGCACAGGTGTTCAGACCAGAGCAGGTATGATTATCCTCATTTTAGAGACAAAGAAATTAAGGCTCAATATACTTACGTAACTTAATGAGGATAAAATATTTAAATGGCAGAAATGGAATTTGAACCCAGATCTTATTAGGTTTAATCCATAGCACCACAGGGAGTGGGGGTTGCTATTTAGCATAAGATTTCAGCTCAGAAAAACTATTGCTTTTATTTCCTGTATTTAGAAATGATTTTTTTTACTACTTTTATTTTGGAAACACTTGTTTCTATTTTGTTTCTCTAGTTTTTAGTCACTTCCCTTTGAAAAGATTAATCTGCCTCTTCTATGCTGAAGTGGAGGAAGAAAAGATGTTTTCATTTTATTCCAATAACAGTGTGGCTGTCCCATTCAGCCTGGCCATTATTATTCTGAAGCTCATTATTGCTCAGACCTTATAAGGTTTGGTTTTACCAAGGAATCCCATTCATTATTGAGGGCATGTAGCAAAAATAGATTCTGAGGCGTTAAATATAGAATGTCCAGGCCGTCATCTAGATGTCAGAGTCATAAAGAAAATGACAATGATTCATACAGTGTCAGAACAGGAAGAAATCTCAAATACCACCCTGTTCACTTCATTTTACAGATGAAAGACCTGAAACCCAGAGAGGTTAAGTGATGTTCCAGAGGTAACACTAAAGTAGTGCAGAAAAGAGACAGAGCCAGATTACCTGATTAAAGCTATTTTTTTTTAAATCCACAACATCAGTGGCCCAAATTTTGTTTTATCAAATTCCTACTCCATCTCCTCAAATCCAAAGTTCTTTCTAATATTTCTAATTGCCAAGTGGGTCACACAAATATTGGTCTTTTCTTTTGCTCTGTTGCTAGATTACAAACTAGAAAACTTCTAAGAAGAAAGGTATAAGATGGGTGATATTTCTTATGTTTACCTAACTCCTTCCTTTTCATTTGTTACCCCCAAAGATATGTTTTCCATTGATGGTTGAAGGGTTTATGCCTAAAGGTGTCTATATCAGTTTTGTATTGTGACAGTTTTAGAACATGGTCCCGAAATTTTTTGACACTCCTCAAGAAGCAAAGTCTATACCCCTGCCCTTGAATATGGGCTCTGTGAATGCTAGACAGCAAAAATAATTCAGAAGTGAGGTTGGGCCAGTTTCTGGGCCCACTTAAGAAATGGGTAGCTTTCACTTTCTGCCTCTTGAGATGCTCATTCTTGGAATGCAGGCACCATATGTGAGGAAGCCAGTGGAGCTGAAGCTGCCAGTCACATGAGTAGCTTCTTGGAAGTGGGTGTTCCAGCCCCATTCAAGCTGCCCCACATGGGAGAGAGATGAGCCTTCCCTGCAGAACTCTGCCCAAATTACTGATTTGTGGGCAGATACATGGTTGTTGCTGTTGTAAGCCACTACATTTTGCTTTGTTTTTTGTTTATTGTTTTTTGGGTAGTGTGTGTGTGTGGGGGGGATTACATAGAAATATAGCTGCAACAGGTATTGCCACACAAAAAAAATGCTATGTAACAAACCACCCCAAAACTCATTGGCTTCAAACAGGGGTCATTTATTCTCACAGATCTTCAGGTCAGCTATAGTAGCTTCACTCTATGTTTGCTCTTTTGAGGGATCAGTCTGAGGAGCTGCACTCTCTGGGACAAGCTCTTCTCATGGGATGTCAGAGATATGAGAGGGCAATCAAAAGACAAAATGTCACTTAAGGCCAAGGCCAGGCTCAGAACTGGACACTGTTGCTTATGTCAACATGCAGGCCATTGGCCAAAGCAAATCACATGGCCAAGCCCAAAATCAAGTGCTGAGGAAATATACTTTGTCCCTGTAACCATAGGAACTGTAAACTCATACAACAAAGATGGGGTACAAGGAGTGAACAATTGGGATCAATGGTGCAATCTACCACAGTGTCTGAATAGAGCTGAGCAACTTTGGGATGGGCTGAAAATATCTCCTTTTTTTAAGCATTAATCAATTCTTTAAGATATACTATTAAGGTATTTTACTGCTTTTAGAAAATATAATAATAAAATTAAAGTATATTCAAGGAGAAGGAAAAAACAGAGCTCAAATACACAACGTATTTTTTTAACCTTGAATGGGCTAAGAAAAATAATTGACTTAGAAGAAATAGCTACTGGAGAAACACAATTATCTTTTTTTCCTGCCTAAACTGAACTCTATGATATAATCTGGGGGGAAAAGGTAGATTCTTTCAGGGGCAGTGTTTATCGTATTCCCATTAAAATTATGGGTTTCCCATAAGGATGAAAATAACATCTTTGGAGGTCAGCAGAAAGATATAACATTCCTCTCTATAGTTATTGAAGATTAATTGGGAAGCTAATTTACAATCTGAATATTTTTTTAGGGAACCTGATTTGGGATGCTATCAGAAGAAAGCAAACACTATTCATGGGTCACATTGCAGGTTAAGTTGCAATTCCCACATGTTGTCACTTATCTGTTAGCTCACCCTGTTCATATGGGGCAGAAGCTGGGCTCGCAGCTCCTTCAGTTCCTGCCAGATCCTCTACAGCTTCTCCCACTAATGGGCCAGTGTATGTAGCTTCCGGGGCAACAGTCAGTTCTGCAGTTCCTCTGTCTCCAACTATGTTTTCAGCTTCTCTGACTCGTGCATCAAGTACATGTTGAGTTTTATGATGAAGGGCGGGTGCCAGGTTCTTTTTCATGTTGCTGCATCACTGAACTGGAGGGAGGCTGGGGGCAGTCAGAGACTCACACAAGTACTAGTTTTTCCTTACCTCCATCTTTCTTTCCTGATTGCCTGTCCAGCTAACTTCAGACCCAGTGCCTGCTGCTGAAGCAACAGCCATATAAAAACTATTTAATCACCTTCCTTGATTGTATAAGGTCAAATTTCTGTAAGAAATCTCTTATTTTACATAATTGTTTATGGTTTTTCTTCTCTGATCAAACCCTAACAGATACAAGGACCTTATGTAAAACTCAACATGATTTATCTTTTCTAATATGTTTTTCCAAATACCCAAATCCTTTAGCCTATAGTAAATACTTACTAGATTTCAGGCACTGTAGTAGGCACTGAAGGAAACAAGATGAATAAGACAGATGATTCCTGCTCTGGGAATCTCAGTCTAGGCCCTGTGTATGTTGCTGAGCTATGTAAAGGAAATGACACCCACCATTAAATATGAAGAATGTTATTATCCAGCTCCAGGTGCTGCAGTGATTTCTCTGTAACCTGTGATGTGTATGTAGGTAAGTAGAGCTGCCTGACAACACATGTATATTACACTAGGGAATCCTATATAATAAAAGGCTAATATGCAAATAGACTGAACAGCAAAATGACCAGTTGCTATGATGCACACTGACCACCAGGAGGCAGATGCTTGATACAGGAGCTGCCCCCTGGTGGTCAGTGCGCTCCCACAGGGGGAACACCGCTCAGCCAGAAGCCGGGCTCACAGCTGATGAGTGCAGCGGCAGTGGTGGGAGCTTCTCCCGCCTCTGCAGCAGTTGGACATCCCCCAAGTGCTACCAGACTGCAAGAGGGTGCAGGCCGGGCTGAGGGACCCCCCAAATTCATGATTTTCATGCATTGGGCCTCTAGTAGGGTAATATGACCGTTACTTGCTGTGACATCCCACTATATGTCAGAGTCTTATGTGGTCTGGAAATGGTGAAACAAACTTTTCTCATGCCCAGAGCATAATAATATAAACTATATAAAAGTAGCCTTGCTAATAAAATAATATAGAGTGAAAGGTTAGAAATCCAGCTTTGTCACTGGAGGAAAAGAATCCCCAGGGGTCTGGTGGCAGAGGAGTGAGGGGCTGTTGAGGCTTAAGGCTAGGGGGAAGTTCAGCACCAAACTTAGTGCCCCTGGGAGGAGGAACAGATATCACATTTATCCTAACAGGGGAGGAGGAAATTGTGTAATGATGCTATTCCCTGCAGCAATGTCTTCTGTATATGCATTTGTAAGTGTTAAAAATGGCCTCATAGTTGATTAAATTAATTATGCCACGTCCATGTCATGTAATATTGTGCAACCATAAGAAAAAAGATGATTTATGTATATACAAACTGATGATGGAAAAAGCTGTGAGACACATGTCAGTCAAACAAAGGGCCAGCTATGGATAGTATGCTACCATTTTGCTTTATAAAGAAACAAAAAGAGCCTATATACATAGTTGTTTGACAAATATGGACTATATTTGAAAGGCTTCAGAAAAGCCAGTAACATTGGTTATCTCTGGAGGGAAGGACAGGTAAGCTGGGGGACAGGAGTAAGAGGAAGACTTCTTGTAACTTTTTCTTTTTGTGCCATGTGAATTTAGTACTCATCTAAAACATAAATAAAACAAAAATATAAAAGTTAGAGGGAAAATAGCCAGGTGAATGTAAAAGAAGGGAAGATAACTCACCTGTCTGGAAATCTCAGTCTGCATCCGCCCCCCCGCAGAGAAAACTGGTACTGGGGAGGGTGAGAATGTGCCCACTGGCCCAGCTGTTTACTACAGGATTTGTCCAGATGCCTGGTTTCCAAATGCAGAGAAATCAGGGCTTGAAAAAGAAGTACTTCACAAACAATATGGCACCCGATCCAGTCTGGGGTGAAGAGGTCATGGGTAATTATTTGCAGTGAAGACTACTATAAAGGACCACAACCAATTATTTGGCAGAGAAAATCGCTCCTCTTTAGACAAGTTCTCCAATGTAATGAGGAAACTGGAAGCTTGGGAGGTCTTTTTAAAAGACCACCCCATCCATTTCCCACATAATGTATCAAAAACAAAACAAAATACAACCAAGGATCCAAACATCCCAGAGAGAAGCTAAGGGCCAAGTAAGTGTTGGAACAACTGAAAACTCCTGCCTGCTAAAAGCTACGAAAAGGGCTACTTGTTAACCATCTCAGGAGCACATTCAGTCAGCAAAATGTAGCCTTGTATGACAGAGCCTCAAGGCTTAAAAAAAGTTATTGAAGGAGAGAATCCCATTAGAACCTTATGGGGACTAGTTCAGACACTCCCACGTCACACTGCATTCCTCAGAGAGTGCAGTTCCCATCTCTTTTAGGAAAAATCAGCCTCTCATTTTCTTTCTCAATCACAGGTATTTCCACCTTCATGTCTGTCAAATCACAAACATGGAAACTCCAAAGGCAGCCACCTTTTCATGTGGAAGAGAGAGAGGCAGCCAAATTCCTCAGTCTCCCCTCACAAAACTCCCCAAGCCCCAGAGGCTAGAAAGTACATATTTTCAGCAGAAAATGCTCAGAACAGCACTGTCAGGATTGCAGCCTTAGTGCTTGTCATTATGCATATTTGAAATGTTCAGAGGGAAAGGGGTGATGAAAGGATTTAGGACCCTCAGGCACTTAGGAAGCCATAGGCCCTCAATTAGCATTTCCTCCACCCTGTCACCAGGTTAATGGGGACATGAAAGGAAACTACAGCTGCAGGATGCCCCTTGCCCATCCCCATCCCAGTCCAACCTACTTTCATCTCTTGCCCTAAAAAATAAATAGGACAGTGTGCGGATAGAGGGAGAAAAGAGAGGCTGGTTCACAAACCTCATTTTCCACCACAACTCTATTGCTCTCCTGTTTTTAAGACCATCTTTACCTTGACCTAACTCCCCTGCTTTCATTATCTTTCTTTTAAGAGATCCTGAGTTTGTTTTCCCAAGTCAGAATAAAATACCTAAGGCAGAAATGCTCTGTAATGCAAAACACATCAACCATCTTTTCAGAGCATATTTGAGCTGGAGGAGAAACTGGACATCATCTTTTTCAAATTTATCATTTGCAGGCAACTGAAACCCAGAGAAGTTAATTGGCCTGCCCACGCTAGTTGCTGAGCCATTACTAGGAGGAAGGTTGTATGACTCCTGTCCAGGATGTTTAACAATAGACTTCAAGGTGAGAATTACATTTTTTATTCTTTTTCATGCTGCATGCCTTACATTGAATTTGGGCATATTATAAAAATTCTCCATATTGAGAAGTCAGGTATCTAATGATATCAACTACCCATAGAATGGTTGGCAATCAGAGAGCAACTGAAATGATCAGATACTCCAAATAAATGGTTTGAGTGTATATACTAAGTTTATTCACTTCATATATAGGAAAGGTCCTAAAGCCTTCTCTCAAAGTCTGTTTACATATTTGATGTTCTTCATTCACTTGCTGAATAAACATTTACTGAACCCCTGCTCTGGACTAAGCACTGTTCCTGGAAGTTAAGGGCTCAAAGATAAATAAGGCATAGCCTTGGAGCTAATGTTCTAGAATTGTAAACCCAAAAGGCCAAGGCAATGTGCTTGTATGGAGATTGATACAGGTGCTATGGAGCCATGCAAGGCAGCCTGGGAGAGTCAGAGGAGACTTTGAAAAACAGGTGAAGGCTGGGAGGGGAAGTGGGTGTTTATTTGTCAAGACAAGGGAACAAGGACATTCTAGGCAAAGGGAACAGCCTGGAAAAGCTAAGGAGCATGAAATAGTGTCCTGTCTTCCAGGAAGTGCAAGTTTTCTATGACTGGAAGATAGGGTAAATTCAAAGAGAGGTGAGCTTTATACCACTACCAGGAATTTTGACTTTGTCCTGAAGGCATTAGAAAATCAAACAAAAGTGATCATAAAAATTGTGTGTTTGGAAGAAAACTTTAGTGACCTGTGGTGAATGGATTGAACATATAGAAGACTGTGAGACTGAACTCAGAGGACCCTTCAGATGTTTTTCATAATAGTGTGTATGAAAGATGGGGTTTGAGTACACTTGAGAGCAATTTAGGAGATAGAATTGTAAGAAATGTTGATCTTGGAGGCAGCGGATGGGAAAACACAAGAGATGAAAATGACTCCCATATTTCTAGCTAGTTGTCTCCAGAAATACGTTATGTCCTTCTTTCCTAATAATAGAAGCTTTGAATTTTAATGGAAATGAATGAAACCCATATTTCCCATCCTCCTTTGTAGCCAAGTGACTAAGTTTTGGCCAGTGGTTGTAAGTGAACATGGTATGTGAAACTCCTATGATGAGTCCTTAATGAAAATGAGCTTGTCTTTCTTCTTTCCTTTCCTCCTTTTTGGTGATTGGAATGCAACCATGATAGCTGAAAGTAGAGCAGCCATCTTGGAACACAAGGTAGAAACTGCGTATTGAGGAGGGCAGAGCAGCAAGATTTGAAAGGACTTGGGTCCCTGATAATTGCAGAGTTGCCAAATCAGTCTTGAAGTACGATCATTCACATGTAGGAAAAATAAACTTCCACTTTGTTTAAGCCACTGTTCTTTTGGGTTTCTGTCACTCGCAGCCACAACAAATCTTAACACAGATAAGCCGGTAAATTGTGGCAGCATGGGTTGAGAAAATGAATGAAAAGCACAAATTTGGGAGAGAGGAAGAATATATTTTGGGATAGGTTGATGTTGAATTGCGTGGAACTTCCAGAAAGAGATATCAAGCCAGCAGTCAGCTTTATAGATCTGGAATTAGGAGAGAGCCATGGGTGTGATTATGAGTCAAAAGTGGATGGCAAAAAAAGAATCATAACTGGGGGATCACAGAAGTCAATTGATGTAGAAGGAATGGAGAATCTGTGTAGCCTGGACACAGAAGCAAAGCCACAGTCATAGGCACCATGCTCAGGCCAAGCCTGAAGGAACAGATTGGCATGCAGTAAGTGGACTGCACTGACTTTCCAAGGCCAGAATGGAACACAGACAGGGCAGAGGCTGAGAATCACTTTACATGCCTCCATGCTATTGATGTAGGAACAAGTAAAGTCTAAGTATTTGGGGGAGCACAGTGACTATAATCAAGATATGAAAATATGGCACTAAAAGACCCTGCATCATGAGTAGTTTCATACAACACCTTGATGAGGGAAGTTTGACCCACTACCATGGGAGCAATCTAGTCTCTGCCTTAGTTATGTCTTCATGGTGGAGGTAGGTAAATGCTACAAAGATAGTGGCTCTCTTCAGAGCAGTACAGGTCCCTATGGAAGCCAATATTAATGTTTTGATTCTTCTCAGAGTTCTACTTTACCAACTGGCATTATTCTGTGAGAGAGGAGAATATGAGGAGGAGAAAAAGAGGGGGAAGAAACTTAAGACTGACTAATACTAATCTGTAGCACTTCTTAGTCATATTCATTGTAGGTTACATAAAATGTCTGTCAACTAGAATGCTTTTGCCCTCCCTGTTACCAAAATATCCTTTGTTTTTCAAGATCTACCTCATATTTTATCATCACAAAGGTTTCCCAAGTCACCCTGTCCCACATTGATCTCACATTCATTAAAACTCAAACAGCACTTCTACCTCATTTGTACTACAGCAGCAATCATTTAATTATATATTGATTTTGTATTATCTATGTGAAGTCTTGTCTTTCCAAATAAATTACACACTTCTTGAGCACAGGGATTACATCCTACATGGCATCTGTATCCCTCATGTGTTATGTTTATGGTAAGGATTAAGCAGATATTTGGTGATGAAATGGAAGCAAAGGAGCATGTGAGTTGTGTAAATGTCATGACACACATTCTAGTAATAGCATCTCATGGTGGCTTCTTAAGCAGGCATAAGTACACACCATTTTTCTTGTTATTCTTTTGACATATATGCTAGAAAATATTTAAATAATCACTTAAGAGTGCTAGGGTAAGCCACCCACCCCATAGCACACATAAGAGGGTAATTGCTTGTTCAATGGCTTGTTTATTCTTTGGTATTGAACTTTTGGCTTCTAAACCTTTTTTTTAATTTTTAGTAAAGTAATTTGTGTCCGTTGAAATGGTTTAAAAACTTATTTCATTTTTTAAAGGAGCAAGGAATAGGGAAAGGGCTCAGATTTCCCTCTAATGACTATTAGACATGGTTTGAATCCTCCTATGCAGAATGGGACTGAGACTTGGGGTCTGAAAATTGCTATGTATATTGCAAAGCTCCTACTAGATACTCTGACTAGGACAATGAGGATTATGGTGGCTAAGTTAAACTGACTTTCCAGGCCACATGGAGGTAGAAATGTACCATTAGTCCTCTCTTACTGATAAGACATTGATCAAACACTAGGCTCTGTTTAACTATAGAGATAGACCAAAAGGTTTTTAGATGGAGTTTATAAAAAGTCAAAATCTCATCCCAAATGATTCAAAATCCAGACCGAAATATTCAAAATATAGAACTTTAATAATACTAACAACAAAGACAAAAATGAGTTTTAGATTCAATAACTATTAATCTTAAGTGTAAGAGAGCAGGAACTACCTGGTCTTAGAAATGCACAGTTTGAAATGACAATAGCTGGTTTTATTGAGCTGAAGTGCCAGGCACTATGCTTTTCTCTTTAAGCACATTAACTGTAAGCCACAACAACCCTAGAAAGGTAGTATTATCTCCACTATATCATTTATAAAACACAGTCAAAAGGATGCTAAGTAAACTACTTAAGGCTACAATGTTCTTAAGTGGAAAGAACTGGGTTAGAAACCTACTAGTAAGTCTGTCTCAAGCTAAATCTCATGTTTTTCCACACCATTATGTGTTTGCTGAATTTATACACCATGATTTAATTCACAAAGACTTTTCTTTCTATTATTTCATCTGATCATTATGTATGACAGATTATCGTTATATCCATTTTGTAAATAAGGAAAAATCTAAGTCACTGAAAATGTGTAAGGCCCCAGTTTCCTCTGCTGCAAAATGGAATGATAATGCCTATTTTGGATTGTTATTGGGGACTAGATATGTTCACTGTTTTTAATTACTAGTCCATAGCCAGTACATATTGAAAGCTAGCTCTGATATTGTTATTATTATCAGCAAACTCACTAATTGCCCAAAGTCACACAGCTTAAAAGTGACACATTCGGGACTCACATGTAAATTTTCTGATCCTATCCCAGTGACTCACTTCCTATGCCTGGGTCCAATGAAGCCTCAAGAGGATATCTCTACAGGTCTGTGTTTAAGCCAGAGAAACAGTTCAAGGTGTAGGCAGGAATCAGGCATCTAAAACTCCTTACTTTGCAATTGTTTCTTGATCTTAAATGTACGATAGAATTACCAGGGACTTTTTATAAATCTTGATGCCCAGGCCATGAGGTGCTCTGCAGCTGACAAAGTACTTTGTTCTTCCTTATTAGACCATCAAAACAGAGAAACAGGCCAAGCAAAGATCATCCCCTTTTTTTCCAGATGAGGAAACTTATATCCACAGCATAATTTGGATGATCCAAGGTTGTGACTAGTTAGTGGCTCAGCTAAGTTTGAAAACCTTTATGCCCAGTACTCAATTTTGTGCCTAGACTCTTATTAGTATATTTTTCTTCCTTTGGGTATCAAGAAGGAAGATCCCGTGGTCCCCATATTAATTCCTTTACTTCCTTTATAGAATCTCCAATCTATCCACTGAAAAACTTTTTGAATTGCCATTTTAACAAACAATGATTTTCTGGAAAAAGAAAATTAAACAGTCACTGCTGAGCTTAATGGAAAGTGGAATTTATATAAATGTTAAGAATGTTATTCCAAAGCAATGTGATTTAGACTAATTTTATTTCTGGTTTTAGTAAACACTGGAAATTGCAAAGTAAAATTCCTGAATGCTATAAAAAAATAAGACAGCAATGGCTCTTGGGAAAAGCTTTGATGAAACTGTCCTTGTCACTTCACTAAAATTCAACTCCTATGTACAGTACATTGCATAGAGAATAATAAAACTCCTGGTTTTTCCATAGGTAGGAAATATCTATTTATTGTTTTGAATTTCAACTGAGTGATATTCTCATGAGTATAACATTTATAACTGATAAAGCTAAAACTATGATAACTACTGCTACCAACTACTGAAATATAAACAAGGTCAATTTTACTCATTTAGGCAAGATTCCACAAACCAGCCAAGGCTCCTTTGAGATCTAAAGAAAAAGTCAGAAGCATGATTTCCAATGAAGGGTGAAAATAAACAGGTCTGGAGGGACTATTAGGGGATAGTCAGTATGTATTTAGCATCTGTTTAGAAAGACTAGTGGCCTGGTTGTTAATTCTAACCATCCTTGAGTTTTCATTAGCCTAGTATTTAGATTGTGTATTTTCTAAAGTTAAAAAACATATTTTTCTCACCAGAAATTTAATTTGTAAAACAAATAAACATAGTCCCCTTGTCCCCAACTGGGTCAAAAGAGACATTGGACTAGGATATTAATACATTGCACACATTACAAGGACAGGACTAGCATTCCAAATCACTATGTAAAGTATTTCCAGTTCCCAATTACAAAAGAGCTTAGGAGAAGGCCTGTTCTCTTATTGCCTGGTTTTCTCCAATCCATAGAAATTTCAGTTGTATCCCCCGCCATCTAATTCTTTGAGTGGGTATTGGTACATTTTTCTTTTAGATTGAAAGTTGTTGGATCTAACAAATAGGCTTTGTCAGTTGCTGGCAAGTAATTTTGCAGTTACTCGGGAGTCATGCAGATCATTTAATTATTAAATGTCCTGAAATATCAGGTGTGCAATTTTCGGTGGAAATGTATTAATAGAGCATCTTTTCTAATGGGATTTCAACAAGTATGACACTAGAGGGATACTTCTGGCTTTCTATGTCATTAAGAATATAGGGCATTCTGATTCCAAAGAAGTTACTAATAAGGAGAATTATGTAGCAAAGAAGTAAAAAAAAGTGTAGGTATTCAGTTATTATAACTACTTACTCAAGAGAAAGATGCAAGTTATATATTTTGATGAAGAATATATTTCCATTCCTGATAAATAAATCATGATCTTGTTCACTGTGTTTAAGAAGAGAATTTTCCTTCTTGCAGAAACCAAAATATGTTTGGTTTGTTGTTTATTGGGAAACCCATCCAGGCCATTTGTTGAAAATAAACATAGAAAATTTACCCAGATCCAAACATTGCAAAACTCAGCTTTTCTTTTTCAAAGTCACCGGTGATGGGAGTTTATGTTTATGGAAGGGGGATGTCATATTTACTAGAAGAAATATAGAATCCTAGAACAGAACAAGAAACAAACTGAAACCTTTACTGCACACATAAATCATGTTTGGCCCAGGGTAGATGACAATTTGCAAGGCCAACCTATAATTCTTTTCATTCTTGAAACCTCTACAAACTCTAAACTAGTTTTATGTAACCATCCAAAGCCAGTATTTTTTTTTTCTTTTTGTTGTGCTTTTCTACCTCCATTCATTAACAATGATCACAGACAAAACAAGAAATAAAGGAAAGTGGGTAATGTTGGGTGTATTCATTGTTACATTGTAAACATATACTAAATCAATGCCTGAAAGAAGATAATTCATTTGCCTTAAGGAGAGTACGGGCAGTCCTACCACTGTACATCTATTTGCTCTTCAACAAGACACGCTTAGTCCTATTTAGAGAGTTGTGGCCACATCCATTAAAGAAGGCCACTTAAAAATATCAAGCAACCCTCTCCCTCTTTACTTGCTTCATTCCCCATTACTAAAGAGTAAATTTCACAGGAAGACAGCTTGTGGTTAAAATGTGTGTGAGGTTGTACCATGATCCTTGAGAACATAAAGGACTAGCTTTATGAGTTATAGACCTATTTGATGTCATTGAACTGAGAAATTCCATCCTTTTAGCTCTATTTCTTTAGCCTTTTAAGGTAGCGCATTAAGTGAAAAAAATCTTCTTAGGGCTCCAGTTGAGATCCCAGATATCAAGAGTCTCACCCCAGAAGGCCTTGAGGTAATTTTTACCCATCCAGTGGGAACAAGAATGCCACAGAGTGTGGAGTCTTTTATTGAGATGACACATCAAATGCTCCTGGAAGAATAAGGAGACATTTTTCTCTAAGAAAACATGATCTGTGTTGACAAGCATTATAGATTTGTTCAGTGTCAACAAAACTGGACCTATATCTCTCCATAGTTTCCTTCCCTGCATAGTTCTGAGTCAGGTTAGGCCACAGAGATGTTTTATATTGTATGAGGAAGATACAAAGGAAGCAGAGTCATCTTCTTCCTACTCCTAAGAGATCAGTGCATGTACTAAGTGCTGTTGCAGTTCACACAGGTTCTCTCTTATCTGCTGCCTCACTGTTTTGGTGTGCGGCAACCACTAGGCTTACAGCTTCTCTAACGTCTGATTTCTACAGCTTTTCCACCTCCTGGAACAGTTGAGTATTTAGCTCTGAGATGATGGATGCCAACTTACGTAGGAAACCTACATCATCAAAGTTGGAGGCTTAAAGGTCATGGGGAGAGTCCAACATGGTTCCAGTTCATCATTATGGGTTCTAGCTCAGCCTTGAAGATTCCAATTTACCTTTCTTTTGCCTATGGCATGTTTGTCTTCCCTTTTTGAATGCCGGCCCTGGGAGTTTAGACTCCAGGACCAGGCCCGACTCAGAAGAAATAGCCTCATATAGGCTGTTTAATCAGCCTCCACAATTACATATGGTAAAATTCCTACAATAAACCCCTTAATATAGCTATCTATAGATATAGATATAAATACATGGATAAAGCTAGAGATTGAGATAATAATAGGGAAAGAGATAGACAGGGATAAATATTTTCCAATGATTCTGCTTTTGTGATTGAACTTTGACTGATACTAAAAGCCTGGACTATATAGGAACTTAGAGAAAGAGCTGAACTGATTTAGTCACTGATACAATTCAGCCTGGACTTGAATGTCAATTCTCTTGCTACCTTCTTAAGATCTGGCTTCATCATTGAGTTATATCCTTTGTTCAAGCCACAGAGTGTCTTATTCTTCTATCTGGCCCTAATCCCTGCCTATGGTGACATCTCAACCTGCACTATTGACTATTGTTGCCTTGACTCCTGTTTATGGCCATTTTTTTCTTGACCTTATTCCTGGATCTTCCCTCTGTGTGTGTGACTGCACTTCTCACTGAAGTCCTTTTGCATCCCTGAGACCTATGATAATGCATTTGTGACCACATCTCCTGCCTCCACTATTCCCTCACTGTGGTCTGCTACTATCTCTGGAAAGACAATACATTAGGCTGATTTCTGTACTAAGAAAAATATCAACACAATGCTTGAGGTGAGACATGGCAGGGTGGGTAATTGAGAATGAAAGATTCAGAGTTCTGGTTAGCAAAGGCAAACCTAGGTAGGAGACCACACTTGTGATCTCTGGCTAACCAAGGAATATCAAGAAAACTAGTTTGCCTTAAGAGAACTCTGATGATGAGGCCCTAAAGAAAGAGGAGTTGAGGAGCCTAACACAGGTCTCATCTTCTTCCTGAGTCTAAAGAGAAGCTTCTTTGCAAACGGAGTAATTGGTAATGACACTCTTAGCAACTGGGACACTGTGCCAAGTCTTTTAGATGTGACAGGACATTACCCTGCCTGAGCAGCTCTCTCCAATGGGTAAGCTAAAATTAATTTTTTTTCTGTGTTTGTAAAAAATTCTCACCTTGAAAGTTTCAGCCTAAAGTTCAAAGAAATAGCTTTTTGTGAAACTGCCAACTAAAAAATAAAAACCTCTCTAAGAAAGCAGATTGAAAATAGTATCAAAAAAGAATAAAATAATTAGTAATAAATTTAACAAAAGAAGTACAAACTGTATACTCTGAAAACTAAAATATTGTTGAAAGAAATTAAAGACCTAAATAAATGAAAATACATTTTATTCTATGGATTAGAAGATTTAATATTGTTAAGATGGTAATACTCCTCAAATAGATCTACAGATTCAGTGCAATCCCTATCAAAATCCTAGCTAACTTCTTTGCAGCATTTGACAAGTTCATTCTAAAATTCATGTGGAAATTAGAGACCAAAAATAGCCAAAAAGTGTCCTGAAAAACAAGAGCCAAGTTGGATGATTCACATTTTCCAATTTCAAAATGTACTACAAAACTATGATAACCAACACCGTAAGGATCAACTTATAGATAATGGAATAGAATTGAGGGTCTAGAAGTATACCCTCACATTTACAGTTTACTGATTTTGACAAGGGTGTCAAGACAATTCAATAGGGGAAAGCATAGTCTTTTCAACAAATGGTGCTGAGACAACTGGATATCCATATGGAAAATGAAGTTGTACCCCTACTTCACACCATATGTAAAAATTAACTCAAAATGGATCAAGTACTTAACTGTAAGAGCTAAAAACATAAGAATCTTAGAAGAAAACAGGCATTAATGTGTATGATCTTGGATTAGGCACCATATGATATCAAAAGCAAGCAACAAAAGAAAAACATAGACCAACTAGACATCATCAAAAGAAAATCATGTGTGCTTCAAAAGAACTGCTAGTGGAAAGGCAACCTGAAGGATGGGAGAAATTTTTCCCATATATCTTATAAAAAACACACCCATCTAAAATACATAAAGAATTCCTACAACTCAACAATAAATACAAATGACCCAATCTAAAAATGGACAAAGATTCTGAATAGACATTTTGCCAAGGAAGATATACAAATGGCCAATAACACATGGAAAGATGCTGAACATCACTAGCCCTCAGGATAATGCAAATCAAATCCACGGTGAAATATCACTTCACCTCATTAGATTGGCGATAGTCAAAAGGACAGATAGATAATAACCAATATTGACAAGGATGTGGAGAAATTGGAACTCTCATACACTCCCAGTTGGAATGTAAAATGTTTCAGCCACTTTAGAAAACAGTCTGGTAGTTCCTCAAATGGTTAAACTTAAAGAGTTACCAATGACGTAGCAATTCTAGTCCTAGGTATATATCCAAGATAAATGAAAACATATATTCACACAAAAGCTTGTACCTGAATGTTCATAGCAGCATTATTCATAAAATCCCCAAAGTAGAAAGAACCAAAATGCCTATCAACTTATAAATGTGGGAAAATAAAATGTAGTATTCCCAAACAATGGAATATTAAGTAATAAAAAGAAATGAAGTACTGATACATGCTCTAACATGGATGAATCTTGAAAACAAGGATAATTGAAAGGAGCTAGTGACAAAAGACCACATATTGTATCATTCCATGTATATGAAGCGTCAAGAATAGGCAAATCCATAAAGATATAGAGTAGATTGGTAGTTGCCTAGGGTTGGAAGGGATGGTGGAATAGGAAGTGACAGCTAAGGGGTATAAGATTTCTTTTTGGAATGATAAACATGTTCCAAAATTGACTGTGGTTATGTATGCACCATTCTGTGACTATTTATGCACTATTTATGCACTGTTTGGCTAAGTGGCTAGAGCATCAGCCTGCAGACTAAAGGGTCCTGCGTTCGATTCAAGTCAAGGACATGTACCACAGTTGCAGACTCCTCCATGGCCTGGTCCCTGGTCGGGGCGCATGCAGGAGGCAACCAATGGATGTATTTCTCTCACATCGATATTTCTCTGTTTTTGTTAAAATATATTTTATTGATTTTTTACAGAGAGAAAGGGAGAGGGATAGAGAGTTAGAAACATCGATGAGAGAGAAACATCGATCAGCTGCCTCCTGCACACTCCCTACTGGGGATGTGCCCGCAACCAAGGTACATGCCCTTGACCGGAATCGAACCTGGGACCCTTGAGTTCACAGGCCGATGCTCTATCCACTGAGCCAAACCGGTTTAGGGCTTCTCTCTGTTTTTCCCTTTCTCTTCCACTATCTAAAAATCAATGGAAAAATATTCTCAGGTGAGGATGTTTTTTAAAAAGCCATTTATTATATACTTTAAATGGATGAATTGTGTAGTATTTAAATTGTATCTCAATAAAGCTGTTAAAAAGAAACTAACAAAAAGCCTTGTTTCGAGGGAAAAATGATCTTCTATTCTCAGATACATTTGCATGATTGGTAGAGGAGAAGAAGCCAAAAGCTGGTAGAGAGAGTGTTGGGAATGCCAGTGGGTGAATTGCTTGTTCACATGAACAGGTAATGAGAATGTTTGGCAGATTTGTTCTTCAGGGGGTAAATTAATAGCTGGAATTAAACCAAATTCAAAAAAGGGTATTCTTAGCTAATTAAGATTGTAAAAATCTGTCAGGCTTAGTAGCATGGTGGATATGTTTTCAGAGATGGCTTAACTATAACATTATTGCAAAAAGAAAGCTTTTGTAAATTAAAAGTTTTAAGTGTTCTCTCTGAATTGATGCATATTAGCAAAAAATCCCCCGACACCTGACATATCCTTAATGTATAGAGTTATAGATAATTCCATTAATTTTGTTTCTTGTGTATTGCTGCAGGAAGATTAAAAATGCCTACTACCTAAAGCCATTCTATAGTCTGAGGGTTCAGAAAGTGCTGTCTCTTGTGCTCAAACATGGGAAGGGTAGGGGAAGGTCTAATTAAAAAGCCAGTTAGTCACTTTTGTATCAGGCTAGAAAATAATTCTGAACTAACTTGTAGAACCCATTAATGCCAGTCTTGTTAAAGAGCTGATTATACCCCTAAAATAATGCCATTTCCGTAGAGGTAAGGTTGCTCTGCTAATTGTTCTTCAATTATCAACTCTTCTAGCCAGTTATTTCTGGTTAAGAGGTTTGTCTGCCACTGTCCAGTCCTTAACTCTGCAGTGATGACACCTCATGGTATATCTTGGAGCTGGAAGGCATGGGCAATATATAGGGTTGGGCAATATACAGGTAGGTTTACAGTTGTTCATGTGGGAAATAACACAATAATTAATAAACAATAATACAAGAATAAACTGTGTTTTGTGTATTCACAACTGTCCCAAGATCATTCAATAGGGGAAGAAATCATCTTTTCAACAAATGGTGCTGGGGCAACTGGATATTCACATGCAAAAGAATGAATTTGATCTCTTACCTCACACCATATATAAAAATTCAGTTAAAATGGATTAATGGCCTAAATATTAAGAGCCCAAACTATAAAACTCTTAGAAGAAAGCACACGGAGTAAATTTATATGATCTTGGATGAGGCAGTGGATTCTTAGATATAAAAAAGCACAAGCAAGAAAAGAAAAACTAGGTAAACTGGACTTTATGAAAATAAAAACTTTCATGCTTCAAAGGAATCTACCAAGAAAGTGAAAAGACAACATACAGGATAGGGGAAAGTTTTTGCAAATATATGTCTAATTAGTATCTGTTATCAAGAATATATAAAGGATACTTAAAAGTCAAAAATAAAAGACAAATAACCCGGTTAAAACTGGGCAGAGGACCAAGATAAACTATTGTAGGGGCATAAAATGAGTTTTAATACATTTCAAAAGACTAAATTCATACAGAGTTCTATTTGTTGAATTAAACTAGACATAAATAATAATAAGGTATGTTGAAATACTCCAAATATTTCAGGGGTTGTTTTTAAAATAACCTATGGGTCAAAAATTTTACAAGAGAAGTTAGAAAATATTTTTAACTGAATGCTAAAGAAAACACAAAATATCAAAATTTGTGGAATGTAGCCAAACTAGAGCTTAGAAAGAAATGTATACCTTCTTTACAATATAAAGGTGTATCTATTTGTTAAAACTCATTGAATTATACACTTAAGATGTGTGCATTTTGCTCTATGTAAATTTAGCATCAATTTAAAAAATAGCAGGCGGCTGACAGAGAAATAAACAAAAATCATGAGAGAAAGAAAGAAAGAAAGAAAGAAAGAAAGAAAGAAAGAAAGAAAGAAAGAAAGAAAGAAAGAAAGAAAGAAAGAAAGAAAGAAGAAGAAAGGAAGGAAGGAAGATTGGGGAAGCAATGGTTGCAATGTCTGTGTTTTTTAATGATAGCAAGACTTTTTGATGTATAATTAACAGAGTAAAATGTACAAATTTTGTCTTGATCACACATCAGATCAAGATAGAGAACATTTCTATCCCCATAGAAAAGCCCTAAGGTAGGAGAGAAAATGATGGCTTGGCTTAGAGGAGCTAGAAGATGTAAAGGGAAAGGAAGGCAGGAGTACCATCTTGTAAGGCCTTGTAGACAACTCTAAGTATTTTGTCCATTTTCTTAAGGAAGTTATTGAAGGATTCTAATGTTGACATAGAAAATGTCCAAATGTGTAGAGAATTTTATGAGTTTATTTGAGCCAAACTGACAACAATGGCTGGGAAGCAATATTTCAACATATTGAGGAAATGCTGCAGAGATTGGCAGTTTTACGGTTTATTTTATACATTATAATCAAAGGAGAAGGCATAAGGATATTTCCATGAAATTCATTGGTGGTAGATTAGGGAGGCTGCAGAAAGCAAAGTGGGGAAATCTCTGAAATTGTATAAAGAGTAAAATGAAGAGACAGATAACTTTTTTACATTGGTGGGTATAGGATAGTTAACAATGAACATTTACAGCACATAGAGATGATATTTGGGAAACAAGGTAACAATGAGGGTCTTCTGCTCTGTTGGGAGATTGTGCCTGGAAAGGTCTGGGGAAAAAGGGATTACTCTGACATTCCAAAGGTATGTTATGTAGAAGCAAAAAGACAATAGAAAGGCTCAGTTAAGGTAAAGATTAATCTCTGTTAAGGAAGATACAGGCCTAGGACCTGACTACCTGCTATAAGTCACTTTTAGTTAAGAATTTTTAATTTTAGACAATCCTATGTGGTTACTTTAGGTTTCTGAGTTTGTAAGTCCTCCCTCCACCCCCCACCCCCACCGCCCAGAGCTTGTCAGGTTTAGTATGTGGCAACTTTTTTGTCTACACTAATCAGAAGGTAACATCATCAATGCAAATGGCAGTGAAATCTTTAGTAAGTATTCAGTTCCTCCACATTTTGGGAAGAGGAAAGGATTTGTCTGATTTGGCTTCTGAGTTGTCCACATAAAAGTAGACAACTGCTCAGTGTTGTAAATTGCTGCCCACCTCTCCATGCTGCCTCACTCCTGCTAACTTTACTGCAGTTATAGCTTGGACATTAGGTAGAGTTCCCTAATGGGCTATAGCATCTTAGTATGTCCTCCAGGAGAGGAGAAATGAGGCAGGGCACAATTTCCTCTTTTTTTCTGTCCACTTATCGCAATAGTTCCACCCTTTAAAGCTGTATGAAATTATTCCCTGAATGGTTCAGAATTACAGTGGAGCAGGGAAGAAAAAAATCTAAAAGAGCATAGCAAATAGATTTATCCCCATAACCCAAGGGAAAAGGTCCCTGTATGTATGTGGGGAGGTGTGCCTAAATTCCATGCCCATGTTCTCAGATTCAGTTCCTCTGCAAGAGTATATTCTAATATCCATTTTGCAAATCTTCACTGACCCTTCAGGACATCTTACCAGTACACAACAGTATTGTTCTCAGCCCAGGATATATTTCTCTGCTCCCAGATATTTCTCTAAATCTGAGTTATTCAGCCTATAATTGTGACCTAGGCCCATGGTCGGCAAACTGCGGCTCGCGAGCCACGTGTGGCTCTTTGGCCCCTTGAGTGTGGCTCTTCCACAAAATACCACGGCCTGGGCGAGTCTATTTTGAAGAAGTGGCATTAGAAGAAGTTTAAGTTTAAAAAATTTGGCTCTCAAAAAAAATTTCAATCATTGTACTGTTGATATTTGGCTCTGTTGACTAATGAGTTTGCGGACCACTGACCTAGGCTTTTATAGAACAATCCATAATAACCTCTGATATTCTGAATCTCATAGAAATCATTGGCATCACTCATATATTCTAATTTGAGCTACTTCCACCAGCATGAGTTTCATACAAGTCTCTATTTTTCTGATTGCCTAGTAGTTAACTGTTGGAGTACATACTTATGTGTATCCACATACACATAATCTTCAGAGGACAAACACTATTTGGCAGAGACAGTACAAACAAGCTTCATAAGAAGGAAAAGACAGTAATTCCCTAAGGTTCCATAATTTAAAAAGTCACCTCTTTCACAATAGAGTTAGTACAGTACATAATTATGCAAAGAGTTGTTAGTTCATATCTGTTATCCCCTTCTCTCAAATTGTACCTCCTTGAGCCTGCCAAGAGTAAGAAATGGCCCATTATGAAGCTACTAGAGGCCTGGTGCACGAAATTCATGCACGGAGGGGGGTTGTCCCTCAGTCAAGCCTGTACCCTCTCCAATATGGGACCCCTTGAGGGTGGGATCGGGCCTAAACGGGCAGTCGGACATCCCTCTCACAATCCAGGACTGCTGGCTCCCAACTGCTTGCCTGCCTGCCTTCCTGATTGCCCCTAACCGCTTCTGCCTACCAGCCTGATCACCCCCTAACCACTCTGCTGCCAGCCTGTTTGCCCCCAACTTCCCTCCTCTGCTGGCCTGGTCACCCCTAACTGCCCTCTCCTGGAGGGTTGATCACCTCCAACTGGCTTGGTCCCTCTCATCTGCCCTCCCTTGCAGGCAGGGTGCCTCCCAACTGCCCTCCCTTGCAGGCTGGGTGCCTCCCAACTGCTCTCTCCTGCTGGCCATCTTGTGGTGGCCATCTTGTGTCCACATGGGGGCAGGATCTTTAACCACATGGGGGCAGCTATATTGTGTGTTGCAGTGATGATCAATCTGCATATTACTCTTTTATTAGATAAGATAGAGGCCTGGTACAGGGGTTGGGGGCCAGCTGGTTTGCCCTGTAGGGTGTCCCTGATCAGGGTGGGGTTCCCTTGGGGTGTGGGGCGGCCTGAGCGAGGGGCCTGTGGTGGTTTGCAGGCCGGCCACGCCCCCTGGCAACCCAAGCGGAGGCCCTGGTATCTGGAATTTATTTTCCTTCTACAATTGAAACTTTGTAGCCTGGAGTGGAGCCAAGCCTGGGGCTCCCTCCAAGGCCGGCAGCCATTTGTGTTGGGGTTATAATTGAAACTTTGTTGCCTTAAGCGGGTGGCCCGACCAGGGTGTGAGGAAAGCTTTGCTTCCCCTGTTGCGGGCGGCAACCCTAGCCTGCTCTCTCAAGCTCCATTCTGCCGCCATTTGTTTGAATTTGTTTACCTTCTATAATTGAAACTTTGTAGCTTGAGTGGAGGCTTAGGCCTGGCAAGGACAGGCGGAAAGCTTGGCTTGCTCTGTTACCTGGGAAACCTTGCTCTCTGTGGCTGTAGCCATCTTGGTTTGGGTTAATTTGCATGCTCGCTCTGATTGGATGGTGGGCGTGGCTTGTGGTTGTGTCGGAGGTATGGTCAATTTGCATATTTGTCTATTATTAGATAGGATATACCCCATAATGACCACTCAGCTACACAAAGACTAGTTAAAGCTTGAAATTACCTCTTGAAATTGTCCAATTAGCTATTAGACAAAGGCCATCAGTCTCCCCAGCCTCTGTCTTAGGAGGAGGGCTTTGGTGTTTGGTAAGTAGAGGAAGTATAATCAGATTTTTATTTTTATCAGAATATGCTGAGTCGAAAGTGGTGTGTGTGTGTGGGGGGGGGGAGGGCAGTGCAAGAGTACATACTGGGGGACCAGAGGGAATAAAGACAGATACATTGTGATCTTCAATTTGCAGCTAAATCACACAAAATAAAAGGAATTCAAGCATAAAAAGGAACATTATCAATAGATAGGTTCTAGAAAATGTATATGGTTTCATGAATTTGGATTAACACTATTTTATAAATGGGAGGTAAATGTAATAAGATGAAATGGTACCAGTGATAAATCTGAGACCTATATAAGCTAATATACTCTTTTCTCATCATTTTCCACAAGGAGACCCTCATCATCAATAGCAAAAAATTCCAGAAACTTTGTGTGTCATCATGACCACTTATAAGTATTTGGATCAAATTGATACAACTGGAATAACTATGCAGCTTTCATTCTAAAGCTAAATTTAACAAATGTTAATTCAGAAAGTACAACCCCGTACCTCAGAAACTCTTCCTCAGAAATGATATTTCAACTTTCCTGACACGAAATTTGGGCAGAGGTGTCAAATCATTATAAGAACTGCAAGCTGGCCCCAGCTAAAATAGCATTTCAGCAGCCTGCCACTGGCACGTAATCAACTGCACACCCACTGCTGGACTTAATACACAATTGTGGCACCAAAAATGATTAGAATGTACCTCTTGGTGCCAGGTATTGCAGTACAACAAATGAACCTTTGACCACAATAATTATTTTCCCGCTTTCTGGATGTCTAAGTCAGTTAAGCATTTTCAGATCAATGCAACCATATGTCCACCTGTAACACTTGAGAAATTATTTCTTATTTGAAGAATAACTTTCACTGTCACAAAGGACATATTATATCTTCCAACTAAAAAGAGTGGGCAACTGGTTATTTCAAAGTATTTGACACACTAAATAGTCCAGAAGTGCTCATCTATTTGCATAATCATATTTAAACATTCCCACACAAATTTAACCTAAACCAATAGTCCTCCACAAAATATTTTCAGTGCTTTAATTTTATCAAGATTGTTAAGATCAATACCTTTCTCTGCACCAAATATCTTTGTGGAAGTAATTAGCATTGTAGAATTATTGTTAGAAAAAAGTAGGTTTCCATGGAGAAAGGAAAGATCTATGGGTCGTTATGTTTATAAAAGTAATTTCAGGAGGAAGATGGCGTAGAGTGGGCAGCTGTTCTAAATAGTCTAGATTTAGCCCTTTAATTAAGTCCCAGTATTTCTAATTTTTATACTTCTGGACTTTTATTTATTTTTTAAAAGTATGTTTTTATTGATTTCAGAGGAAGGGAGAGGGAGAGATAGAAACATCAATGATGAGGATCATTGATCAGCTGCCTCCTACACACCCCCTACTGGGGATCGAGCCTGAAACCCAGGCATGTGCCCTGGCTGGGAATCAAACTGTGACCTCCTGGTTCATCGGCCGACCCTCAAACACTGAGACACACTGGATGGGCTATTTCGGGACTTTTAGCTAAAGTGCAACACTATCATTGTTAAATTGTCCATAGTAGTCATATTTTGCAGAAACTTAATTTATATCTAAGGTTGCAAAGCTTGAGGTTGCAAGTATTCTACTTTATTTGCAACTTACTTCTTCCATAAAATCTCTGCAAACCTATTGCAGGACAACCCCTCAAAAATTGTGTCTCATTTTCTACCAAATAAATGTAATAATATGAATGTACTCCCCTTAAAGGATACCCCATGGGACCAAAACAAGCCACAAACAAAAATCAAAATAATGATAAAATATCTTCAGTCACAATAGTTTGTTGTGTATAAATACACTTTTTTATATGAATTCTGAACCAAGGTATAATTGTTGGAGTTTTGTGCAGGGGTATTAAATACCACAAAAGAAAAATGCTTCTAGTAGGAATAGTTAATGCGTAAGGGATTTAAATAGCCAATTAACTTTGAGTAGAAGCACATACAAGAGTTGAGTTGTAAGGGCTAGAGAACATATCAGTTGCATCTCCCCCTGCTGCTGGACAGATCCAAAAGTAGGAATATTTTGGCATAATGTGTAACTTTTTCCCTAAACAAGACAAACAGTGCACTTCATTTTGTAGAACAATGTCATAGGGTGTAGTAAGGGCCACATGTTTTGTAATTAGAAACATAAAACTTCAGATACTGGTTCTGTGACTGTTTTGCAACGTGTGGCTTTGTTTTCTGAAGTGCAGAAGAAGAATAAAGCCAATTGGAAGAGATTGCTAGATGAACTAAGTGAAATGTTTGTGAAAGCATCCTCTCTGGCCTTTTCACGTTTAGTGACATGATTTTCATTGGATTTAAGTGAGGTTTATGAGTAACCTAAAGCTGTTTTCCCCAGCAAGATATTAATTTCATAGCAAATATTGAGGAAAAACAGGGCTGTATTAATTTCTATTATAATATTTTAGGAAGTCATACAAAACATTAAGCAGAGACATGCTAACAACATTAAAAAAATCAATCCATAAATACCGACATCCTCATATCTACCAAATCTATCAGTTATAAAAATCAGCAAATGTATAATATCAATTTTACCCCCTTTTGGCTTTAGAATGACTATAGAATGATATCGACCATGAGATTATTGATACCTACTGAAGATGATTAAAAATATGGAAAATATAGAATCAGAAGAATGCCAACCTCATTACATGTTTTTCTACTATAATAAGAAAATATGGATGGCTAGTACTAGAGTTTGGTTATCATAAAAGTACATGTTTTAGTATCCTTATATATGATGTAAGTTTGCCTGTTGTAAAAGCCGGACTGTTGACTTATGTAGCTCCATCACTTTGGTACTCTGCAAGATTACTAGTATTGTTTTCCTAATATAAGTGGAATAAATATTCTAAATTTATTTGATTGAGGTATGTGCAAAAGTGTTCCTTGAGTATCCCCAAAGGCTCTGAAGCACTCATAAAGAGAGGAGCATTTTCCTAGGAGAGAGCATGAAACCTCCTCCTTACCACATAAGCCTTTTTGTTTTTCTGCCTTTCCTCTCACTCACTTCTTGACATTTCTCATCTTACCACTTTTCCTACATCATTTTAACTGTTTCTATTTCTCTATCTCATAACTATCTGATTTTCCTTTCATATTTGGTGCACCAGATTTGGGGTAAGGACAATCTTGCCAACACTTACAAGCTTCACAGAGGTCCACGGAGACAGATTTACATCAGATAAAATTGATGTGGAGAGTTGAGAAGACTGAGTTGTCCCTGAAGTATTGGTGTGCCAGGGAAAGAAGGCTTTTTCTGGGGGCTTTGAGCCAAAACTGATCAGGAAGGGAACTGCCCGTGATGCTGAGTGGCCCCATGGATGGTTTATGAAATAAAAGAGGGCCACAAGCAATGCTTGGAAGAGGATCGATAGAGATGTTCAAATCAAACCTCCTCTAACCACAATTCCAGACTTACTACATTGTTTCTCTATTAGTAGTGTGGTGCTCTTATTTTGTTTGCCCTGCTATGGAGAAACATACAAAAGTAGGATAACAGCAGAAGCCCAATGACCTCATTTCTAGGAGTCCAGTATCCTACAATAACCAGCAGATCATGAATATTGGAAAGGATGACTTGATGCAGAGACTCCTCAGCCTCTATTTCAGGAATAACATTTAGGATGGGTCTAACTATCCTTTGCTTTAAGCCTTGAAAGAATTAAAAAGTCTGTCCAAAAGTGAGCTTGAGTGCAAAATGTACAAACAGGCATTGTTGTGATTGTTAGACATTTGATCTTTCTCAGAATTTGTGACTATTTAAGGAATGGGAAACCCAAAAATATTTTCCTGCGAATTTATATTCCCTCTGCTTGGTAGCATGTGTATTTGAAGGGAATTTTAAAATTCATATATTGGATTTGTGTCTCTGATTATATGTAATTCATCAAGATCTTGCTCTTCACGAGTTATTTAATACTCAGGAAGTCATTTAAGTCATTTTAGAATCTGCCTAAAATCCAACAGGAAGTTATGTTTACAAAGGACACACAAACCTGAAACATTTGCACATTTTATTTGAATCCAAATGCAGATGTCATAAATATTTTGGAATGGAGAGAAATTCAGCCAATCTCTTCTCTGTCATTAAGAAATGTCTGATGCCACATCACCCAAGAATCCTTCCTGATAATCCCACCTGATTATAATGAGTGAAATTTTATATTACTTGTACATCATTCATTGTCTGTGGTCTCATATTGTAATCACTTGTGTATGTCTTCTGTCTTTAATGGAGATTCTGATATAAGGGAAGGAAACTAGATGTAAGCTTCGATGACCAAGGTTGAGTCCTAATTTTCACAGCTGTGTGACCTTGGATGAATCACTAAACATCACTGAGCTTCATCTATTCTGCATTCTTAATGAATTTTTAACACATCAAAAGTGATGATGAACCTAGATATATTCTGTGGACCTCAAATGGTAGTCTCAGGTAATTGGGACTATCTTCTATTAAATCCAAAATTGTCTTTACTTATTTATACTTACTGTTTCAACAAATATTTGCTAAGGTACACAACAGAAACCTTGTGGGAAAAGAAGACAGAAACATGGGAAAAGAAGAGATTAATTTTATATTCAACAGACATTTCTTTTCATTTCTGTCAAAGTGGAATGCCCATATCATAACAATTTTGTGCTACTACATATCCTGTTATGGACATTTCTAAATAGATAAAGGGAAAACTTACAAAGTCCTGGGAACCTCATTTTTATAAATGTGTCCAGATAAGACATTTTAGCATATTTTATGGTGAATTGATTCAAGTTATTGTATTTTCAAAAAAATACACTAATTTTTGCTTACAGTATATATTGTTTATACTATGTAATACAGTATATAATTATACAAGAGATATTTTAAAATATAATCTTGATATTTATATTATATTCCTTTAAAAATGTTAGGTGGCAACATATTATCAAAATAGCCAAAACCGGTTTGGCTCAGTGGATAGAGCGTCGGCCTGCGGACTGAAAGGTCCCAGGTTCGATTCCGGTCAAGGGCATGTACCTTGGTTGCGGGCACATCCCCAGTAGGGGGTGTGCAAGAGGCAGCTGATTGATGATTCTCTCTCATCGATGTTTCTAACTCTCTATCCCTCTCTCTTCCTCTCTGTAAAAAATCAATAAAAAAAAAGCAAAATAAGTCACTTGTATTTTTTCTGATTCTAACAAAGGAGGAAGTAAATGTGTTTATCATCACATGTGATCCCCCAAGAGGGTGCATTTTATACTGGATGTCAAATTTTAAGTGGAGGAATAGCAGGGTGTAGACACACTAACATTTTCTCGGTAGCTGATGTTTTTCCCTCCAGTGGGTGATGAAAATCAAATCCCCAGACTGCTCCTTCTGGGCTTTTTACTAATTAACTTGACATCTGTGGTGAAGCAGAACATAGACTAACCTTGTTAATTTATAGTCTCACAATTAAACTGCTGGTAGTTTGGGTCAGAAACGTATCTCTGGATATTTGAGACTAAAATTTTTTTCAAATTGACAGAAAGTGTAAAACAACTTATTCAATATTTTTACCAAAATGTTCAGGAAAAGGAGGGGCTTTTAGGTAGAGTAAAAATTGTTCTCTTAAACCACCATGATTTGCTACTCTTATCCACCATGGAAGAACATGGTGGGCATTGGACTCAATGTAAGCCTCCTACAGTTTTTCCTCATCTCCCTTATCCCCCAACAACTTGGCTTTATCTCTCTTTCCATGATGTTCATGTAACATGTAAATGTGCTACTGAATTGATTTTGCAAATCCTAATTCTACTAGCCCCATACCTGCAGCTCCTTTTTGCTATAGATCCTCATTTCAAATCATCAATTTGCCCAACTGATTCTTCAAGAAATATCTTCACAAAACGATTAACATTATGCCCTCATTTAAAAATATAGAACCAATATAAAAATGGGCATATAGAGGTGTCTGTAGTTGTTGTAGAATTGCTATTGAAGATACTGTTGATTATATTGTTCAGTTCCCAACTCATGTGTTCAGTTTCTCTCAGAGTTCTGACCTATTGTCGGTCTCTCCTAGTGATTTTGTATGTCTCTCTTTGTTAGATAGCTGTGTAATCCTTATATCTTTCTTTTTTACCTTAGATTCCAGGAAGTTTAGAGTTAGATTCATTGAACAATAACCTCCTTTGGCTTCACTTTCTGTTCTAATTATTCCACCCTTGTCTTTCCCATCACCATCCCAACAATTGGTCCTGTTACTTGGTACATCTCCTTTAATAAGTATAGATTCATTGGATTCATAGTATCTACATTTTTGGAAACTGCTATAGGTTTGGAAGTAGGTAGAGAATACATAATAATTTCTATAAAACCTCCAATGCTGTTAATGTTATGTTACTCTTGCTTAAATTTTATTGCAGTGATATCCAAGCATTTTGCAGTAAAGAATAGGTTTAGCTAATATTTTGAGAAAATAAAGTCCTTTGTTATATTAGGAAGCCATTAGGAAGCAATTAAGAGGAAAACATTTGCATGCCTTAGAGTGATTTTATTAAAACAAAAAAAATTGAGGCCAACTTTCACATGCTATGTTGTCCATCCATTCTCTTGAATGTACATGTGTTCCCAATTTATCATCACAATGGTCAGACTGAGCACTGATGTGGAAACATCTCACTCCTCTCAACTGTCTTTTGTCAGACGGTGAATGAATCTAGGTCATCTCTCTTGGAGACAGTGCTATGTCTCTGTGGATTAGAGAGAAAAAGCCCAACAGTATGACAGAAAAATTCAACTGTCAAAGTTAAACTAAATCTTTTAAATTTGTCAAAATTTCATCAGTATATATTCCCTAAAAGAAGAGAATAAAAAGGTCCTTCTACAATAGTTCACGTGGGATAAGTCATTCTTCCTAAACACATAATAACTAGAAGCTATACTTGACCCACTGATTAAATATTCAGAAGCTGAAAAAATTTAAAACATAAAAACACAGAAGAAAATGGCTGAATAATTATCTGAGCTTGGGATAAAGTATACTAAACTGGAAAATAACCAAAAAATCAAGTAGAAATTGCAATAGATATCTCTACATAGCAGAGAAAAACCTTATGCTTATCAAAATTAGAAATTAAACAATAAGCTGGGAATGCTATATGCCAGAAATGTGAGAGACAAAGAAATCTTTAATCTGTAAAGAGCTCACAGGAATTAAAATGCTTTCAATGAATGAAGAAAATGACATACAAAATCAGAAAATCCTAAAATTGGTAATAAACACCTGCAAAACTAGTCACACTACTGGCAATAAAAATAAAAAATAAATCAATAAGAATTTTTGTTTTCAAAATAGCCTTGATTTTTAAATAAGCATATACTTAATACTGGTGAAGGTATATTGAAAGAATCTCTCTTATTCACTGCAGCCAGGAATAGGGACAGATGCCATTATTTGGGCAGGACAATATGATATGTTTCCAGAGCCTTAAAATATTTTCTTTTTGCTTATAATTATACTTCTAGGCAGATATCCTAATAAAATACCCAGAAACATGAACATAAGTATAGAGATTTATGTATAATAATGTTCATTGACATAGTATTTATATCAATTTGCTATGGAAGGGAACCTAAATTATACATCATTTTATTGGATTATAAACTAAAATCAATAATAATTATGTACTGAATGGAATATTATAAAGCTATTAAATTATTTTACTGACAAAATAGTGGGAAATTGCTTTTATGTATTGTTATGGGAAAATAGAAAGCATTAAAATGATTTATAACTGCAAAATTATATCTATAGCATGGAAAGAAATGTGTAACTATCTCTGGGAAACAGGATTATAACTGACTGTTATGTTCTTTACCTTTTTCTAGGAATGTAATAATTTTATTATCAAACGGTACTACTAAAAATACTGAAAAACCCTTCTGTTTTCTATCTCTAACCATTCCTCACATCAAAAAGAAAAGTTAATTTCTCTTTGAGCCAAGACTTGCTGCTTTATGTGGTTACAGAAATAGCCAAACAATTCTCATATTTCTACTGCCCCCATAATACTGTGGTTTATACTAAGAAAAAGGTCCTCCTAATCTCTTTCTCCTGAATATGAATTTCTGACTTAGGAAGTCAAATTGGATTCTGAGAGGATAAGAAAGCACTGCAATAAAAGTGATTTTAAATTGTTCTAGAATCTCACAAAAGAATAGAATACTACCCGAAATAAAATATTGATAATAAAACATTTCAAGAGGGAAAATGGCATTTTTGCTTTATAAATTTGAGTTCTGACGCTAAAAGGGCTTTTTATTTTCAGTTTGGTACATAACTTGTAATTATAATATGGCAGTACTTTGGCAAATCACTTAGCTATTACTATATAACCAACTACCACAAAACAAAATGACTTAGAAAACCACCATTTATTTAGCTCATAATTGGCAATATGGGCTGGGCTCAGCTGAGCATTGCTTACAGTCTTAGCTGGGCTTACTCATGTGCCTGCAGTTAGCTACCAGGTAACCAGAGGAAGGCTTATTCAGGATGACCTGAGCTGGGATGGCTTGTCTCTGTTCCATGTAGTCCGTCCAGGTTTGTTCTTACATTCCAGGGTAAAGTGTGTTTGTGTGTGTGTTTGTGTGTGTTTGTGTCTGTGTGTATGAGAGAGAGAGAGAGAGAGAGAGAGAGAGAGAGAGAGAGAGAGAGAGAGAGAGAGAGAGGAGGGGATAGAAAGAGGGAGAGGGAGGGAGGGGATAGAGGCAAGACCATTTGTAGCTCAGGCTCAGAACTGGCACAATGTCATTTCTGCTTCATCGCAGTGGTGAGTCATCCCAAGTCTAGCTCAGATTCAGAAGGAGGGGAAACGAACTCTATATCTTGATAGTAATCTCTGCAAAATTTCACTTTGAGGATACAAAGAAAGGGAAGAATTATATCTTTTTGCAGTACACCACATTAATCCTAGGCACAAACACCCCATTTTATTCATAAGTGTGATTAACTAAATTTAAAAGGTCTGACAGTTAGGAATCAGATTTTCCCTACATCCATAGCAAAAAAAAAAAAAAAAAAAAAGAATAAGAATAAGAATATACCTTCCTAAATTTCAGATAGGCCATTATATACAACTGATGCATTGACTTTTTCCTTCTAAATCCATCCTTTTTTAACCTGATTTCCTTTTTCTTTTTCTAAAACAGTAATTGGAAAACCTTCCCCTCATTTAAAAATATCACTTAATTCTTATCAAAGCAGTACTTGTACATGGTTTAAAAAGTCAAATAGTACTTAGAGACTTTTAACAAAACAGACTACTACATTATTTCAAATCGTCTGTCCCCACCCACAAGCACACAAGACAGTCACATTCCTAGAAGCAACCTCTGTACACTTTCTTGCTGTTTCTTCTCCTTTGAAAATAATATGCAGCCCTAGCTGGTTTTGCTCAGTGGATAGAGCGTTGGCCAGAGGACTGAAAGGTCCGGGTTCAGTTCCCATCAAGGGCACGTTCCTCAGTTGCAGGCTGGTACTTGGCCCCAGTTGGAGTGTGAGTGGAAGGCAACCAATTGATGTGTGTCTTTCACATCATTGTTTCTCTCTGTGTGTCTTTCCCCTCCCTTCCACTCTCTCTAAAACTCAATGGAAAAATATCCTTGGGTGAGATTAAAAACAACAAAAAGGAAATAATCCTACATAATAAGAGAGGAATATGCTAATTATCCATTACACCTTGAGGAGTAAAGACCAACCACATAATGACCAGATCACGGATCTGCAGAAGGATGGGGCAGTGAACTACAAGCCTGCTGTGAAAAGCTACAGTAGAAGGCAGGGCAGCAAGCTATGAGGTGGGGGAGGGAGGAGTGGCAGGGGGAGCTATAGGAGGGCAGGGCAGCTGGCAGAGAGCTACAGGAGGGAGGCAGAGAGCTACTGGCACACGGATTTGTGCCAGGGCTACTAGTATGCATATAATTTTTTAATTCATTCATGTTAGACAGTAGATATGATGGGAGGCAAAATGAATAACAATCTCTGAGTAGTTGGTTAAAATATCTGAAGAAAAAAATAATCTAATAGAAACAACTAAGCCAAACAACTGCATCATTCAGTCCTACTGAAGATTTTAATCCACTTTCCCTGTTCAATTTATGTGTGAAAAGAACAACCCTAAACATATTCTGTTGATAGTCTCTGGATACACCCTAAAATAATTATTTCTTCTCACATTTGTTTTCTAATTATCTCTGGTTTCATTTCAATTTTATTTAATAAAGGGGATTTTTTTTTTTTGCTCTTATCTTACTAGAGGCCTGGTGCACGAAATTCGTACACTGGGGTGGGGGTGTCCATCAGCCCAAACCTGCAGTCAGACATCCCTCTCACAATCCGGGACTGCTGGCTCCCAACTGCTTGCCTGCCTGCCTGCCTGATTGCCAGTAACCGCTTCTGCCTGCCAGCCTGATCATCCCTAACCATACCCCTGCCAGCGTGATTGACGCCTAACTGCTCCCCTGCCAGCCCGATTGCCCCCACTTCCCTCCCCTGCCAGCCGGGTTGCCCCCAACTGCCCTTCCCTGCAGGCCCAGTCACCCCCAACTGCCCTCCCCTGCAGGCATGGTTGCCCTCAACTGCCCTTCCCTGCAAGCCTAGTCCCCCCCAACTGCCCTCCCCTGCAGGCCTGGCCCCCCCAAAACTTCCCTCCCTCCCCTGCAGGCCTGGTCCCCCCCAACTGCCCTCCCCTGCTGGCCATCTTGTGGTCACATGGGGGCAGCCATCTTGTGACCACATGGGGATTGCCATCTTGTGCGAGGGTGTGATGGTCAATTTGCATATTACCTCTTTATCATATAGGAGTCTATAAATCATTGTGGGCAACCACTGTGTATTTCATTCTGCCTTTGTTTCCCCATTCATAAATATTGGTGTACAATAACATTTATAAAGACAAGCTGTTAACATTAGATGATAACAATAATAAGTGCATTTCTGTTTCTGAACTTTACAATGCAAGTGTTCTGTTTTAAAAAAATAAAGGTTCATTCTTTATTGAGTATTCCATTTTCCATGTGTCTCTTTCAACTTATCTAAAATGGAAATAAAGTTGTCAATCAAAGCAACAGTATTAGAGAAAAATTCTATGCAGAGAACTTGTAAAAGCAGAAAGATTCATTAAAGGAAATAAAGAGGAAAACCTGTTGTTACATTTTATTATTTTTATTATATTTTCCTTTTGTTGAATTTATTGGGGTAACACTGGTTAACAAAATTTACAAGTTTCAGGTGCACAATTCCACAACACACCATCTGGACACTGTATTGTGTACACCATCCCAAGTCAATTCTCCTTCCATCACCATTTATTCCTCCATACCCTCCTACCCCCACAGTCACCACACTGTTGTCAGTGGCCATGCATTTTTTCTATCTTTTTAGCTCAATCCCTCCACCCTAGTCCCCCACCTTGCTACCCCCTGCAACAGCTATCAGCCTGCTCTCTATCTATAAGTCTGTCTCAATTTTGTTTGTTAGTTCATTTTGCTTATTAGATTCTAAATACAAGTGAAGTTATATGGTACTTATCTTTCTCTGACTAGCTTATTTCATTTATCATAAGACTCTCCAGGCCTATCCATGCTGTTGCAAAGGGTAAGATTTCCTCCTTTTTATGACATTGTGAAAATATACCACAATTTTTTTTAATCTGCTGCTTCAAAATCTTGGCTATTGTAAAAAACTGCAGTGAACATAGGGGTGCACATATTCTTTCAAAATAGTGTTTCAGATTTCTTCAGATATATTCTCAGAAATGGGATCACATAAGGCAGTTCCATTTTTAATTTTTTGAGGTAACTCCACACTGCTTTACACAGTGCCTACACAAGTCTGCATTCCCACCAACAGTGCACTAGTGACATTATCCATTCGTTGAAATCTGGGCTTGATTATGTTGGGTGTTTCATAAATCTCTCCTCACATAAAGTCATCTAGAAATAACAGTCTATCCTTTTGTTCCATGAGGATAATTTGGTGGGGAGAGAACTGGCCCAAGAGCCAAGGGACCTGAACTTAATATTGGGCATAGAACCCTAACCATTAGTGAGAACTTGGACAAGCCTTTCCATTTATCAGAACAACTGGTTCCCAAACTTTTGGTATGGAAACATATTTTGGATCACGTCAATCATTTTTTAAAACTTCCAAATATGGAGGTATCCCTTATTTTAGTTTAAGCTCCCCCAGAAAGTGACTCTAAGACAAAATTTCATCCAAGTAATATATTTGGGGCATGATCCCAGGAAACATTGGAGCCAGCAAGTGAGACAGGGAAGGAAAGAAAGCCAACATTGGGGTGTGTTATCATGATTGTCGGCCAGTCATTCCAGTTATTTGGTCGTAACGGTCGCTTAGGCTTTTATATACATAGATATCATTGTCACTGTCTCAAGCACAACTTTAAAGATCTCTACTTATTGCCTGGCTGTGCAGCTCAGTTGGTTGGAGTCTTGGGTTCTATTCCTGATCAGGGCACATACCTGAGTTGCAGGTTTGATCCCTGGTTGGAGAGCAAAGGGGAAGCAACCAATAGATGTTTCTCTCTGTCTCTCCCTCTCCCTTCTTCTCCCTCCAAAAATCAATAAAGCATATCCTCAGGTAAGGATAAAAATGAAAAGATCTATATCTATTATATTCCTTGGAGAAATAATCAGCTGGTATTTTGTCAAAATGTCACACTAGCAATGAACTAACATCATGAAAATCATACTTTGCAAGGCAAACTGAATTGGTCTTAATGGGTTTTTATTTTAATTTTTTAATTACAGTTGACATTCAATGTTATATTAGTTTCAGGTGTACAGCATAGTAATTTGACATTTATATAATTTACTAGAGGTTCGGTGCACGAAATTCATGCACAGGTAGAGTCCCTAGGCCTGGCCAGCGATCAGGGCCGATCTGTGAGGTGACTGGTGGGGTAACCAGGGGCCCCCACTCGCAACCACCTTGGCCTGGCACTACCTGCTCGCCAGCCCCGACCTCTGTTGCCACTGCCAGTTGCCTCCCTCTGTAGGGCAACAGGCAGGGCAACCAGGGGCCCCGGCTCACACCTGCCTTGTCTGGCCTGGAGCCACCCGCTGGACAGCCCCGCCTCCTTCCACTGCTGGTTGGGGCCTGCGGGCTGGGGGAAGCTCCTGCGTTGAGCATCTGCCCCCTGGTGGTTAGGGAACATCATAGCGACTGGTCATTCAGCCATTCAGTTGATTTGCATATTAGGATTTTATATAGGTATATGAAGTGATTCATTTGATAAGTCTAGTACCCACCTGGCACCATACATAATTCAGTATTATTGACCATAGTCCCTATGCTGGACTTTATGTCCCTGAGATAATTTTGTAACAACCAATTTGTACTTCTTAATTCCTTCACCTTTTTCACCCAGCCCCCATCCCATCTGGCAACCATCAGTTTGTTCTCTATGTCCGTGAGCCTGTTTCTATTTTATTTTGTTTTGTTTTGTTTTTAATTCCACATAAAAGTGAAATCATGTGGTATCTATCCTTATCTGTCTGACTTATTTCACTGAGCATTATACCCTGTAAGTCCGTCTATGTTGTAGCAAATGGCAAGATTTCATTATTTTCCATTGTATATGTGTGCCACTTCTTTATTCAATCAAAAATTGATAGAAGCTTAGGTTGCTTTCATATCTTGGCTATTGTAAATAATGCTGTATTGAACATAGCTATGCGTTTATCTTTTCGAATTAGCATTTTGGATTTCTACAGATAAATACCCAGAAGTGGAATTTCTGGATCATACGTTAGTTCTATTTTTAATTTTTTCCGGAACCTCCATACTCTTTTTCATTGTGACTCCACCAACAGTGCCCAAGGGTTTCCTTTACTCCACATCCTTGCCAACACTTATTGTTTGTTGATTTATTGATGATAGCCATTAGGACTCGTGTGAGGTGATACCCCTCATTGTGATTTTTGAGCTGCATTTCCCTGATGTTTAGAAATTTTGTGCATTTTTTCATATGCCTGTTGTCCATTTGTATGTGCTCTTTGGAGAAATGTATTTTCAGGTCATCTGTCCAGTCTTTAATTGGAATCTTTGTGGGTTATTTGATGTTAAGTTATATGGGTTTTTTACGTATTTTGTATATTAACCCCTTATCGGTGTATCATTGGCAAATATCTTCTCCCATTTAGTAGGTTGTCTTTTAATTTTGTTGATGATTTCCTTACTGTGCAAAATCATATTAGTTTGCTGTAGTTCAATTTGTTTATTTTTTCTGTGTTTTTTTTTTCCTTGCCTGAGGAGGTACAGCCAAAAAAATATTGCTAAGAGCAATGTCAAAGTATTTACTGCCTATATATTCTTCTAGGAGTTTTATAGTTTGGGTCTTACATTTAAGTCTTTAATCCATTTTGAGTTTATTCTTATGCATGGTTTAAGAAAGTGGTCTAGTTTTATTATTTTTGCATGTATTTTTCCCAGCACCATTTATTGAACAGATTGTCATTACCCCATTGTATATTATTGCCTTCTTTCTCATAGATTAATTGACCATATAGGTGTGGGTTTATTTCTGGGCTCTCTGTTCTCTTCCGGTGATTTATGTGTCTGTTTTCATGCCAGTACTGTGCTGTTTTGATTACTATAGCCATGCAGTATAATTTGATACCAGGTTGCACTATACCTCCAACTTTATTCTTCTTTCTAAAGATTGCTGTGGCTATTTGGGTGCTTTTGTGGTTCCATATAATTTTTTGGATTATTTGTTCTAGTTTTGTGAAAAATATGATTGGTATTTTGATAAGAATTGTGTTGAATGTATAGATTGGTTTGGGTAGTATGTATATTTTAACTATATTAATTCTTTCTCCCCATGAGCACAGTATATGCTTCCATTTATTTGTATTTTCTTCTGTTTCTTTCTTCAATGTCTTATAATTTTCTGCATATAGGGCTTTTTGCTTCTTAGTTAATTTTATTCCTAGGTGTTTTATTTTTGACACCATTATAAATGGGCTTGTTTTCTTAATTTCTCTTTCTGATAGTTCATTATTGATGAGTAAAAATGCCACAAATTATTAAAAATTAATTTTGTATCCTTCTACTTTACTGAGTTAATTTATCAGTTCTAATAGTTTTTTGGTGGAATCTTTATGCTTCTCTGTATATTATCATGTCATCTACAAATAATGTACTCTTTTTTTTAATATATATATAATTTTTTTATTGATTTTTTTACAGAGAGGAAGGGAGAGAGATAGAGAGTCAGAAACATCAATGTGAGAGAAACATCGATCAGCTGCCTCCTGCACAGATGTGCCCGCAACCAGGGTACATGCCCTTGACCGGAATCGGCATAATGTACTCTTAACATTAGTTTTATTTACCTATCAATGGTATACATTCCTTAAGATCAGGGGGCTGTTTTTTCATTTATGTTCTTACTTCTTAACATTATTCTAGAACCATGTTAGGAAGCTGATGAAATCATTTGTCATTCAATAGTCACTGACTGGGAACCTACTATATGTCAGGCAATATGAGATGCAAAGACCTGGCACAGTCGATGCCCTCAATGGCCTATAACTTGGGGAAAATATGGAAGCAACAATCTGCTGCCTCTCAGTTAGGGGAAGAAAATTATCTTGGGTCCAAGATTCTACACCAATACCAACCATACAGAGGTTGGTTCCTACCGAGGAAGATCCAGGAAACTCCCACCCAAGATCAACAAATATCAATGAATAATCCCCTCAATGGACCCATCTGTAGGCTGGACATATTTGAGTACAGACTATGTGAACTTGAAAATAGGTTAATATAAATGTTGTTTACCAAGGAAGTTCTTTTGAGACTCAGTACACAGGGTGTTTATTAGAGGCTGATCATTTAGGCATTCGATGTCTAATGCATACCAAAATATCAGACTTCAAGAAGGAAAGCAGGTATTCTGCATAAAATATACAGTTTGCACAGTTTAGGCATTTAGGGTGGTAGGAACACTCAAAATCCAAGTTCCCTTTTGCCACCAAGGGCCAACTTTATGAGCTGGCTGTTTAAAATACAGTAGTCATGGGCCTGCTGAATTAACTCTGCACAATAATTAATTGAAATTTAATTGATTTCAACTCCTTCAAGGTCTTTGGGAATGGAGAAACTGTTTCACAAGAGAAACTATTGCTTGTTGGGCCTGAATACTTTTTTCTTTACAAATTATATATTTTTTCGCTATTGCAAGGGTATGTCATCCCTGTGGACTTCAACATAAAGAAACAGACATATGGATTATGTTGGAAGCAGGATCAATGTGAGGCATTTCTGGTATTATGAAATTAAACATGCTAGTAATAAATTACATTTTTATTTTTGAATATACATTAATAAGCATTAGATTTAAAAAATAAGATATCAAACAGCTAACAAATAAGGTGGTGTCTTTAAAAAAAAAAAAAGAGTAGCAAGCTAAGGCCAAAAGATTGAATAGAGAGACTACTCATGGCATTATGAAAATGTCAACCTAGGATGGGAATTGACTCCCACTCTTTCAGACTTTCCCTATTCAAATAGCTATTTTTAAATTATAAAGTTGTGGAACCTCAAAAGAACATCAACTGCCTGTAGATCTAACGCTTAAGAAAAAGTCTGCTGTTGAATGCACCATTATTTTCAGCATTACTCATTGACATCATAATATTTTCTCAAAGGCCTACTTCCAAATATCCTCATTTAAAGAAGGAAAGAAGCTCTGACATTAGTGGACAACTAAAAAATTCATAGGTCTTTGCAGGAGAACAACCTAGATTCAAATATTTATACTACCAAATAACCAAATAACCACTGTGTGATTCTGGTGCAGCTTTTTAATTTTTCTGAGCCTCAGTTTCCTCCTCTATAAAATGCACACAGTATGAGGAAATTGGGAGGGTGGCATAAGAAGTACGCTAGATGTTAAGTTCCTAGTAAAGTGCATATTTTTAAAAAATATATTTTATTGATTTTTTACAGAGAGGAAGGGAGAGGAAGAGAGAGTTAGAAACATGGATGAGAGAGAAACATCCATCAGCTGCCTCCTGCACCCCCCCCCCAACTGGGGATGTACCCGCAACCAAGGTACATGCCCTTGACTGGAATCGAACCGGGGACCCTTGAGTCTGCAGGCCGATGCTCTATCCACTGAGCCAAACCGGCTAGGGCTACACCATTATTTAGAAGTGACTAAAGTAGGAAGAAAAAGCCCCTGTGATATAACTAGAAAGAAAGAATCTGCTAATTTGTTATCATGGGCATCTGCACTTTAGAACTAGGAGTGGAAAAGATGATTATAAAGAAGAGAGTGGGAGAAACCAAGATGGCAGCATAGGTAAACACCTATACTGCAACCTCGCACAACAACTTCAAAAATACAACTAAAAGTCAAAATGGACATCATCCAGAATCACAGGAAAGCTGGCTGACTGAAATGCCCACAACTAGAAGGAAAGAGAAAACCACAAGGAAAATCAGGGGAGCCGTAAAAGCCTGAGGTATGGAGACACGGGCGGAGACACGGGAGCGCACGTGTGAGGGGAGGATGGAGCCGGAGAGGACGGGGCGGCTGAGTGCCTGGCCGGCGTTCTCTAGCGGGGAGGAGACAAAAGCTCCGGACTGCGCTGAACCCCAGCTCCGACTGCACTGAACCCCAGTTCCGGGCGAGACCCTGGGGACTCAGGCTCATACTGGGGGAATCTGGGCTGTAAGGCGGAAACTCAGGGGAGTGGCTAAAGGCAGAGCTCCGGAGGCGCGCACATGAATGCGCGCAGAGGACGGACTGTTGACTGTGCTGCTGAATTGCCTTAGCGGGAAGGAGACAAAAGCTCCGGACTGCGCTGAGCCCCAGTTCCGACTGCACTGAAACCCAGTTCCAGGCGAGAATCTGGGAATCCAGATTCATTGGGGGAGAGACTAGACTGTTTGGCAGCAGACGAAACTCCAGGGCGCCTTTCTCTCAGAGGTGCTTGCAGGGAGTACAGAGGGACACTGAAGGACACTGAGACCCAGGAACCGCATAGGGCGGGGCTGACGGGAAGCCAAGGCTGTGGGCTCCACCCTGAATCTCCGCCCCATCCAATTGGCCTGGAGGTCAAATCCTCCCAGTGTACCAACAGCAATCAAGGCCTAACAACACCAAGACTTTGCACTCAGCCCACAAAGGGGGGTACCAAGAGCGACCACCTAGGGAGATTGGGGAAGCTGAGCTACCAGCTCCTACAGGTCACTGACCACACAAAGCCACTCCATCAACACAGGGAGGCAGCCAAAATGTGGAGACACCGAAGCAGGTCACGAATAGAAGAGATGGAGGAAAGTAAACTAATAGACGACACAATTTTCAGAACCACATTTATAAGGGTACTCAAGAATCTTCTAAAAACCACTGATAAAATTGAATGGACCTTAATGAGAATACCAAAAAAATGGAAAAGGACCAGTCAGAAATTATGCATACACTGTCTGAAATAAAGAATATACAGAAACTCAACTGTAGATCACCGTACCCCAAGAGTCAAACCAAAGATCTGGAACATGAGGAAGCAAAAAACACCCAACCAGAGAGGCAGAAAGTAAGAAGAATCCAAAAGTGTGAGGATAGCGTAAGGAGCCTATGGGATGGCTTTAAGCATACCAACATCTGAATTTTTGGGGTGCCAGAAGAAGAGAGAGAGCAAGATACTGAAAACCTATATGAAGAAATAATGACAGAAAACTTCCCCCACCTGGTGAAAAAAATAGACTTACAAGTTCAGGAAGCGCACAGAACCCCAAACAAAAGGAATCCAAAGAGGACCACACCAAGACACATCATAATTAAAATGCTAAGGGCAAAAGACAAAGAGAGAATCTTGAAAGCAGCAAGAGAAAAACAGTTAGTTACCTACAAGGGAGTACCCATACGACTGTCAGCTGATTTCTCAACAGAAACTATGCAGGCCAGCAGGGAGTGGCAAGAAATATTCAAAGTGATGAACATCAAGAACTTACAACCAAGATTACTCTACCCAGCAAAGCTATCATTCAGAATTGAAGGTCAGACGAAGAGCTTCACAGACAAGAAAAAGCTAAAGGAGTTCATCACCACCAAACCAGGATTACATGAATTGCTGAAGGGTATTCTTTAAGAAGAGGAAGAAGAAAAAAAAGTAAAGGTAAAAATTATGAACAACAAAAAGACATCAAATACATACCTACCAACAAGTGAATCTAAAAATCAAGTGAATAAAAAAATCTGAAGAACAGAATGGACTGGTGAATATAATAGAATCAGGGACATAGAAAGGGAGGTGACAGACAATTCTCAGGGGGAAGGTGGTCTGAGGGGTGCAGGAAGAGATTGGACAAAAATCTTACACCTATGGATGAAGACAGTGGCAGGGGGGTAAGGGTATGGGGTGGGGTGGGGAATCAGGTGGAGGGGAGCTATGATGGGGGGGAAAGAGGAACACCTGTAATAATCTGAACAATAAAGATTTATTATAATTTTTTTAAAAAAGAAGAGAGTGCAGTACAATTTTTTCTTACTCATAAAATCCAGGAAACCTCAGGTTCTGTTTTTCCTTGTTTAATATGGAAACTTGAAGTATGAGTTCTTTCAAGAAAATTCTAATAAACAAGTAAAGGTAGATAACACCAATCCCACTGCTCATTTACATTCCCCAATTTCTGATTGAATCCCTCGCCAGGAGCCCCATAAATCTCCTGCAATGGGGGCTTCCTGTAGAGCACACTGTGTGACAAAATTAGAGAGGATGATTGTACATCAACATTAAAACAACATGAAGTACAGATCTTCAACTCAACCAGGAAAAGGGATATTTGAGAAGGTGATTTTTTTTTTTGAAGTACCATGTCTCAGTTTGTGGATATTAAAATTATTTCACAGCAGCTGTTAAAAATTTAGTTCCAATTTGGTGGGATTGGTGAATTAAAAAATTAAAGGGAATAAAAAATGAGTAAGCATATTCTTTATTGCCTCCACCCCACACTGCCCGAAATGAGGAGAGGGAGAGAAATATCATCATGTGAAAAATTATTTCTGTACCTAATACAAATAACAATACATAATGAGAATAAGATGCTATAAAAATGGGACAGATTGCATATCAAACATAATAAAAGAACAGGAAGTCACATCTTGCATTGCACATCCATTGGATATACTTCTTTTTTGCACAGTACTAAAAGGTCCTCTCTGGCACAGAATGTTCCTTACTTTTTCAGTGTGCCCTACACTTGTGAGACACGAGAAAAGGGAGAAAGGTGAAATGAAAGCGGTTATAATTTCAGTTTACTCAACCGTCATTTTTCAAGCAAGACTTAGACAAAAGAAGCAATTTTTCTTGTCTGAGGAAATGTCATAGCATAAATATGTACTCATGCAACTATCCCATAGGCTTTTTATCCAAGAGAAATGGATGGCAATCCCACTGATATTCTTTAGGCCAACAATAACATTCTTTTGTCCCTCCCTCCATGAGTAAGTTAATAGGCTTTCTCTGCCCTAAGAGGGGCTTCTCTAATTATCTATTGTTTCTTTCAGAAAGAAAGTCTTTATGCCTGCTTCTGACATTTGTATATATAAATATATTTGTTTTGATTTTGGCTTTTAAATTGATGTTGCCTGACTTGTAACAACAACCTCGATTACTAGTGTGTTGTTAATATGAAGGTCAGTAAATCCCTTTAAAATGAAGAATACAATGAAAGACTCAAGGTTTATTTATTTCTATTTATAGTGTCTATAGTAATGTTCTCTGTGGTGACTAATACAGTTTAGTGTAAGAATGATAGAATAAATGGAGCTGTCACCAAACCTCTCTCCTCTTGTTTCCGGTCACATAACTACTAACTTTTTCCAACCTCTCATGAGACCATGTGACAGGTTTAGCCAGTGGAATATGAGCAGAATTGATATCCACTTCATGACTTGATATACAGAGCTACTAAGTCACATTACAATGGGGGGTGGATACAGAGAAAGAGTTAATTGAGGCCATTTTTGCATAAAGTCTACCATGGATGCTATTTAGTAGCTTTACATTTATCATGTCATTTAATCTTTATCACACTTTTGAAAAGCAAGTATCACTTCACCTAATTTAGAGATGAGACAGCAGAAACTCAAATGTTAAGTCTCTTCTCAAATATTCATAGCTATGTCTTGAACTGAGATCAAAAGACATGCTAATAATGATACTTAAAGGGCCCTTGTCCAATTGCCTGGAGGCTTAGGACCCTACTGTACTCTTCTTTTGTTCAACTGCCACCTTAAGCCATCTCACACTCCATCCCATTCTCAAAGAGTGGGTTGAAGGTCACCAAGATGTTGACCCAATGGTGACTGCTGGCCTGCCTGGATTTCAGGTTGTTAGTGCTGCATTTCTCTTTGCTGTACCTCAGAAATCTGTTAGCCTCTTTCCTTCCTTCACAGTCCCCATGTCAAGTAAGGACTACCACCCACTGTCTCGTAGTCACCCTCTAGTTCCTAGAGTTCACCTGTCAGTGTACTTGATTCTGGAGTCTTCACCATAGTCCACTGGGCAGACTAGCTCTAGCTCTCTGTCCCAGACTCTCATCATGCTGTTTTCCCTCTGTAGTTAACCAGTAAATATACAACTCTATCCAAATCACAGCCAAATTGAGCTCTCATGGGAGAGTTTGGGGCAAATGCACAGGAAATATCTCTAAAAAGGTATTTTATCTGCTGCCTAGAAATATGGGAAGATGTGAGAATCCTGTAAATCTTTTTTTGTACTCATTGTTAAAGCCCTATCTTATCCTTAAAATCTGGAAATTCAGAATGTCCTCAGAGGGCTACAGTATATTTGATAGATGCCTAGGGAATTAGTTTCATAAATCCTGAATTGTTAAATGTTAGCCTTGCATATGTTGGAAAAGCAATGACTGGTTTGCAAACTGCTGGGGACAAATGCCTTGTTTTTCTTCAGGCTTGCCTTTAAATAGAGAGTAGGAGGTTGGGCAGGGACCGAGGGGGAGTAGAGCAAGAACAGGCATTGTTGTGCATGGTTGCGGATGCCCCTGCACCAAGTCTGAAACAAAAACCAGAGCAACATTCAGCAAAAGGCTTTCAGGATGTCATGGCGAGGGAAGTTGGGCTGGGTGTCCACTCTTTGTACTGCATGGAATCAGAGCAAATATTTAAATGGTTGGGAAAGTAAAGGTGGTGGTAAACAAGATGAGGTGGGGTGGGGGGAATGCAGAGGGATGCAGAAAGAGAGAGAGGAATTACAGGCTTAACTGACGTTAAAGGAAGAAAGAAAAGGAGGCCCTTTGTTTAACATTATTAATTTTAACCAGAGAAATGTCCTTCTTTACTTTCATATAGCCCTTAGAAACCTAGAGGTTTAAAAGTTATAAGAATCCTAAGTTGGACCTTTAAACTCAGTGGCTCTCAGACTCTGCTGTGTATTAGAACCACTGGGAGGTAATAATCCCAATTCCAGGTTGTTTTCTAGACCAATGACATCAGAATTTGTGGGAATAGGGCGCAGGTATCAGTAGGTTCTGAAATATCCATGGTAATTTAAATGTCACAGCCAATGGTTGCTATGTGACAAGACTCGTACCGGGTATGAAACACACAAAGAGTGACATGTAGTCAGAATCTCAATGAAAAAGAAAACAATACCACAAAATGCAACTTGTTCTCTTTCTGATAATTTGTTCAATTTGGTTTAATATTTTACACAACTTTCAAATTAAAAACGACGACACTGTTTTGTGTTCACATTACCCTGGGCATATAATACAGGTGCAGTCACTTCTTTGTTTTGTACTCCTAGACCTACCTTTTAAGCTTCTGTTTTCAGTATTTAACCCACTGTAACAAAAGTTCCCAGGTGACTTCCTATCTTGCTTGTAGATCTTATCATAAAATACACCAGTTTTGATGGATTTTGTATTAAAATTACATGGAACATTCCATTCCAATGTTTTTCCACAATTCTGAAATTTGACTTAGAACTAAAATTAATGATTTGATGGAAATAACTCCACTATTCAATAGGACTTTGTTGTACAATAGCATCTAATGACAAACTAGCAACAAAAATATATCTTTGGTTTCCTTCAAAAGAAGCTGCATATATGAGGCATGGTTCATCTGATGTCTGTTATTCAAATGTAATCTATTTTCAGTGCCATCTAGGTTGAGCTTGTGGCTTAATTCAGGGGTATTTTTTCCATTTTTCATACGATATAAACTCAGCTGAAACGTCTCTTATTCTCACTTTGAAGCAAATTTAAAGCAAACATCACAATTCATTGCTATTAATATCATTATAAAAATTATTATAATGGTCCATTCAGCCTCTCCTTGTTCCAGCTAAAAAAAGAAAATGTAGAATTGACTGGTTAGTAAGAAATTGTAATTGAAGGTCAGATAAAGAGCTTCATACACAGACAAGAAAAAGCTAAAGGAGTTCAGTATTACATGAAATATTAAAGGGTCTTCTTTAAGAAGAAGAAGGAAAAAATAAAATAAAAAATGAACAATACAATGGCAATAAGTACATATCTATCAAAAATTGAATCTAAAAATCAAAATAAACGAACAGGGAATGTAATGAATAAAATAAACTGATCAATAAAATAGAACCAGAAGTATGGAAACATAGAACAGATTGAGGAATCTCAGAAATAAAAGGGGAGAAGGAGGGGGAAGAGATTAACCAAAGATCTTATATGCATATATGCATTACCTATGGACATAGACAATAGGGTGGTGAAGGCCTGGGATGGGGCTGGAATCAGGTTGGAGAGGGCAATTGGAGGAAAAGGGGGGACATCTGTAATACTTGCAACAGTAAATATTTTAAAAAAAGAAATTGGAGTGATTCAGATACTGAATATTGTAGTAAACCCATGACTTTGTGGTAGCTGTGATTATATATCTATTATATCTACATAAATCTTATTCATCTATACCTATATTCTCTGTTTATTTAATATATATTACATGAATGCATTTTATAAATGTAATTCTTTTCTCTACTGGCTTGAAAGTTACACATTTTTTTTCCATTCCTTAAAATTTTAACATGCATCATTAACAAAGACTACACTTAGTATCTCCCTCTCTAGAATAAACATTTTAATTCCATTAAATCCCTCTCTTCTTGCATGTTATTTCCCCCAGTATTTTAGTTCTGTCTTGTTTTTAATCCCCAAGGTAGACATTAATTGGTTTTGTACCATAAATTTTAATTTGTTTCATTTTTTATCAACATTATATATGTGACTTACAGAGTCCAAGAAACCTATTAGACTTCTTGGGGAAAATAGTTGTGCCCTGCCCTGTTCATCCCCATAATTTTCAGAATCCCGAAAGGGACTACTTCTAATGCTTTTAGATGATTCTTTTCTTTTTTAACTCCTTTTTTTTTTTTTCAAAATAAATATTGCTAAATATTCTTCTTCTTGATTTTGGTTTTAGGGATTGTCTATTGTCTTTCCAGTATCAAAGAGAGGCTGTTACACCAATATTTAACATTTATGTTGGTATGACTGCACAAACCCTAATCCATCTGAGGTCAGATAGCCACACTTCCTTTCCTGGAAAATATTTTATTTTCTCTGAAGTTAATAATTTTTTTTGTTTTGTGTTGTGTTTTGCTTAGTTTCCTACATACTAATGGCAAAGGCTAGCTCAAACTTTTCCTTTGTTATATAAATACTAGAGGCCCAGTGCATGATTTATAAATCATGCACCTGGTGCACCAGCGGGCTGGCTGTCCGCCGGTGCACCAGGCCTTCCTAAAGCCTCCGGCGCAGCGGAGGCTTTCGAAAGGCCTTGTGCCGGAGCAGACAGCCGGCCAGCTCCCCCGCTTTGGCTTTTGATCGCGGGGGAGCTGGCCAGCTGGCCGCTGGTGCCCCAGGCCTTCTGAAAGCCTCCGGCGCAGCCATGACACAGACGCTGAGCTCGCGGCGCCACTGGCGCCGCGAGCTCAGCGTCCTGCTGGCCCAATCAGCTACCCCGGCCACCCTGAGTCCCGCCCCCTGCGCCTCCTGCTGGCCTAGTCGTGGGCGTAGCGGAGTGATGGTAATTTACATATTACCATTTTATTATGTAGGATCTTCTCAATATGCTTAAACTTATTCTAGGATAATCTGGCTGGAACATTTCCTTGAAGAATCCCATGTGGTATTATTTTTTGATCTCTCATTCTGGCCATATTGCCCCTAGAAGAAATTTCCAGTACCCCAACTAGAGTGGATAAGGCTACTTATGTGCATTCTGGGTGCTGTGTGGGAGAAGAAAGACAAAGGTCTTAACATTTCTTATGTAAACTTGGATGTAATCATCTGTTTCCATACAGTATACCCTTGTTTTTGAGTTCAGAACCTCTCTGGTTTACTCTCCAAAATAAAGAAAAAGACCTGCATTCAGTAGGGTGGTTGCCTGGCTGTGCAATAGAAGAGAGGGGATGTAAGAATTTGCTTTTAAAATAGACCTTCAACAAATCCTTATTTTGAACCATGTATGCCCCTCGACTTCCAGAGGCAACTCAGACCTGCAATTCAGGGTTGTGTAATACAAATAGGATTGCTTTAGGCTGAAGATTAAGCTCTCTCAGGTCTGCTAAATTAGTTAATACTTCTTCCTCTGCTTTCCATCTTCTGTAATTGCTGTCTTTCTTCTCTATTTGCATTGTCCTTTATTTTTTTTTTGCATTGTCCTTTAAATAATTTCCTTTTTATTTATTTTAGTGGAGTTTCAGAAGGCTATAGAAATAAATGAGTGTGTTGAACTTAATCAAATTAGGATGTATTCAAATTAAGTTTACCATTATTCAATTATTTTTATAGGCTCATATGTCTTTCAGTTTCTTTGACATTTCTTGCATTCAATCCTTTCTTTTTTCTTAAAGCATGTACTTTAGAAGTTCTTTTAATAAAGGTTTGTAGTTAAGCTCTGTTTTTGTCTGAAAAATATTTATTCCACCTCTATTCTTGAATAATAATGTATTATATTATTATTAGGTTGACAGTTATTTTCTCTCAGTATGCAGAAGATATTAATCCTTTATTGTTGTTGAGAAATATGTTAGATCTTATTCTATACTCTATGTCTCTTTTTTTTTTCTTTTAAGGAATTCTTTTTTTAAAATATATTTTATTGATTTTTTACAGAGAGGAAGAGAGAGGGATAGAGAGTTAGAAACATCGATGAGAGAGAAACATCGACCAGCTGCCTCCTGCACACTCCCTACTGGGGATGTGGCCGCAACCAAGGTACATGCCCTTGACCGGAATCGAACCTGGGACCCTTGAGTCCGCAGGCCGACGCTCTATCCACTGAGCCAAACCGGTTTCGGCTACTCTATGTCTCTTAATATCTTTTATATTTGCTATGTCTACATCTCTGTGCTGAAATTTCAATAATATTTTTTGAAATTTTCTATTTTATTATTTTATTTTTAACTGAATTTATTGGGGTGGCATTGGTTAATAAAATTATATAGGTCACAATAATATTTTCATGTATTTCTTTTTAGCTGAATCTGTTCTGCTATTTCTAGAAGTTCTATTTGTGTGTTTTTTAATATGTCTGGGAATATTTTATACTAGGTCATGTTATTACTTCTATTTTCTAATTCTTCCATCACTTTAAATGTACTTAGTTTGTGGTATATAGTCAATAATTTTATTACCTGAATTTTAGGAGTATCAACTTCTTGTCTATGGTAGGTTTTCTCTCCCATGTGTTATCTTATGGATTATGAGCTTATATTTTGTTGGTTGTTATCTGAGGGAATCCTCCAAGGACTAGAGTATGAAGGATCCTTCTGAAAAGGTTTGAATTTTCTTCTGCTAGACAAACTCAGGACTGTTTTAATTTCCTACATTGATTAGGGACTTCCTAAAATATTTAAGCCCCAAACCTGCAAGAAACAAGCCTGTAGTCTCAAATTCTCAGGAGTTTACATTTTTTAATTTATTTTTTTGTATCCAGAACCCAGGTCAATTTGTCACTGCAAAACAATGTCTTTGCCATCTTCTTTTGCTGGTAGATTTTTTTCAATTTCACCCTTTCTTTGATTATGTACTTCAGTAAGGAATTGCTGAGAAATTTCAGTTCAGACCCCAAATCTTGCCCCTCAGAAGACCAGAGACAGCTTCCTACTCTAATTTTCAGCTCTCCTTGTATTTTGTCCTCCGGGTCTTCCCTTACTTTCTGTAGGCTCAACTATGCATTTAAAATTTTATTTTTCAAGCTTATCAAAATGTTTTATATTAGAGGGATTTATTTTTCCCCCAAGAGAGCTGCTCTACTGCATTACCAGAAATAGAAGTCCCAGTATATCATTAAGACAAGGGAAAACAGAACTGGTGACATAGATGGGAAGATGTTGAAGCTAAGGAATTGGCTGAGATCCAGAGACAGATTGTTTAGAAAGGAATAAACTGATGGCTGCTAAGAAAACATCAGATAAACCCATCGTGAGGACTTTCTACAAAAATTTCTATAAAAATGTCCAGGTCAATAAACACAAAGTGAGACTGAAGAACTATACCAGATTAAAGGAAATTATAGCTAAAGGTAAGGCATGATCCTATGTGGGATTTTATACTGAAAAATAGCTATAAAAGGCATTATTGTAACAATTGATGACATATGAATATGGATTGTGGATTAGATAATATTTTCATATTAATGATTAATGTGTTGATTTTCATAATTATAGTGTGGTTATGTAAGAGAAGGTATTTGTTCTTAGAAGACACACACTGAAGTATGTAGGAGTAAAGGGTCACAGTGTCTCCAACTTATACTATTAAATGATTCAAAATTTTATACACACACACACACACACACACACACACACACACACATATACACACACAGAGAGTGGAATGAGAACATGATTAAGCAAACCAAGCAAGGTGTAAACAATTGGTGAATCTGACCAAAGGGAATGCCTATCTGTAGGAAAAGAGAAAAGAAAATCAAGCAAGTGATGGAGGCAAAAAAGAACAAGTTTTTATGTAGGAAGATAACTAAGTAAGCATAGTCAGCCAGTCAAGAGAATGTTTCACTTTGTCCAGGACAATGTCTACTCCCTGTGTACCCACACTAGGCTTCACAGATAAATCAGAAAGTATTTTGGTACAGAGTCTTCATGTCCCTGAAAACAAATGATGCAGTCACTTTGTGAACTAAACTAAGTGGTGTTATGATTCATTGATTTGCTTGGCAAAGTTAACCTCCTCACTTTTTTAATAACTTCTGCTTTTGCCATATTAAATTAATATATTTGAAGTAGCTATTGTCTGAACAGCAATAGCTGACACTTCTCCTTTTGAAAGCACTGAATGGAACTGTACTTTTCACCCAGAATAGTTTGTGATTTTTTGTGGAAATTTTATTATTACATTCTATTAATGACAATGATCCCTTATAAGATTTAGGGCTTTCAAATGTAAGACATAGTTTCCATATTAAACTTTAGGTTAAGTTACACTAAAATTATGAAATATATAATTTAATTTTATAATATCATGCACCAGTTATTTTACATTATTCTGTAGTTATTACTTTAGTATCCTTGAAAAGGCAATGATTTTGCCAAACAATTAGGAGAGAAATGATTATGCCTTCTTTCTTTAGTACTATAATTAAGATGTTTAAATAACCAGCACTCCTTGCTGCTTCAGAAATGGTAGGAAAAGTTGGGGGAGGGAAGAATTGATAGAATTCTGCCTTTGAAGGAAAAATGCCCCCTTATTGTTTTTAAAAATCCTCACAAGTAACTTTAAGAATTTAAAGATATAATTAACTATCATGGTTATATAAATAGTATAAGTGTTATATATCTGTAAATTAATCATATATATTTAATGTTAGCTAACTCTTTAACTCTGGTGTTAACAAACTTTTTCTGTAAAGAGTCATATAGTACATATTTTTGGCTTTGTAGACCACGAAGTCTTAGTTGCAAGTAGTCAGTTCTGCTTTTGTAGTGTGAAAGCAACCATAGATATTATGTGAATTTAAGGGAATGGCCATATTCCAATCAACTTTAGTTACAAAAATAGGCAATTGGACAGGACAGATTTGGCCCTTAAGCCATAGTTTACTATTTCCTCCTTTAACATATAACTATTTTACATTGGAATTTGTCAGCCTCATCTTAAGAGAAATTCAGTGTATGAAAGGGAATAATTTGCAAAGAGATTTCAAATATGTTTTTGAGAAAATTTCACTGGTTACTCATGTTCCCTGGGTATGGTGTATCAAGGGCAAAAATCAGGAGAACCATCAAAACCCAAGCAACCTATTTGTGATAATTAAGAAAACCAAGACAAAATAAAGTTCAAACGAAAGGAAAACCAAAAATCTAGTGTCTATTTTTAAAAGAAAGAATAGATGGTCTCATTTTGTTGTATTTTCTAACTGTCCACAAGCTTCCATGACCTTCCTTTACATGCCATTATAGGTGAAGGGTTTAAGGAGTTCAGTCTTTGGGCTCCAAATGATTTTTGAATTGAGAGGGCTTATTATTCATTGAATTAATCAATCAATCAACCAATCAGTTTATATATTTCAAAGTACATCTTCCATCTCTAAAATTCTTTATACAGGGTTTCACATTCAACATTATTAGCTACTAGAGGCCCGGTGCATGAAATTCGTGCATGGGGGGGGTGTCCCTCAGGCCAGCCTGCACCCTCTCCAATCTGGGACCCCTCGAGGGATGTCTGACTGCCCGTTTAGGCCCAATCCTGGTGGGATCGGGCCTAAACGGGCAGTCGGACATCCCTCTCACAATCCAGGACTGCTGGCTCCCAACTGCTCGCCTGCCTGCCTTCCTGATTGCCCCTAACCTCTACTGCCTGCCAGCCTGATCACCCCCTAACCACTCCCCTGCCAGCCTGATTGATGTCTAACTGCTCCCCTGCCAATGTGTTTGCCCCCAACTTCCCTCCTCTGCCGGCCTGGTCACTCCTAACTGCCCTCCCCTGCAGGCTTGGGTCCCACCCAACTGCCCTTCCCTGCAGGCCCGGTCACCCCCAACTTCCCTCCTCTGCTGCCTGGTCACCCCTAACTGCCCTCTCCTGCAGGCTCGATTGCCCCCAACTGCCCTCTCTTGCAGGCCTGGTCCCTCCCAACTGCCCTCCCCTGCTGGCCATCTTGTGCCGGCCATCTTGTGTCCACATGGGGGCAGGATCTTTGACCACATGGAGGCAGCCATCTTGTGTGTTGCAGTGATGATCAATCTGCATATTACTCTTTTATTAGATAGGATAGAGGCCTGGTGCATGGGTGGGGGCCAGCTTGTTTGCCCTGAAAGGTATCCCAGATCCGGGAGGGGGTTCCCTTGGGGTGTGGGGCGGCCTGGGTGAAGGGCCTGTGGTGGTTTACAGGCTGGCCACGCCCCCTGGCGACCCAAGCAGAGGCCCTGGTATCTGGGATTTATGTATCTTCTACAATTAAAACTTTGTAGCCTGGAGTGGAGCCAAGCCTCCTGCTCGCTCCGTGGCTGGCAGCCATTTCTCTTGGGATTGATGTATATTCTATAATTGAAACTTTGTAGCCTGGAGCGAAGGCCTAGGCCAGCCAGGGCTGCAGAAGCTTTGCTTCCTCCATTGCCGGGGGCAACCCTTGCCTCCTGCTCTTTCCAGCTCAGTGGCTGCCGCCATTTCTGTTTGGATTTGTTTACCTTCTATAATTGAAAGTTTGTAGCCTTGAGTGGAGGCTTAGGCCAGCAACAGCAGGCAGAAAGCTTGGCTTCCTTTGTTACCGGGGAAACCCAAGCCTCCCCTCTGCTCTCTGTGGCTGTAGCCATCTTGGTTGAGTTTATTTGCATATTTGCTCCTGATTGGCTGGTGGGCATGGCTTGTGGGTGTAGTGGAGTTAGGGCCAATTTGCATATTACTCTTTTATTAGGTAGGATGCTTGAATAAAAATGCTTTCAGCAAAATTACACATAAGCTTCTTCATTTAATAGTACTTTTAACTAGCATGACAATCAGGTCCAATTTGTTTTTTAAATGGGGACTACTGTGTTAACATTATCCTCACATTATACTCTTAATGAGCAGCAGACTTTGATGACTATTAAGCATATTTCAATTATCCCAGCAATAGTTTTCTCTTCAAGTTAATAAAATCATGAGTATATTCTTTTTCTTTCTTTTTAATTTAAATTCTTTATTGTTTAAAGTAATATCACTTCCTGGCCTTTTGGCTAAGATCAAGTGTAGTAAAGTAGTACATAGGTCTCCTTTTTCCCCCCATTGACCACTCCCTGGCCTCCCCCACCCCCTAGCACATGCCCTCCCCACCCCACCCTTATGCTCATATGCATGCATTGGTTATGCTCATAGCATGCATACAAGTCCTTTGGTTGATCTCTTACCCCCTCCCCCTCCCCCCACCTTCCCTCATAGGTTGGACAGTCTGTTCAATGCTTCTATGACTCTGGGTCTACTTTTGTTCATCAGTTTATGTTGTTCATTATATTCCACAAATGAGTGAGATCATGTGATATTTATCTTTCTCTGACTGGCTTATTTCACTTAGCATAATGCTCTCCAGTTCCACCCATGCTGTTGAAAATGGTAAGAATTCCTTCTTTTTAAAGCAGGGTAGTATTCCATTGTGTAGATGTACCACGGTTTTCTAATCCACTCATCTGCTGATGGGCACTTAGGCTGTTTCCAAATCTTAGCTATTGTAAATTGTGCTGCTATGAACATAGGGGTGCATGTATCCTTTCTGGTTGGTATTTCTGTTTTCTTGGGATATATTCCTAGAATTGGGATCACTGGGTCAAATGGTAGTTCCATTTTTAACTTTTTGAGGAAACTCCATACTGTTCTCCACAGAGACTGCACCAGTCTGCATTCCCACCAGCAGTGCAAGAAGGTTCCCTTTTCTCCACATCCTCTCCAGCACTTGTCGTTTGTTGATTTGTAGATGATAGCTATTCTGACAGGTGTGAGATGGTACCTCATTGTCGTTTTGATTTGCATCTCTCAGATGATTAGTGACTTTAAGCATGTTTTCATAGGTCTCTTGGCCTTCTGTATGTCTTCTTTCAAAAAGTGTCTATTTAGGTCCTTTGCCCATTTTTTGATTGCATTGTTTATCTTCTTTTTGTTAAGTTGTATGAGTTCCCTATAACTTTTGGAGCTTAAACCCTAATCGGAGATAACATTAACAAATATATTCTCCCATGCAGTGGGCTTTCTTGTTGGTGATTTCTTTTGCTGTGCAGAAGCTTTTTATTTTGATGTAGTCCCATTTGTTTATTTTCTCCTTAGTTTCTATTGCCCTAGGAACTATATTGGCAAAGATATTGCTACGACAAATGTCTGCTATTTTGCTGCCTATGGCTTCTTCTAGGATTTTTATGGTTTCCCATCTTACATTTAAGTCCTTTATCCATTTTGAGTTTATTTTTGTGTATGGTGTAAGTTGGTGGTGTAGTTTCTTTTTTTTTTTTGCATGTATCTGTCCAATTTTCCCAACACCATTTATTGAAGAGACTTTCTTAATTCAATTTTTTTGCTCTTGCCTCCTTTGTTTAATATTAATTGAGCATAATGGCTTTGGTTGATCTCTGGGTTCTCTGTTCTGTTCCATTGGTCTATATGTCTGTTCATGTGCCATTACCAGGCAGTTTTGAGAACAGTGGCTTTGTACTATAGCTTGATATCTGATATTGTGAGCCCTCAAACTTTGTTCTTCTTTCTCAAGATTGCTGCAGCTATTTGGGGTCTTTTTTTATTCCAGATGAATTTTTGGACAGTTTGTTCTAGGTCTTTGAAGTATACCGTTGGTATTTTAATGGGGATTGCATTGAATATATAGATTGCTTTGGGTAAGTATGGACATTTTAATGATGTTGATTCTTCAAATACATGAACACGGTCTGTTCTTCCATTTGTTTATGTCTCCTCTATCTCTTTTTTCAGCATTCTGTAAATTTCTGAGTACAGGTCCTTTACCGCTTTGGTTAATTTTATTCCTAGGTATCTTAATTTCTTTGTTGCAATGGTAAATGGGTTTGTTTTTTTCAGTTTCTCTTTCTGTGATTTCATTATTGGTGTATAAAAAAAGCCATAGATTTCTGGGTGTTAATTTTGTATCCTGCTACATGGTCGAATTCATTTATTAGTTCTAGTAGTTTTTTTATGGAGTCTTTGGGGTTTTCTATGTATACTATCATGTCATCTGCGAATAATTACATCTTCTTTTCCAATTTGGATGCCTTTTATTTTTTCTTCTTGTCTGATCGCTATGGATAGTACTTCCAGTACTATGTCAAACAGCAGTGGTGAAAGTGGGTATCCCTGTATTGTTCCTGTTCTTGGGGAAAATGGTTTTAGTTTTTGCCCATTGAGTATGATGTTGGCTGTAGGTTTGTCATATAATGCTTTTATTATGTTGAGATATGATCCCTCTATTCCCACTTTGCTGAGAGTTTTTATCTGGAAAGGGTGCTGGATTTTGTCAAATGCCTTTTCTGTATCAATTGATATGATTATGTGATTTTGGTTTCTCAATTTGTTTGTATTATGTATCACGTTTATTGGTTTGCAGATATTGTTTCATCCTTGCATCCCTGGAATAAATCCCACTTGGTCATGGTGTATGATCTTTCTAATGTAATGCTGGATACGATTTGCTAGAAGTTTGTTGAAGATTTTAGCATCTATGTCATCAGGGATATTGGCCTATAATTCTCTTTCTTTGTGGTATCTTTATCTGGTTTGGGGATTAGGGTAATACTGACATCATAGAAACAGCTTGGGTGCCTTCCTGTTGAATTTTTTTTTAATAGTCTGAGGGGGATAGGTTTTAGTTCTTTGAATGTTTGGTAAAACTCTCCTGTGAAGCTGTTTGTCCCCGAGCTTTTGTTTGCTGGAAGATTTTTGATGACTGTGTCAATTTCCTCCTTAATTATTGACCTGTTGAGATTTTTAAATTCTTCTTGATTGAGTTTTGAATGTCGTATTTTTCTAGGAATATGTCCATTTTCTCTAGGTTGTTTAGTTTGTTGGAGTAGCATTGTTCATAGTATTTTTTTCACAATCTTTTGTATTTCTGTGGGGTCTTTTGTTATTTTGCCTCTTTCATTTCTGATTTTGTTTACTTGGGTCCTCTCTCTCTGCTTCTTGATGGGCTTGGCTAGAGGTTCATCAATCTTGTTTATCCTTTCAAAGAACTAGCTCTTGGTTTCATTGATTTTTTGTATTATATTTTTGTCTCTATGTCATTTATTTCTGCTCTGATCTTTATTATCTCCTTCCTTCTGCTCACACTGGCCTTTTCTTGTTGCTCTCTTTCTACTTCTTTAAGTTGTAGAGTTAGATAATTTATTACCTGTTTTTCTAGGTTTGTTTTTTTTTTTTTTAGGTAGGCCTGTAATGCATGAACTTCCCTCTCAGGACTGCTTTCACTATGTCCCATAGGTTTTGGATTGTTGTGCTTTCATTGTCATTTGTTTCCAGGCTGTTTTTAATTTCTTCTTTGATCTCTTTAGTAACCCAATCATTGTTTAATAGCATGCTATTCAGCTTCCAAGTGTTTGAATTTTTGATTGTTTTTATTGTAGTTGATTTCTAATATTATGCCATTGTGGTCTGACAAGATGCTTGATAAGATTTCAATCTTCTTCAATTTGGAGAGACTTTGCCTGTGACTCATATATGGTCTATCTTTGAAAATGTCCCATGTGCACTTGAGAAGAATGTGTATTCTGTAGCTTTTGGGTGAAATGTTCTGAAGATATCAATTAAGTCCATCTGATCTAGTGAGTCATTTAGGATTGCTGTTTCTTTGCAGGTTTTTTGTCTAGAGGATTTATCCAGTGATGTCAGTGGGGTATTAAAGTCCCCTACTATGATTGTATTATGGATCTCTCCCTTGATATCTTCCAAGAGATTTTTTTTTTATGTATTTGGGTGCTCTCCTGCCTTAGGTGCATATATGTTTACCAGAGTTATATCCTCTTGTTGTATCGATCCCTTTAGTATTATGAAGTGGCCTTCCTTATCTCTTGTTATGGCCTTCACTCTGAATTGTATTTTGTCAGATATACGTATTGCTACTCCAGCTTTTTTTTTTTCATTTCCATTTTTCTAAAAGATATTTTTCTATCCCTTCAATTTCAGTCTGTGTGAGTCTCTTGTTCTGATATGGGTCTCTTTTAGACAGCATATATATGGGTCATGTTTTCTTATCCATGCATTCACTCGATGTCTTTTGATTGGAGCTTTTAGACCATTTACACTTAAAGTTATAATTGATAGGTACTTATTTGTAGCCATTTTTATTTTTTGTGCCTTTTTTCCTCTTCCCTTTATTTTTCTTCTTTTTACAACAGTCTCTTTAGCATTTCTTGCATTGCTGGCTTAGTAGTGATAAACTACCTTAGCCTTTTTTTGGGTCTGTGAAGCCCCTGATTTCCCCTTCAATTTTGTATGATAGCCTTGCTGGATAGAGTATTCTTGGATTCAGTCCCTTGCTTTGAATCACTTTGTATACTTCTTTCCATTCCTTTCTGGCCTGATGTGTTTCTGTTGAGAAATCATTTGATAATCTAATGGGAGATCCCTTGTACGTAACATTCTGTCTCTCTTTTGTAGCCTTTAAGATTCTCTCTTTGTCGTTAACATTTGCCATCATAATTATAACGTGTCTTGGTGTGGATCTTTTGGGCTTCATTTTGTTTGGGACTCTCTGTGCTTGTGTGACCCTTTTCTTCCCCAAATCAGGGAAGTTTTCTGACATTATTTCTTCAAATAGGTTTTCTAACCCTTGCTCCTCTTCTTGTCGTTCTGACACCCTTAGTATATGTATTTTGCTTCATTTCATGTTGTACCAAAGCTCCCTCAGGCTCTCTTCCTGTCTTTTGATTTTTTTCTCCAATTGCAGTTCAGATTGGGTGTGTTTTGCTGCCCTGTTTTCTAATTCGCTAATTCAGTCATATGCTTCTCCTAGTCTACTGTTGAAAGCTTCTATATTGTTTTTTATTGTAGCTATATCACTCTTTGTTTCCTCCTGATTCTTACATAGGTTGTTGATTTTCCTATCCATCCAGTTTATGAACTGTATGACCCTTATTCTAAATTCTTTTTCTGACATAGTGTATGCTTCTGTTTCATTTCGTTCCTTTTCTGTTGATTCCCCCTTTTCTTTTGGGGGTTGTTATTCTGTCTCCCCATTTTTGCTCTCATCAAAGGATCTAGGTGTCGAGTCGTGCATGGCCTGTGACTGCAGTGTTGGGCTTAGTGGTGGGTTGTGTAGTCATGTGCGCTGTCTGCTCCTTGGGCAGTTGTGGGCAGCGGCTGCTCCTTGGGTGGTTGTGTGGCAGCCTCTCCTTGCACGGTTGTGGGTGGCTGCTGCTCCTTGGTGGGTAGCGGGGCAGCTTCTCCTTGGGTGGTCCCGGGTGGTGGCTGCTCCTTGGGCAGTCGTGGACAGCAGCTGCTCACAGGGTGGCTGCTCCTCAGGTGATCGCAGGTAACGGCTGCTCCTCGGGATGGCAGTTGTGGCGAAGCTATTCCTCGTGTGGTTGCAGGAGGTGTCTGCTCCTCCAGCCTTCATGCGTGGTGGCTGCTAGCAGGGCTGCTGGAGTGGTCACGGTGCCTGGGGCTGCTATCTAAAGCTCGGCTGTTCTCATGCAGTTGCTGAGCCCCGGGCTGCTGCCTAAGATTCAGCTGTTCTCATGTGTGAGCACGAGTGGTCATGGTGCCCAGGGCTAAAGCGTCTGGTTGGTGGGAGGGGAGTGCACTCTGGAACTCACAGGAGCCCTCAGCTGGGGAAGCTGGAGTCCTGGTGTCTGTGGGTTGGCAGCTGATGCAACAGGTCCCTGGCTGGAGTGGCTGTAGCATCCCAGGTGGTGTCTTAGAGCACCCTGGGTGGAGGTGAGGCTGGGTTCCCAGTCACAGCAGCTCTCCCCTTCAAGATTATGTGGCCTCTGTGGCAGAGCCAGTGCTCCGGGAGAGATTTATAGCAGTACCAGAGGCTGCCCAGCCCAGCTATGTGAGCCTGGTCTGCCAGCCCCTAAAGGTCCTGCAATATCTAGCTGTCACACACACACACACACACACACACACACACACACACACACACACACACCATATGTCCACACACTCCCCTTTCACTCCCTCACTCACTCACTCACTCACACTCTACCCTTCACTGCTGTCCTGTCGGCTGCCATCTTGGGATCCCCATAAGTACATTCTTTCAGAGTTTAATCTAAAACATTAGCCTAAAAGTATTTATTATCCATAAGGAATTTGTTGACCTTAGTATTAAAACAATTTTTCAATAAATGTAGGTTTATATCCTCTTATCATTTATCAAGTACTTTTGATGTATACTATCTCACTTGATCCCAATAACAACTTTGTCAAATATGCCACCTTAAAAGATTTTTTTTATAAATGTTTGACAAAATACACACTTATATTATAACATATACCCTATTTAGGAAACTAAACTGTAAGCTCTTTTTATCCTGGGGCAATGTCTTATTCACTGTTGTATCTTCAACACCTAATACAACCAATTTAAGAGGCATTGTGCAAATATTTGATTCATTAATAAATGAGTGAATGAGAAAGCAAGGCACTTATTAAAGTTCCTACTATAGAGATGAGAAAAGCATTCAAAGATATTCAATGATTTGCTTAAAGGTATGTGGCTAGTAAGTGGAAATAGAACTGGAATAGAGATGAAATAAAATAATCTGCATAACATAGTTAGCATAATGCCTAAGGCATACTAGATGTTCAGTAAGTGTACCTTTTTGATATTCTGTGCACATGTTCAAACATTGATGGTGTCCTTTTCACCATATTGCATCATAGTAATGGTGTGTGGAATAATCACATAGATTATTCAATATTTCAAATAAGTTAAATCTTGTCTATTAAATAGCAACCTCTGAAAGGTAAATACATTCCCAAAGGCTAAATAAGTTCTTTTCTTCAGTTTTACACATTACCAATGACTTGATTTAAAACCCAAAGACAATTAAGTTGAATTTTATGCAAGAGCATAAAAATCCAGCCATCAGCTATTCATCACATTTGAATTTGTCTTTGTCAAAAAGGATAACTTCCATTTAGTCCTCTGAAATCTATATAGACTGTAGCTCCATTTTGCAAATTCTGAGCCATTTACTCTGTAAATTACCATGAATTGCAAACAAAAGCCCAGAAATAGTTCTCTGCAGATTCCCACCAGTCAGTTCTGTAAATAGTCAGCCTTGCCTGAGTCCTGTTTTAAATAACCTTCATTATTAACAATTCCATGTCACTTAGAGCTGATTACCATGCAGTGAGCCCCCCAAAGTAAGATTCTGAACATTTCAAAACAGGCACTACAGACTTTGCAGAAATTATTTAGCCATATTGCTGCTAAACCAAGCCATCTATTGATACAAGTGAACATTTTGTGTTCATATGGATGCTATTTGGATGGTATCCCATTTTAGTAAGGGCAGGGAGCTGTCAATTATTCAATTAAGGCTCATATTTATTTTTTAAACACATATGAATTTTTGTTGTTTTAACGTTCTTAAAGACTTTGTAAGGAAGTTTTAGAGGGAGTGTTTATATTTTATTACTAGATGATTGTTTTATTGACAGACTTTTAAATATTGATTTCTAGGTCCACATAATGAGCTTTTCTGTCATCCTCTTTATTCCAAAGTCTTTTGTCCAGAATCTTATTTTTGCCACCAACATTGAAACTGTACTTTGAAAAGGAAACTCTAATTTGCCTGCCTTTAAGTAGCTGATTTATATTTTAGGAAATAGTTTGAGAAAAATGTTTAAGATGAGAATAGCCAGAACATGAAGTCAATGTCAAGTCAAATGGATTTCCTGACGTTCATTTAGCCAGGTTTGAATTCAAGTTCCTCTGTCACTAGTGCCTGTGCTCTTTTTACTATAGCAGGTAACGAAAGATTCAAAATTTGCCCCTCCAACAATCCAAGAAGAAAATCTGTGGTGAATAGTAGCTAATGGGGACCATAAAAAAATCCAAAAATGTGTGCATCAATATCCCTAAAGAATGGACAGCTCTAAGATCTAGTAAGCTTTCTTGAATAAAGTATGTATTGCAATCAATAACGAACAATATGTGCAATTAAAAGGTAAGGAAGTATTAACAGCTTCAAAAAATTATTTTTTTCTAAGCTGATTTACACAAAGATACACTGAGTAACTATATATCCAGATAATTAAATATCAGCAGTAATTATCATTTGGAGAGAATTTTGAAAAGTAAGCTTAGTGTTCTAAGTTTTCTAGCTTTCTGGATTATTCCTTTCTTGACTAGCCTATTAAAATTTCTACCTGGACTCTTTTTATCTCCCTGTTAGTTCTAAGGACTTCTCACAAAACAAGCTTGGTTTCCATTTGTCAGGTGTTTCTTAGGAATGCACTTGCTTGGTCTCCAATCATGTCTAGACATTTTTCCAAACTTTTCCAGGCTTCCCACCCAAAACCTGGGCACAACCCCTTCTTCTAGGCCCCTAAGCATAACCAACACAAGGCTGACTCCAAACTACTGACAATTTCAGGATGTTCTAAGGGAATTACAATATAGAAATAAATAAAACTTACCATTGATTATCAAACCCAAATTATCCTGAAGCCCCAGTACAGGGAGCCCTTACTGCTACCGTTCCTAGACTCCAGGCTGCAAGCTATCTCTGTAGTGCTCCCACATTCTCTCCCGAGTCTGTGATAAATTAAAATTTTGTTATTATCCAAATAATTTCTCTGTAGCACTGAGACTACCTTTCACATTATTAAACTGAGACTAGCATTCCAGCTGAAGTAATGGCATTTAGATTACTTCACTAAAACTATTTGACTTTATGTAGGTATAACTAAAGCAATGAACATTTGCAATAAGGTAACTTGAATTCTGTACTTAAAACTGCTAGAATTTCCAATGTAGTGGCTTTCTTATTTGAAAAATTGAAATCCCATACCATTTTCCATTCTGCTACAAACATATCACGGATGAATTTATTAACTTAGCTACCACCAATCAGAATTCACTGTAGTTTTGGAAGGAGTTGAAGACCTCATATTTTAGATTTTAGACTCTATAAAATTCCTCATGTGTACAAGATAGACACATGATGAAGGGAGGGAGGGAGGGAAGGAGGGTGGGAGGAAAGAAGGAGTAAATAATATGTGCTTAATACTTGTAAGAAATAAATGAAGAGAGATAACCCATTAGCTTCTTATTCTATGTTAAAGTTCTCAATGCCATTTCTTTTGAGAAGCATACCCAATCTAATACCTCTTATTCTATTTCATAATTTCCAAACAAACCTTTACCAGAGTCAGCCTCACACAGAAGATGACTACTTATGTAATTTGAAATTAGAATCCCCAGAACATTTTTCCTAATGAAAATAATTGAAATACTTGCACTCTCATACATTTCTTGGTACTAAATCATCTTCCAAATCTGAAAAATATCATTCATTCCACACTTAGAAACTATGCTTCAAACACAATATTTTGGTGTCATAATTATGGATTAATAAAAATAAATAAGAAAGCTGTTGAACCAGGTGATTCTCTTCAGGTTTGCCACTTGTCATACAGTGGTTAGGACAGTATTCATAGGTCAAACAACATTAGGTTAAGAAGTAGGTATCAATGGGGAAAGAGAATACTTGTGAGGCTATAGTCATTTATAAGAGGATCATGATCCACTAATATGTCCATCCTCTTTGGAGAGCATTTTTTCAGACCTGGCATGAGTTTTATTCCAATGGAGAAAACCTTTTATTTTGGGGTCTCTCTTCCTGCAGAACAAGTGTAAGATGGTAGCCTTGTCATTTAGTGAAATAAAGAGGTTATTTATGGAGCCATGAATCTAAAATTAGGATGCCAACTACCCCAAGTACCTGGGGCCTGTAGAGCCCTTGAGATGTTATAGTCCTGTGTGTGCTAAATCAAAGGGGAATGGGAGGGGTAGACAGGAAACCCTCTGTACTATTGGATGCTGAGCTTGTGCACTATTCCTTCTTCTGGGGAAAAATAGAGTCTCCCAGATTCCAGCTAACTTATTGTCCAGGCAACCTAGTGTGGGCATCCGTGTCATGTTCAAATGAGCCTGCTTTCTGCATTACAAATACTTACCTTTAGGGTTTTCTTTGGGGAGGGAGGAGTGAGGATGGAAGAGCCAGAATGAGAAGGAAGAAATTAGATAAGAAAGCCCAACTACACACATTTGTAGGGTGAAAAACCACCAAGAAGAAAATGAGAGTCTGGGGCCATTGCCTACAAACTTCATCATTTTCTGTTTGTTTGTTTTTTAAAGAAATTTCTGCCAAATACTAATGTAGAAAGGGTAAATCCATAAGAGAGAATACATGTTGATATTCTCATCTTAAAAACGGGAGGCCTTATGTAACATTGCATGCACTCAACAAAGGCTACCACCCCTACATCTAATAGTGATCCAAAAGCACTTAGTCAACATGTTTCTCTTCTTGAAACATATATTTTATTATTTTAATTTTTATAGACACATTTTTTATCCAACACATCACATGATCATCACTAACTTTCAATTCATAATACCAATGCATTGGAAGCCACTGCTTTGGAAATTTACGTGAAATCATTTCTGTTTTAGAGTCACACAGACTAATCCCAAATTCCTTACTGAACTTTCAATCAATATGGACATCATGCATCTATTATTTACTAAAGAACAGCCAAAGTTTCTTTTTTAAAATAAATCTGTATTGTTCAGATTATTAAAATTGTTCCTCTCCCCCCCCCATAGGTCCCCTCCACCCGGTTCCCACTCCACCGTCTGCCCTTACCCCCCGACACACACACACACTAACACTGTCCTCATCCATAGGTGTACGATTTTTGTCCAGGCTCTTCTTGCACCCCCAACACCTCTTTCCCCCTGAGAATTGTCAGTCCACTCCCTTTCTATGCCCCTGATTCTATTATATTCACCAGTTTATTCTGTTCATCAGATTTTTTATTCACTTGATTTTTAGGATCACTTGTTGATAGATATGTATTTGTTGTTCATAATTCTTATCTTTTCCTTTTTCTTCTTCCTCTTCTTAAAGAATACCTTTCAGCATTTCATATAATACTGGTTTGGCTGTGATGAACTCCTTTAGCTTTTTTCTTATCTGTGAAACTCTTTATCTGACCTTCAATTTTGAATGATAGCTTTGCTGGGTAGAGTAATCTTGGTTGTAGGTTCTTGCTATTCATTGCTTTGAATATTTCTTGCCACTCCCATCTGGCCTGCATAGTTTCTGTTGAGAAATCAGCTGACAATCATATGGGTGCTCCCTTGTAGGTAACTAACTGTTTTTCTCTTGCTGCTTTTAATATTCTCTCTTTGTCTTTTGCCCTTGGCATTTTAATTATGATGTGTCTTGGTGTGGTCCTCTTTGGATTCCTCTTGTTTGGGGTTCTCTGTGCTTCCTGGACTTGTAAGTCTATTTCTTTCACCAGGTGGGGGAAGTTTTCTGTCATTATTTCTTCAAATAGGTTTTCAGTATCTTGCGCTCTCTCTTCTTCTGGCACCCCCATAATTCGGATGTTGGTACACTTGAAGTTGTCCCAGAGGCTCCTTACACTATCTTCATATTTTTGGATTCTTTTATCTTGTTGCTTTTCCGGTTGGGTGTTTTTTGCTTCTTTGTATTTCAAATCTTTGACTTGATTCTTGTGATCCTCTAGTCTGTATATTATTTTTTATTTCTGTCAGTGTATGCTTAATTTCTAGTTGGTCCTTTTTCATATCCTCAAGGGTCTCACTAAATTTATCGGCCTTTTCTAGAAAATTCTTGAAAAAACTTATAACCGTGGTTTTGAACTCTATATCCAGTAGTTTGCTTTCCTCCATTTCTTTCATTTGTGACCTGTTTCTTTGTCTCCACATTTTGGCTGCTTCCCTGAGTTGATAGAGTGGCTTTGTGTGCTAGGTGTCCTATAGGGCTCAGTGGCTCAGCCTCCCCAGTTACCTGAGGTGGACACTCTTGGTGCACCCCTTTGTGGGCTGTGTGCACAGTCTTGTTGTAGGTAAGCCTTGATTGTTGTTGGTATCACTGGGAGGAATTGACCTCCAGGCCAATTGGCTGTGAGGATCAGCTGTATCTATGATGGGAGAACTTCTGTGCTGGAGACACCCTTATGAGACAAGACTTGCTTCAGTGGGGCTTTGGTGCTCACTGAGTCTGCCCCCTGAGTGTGTCCCTTATGGATCTGAGGAGTTGTAATCTGGATGGTCCCACTCTGACCCCTGGGTACACTGGCTCTTGGATCTCCAAGGAGGTGCTAATTTAGCCTCTGCCTGAGGCCACCCAGCAGGAGCTATGGAGAGATCTGCAGATTCTTCTTCTTTGTTTGGGTTTTGGAGGTACCCAGATGAGGCCCAGCTGTGAAGCACTGCAAGCTGCTGTGTGGCCTCGGGCCTTCTTTTGGATGTTCTGGGTCTCACTGACTCAGGTGCAATTTGTTAGGTAAGTTTAGAATTCAAAGGACCAGGGCATTCATATGCAAAAGCCTCTGTGCTCAGCTTGGATGGGGCGGAGTCTCAGGTTGGAGCAAGCAGCAATGGCTTCGTGGGGAAGGATCTCAGGGCGGAGCAAACCACAATGGCTTCCCGTCAGCCCTGCCCTAAGAGGCCCCTTGTTCTCAGTGTCCCACGGTAATCGCTGCAAGCACCTCTGAGAGAAAGCCACCCTCGAGATTCGCCTGCTGCCAGACAGTCCAGTTTCTCCCCATATGAGTTTGGGTCCCCAGAATCTCGCTCGGAACTGGAGTTCAGAGCAGTCGGGAGCTTTTGTCTCCCTCCTGATTGAGAAAGCCAGCCGCATACTCAGTTACCAGCCCTCTCCGTGCATGTGGGCCTCCGTACCTGTGACTTCTGCAGCTCCTGTGAGTCTTAATGTGCTTTTCTCTTTCCTTCTAGTTGTAGAATATCCACTCATCCAGCCTTCCTGTGGTTCTGGATGATGTCCGTTCTGTCTTTCAGTTGTAGTTTTGAAATTGTTGTGCGAGGCAGCAGTTCAGGTGTTTACCTATGCCGCCATCTTGGTTTCTCTCCAGCCAAAGTTTCTTAATTGAAACTATCAAACAAAAAATACAAACACTAATCCTATCTAATAAAGAGGGAATATGCTAATTGACCATCACATCCTCACAAAGATGGCAGCACCCACAGCCAATCAGGAGGGAATATGCTAATTGACTGCCATGACTTCAAAGATGGCGGCAACCACAGCCACAAGATGGCAGCACCCAGACCCCTCAGCCCCTTGGGGTGGCAGTTGTGCAGCACGGCTGGGCCTGCCCCATGTGCCTGCCTCTGGAGTCCCCCAGTCCCCTTAGCCCCCCAGCCGTCCAGGGCTGGCCTGAGGTGCTGGCAAGCCTTCGATGTCGGCTGCCCAGCTGCTCAAGGCCTGCCCAAAGTGCAGGCAAGCCTCGGATGTCTGCTTCCCAGCCACCCAGGGCCATCCTGAGGCACAGGCAAGCCTCAGATGGCAGCTGCACAGCCCCCCATGGCTGGCCCGGGGTGCAGGCAAGCCTCAGATTGCGGCTGCCCAGCCGACGCCCGAGGCACAGGCAAGCCTTGGATGACAGCTGCCCAGCCACCCAGGGCCAGCCCAAGGCACAAGCAAGCCTCAGATGGCAGGTGCCCAGCCTCCCTGGGCCACCCGAGGCTCAGGTAACCAGGGCCGGCCGAGGCTTGCACTGTCAGCAGTGGCAGCAGCAGAGGTGTGATGGGGGCATCGACTTCCCCTGATCACCAGGTCGCCTCCCACCCCTGAGGGCTCCCAGACTGTGAGAGGGGGCAGGTCGGACTGAGGGACCCCCCCCCCACTCCAGTGCATGAATTTTCATGCATTGGGCCTCTAGTTAATTATAAGGTGCTATAGCAAATATTTATAGTCACAGAAACAGCTTCAAATGCTAAATAAATATAGTATATTATATTAAATATACATATATCCTATATAATAAAGAGGTAATATGCAAATTAACCATCACTCCAACACACAAGATGGCCACCCACATGTGGAGACAATATGGCCACCACAAGATGGCTGGCAGGGGAGGGCAGTTGTGGGTGATCAGGCCAGCAGGGGAGGGCAGTTGGGAGGGACCAGGCCTGAAGGGAAGGGCAGCTGGGGGGACCAGGTCTGCATGGAGGGCAGTTGGGGGTGACCAGGCTGGTAGGAGAGGGAAATTGGGGGTGACCAGACCAGCAGGGGAAGACAGTTAGGGGCAATCGGGCCGGCAGGGGAGCAGTTAGGCATCAATAAGGCTGGCAGGGGAGTGGTTAGGGGGTGATCAGCCTGGCAGGCAGAAGCGGTTAGGGGCAATCAGGCAGGCAGCCAGGCAGGCGAGCGGTTGGGAGCCAGCAGTCTTGGATTGTGAGAGGGATGTCCAACTGCCCATTTAGACCCGTTCCCACCAGACATCCCTCTAGGGGTCTCAGATTGGAGAGGGTGCAGGCTAGGCTGAGGGACACACACACATCCCCACACAAATTTCGTGCACTGGGCCTCTAGTATGTATATATGCATGATATGTATTTTGGGAAAGAGAAAATGATTCTGAAGTAATTAATCACCTCTTTTTATTCCATGTGCTCAGCATTCTATATTTTATCTTTATTTTATAATTCTTTATTGTTTAAAGTATTACATAAGTCACCTTTTCCCCCCATTGATGACTCCCCTTTCATTTTACAGATAAGAAAATTTCACATGGATATGATCTTTAGCTCATAATTGTCCTGCAGATCAATCTTTGTATTTGCATTTAACAATAATGTTTCTTGGTTCAACCAATACTGGTTTTATTTTCAGATCTGGCTTCTTACGCTGCCTAAAGAGATGGTTTTATTAGCATATGGTGTTTCTTTCAAGGACTTTAAAGCATTAACTTACAAGGTGATTGAAAAAGGTGTATTGATAAATGGCTGCTTTATACATGAATATATGTCTGTGAACAACTCCTTACTAAAAAGCTCAACTGTTCTTCATCCAATGGGTACTTAGACTCATATTTCCTGTTTATAATTATATTCACTCAAGGGAGAGCTACTGGAAATGAGACTTGGTCAATCTCTTCTTGGTTAATCTGCAATGCACGATCATCCTCTTTTACTAAAGCTACATAAGAGAGAGAATAATTTTCATATTTTGACCTTAAGAAACTTCTGCTTGTCGGTACAAGAATGGACATTATCTCAATTAGTTTTGCATGCTTTAATTTTGGCAGGGTTAAGGAACAACATTAATTGATTTGAGGACAAAAGGCTCATGGCTCTTCGTAATGACTATTACCCAAATCTGGAAATACTTGGTACAGCCTTAACAATGCAGTTCTAAAAAGTAGCTTCATTTAGACAGAAAATAACATGTAATAATCAATATGTAACCAAGGCGCTGAGACTCAGATGCAGTCTAAGCCAAAAGCATTCACTTATTAGGCCCTATGAGGAGATGGATTACAGCTCAAACTTTGAGAATGTAATTTAATGCTCCTTATTTTCCTTCAAAGAAATGTAGTCAAAATGTTTTCCCTCTCCTAGTGCTTTGCCAGGCATATGCTGTGCAGGTCTTGTCAAAAGTGGATGTCACTACAGCTAAACTCATTTCCTGCCTAGGTCAGTCCTAAGATCCCAGTCCCTTTCTCCCTGATGTTTGCCCTTTCTGCCAATTCCTTGTAGTAACCTCACCCTTCATCTTTCAGAGAAAAAAAAAATCCCATTTATCAATTATTTAATAGAAACCAATACTGCTGACTATTGTTTGCCTTCTTGTGACCATTCATTCACCACTCTGGTGACATGGTAATACCTAATTTGTCTTGGACCACACATCAGGGGCCTTCAGAGGTGATTAATTATCACTCAAAGGTAACAGACCACACACAACGGCCTGAGGAAGTGAAGACAGAGGGTTCAAGATGAAGTTCAATTTTGTAAGGCCAGCTCCACATAACTAAATTGATGCTGAGTTCTTCCTCTTTCCCCTTTGTCTGCAGGTTGTCTCAGATTTTAAGGTTAATGTCAATTGAAGGCCTAAGTGAAGAATAGCTACGGCTGATAGCCCAAAACTTTGAAAAAATGAAACAAGCTACTAGAACATGTCAAAATACACATATTCACAGTGGATCATCACTGCTGGAATTCCAAGGATTTTTAATGTCCTTAGGAAAAATACCTTGAATTTCTATAGATAATCAATTTGAATTTATTCATAGTTGTTTATGCAGTCAGTTAGAAAGGATTTATTGAGTATCTATGGGTTCAGTATGTCCAAAGCTTCACAGAGAGGAGGAAAAAGGGAACAATTAGTATTATAAAACAGCAAGTCAACAAGCTACATAGAAATCCAAAGATACTTTTGAGGGAGGTTTCAAATAGAATTCTAAGCCAAAGAGTATTTTTCCTCTACCTATAGTATATATACTGATAGTGATAATAATAACTAACATCATTGACAAAAATTAGAGCATTTGCATGTTTAATAAGTTTTTAAAGGCCACAAAATTAGAATACCAAAGAATGCAAAAAAGCTTATGGTTTTTAAAGGACACTAGAACATTTGCTTTGTCTAGAATCTGGATAAAAGTTCCCAGGAAATAGTGTTTCCTGCTTCAGTTTCTTTATATGTGAGACAAAAGAACTAAATGAGATAATGTATGAGTAGCACTCAATAACATAAATAGCAATAGCACACAGTAAGCCTGTGTAAGTAGGTGGTCCCTACTGCAGATGAACAGTTTGCTCTAGGCATAGAACAGCTTCTGTAGCCTTAGTAACAGAGGATGATCATGCATTGCAGATTAAATTGAGCAAATCAAAGTTTCCACTTTTAAAAATATAAAAACTAAGCTGATAAATAGCCTGATGGATATATCTAGGCCAGTGGGACTCAGGGGCAATTTGGAGACATTTTTGGTTATCAGAACTTGGGGGAGACGATACTGGCATCTAGTGGGTCAAGGCCAGGGATACTGCTAAACATCCTATAAGGCACAGGTCAGCTCCCAGAGCAAAATATCATCTGGCCTAAAATGAATATACTGCTGAGTTTAAAAACCCTAGTCTAAGTAGATGGGCATAAATTAGGATATCAATTTTGCTATTGCTCTAATAGAACCAACGAGGATGTCAGATGTAGTAGTGGATTTTCCTTAATATAGATTCATTTGACAGAAAAAAAATAAATGGAGCTGGATATCATATCATGTTTCTCTGATACAATGTCTCCTTAGAAATTTAAAGAAACATAAAAAGGTAGAAGTGATTTTAGAGCAGCATCTTGGAGGGATAAAAATTGAAGGATTTTATCAAATAGAGAATTAGGACCCAATAATGAAACATTAAACAATTTTCTAGGCCTGAAGACAAGACTATGGAGTCATTCTGGCATTGGGCACTGTAAGTGGACTAGATTTTAAAAAGTATTTCCACAGATATAGCTCTTGGTCATTTAAAATTTAATAGACTAGAAAGACTGAACTTAAGACTCAATGGATTTGATTAGAGTGAGATTTATTGAAAGGACAAAAAAGGCTTCAATCAGGGAATGGTGGCTATTTTGCATTATGAAGCTTTCATTTATTTATAGAGATGCACACATACAAAGATACTAAATACAGGAGAGAATTGTTGTGATCCAAATATTAAATATTATAACTTCAGTACGTTAATAAAAGGTGGCATTTGGGGACATCAGCCTGATGGTGAAAACTAGAGTAGCTAGTATTCGTTTATGGACAAAGATTTTTAATATCCTTAGGAAAAGCCATCTGAACAACAACAAAAAATGGGTGAAATAAAAAGAGAATTGTAACATGCTTGTGCATGGCATTTTACAATGTACAAAATACTCTGACATTATTTATTTATAGAGTAATGTGGGAAAAAACTAATTATTTTCATAATGACTGTTTACTCCCAGGTATCCAAAATAGTTGGCTTCTGATAACAGATCTTCATTGAATTACTGAGTGAATGTGTGGATTCTAAGAGCTCAAGTGGCAGTAATTATAGTCTAAAACATCTAACTCACTAATGGTAGTGAGAAATAGATGGAAGACATAACCTAACTCTGAAGACACTCTATCATACCACCAACATAATGCATTGGGAAATAATAAGTGGATAATTCTAGCTGCTGAAATTCACAGGGAGCTATATAAACCCAGTAAATCACTGATAGAGGCTGTAAACTTGCCAGCAAATCAATTATAATATCTTTGTGATTTCTTTCTGTTTGTAACTAAAATAACAACACTGGGGATTTGAAACATAAGCCATCATTGATTGCTTAAAATCAGTTCTTGAGGTGGTGAAAGACACCCTAGTTACCATTCATTAGCAAGGCCTTTATTATATCATTTAAAGCATGCATTGGTTAAATGGGAAAAAGGATTCTCTCTATATAAACACGATAATGCTAACCCATTATCAGTAAGACATGCATTTTTAGCTGTTTTTCTAGTAGTTAAGATGAGTTTGTATTAAGTTATATATTCTTGTCTAGCTTCAAGATACAACAGGACTGAGAAAATTATTTATGATCCAGTTTATCTTTTCATCATACATAATTAATAAATAGATGGTTAAAACTCTGGCAAATCTCTACATTTCCTTTTAGTAACTAGGGTATGCTTAAAATAATTGAAAATGATTTCAATACTTGGATATGTATGTTACTTCTTAGGATCATTGAATCTTAAAGCTAAGCAAAGCTTTAATATCTAGTACTATCTTACATTTGCAAATTAAAAAGCTAAGATTCAGGGAAGTTAAGAGACTTATCCAAGTTCACATAGCTAATGTAGTGGCTTGTTAGTTTTTAGAATTCAGAGTTCCAAGCTACCAATTCAGTGATCTTTTCATTATGTCATACTGCCCTAAGGTCACACTTTATTCTACCACTACCTGTGCAACAACAACAAAAATCTCATACCAGCTTAGCAAGAGCATTAGTACAGAGATTCTCTGTGAAATTCTTTGAATCCGTCTGCAAGAGATAAGACCTTCAAGTTCATATCAACTGCTTACACCATCCCAGAATTATGGGTTCTTTCATTGCCATACAATGAAAGAATGCATGGAGAGCCAAGCATACATCTATATCCCATCAGTAAAATTTGTACATTTTCTTGTGTGTCCTGGAGATGTTCACATTTTCAAAGCTGACTCAAAGGTATAGATTTGAGCAGAATGCTTTCTACTAATCAAATAGCACATGAACTAATTTTTAAAAATCAGATCTAGAATATCCTTTAGTAAGCATGTCTCTAATAATCATATTTCCATAAGCTGATTTTTAGTCTAAAACCCATTTTATGTGTATTAAGAATATACTTGTACTAGATTTTGACATTTTACTATGTAAGACAAAAATGTGAACATGACTGTGAGGTGAACAAACTGAATTTGGGCAGCCTAAATGCGAATTAAGAGAAAAATTAATGTCTGAAATGCATGGCAAACCAAGTGTGATTTGGGCAGATATGTGGATGCAGTCTAAGGGAAAGATTACAGCAGAAATGGGGGGGGCAGTAGATGAGAAGTGTAAAAGATTGTATCAATGACCTCAATTATTCACTTCTACCTGTATCTTTACCTTTTGTCATGTAACTTTGCAGTCCTTTCTAACATAGATGGGACATAATTCCTAACCCCTGGGGTTAGTCATGATGACATGCATTAGCCAGTAGGATTAGCAAATGTGATAGAGTCTTGAAAAATGCTTGCACAATTGGGCTCATTCATTCTTGTGCTCCCCATGAGAAGGACATACCTAACTTTGGTGCTCCCAAGACAGGATGAAAGGCATGTGAATCAGAGCTGCTGCAGCTAAGGTACTCTGGACTGCCCAGCCTAGAGCAAAGCCCATCCAACACAAGGATATATGTGCTATAGTAAGTAATGAGTGGTGTGTGCCACTGAGTGTTAAGGTAGTTTGTTATGCAACAACAGTTGCCCGATATAGACAGTGTGGTTTCTCATGACTTGGGGTTATCTTTCTATTCATATAAGAATGTCAGGAAGTGGCAGAGGTTCTTGAATAGTAGAACAGCTCTCCAAATGAGGTTACTCACAAACTCTAAGCAAGTTACCATGACTATTTGCCCAGCAAACAAGCTGAATTTGGGACTGATGACTGGTAAAGGATATTTGAGGAACTGGTGCTAATCTGATTGGAGAGGTTTATGAGGGCCAGGGTTAGAATACGGGGTTTCTCTCCTGAAGTCACATAGATTGGCACAGGCAAGATTAGACTAACGGTTGGTGAAAACAGTTGGAGCAGGAAGCTCTGAAAACAAAGATACGTGTGTGTGTGTGTGTGTGTGTGTGTGTGTGTGTGTGTGTGTGTGTGTGTTGGGGGTAGGGAGGAGAAATTCAGGCAGCCCCTAAAAAGAGTAGGCACAAATAGGATGAGTGGGTGTATCTAGGAGGGTGACAAATGGTTGTCTACATGAAAAGAATTGTTGGTGAGGCTTGTATGACAGAGTAGCATGAGAAACTGATACTTTTTTCTTCTCTATAGATTATAGAATAGAAGTTATAGAATAAAGTAGAGATTATAGCTGAGATCAAGCCTTATTTATAACGAAAATAAATTTTTCCAACAGAATTTTAAAAATTCTTAGTTCTTGGTTCAAAGATTCAATGTGTTAGAGAGGTTGTGGAGACAAAGGAACCCTCATTCACTGTTGGTGGGGATGTAAACTGGTACAGCCACTATGGAAAACAGTATGCAAGTTCCTCAAAAAATTAAGACGAGAGTTACCATATGACCTAGCAAGCCCTTTTCTAGGTATCTAACTGAAAATTTGAAAACATTTATTCATACCTTTATGTTTATTGCATATATACCTTTGTGCTTCATTCACTGGGTCAAGACATGGAAATAACCAGTGGTTTTTGATAGGTTGCATAAAGAAGATGTACATAAGGCTGGAGAGGGGACAAATGGTGATAGAAAGAGACATGACTTGGGGTGGTAAGTGCACAATACAATATAGAGATGATGTATTATAAAATTGTGCACTTAAACCCATATAATTTTATTAACTAATGTAACCCCAATAAGTTCAATTAAAAATTAAATTAAAAACTTTAAAAAAAGATGTACATATATGCAATGGGATACTACTTAGCCATAAGAAAAGATGAAATATTGCCATTTCCAACAATATGAACGGATCTTGTGACTATCATGCTAAGCAAAATAAGTCAGATGAAAAAAATTAAAAACCGTATGATTTCACTCATATGGGATATAAAACTGAAAGCAACACTGAAATTTTAAAATAATTGTTGAATGGTCCTCCATTTGGATTTGTCTGGTATTTTCTAATGATTATATTTAGATTATGTGTATTTTGACAGGAACACCACAAAAGTAATGTTGTGCCTTTCTCATACATCCCACCATGATGTATATGATGTTATTTTGTTCCATTATTAGTGATTAGAGAATATCTTCAGCAAAGAAAAAAAGATCTAGGAAAAGTGAGCTTACTCAATTTGGTGTTTTTTCATAAGTAAGCAAGTCATAAGTTGATTTGACCCAAACACAGAATTTTCTTTGAAAATAAAAAGTCATTCCCTAGTCAACATAACCAATTGAACATCACTTTTATTGACATGAGCTGAGAGTTCTGAAATCAGATTTAAATTATGTTGACAATTAATATGCATGATGATGTATCCTGTCAAAGGCCTAGATGGAACTTAGCTGGTGGTCAGAGGATATTGCTTTACAGTCAGTATGCTTGGGAATTACGTGCATCAGGAGGAAAGTGGACCACCTCATGAGACTGCATATTGGGTCTTTGCAAAGGGTTAGCTGTAAAGTGCTTTCCTGCAGCTCAAAGAAATGAAAAGGATGAGATTCATTTTTCTCTCATTTTGCTTCCATCTGATTCTGTTCTGCTAGCAAAGTACTTGAAGTAAAGCATCTATTAATCTTGGAACAACCACTGAATTTAATTACCATGCCTAATGTTAGCTTGTACAAAGTGTTATAGGGATATGTTTTCTTCCATAAGAAGTACAGTACAATATGTTCTTCTATTTCAAATCCAGTTCACTTAATTCCAGTGCTTTGACAGGAAAAAGCAATACTGCTGCCGACCTTCATAGTCAGGCAACTCACTCGCTAAACTACACACCTGTAAAAGAAATCCCATCCTAATTGCCTTCATCACGACATGCTCCTATATGGAACTATTTCTGTTTGTCCCCCCAAAAATATAATTAGGAAAGCATGAATAATTATTGCATTCCAAGAGACCATGGTGAATGTTATTAGTGTATAAAGCATATTGCATGAATTTACCAGAGGTCTTTATTCTGAGTTCACATATGTTCTGCAAAGCCATCATTTTAAACTGCTCATAGAGTGCTGCTGAATGGCACATTCCATTTCCTTGTATGGCTACTCACCTTTTTGGGTGGGGTGACTTGGCTGGTATTAAACGCTACATGCTGTGATGGGAATCTATACAAAGTTTATACTTCTCTACACATTTTTAGGAAAGGCAAGTAAGACAAAAACAGAAAGTCATATCGATTCTCTCTGTGGGTCTCTTGAATTAAGAGGCCATTTAAAACTGGAAGGTTATTTGATGGGATGTTGGGTAATTGGATACAGGGTCAGCATGTACTTTAAAAACAACACTATAAACAACTGTGAAATGATAACCCTCCATCTTTCCAAAGGAGTGAAGGAAAGGAATTTAACTATAGTCACAATGCTATGCATTAGATCTCAAGAATTTATTCATCTTCTAACTGCAAGTTTGTACTCTTTGACCAACATCTCTGTGATTCCCCCACCTTCCAGCCACTGGTAATCACAAATGCTACAGTATTACTCATATTGAAATACATAAATATATCAAATAAATGCATTGTACACCTTAATTTACACATTGTTATATGTCAGTTATATCTCAATGAAAATTTAAAGTGTAGGAAGAGGTATTTAGGTTGTGTATTTTAAAACAGCAACAACACTAACATGAACTAATTAGGATTTGTCAAATAGTATATTTTCTCTGGAGAATCTAAGAAGGGGAAGATGACTCCCTTGCTCTCATACTTGAGCTGCTAGTCAGAGTTGGACTAGAAAGCATCTTAAATTTTTTGAACCCTTGAGACAGGCATAGTCATTCCAAGGAGGTGATCTTATGAAGTCAAGTCAGAAATAGTTATTTCAAAGAAGTGTCATAACCTGTGTTCACCATTATCCATACTACTCTGGTTTGCTGGCATATTTAAGCTCTGATCATTATTAAAATTGGTTTTATATTATAATAATATACACATGGCTCAGTTTTACTCTTCTCTAAAAGAATCACACACACACACACAGTAAAGCTTTCAAATGTGACAATAAAAAAATAAGAATAATCCTATACTTGAATTATGATGACAATCATACATATTTTTGCAATTATATTTTTGTTATTTAAATTCTCAATCCCTCCCTAATATATCTCTTGATTATGCTTCCTTCCCAATCCTACAGGAAGGACTAGGGACAAGGCTGTGCACACCCCCATTTTTTCATTTGGCTATTGGGCATTTATTGCAAACAGAACATCTGAGATATAAGAAGCTGACCCAGACCCATGCCTGCCCCTGGCTGGGGATGGGGCAGTCTTTCCTCACCTAATGCCAGGCCCCCAGCTCTGAGGTAGCTGCATCTTAAGCCCCCACAGTACAACTCCCCAGGCTTGCTGAATTCCCATGTAGATCCAAGCCTGAAGGGGAAGAGGAAAGAAGAAATGCAAACAGGAGAAGCTCCAGCTTCAATGGAAAATGCCCATACCCCCAACAAACATTTCAGCCTCTAAGGAAAGGCACCTTCCTGTCTATCCATTCCAGTGGCAGTGAGAATGGAGTGGCTGGCTGCCGGGTTGGTGGGTCATTGCTACTCCAGGCAGTCACCCCCTGGGCTTCCAGTTCATCCAGCACATTCTGCTGGTAGTTGGGGTCAGGGTAGCTATGGTCTGTCACATTGTGGTCCACCTCTATGTTATGGTGGATCACATTCCACACTGCCATGTCAGTCTCGTTGTGGTCTTGGGCATCTCCATTGTGAAGATAAGTCGACTCTTCCAGGCCACCTTCAGTAGCTCTAGGACCTTGCGACCCTGGGCATTGTCCAGAAGGTAGCACTGGCAGGGAAACCCTCTGGTAGTAAATGGCTCCCTGGGGTTAGGGTGGCTCAGGACCCTGAATGCCATAAGGAATATTGTGAACTATGGGTATTGTCCCACAGTCCTTGTGGCCAGTGAGGGACACCTGGAAGCTGATCACCTTCATCTTCCCCTGAGGCTGAGTACCAGTTTTCTCTCTATAGATGGTTTTGCAGGAAGGACATGTAAACTTCCATCCTTGTTCCCATCACAGCACATGGCCAGCAGGCAGACAGGTGGAAGGCATAGCTACACTTGTTGAGGCAACCCATGGCCACTGACATGATAGTCTTGTTGTTGGTCACATCACTCATTTTCATATTCCACACTTTCCTGCTCAAGTAACCAAACCCCTTCATTGCTGCTGCACCTTCATCTGGAAGGCTTGCCTTGCATTGCTGCCACCACTCCTATTCCACGCTCCCATCTTCAGAGCTCTAAATTCTCCTCATCCTTCTAGACCAGGGGTCAGCAAACTCATTAGTCAACAGAGCCAAATATCAACAGTACAACGATTGAAATTTCTTTTGAGAGCCAAATTTTTTTAACTTAAACTTCTTCTAACGTCACTTCTTCAAAATAGACTCGCCCAGGCCGTGGTATTTTGTGGGAGAGCCACACTCAAGGGGCCAAAGAGCCGCATGTGGCGCACGACCCGCAGTTTGCCGACCACTGTTCTAGACTAAGTTTAAATGCAGGTCCCTGAAATTACTCCTGTCCACACAAAACCTCCCCTTTCTCTATTTACCTATAATCGTTTAACTACACCTTTCTGGTTATACACCTCTTGTTCTGTTTTGAACCTTTTGTTCATTCATTTGTGCAATAATTATTTATTAAATCTTTCCTATGTGATAGCTGATGGCTATAAATAAGACACCATGTACATCTGGGTCCTCAGAAAGCTCCCATTCTCTCAGAAAATGCAGTCATTAAGGAAAGAATTACAAAAGTGGTGAATTCTAAAAAACACACAGAAGAGTATAAGTATGCCCAAAAGGTTATGTTTCAACCTAGTCTAATGGGTCAGAAATGTGTGTCCTTGGTCAAAAGCTATCAAGTTACATGACACAAGGTTTGAATTACACTTCACTTGGCTGGAATCCCACAAGATAAAAATTCATTGTTCTGGAAATCGCAGAGCAACCCACTCATATCCACACTTAGTTTGGACTTTAGAAAGCATATGATTCAATTGCAAATAACATTAAGAAAAACTGGCCCCACAGTGTATATATCTAAGAGTTCCCCAGAGGTTCCCAATAGTTTGAAGCTGCCCTTTCACAGGACTTTTCTTGAGTCTTGTCTAGAAGCCAGGCCTGGTACCACGTGCTAATGATACAGTGCTGATGATGACAAGCTCCCTTCCTTCAAGGAGCTAGTGGTCTGGCAGGAAAGACACACCTGTGAACCAATAATGGGTTATTGATTCATGTATCTCTTCATCTGGCTCAGTGCTTCTAGCTTTGTGTTCTCCTACCAAATCCCTTCCATCTCAGACCCTGCTTATCTACTTCACTGATGAGGGAGTTGTCAAATGTCTATTCCAAGCTAGTTCTTGTGTGACACTTGTGGAGACTCTGAGAGCAAATCCTGAGCTTTCTCAGAATCTCTGATTGTTCTAATTGGGGTATCAAGCTGTGTCTGCTGAGGCTCCAACTACTGTGAAAAAACAATCAAGGAGAGGATCTCCTACTCATCTATTTTATCCTCTTATACAGTTCCCTTATTTTCAGTCTTAGAGACTCATTTCCATGACAGAATATCCCATCACTTTTGTTCTGGGGAATTTGAAGAGCAGATGGAAGGATGGAACCCATAGCTTTTTTTTCCCTTTTGAGATTTTGTACATATAAGAAAAGCAGAGAATCCCCAACAGCTATAAGATTATATCATATTAGAGCTCATTATGCTATTAAAAGAGTAAATAGGAAATTTCCTGTGGGTAGGCACAATCTCTTGCTCCTATCCCCTGAATCATTTAGTGCAGTGTCTTTTACTTGGTAAACACTCAGCCAATAGAGTAAGTAAGTGCGTGAGTGAATAAAGAATGGATGAATGAACAAACAAATGAATGAAAAAAATTCATTGAAAAAGTTAAAGAACAGGAAACCAAAAACAACCTTGAAAGTGGAACTTGTGCCCAGCCAGCGTGGCTCAGTGATTGAGCATCATCGACCTATGAATCAGGAGGTCATGGTTTAATTTCTGGTCAGGGCACATTCCCAGGTTGCGGGCAGGATCCCCAGTGTAGGGAGTGCAAGAGGCAGCCAATCAACGATTCTCTCTCATCATTGATATTTCTACCTCTCTCTCCCTCACCCTTCCTCTCTGAAACCAATAAAAATATATTTTTAAAAAAAGAAAATGGGACTTGAAGGAAGGAATTATGCTATTCCACTATTTTTATTTATATTTGGTCAGTCTGGGTAATATTGTTATAATTAAGATGAGACTTATCTGTAATCTAAAAATAAAAATGAATGGCTTTTTGTAAAGTCTTTCTTTCCATACACACACAGGAAAAAGATCATGACTATTCAGGAAATGATGAATAAGAAATAGAAACAATCTAAGAGCTTCTATCCAATGCCATACCTGAAATGTATTTCAGTAGAACAAAAATAAATTACTATTTCCAAAATAAATAATTACTATTTCCTGAAATAAGGGTTGAATATGTAATTTTTATTTTTTCCCAAATAAACGAAGAGCAAAGGGTAGTAGGAAATTGAAAGGTAATGAGGCATGAAGAACATATTCCTATAGAGAAAGTATTTCTTCCTCCATAACAAATGTGTCTGGGTTTTAAGTAATGTTACTAGTCTTTCTACCCTGAACGGTTGCCCAGTCATTTGAAAACATATGAGCAATGTTGCCCTATTTTGCTCTTACAAATCATGGTCTTCCAAGTTATTTATTAACTATGAAAGGAATGATGGCAACTTTATAAGTGGAAAACCCAACAGACACTACTTTAACCAAGTGATCAAGGTTAACATCAGTAACAGGACATATTGACATCATAAAACCTTTGATGTGAAACATTGAGAAGGAAACACCATAACTCTATGGCATTTTTGCCAAAAATTCTAACCTCAATCTAATTATGAGAAAGCCTCAGACAAATACAGATTGAGGGACATTTTACAATATAACTGATCAATACTTTCAAAAGTGGCAAGGTCTTAAAAGAGAAGGAAATACTGAGGAAATGTCACAGATTAGAGGAGACTAAGGAGAAATAACTGTTTAATGATATGTGAAACTCTGGATTGAATTATAGACCACAAAAGAACTTTAGTAGAAAAACTGGTAAAATTTGAATACGATCTGCAGTTTAGTTAGTATTATACCAATGTTTTGGTAATTATAGCATGGTTATATAAGATATTAACATTAGGGAAAGCTGGGTAAGGGCTATATGGCAACACTTTACTATTTTTGCACTTTTTCTGTAAACCTAATATTAGCTCAAAATATAAAATTTTTTTAAAAATTAAAAATCAGATGACACCACAATATTAGTGGACATTAAGGACACATTGTAGAGTGGCCCACATGTTATTAGTCAGGATGATGGGACTTAAACGTTGCAACCATGTGTAATTTATCTTTATCCAGTCTTAACAAATGGTATACACCATTAGTATCACTCCATATTCAGTCTGCTAGGTGCTATAGTGCTCACTGTCATTACACCATCTGATTTTAGTAATTTAAATTGGTTTCATTACATTAGGTTTTTTTTAAACCAAAGAAAAAGCTCAAAAATTTTTTGAAAGCACTGCCATCTGCTCCTATAAAGTGCTATATTTTCTTTTATCTGATATTCACTACCAGACCAAAAATATGTTTCCCATCATCATGTCATTCTAACTTCAGTGGTAAGTAAGCTTACCACTTATCAAAATAATGCTCCAATATTTTTGGTATTTAAGTGTGAGAAATCAGTTAGTCTGACTACACATAAAAACAAAACACACCTCATAACCCCCCTCCCCCCCAATTTGTCTCATCTTCATTCTCTAGGAATAGAATTTTTGGAGGCAGTTCTCACCATAATGTGGAAAATACATCTAATTTCCAATGATCAGTTGCCAGATAGTTAAGGGCTTATTCTGTCAGAACTGTCTCATTTTTACAAGAGCAATTAAGTCTTTTCCAGCTTGAGGCTAACATTCTTCAAATTGATTCAGATGCAAAAGCTGAAGTGAAATTCAAACTAAGCAAGAAGCGATTTTCATCTGGACTCTTACTAAATGAAGTTAATCATAACATGCATATGAAAATTATTAACTATTTTTAAAGCTATAATACACTTTGCAGATATATATTTTATAAACAGTTGTTTATATAATATATTTGGTTGCAGTTGTAAGCAGCCAAACATCAACTTATCTTGAGCAAAGTTGGGCTCTAATTTTTAGTATGAAAGTATATAAACTTCGAATCTTAATTATGAATCTGTTCATTTTGGTGGCCGTTGGTATGTCAATACCAATGAGCTATAACCTAATATATAGGAGTTGAGAAGTGAATAATAGAAAGGAAATAGGGTTATTAGATATGGAATACCTTCAAGAGATTTACTTCAGTAGGTTGATAAGAATGACATGGCAGTTGGAGAAAATGATTGTTCTGGAATTAGGAACTTGCTGATAAATATGGAGGAGATTTGAGGGGAGGTAACAAGGACACACATGGAAGACTGAGCCCTCAGTGAGGTGGAGGAAACCTGTCTCTGAAGTGGAAGGGAGGAGAGAAGTTGAAGGTGGATGAGGATGCAGAGAAAGTATAGGTGGAGTGGAGGAAAGCTGAAGTTAACAGCATATAATTTCAGTTCTTTTCCAGCAAAGTCAGATAATAGTGGATGTGTTGGGAAGACAATGGAAGCAAGAAAGGAGGAGTTTGGGGCTTTAGGGAAATGGACTCAGCACTGTGGAGACTGGCATTGATATTAGTGAAAGGTTCCTGGAAAACAAAGAACCGGTAGCCCACATTAATTTGTAGTACAATCATTACCTAAGCTTTGAGGTTTTCTCTAGCCACCCTGGGCATATTAGTTGTGATTTTTCTATAATTCCATTATTTCCTTTCTAATGAATTTTAAGTAGGTTTACATTTATTTTAAGAAATAGCCACTGGCATTTTTTTTTCTGCAAAGTCTAAATGAGTCCATTCCAGTCCATTTTATAATCTTCCCTAACTTTGTGCTTACTCTAGCTTCCCTGATGTTGGCTATACCCCTCAATTTCTTCCCTGTCAAGAATTGTATAAATGTGCTATTTTAACCTTGTTCTACATTCATGAAAACAGGGAAGTTTTCTTTTCTTCTCTCCTATAAACAAAGAATATGCCTTCCTATGATTTTTTAATTGAGGTAAAATTGGTATATAGTATCATATTAGTTTAATGCAGTGGTCAGCAAACCGCAACTCGCGAGCCACATGCGGCTCTTTGGCCCCTTGAGTGTGGCTCTTCCACAAAACACCACGGCCTGGGTGAGTCTATTTTGAAGAAGTGGCATTAGAAGAAGTTTAAGTTTAAAAAATTTGGCTCTCAAAAGAAATTTCAGTCGTTGTACTGTTGATATTTGGCTCTGTTGACTAATGAGTTTGCTGACCACTGGTTTAAGGTATAGAGCATAATAATTGGATATTTGCATACAGTACAAAGTGATCATCACAATAAGTCTAGTTATAATTCATCACCATAATAATTACCCCCATTACCCATTTCACTCATCTTAAACCCTTTCTCCTTTGATAACCTTTTTAATTTTATTTTTTTTGGTTAATCCTCACCGAAGGATATTTTTCCATTGATTTTTAGAGAGAGTGGTAGGGAGGGGGAGAGACAGAGGGAGAAAGAAGCATCAATATGAGAGCGATGCATCGATTGGTTGCCTTCCACACGTGCCCGACCAGGGCCGGGGATCGAGCCTGCAACCAAGTATGTGCCCTTGACCGGAATCAAACCCAGGACCCTTCAATTGTTGGGCTGACGCTCTATCCACTGAGTCAAACCTGCTAGGGCTCCTTTGATAACAACCAATCTATTATCTGTATCTATGAGTTTTGTTTTATTTTGTTCATTCGTTTTGTTTTTGAGATTCCACATATAAATGAAATCATATTGTATGTCTTTGTCTGACTTATTTCACATAGCATAATACACTCAATGTCCATCCATGTTGTCACAAATGGAAAGAGTAGTATTCCATTATAAATACCACTTCTTTATCCGTTCATCCATCGATGGACTCTTACTAGTAGGTTGTTTTCATGTCTTAGGTGTTGTAAATAATGCTGAAATGAACTTAGGGGTGCATATATCTTTCAAATTAGTGTTTTTCTTTTCTTCACATAAATAACCAGAAGTGGAATAGCTGGATCCTATGATTTTAAAGAATGTGTTTTACAGACTGTGGGTTGCCAAAGGTGAGGGGTATTGAGGGTCAGGTGACCGCAACCCACAGTCTGTAAAACACATTCTTTAAAATCATAGGATCCAGCTATTCCATTTCTGGGTACACATAAAACTAATACAAAATAATATTGAATATAAACTGTAACTGAAAAATAAAATTTATTTTTTTAGAAAAGAAAGTGATTAAAAGTGAATTTTGTTCATGGAAGACATATAACCTGGCAATGTATGTTGAAGATGGGATGGGTTGGGGCTGGGGATAGATGAATAGTCAAATATGAAGAAATAAATAAATAAACACATAAGAATAAATTTAAACAAGGATATAAAAGACCTGTACTCAGAAAATTATAAGACACTGAAGAAAGAAATTGAAGAAGATACAAATAAGTAAAAGCACATATAGTGTGCATGTATAGGAATAATTAACATCATTAAAATGTCCCTACTACCCAAAGCAATCTATACATTCAACACAATCCCTATCAAGATATCAATGGTGAATTTCACAGAACTAGGACAAAAAATCCAAAAATTTATATTGAACCACAAAAGACCCCAAATAGCAACAGCAATCTTGAGAAAGAAGGACAAAGTTGGAGGAATCATGCTACCTGATATCAAACTATACAATAAGGCCATAGTAATCAAAACAACATGGTACTAGCATTAAAAAAGACAAAAAGTCAATGGAACAAAAAAGAGAACTCAGAAATAAACTCATGCCTTTATGGTCTATTAATAATATTTGACAGAAGAGGCAAGAACACATACAATAGGGTAAAGACAGTCTATTCAATAAAAGATGTTGGACAGATATGTGCCAAAAAAGTAAAACTAAACCACCTTCTTATACCATACACAAGAATAAACTCAAAATGGATTAAAGCCTTAAAATTTTAGACTTGGAACCCTGAAAATCCTAGAAGAAAACAAACATAGGCAGTAAAATCAGACATTTCTTGTAGCAAAATGTTTTCTGATATATCTCCTCAGGCGAAAACAAAAGAAAAACCAAATAAATGGAACTACATCAAACTAAAAAAGTTTTACCCAGCAAAGGAAACCATCAACAAAGTGAAAAGACAACCCACTGAATAGAACATTTTCACCAATGATACATCTGATAAGGGGTTAACATCCAAAATTTATAAAGAACTGATAAAACTCAACCCGAAAAAAACAAACAATCCAATTTAAAAATGGGCAAAGGACCCGAATAGACACTTCTCCAAAGAGTACATACAGATTGCCAATAGACATATGAAAAGATAGTCAATGTCACTAATCATCAGAGAAATGCAAATTAAAACCACAATGAGATATCACTTCACACCTGCCAGAATAACTACCATCAATAAGTCAACAAACAGCCAACAAGTGGGGGCAAGGATGTGGAGAAGAGGGAACCCTTATGCATTGTTGGTGGGAATGCAGACTGGTACAATTACTGTGGAAAGCAGTATAGAGTTTCCTTAAAAAATTAAAAATGCAACTGCCATTTGACCCAGTGATTCCACTTTTAAGAATATATCCCAAGAAGTCTGAAACACTAATTCAAAAGAATATATGCACCCCTATATTCATAGCAGAATTATTTACAATAGCCAGGATTTGGAAGCAACCCAAATATCCATCAGTAGATGAGTGGATAAAAAAGCTGTGGTACATTTACACAATGGAATAGTACTCAGCTATAGGAGGAGGAGGAGGAGGAGGAGGGGGAGGAAGAAGAAGAAGGGAGAAAGGAGAAAAATCTTGCCCTGGCTGGTGTGGCTCAGTTGGCTGGGTGTCATCCCATGCACTGAAGGGTTGCCAGTTTGATTCCTCGTAGGGACACATGCCCAAGTTACAGGCTCGATCCCAGGTGGAGGGCATGCAGGAGGCAGCAAATCGATGTTTTGCTTTTGCTTCGATGTTTCTTTCCCTCTTCCTTCCTCTCTCTCTAAAAATCAATGAAAAATCTTAAAAAAGAAAAAGAAGGAGGGGGGAGGAGGAAATCTTACCTTTTATAATAGCTTGGATGGACCTGGAGATTATGCTAAGTGAAATAACCCAGTCAGAGGAAGACAAATACCACATGATTTCACTTATATGTAGAATCTAATGGATAAAATAAACTAACAAAATAGACACAGGCTCATAGATGCAGAGAGCAGACTGACAGCTGTCAGAGGGGAGGGGGTTGGGGGGCTGGGTGAAAAAGGCGAAGAGATTAAGCAAAACAAACATACAAACAAAAAACCTCATAGACAGCAGTATGGTGATTACCAAAGGGAAAAGGGGGTGGGGTGGTAAAAAAGGGTAAATTGGGAAATAAATGGTGATGGAAGGAGACTTGGGGTGGTGAACACACAATACAATATACAGATGATGTATTATAGAATTGTACACCTTAAACCTATATAATTTTATTAACCAATGTCATGCCAGTAAATTCAATTAAAAAAGAAAATTTCAACTGATTTCCTACTGCCTTTTGAGTAGAATCCAAACACAGTAGCCTTGCATTCAAGGTCCTCTACAAGGTGGTCTAAATTTATCATTCCATAATAGTCTCCTATTTACTCCTACATAACATACCCTACACTTCCATCAAACTGAACTAGTTCTTCCCCAAAGGTGCCTTGCATTCCATGTCTCCATGCCTGGTAGAGTGAAGGTATGTTCTCCCACATATAACCTGAGTTTAAATCCTAACTCAGCCATTTGTCAGCTGTGTGACGTTAGTCAGGGATATATAGAACCAGTGGTCCTCAGTTCCCACCCCCCCTAGCTACTTATGAGAATCAAGTAAAACAATGATAATCACAGCAGTGGAAGAACTGTATAATGCTATTAAAATGTAAAGTGTTCTTTCATTCAACAAATATTCATTTAGCACTCACTTCTCGTCAAGCAATAGTATTGCTGCTATTCACTTTCCAAATGAATGTTATAGGTATGCTTAAGGAGACAGAGCCAATCTGCATTCATCAGTCAATGTAAGCAAAAACAATCAGCAAAATCAGAACATAAAGAAAACCCTCATAAGCTTGAGGTTTGATAAATACTGTTCTTGAAAAACATCATTTGTAGATGGGTTGATGGCCAGTTTCAACCCTAAACCATTTTCCTTTAGAATATACAAACATCTTTGTTGCTGCTTTTCTGGACACCAAAATCAATTCAGATCAATAACTTAAATAAAAGAATTAAAAAAGCTTATTAGAAATAGGAGTAGACTCTTATTTCTTTTATTGCTCAGAATGTGAATCTGTGATTGAAAAACAAAATGTATTGCTTTAAGTAAGCTTATGTCTTGAATCTCTTTAATCTATGCCAGATGGATTGTTCAGGAGCAGATTGTACAAGCAAGCTTGCAAGGGAACATGGCCTTGTAAATATAGCTTCTCTTAGTGATGGCTGTGATTCTATGTGGTACAAGAGAAGACCTCACTGAAAAGGTTTTTGTTTTGTGTGTTTTTTTTCACTGTAGTTATCAATACAAAAAGCACGTACCAAAAAGTACATTTTCTCTGGTACTGGCAGACTAGTTGTACAAGTGCCAATAAAATTATTTGTTGATTTCCAGAGAGTTGGGGGTAGGGGAAAAAGGTAGACAAAAAAGCTACCCAGTGAACAAGCTGTTTCTCTTTTTCTTTCTCCCACCCCTCCTTTTTAAAAAAATCCAAAATAGAAATTTCAAAGCTTGAAAAACTTCAAGGCAATTTAAGTTGTTTCCCATGACTTTAAACACTGAATGTTCACACCTACGTCAGTACTACATTGAGAACCTCCCACTCAGAGACTGTATTTAGGAAAGAAAGGATGCTATGGTCTGAGATGAGGCCTAGATTTTGAAGGATGTTGAGTTCTCAGATGAGTTCTTCAGCAAGACCCCAGAGTTCAGCAGATTTAATTCATACTCCTCAGTAAAGAGTCAGGGCAATGCTTTCAGGATGTTTCCCTTTAGAGATAATTATTGTAGGTAGAATATACAGTAATATATATATATATATATATATATATATATATATATATATATATATATATATATATATATATTATAAGATAAATGCAGTAAAATCCCTGTATAACCTGCTTCATCATTCTCATATATTCTGCTCCATGCAATAATTTGTTCTGATGAATCAGCCCCACGATTCTCTTGATATAATCCTGAAGGACAGACATTGCTATTTCTCCTCACACTTAGGCACTGACAACAATCCATGCCCCATTTTCTTTAACAGTGTTTGCACCTTTATTGGTTTTCAATATATGGTATGATTTTTCTGATCATCCCTTTTCTGGGAAAGTAAATTTTGGTTTTGATGTTTAAGACATAACATGGCCAAATTGTGTATCACACCCCACCATTTTCATGTTTTTTTAGCTTAAGCCAAGCCAGGTGAGTAGGCGTCATCCAGTATTAAATCTTGCTGACTTTTTCCCCCAAAGAAAAGCTAGCAAACAGGAGGTGATAAATGCTATGCTTCCTACTCAGACTCTGTCACATAAGATGTCAGTTCTTTATTTTAATTATATTCTTTGCCAGCTCAAAAAGGCAATAAATTTGCTGCATATTATCCTACCCTTTTTAGAGTTCCTCACAAGCAGCAGTGGAAGGTCTTTCATTTGTTGTGCTAGAGCTGGTCTTACTATCCAATTCCAAGCCAATCTCTTGGTGTCCTGGAGAAAGAAACAGATTATTTGTTGTTGAAAAAGCAGATCAAACACTTACTAAAATGCAAGCCAGGTATGAAAAATGAAACACTGTTCTTAAACAATATAACAATTGGAGAGAGTTTTTATTTGCTTTTTAAGAACAAAACCCATACACTTACTCCACACAAGTAGTAATATTTACCCAAGGGGCAAACAGAATACAGACATCATCAGGAAGATACTGGAAATAAAGGTGAAACTAAAAGCCCATAGCTTAATTAAGTTTCCAAGAACTGGACCCTAATATGAGGATTCTCTTGCCAGTTGTGTATTTGGGAGGCACAGGGACCACTGACAGAGTAATGAGAAAGAAAAATGGGAAAGTGCTGGCAACAGTCTCAGGAAAAGAGTCCATTACTAAGTCACTACCACAGTGAACAACTGGAGCTTAACCTTGAGAGAAAATTCTTGGATATGCTGTAAAATATATTCCTCAGAATGATTCCACTTAGGGGCTGAGGGAGCTGGGATTTTATACCTCAACTCTGGCAGTCACTGGTTGAGGGCTACTGAGGGGGCAGGGATTATTTCATCCACAGTTTTGTTTGTTTGTTTGTTTGTTAATCCTCACCTGAGGATATTTTTCTATTGATTTTCAGGAAGAGTGGAAGGGAGGAGGAGAGACAGAGAGAAACATGAATGTGAGAGAGACACATCAATTGGTTGCCTCCCGCTTGTGCCCCAACCAGGGCCGGGGATCAAGCCTGCAACCAAGGTACATGCCCTTGACCAAAATCGAACCCAGGACCCTTCAGTCAGCAAGCTGACACTTTACCCACTAAGCCAGTGATGGGCAACCTTTTGAGCTTGGTGTGTCAAACTTCGCCAAAAAACTAAGCATAACTCGGGTAGTGTGTCACTTTGAGGAAAAAACATTATTTCGCAAATGTTTCATCCTCAGGAGCAGCAAATGTTTCATCCTTGGCATGCGGCCGCCTCCGGGGCCGCGTGTCATCAGAAATAGCTACGCGTGTCAGTGCTGACACGCGTGTCATAGGTTCGCCATCACTGCACTAAGCCAAACCGGCTAGGGCTCATCAACATTTTTTATCTGCCTTTCTAGTTTCAGAAAAAGCACTCAGGCCCAAAGATACAGACATTGGTGACTGGAAGTGGGCTGAAGAATGCTGACCAGTCAGGCCCAAGGGAGCGAGTGACAGCTTCCCTTTGTACCAAATCATGATATCCTCAGGAAAATAATGCCCATGTCATGAGACCTCCAGTTAGGGTCACCAGATTTAGCAAATAAAAATACATGATGCATAGTTAATTTGAATTTCAGATATATAAAATAATTTGTTATTATATGTTTTGCATTTTTTATAAGATTGTCAGTCAGGTGTGGCCACAAGAGGAGACAGAAGAGAGGCTCAGGAAAAAAGCAAAGTTTATTACACTCACAGATCCCAGAGACAGGAGGCATGGCACACTGCTCAAGGCCTTATGGGAAAGATACCAGAATAGTCAGGAGGAAGAAGTCAGGAGCAAGTAAAAGTTTTAGGCCACTGCCTATATTGGAGTGTCTACAGGGCAGGGTGAACAGTTTAGGACTGGCTAAGTTGTATAATATTGTTGGGCTTTGGCCTATAGTGGTGTTCACTAGTTTCCTGGAATCTGGCCCTGGGATGGGTATGGGAGAGGAATGATCTCATGGGGTATACAGGCCAGATAGAGGAGTATGGCTCTAGATTGGTTAGTGTGCACATCAGAAAACATGTTCAGGCACTTTGCCTTCCTCTAAGAATAGGCTAGCTTAGAGAGAACCAATCTCTCCCCAGCCATAACGTTTTTTTTAAGGTGTCAAAAGCATTATAATATAAAGAAAATTAAAAATATTTAAAATACAAAACAAGATGTCCATGAAAACAAAATATTTGTTATCTAAATTTCAAATTGAACTTGGTTTCCTGTATTTTATCTGGCAACCCTACCTACAGGAAGACATGACAGAGAGAGGCAACAAAGTCAACATATCTAAGAGGGAACAGTGGTAAACTTGCACTCTCCCCTCTTCCCCACTTACCTGTATCTACCACTTGTCATGTACTCAGTTAAGATACTTTTGCCTTCTACGTGAAGAAGGGAGTTGGTAGGACCATGTTGAGTTTATTTGTGGGCATGAGGGTCAGGAATTTGAACCTGGAAGCAGACATATGTCTTTTTCATGATGATGTTTAGGTTATAGACATGAGTAAATAATAAAGGATGCTCACATTTGAAACTTTTTATGCAAGGCACCATTTTACATGCTTTACACATGCCTGTTCAGTTAATCCTCACCGCAACATTATGAGGTAGATATTGCTATTATTCCTTACTTCCAGAGAAGAAACCTAAGACACAGAAAAATTAAGTATCCTGCCTGAGGCTACATAGCTAGAAACCATGGTCTTAACTACCATGGTATAGAAGGAAAGAGAAGATAGTTGATGGTAAACAGGATAAGAGGTTCAAAAATGAAATGAATATGAGAAATGTTGTACAGAAGATGGAAAAGGATCTCTGAGCAGTGAATTGGACCTGAGGATTCCAGATCCTCTGCACAAACTAAAGAAAACAACAACAACACCCAAGAGTAAGAAGGAGAACTCATAATTATGTAATTCCTTTTCCTGCCACCATAGGAAAAGTTAGGAAAAGAAGCCACAAGGTCATTGGGATTTAAACAAGTTCTGTAGATGAGCTAAAACAGATACAATTCCCATTGTCATTACTGTGAAAATGATAATGTTTAAATAAGCACAACACCATGCATATGAGAGACAGCAATTTTTAAATTAAACTCACCCTTTTGTAGTAATGAATTTGCAAATTCAAACAAGATATCCATGAAAAGTAAAGCAAGATAAAGTGAAGCTGGGAAAGATATAGTTTTATATGAGAATCCTTGAGGATAATAAAGTGATAGCTTGCCTTTGAACAGAAAATAATTCTGGCTGGAAGCTAATGAAAGTTCCATCCCTCCCAAATAGCCAAACTATGTCCTTCATGTGTGATGTTTATTTAGCAAATAGAGATGTAGCATAGTGAGATGGCATAGGGTGTTACTTGGTATCCAGACCTACCCAGGCTGTGAAATGGGGCAAACAGCAGCAAAAAACACCAGCCTAGAAAACATTCACTGAAGTCTTTCGTGGAACCAAGGGTGTTAGAAAGTCTGGAAGAGACAAAGATAAGATTGTAGGTAGCAACATCTTCTGATGGCCAACAGAGAGAAGAGGTCATAAAGAGCACAGCATGGAAGGCACAGCTACAAATCCAGTTCTTTTTTTTGGTTATCCATAGGAATAATAAAAATGGAAATATCAAAATGAATTCATTATTTTAAAAAAATATATCTTTTCAGGCTCTGTCCAGTGAAGGGGTCTTGGAGACAATGACACTGAGTGGTATTGAGCATACTTAATGCTCAGATTTAGTGTCCAAATACCAATAAAAGTTTACCCAGTTCTGAAAGGAATTTGAATATGGACATAAAAATATCAAGTTGTCTATCTTAAATTCATACAACTTTTATTTGTCATTATACCACAATAAGCCTGAAAAATGTTCTAGGACAATTTAATATCCATATGAAAAATAATAAAAGTGTATATATTCAATCTAATACTGTCTTGATCATAAAAATGTAAGTTTCTGCTTTCAAAATCTGATGAGACTTTATGACCAATTTTGGGTGAGTGGGTGGGAAGAGATTAACCAAAGAACTTGTGTGCATATATGCATAACCCATGGACACAGATAATAGGGTGGTGGAGGCCTGGGGTGGGGGGCAGGTGCAAGATAGAAAGGGTCAATGGGGAAAAATGGGGGACATATCTAATATTTTCAACAATAAAGATTTAAAAATAAAAATAAACCTTGGTAAAAGAAATGCAAAATAAGACTAATTTTTGTTCTATTTCAGCTTTGAGTATTAATCATAGAACCTGTAATGTTCAGAAACAATGCAGGGAAACTACTATTTGAAACACACCCTTAACATATAACATTATGAAACTACATGACATAATATGATAATTAGCAAATTTATATTCTGAGTTCTTTAGCAAACCCTATTTAATTCTCAAGAATTAAATTATTTCAAATTTATGTGCCATATCATATCATAATATGTTTCTTTTCTCACAACTGGAAAAGGGAAGAGGAATTGTGTTATAATCTTCATCTACTGACAAACTTGACAACCTGTAATAAGCTTTGAGACTCTCCTCCTCTTTTACTACAGAACAATTATTCACCTAGAGTTACATAACACTAACTTCTTAGGAATCCAAATCTCATTTTCTCCTTAATCTTAAAGTGCTTATTGCTTAAAGCAAAAAAGAAAAAAAAAGAAAGAAAATAAAAAGTTTTAAGGAAATATTTAAGACACAGCAAAAAGAAGGGGGGAAATTGCAAATAACTACCAGGATGCGAACACTTACGATTTTCTATCCCTCAGTGCACTCACACTCAGGTTTATACAAGTGTTGACTCTGCATTTGCTTGACCTTTAGAGTGAACACCTCACCTCCTTAGTTTGTGCCCCAAGAGCCCTCTTGCTTCACGCTCTTCCCTGCTCTGTATAAGAGAGAACCCAGAGACATAGCATTTAGGAGGTAAGAAACGGGAGAGCCCCGCAGGGGACACTGAGAAGGAGTCAGAGAGGAAGAAGGGAAACTTAACCAGTAGTGTTACAGAAGCTGATCAAAGAGAGCACATTCAGAAGAAAGCAGTTGTGAAGTACATTCAACTCTGAACAAAAGTCATATAAGATAATGTTCCAAAAGTGTCCATTGCTAGGCACTGCCAATTCAAAGGAAATATTCATGATTCTTAAATGTATACTCAATCTTACTAAAAAAATATTCAATCTTACCTAAACTTAATAAAATGCAAATTAAAATATCAAGGAGACAGTGTATTGGATAGGGCATCCAGATATTTTCTCTCGACCATTGCTGGTGGCAGCGAAAATTGGTGCAACTACCATGGAGCTTAATGTGGCAGCATCTATCAAAAATTGCTTTGACCCAGAAATTCTGCCTATCCAACATGTTCTTGACATATGTGTCTGATGAAATGTATTGCAGCATTTGTGAATATTGAGACATTGTGTTATAGAGAATGGGTTAAATAAATGTTTATATAATACTATGTGCTGTTCAATGAATTAGTGAGCTCCATATGTACTAACATGGAAAGATCTCTAAGATCTTAAACATCATGAAGTAGAATGTGAAAACATCAAGGTACAGGACAGTGTTTTCAGTGTGCTCCAATTTATGATTTTAAAAAAAGATGATGTTACTCATTTTTGCATAAAGTATCTCTAGAAGGAAGCACACAAAAAGTGGTAGTAGCTGTTGCTTCTTGACAAGGGAACTAAGCTGTAAAACATGGGTTGGAGAGAGAGAGACTTACATTTCACTCTACCCTTTTAAACTTTTAAAATATTTTAATGCCGGTGCGTCTTGATCCAGCATCTAGAAGGAAACCTGGAAAAGGGGCTGTGTGTAAATTAAATAAGAGTCCAGAGACGAAACATAATTTTGAAAGGCATTTGGGGGAGGGGCAGAGGAGCTTAGCTGAAGAAACCAAGTTCTCCTTGTCTCAGGACCCCTTGCTTTTTATTTACACAATTTGTCCTAAGGCAGGGTGGAGATATACACATCAAAGGGTAGGGTTTGTCTACAGAGTCCATTGTCAGATTGGGGAATTGCCTCCGGCTGTTCAGGTGTTTGGCCAACAGGAGGCAATAACATGTAGATTAAGATGCCCTGAGCTGTCTGGCAGCAAACAATCGTCCTTTTCAGGTTTGGGGAAATGCCTTTAGCCATTCCCATTCCCAGATGATTCAGCCCTTGCTGACATGCTGGAATTGGCTTCTGGCAGATATGTATTACCAATTCAAAATTACAAAAACAAAACAAAAGATTTTCATTGCACTCAGTGAAAAGGGGGTTGCAAATAGTGGCTGCTTCAGAGACATGGTAGGCATAGAAACCATATTGCATTGGATTAAGCAGTAGCACTGAAGTAAATGAAGACATTCCAATGAGAGTAACTTTTAAAACTCTTTGGCTCTGGCCCTAGCCAGTTTGGCTTAGTGGAAAAAGGGTTGGCTTGCAGACTGAAGGGTCTCCCGGTTCAATTCCAGTCAAGGGCACGTACCTTGGTTGCAGGTTCCTCCCGGGCCCTGGTCAGGGTACGTGCTGGAGGCAACCAATTGATGTGTTTCTCTCACATGGACATTTCTCTCTGTCTTTCCCTCTTTCTTCCACTCTCTCTAAAAATCCCTGGAAAAATATTTTCTGGTGAGGATTAAAAAAACAAACAAAAAAACCTCTTTGTCCCTGGATGGGGGAAGAGTAATAGGACAGTAGTCAGAGGTGGACTGAAGGTCATGAAATTAATGGGCTAAATGGATATTGAGGTCACTAAACAGAGCAGAATACAATGGGTAACTTATGAAAATAGTCTCTAAACTTTATGCTTCTCCTTCTAAATAAACCCTAATGGTACACCCAGTGCTTTGCTGGAATATGACAATCTGGCTTCTGACTATGACTAAGCTGTATAAGCTTAGCAAGTTATTTTATTTCCCTGTACTTCACTTTCCTCATCTGCCCATTTTATATAAATACTATGAAGATTAGAGCTAAATAATTAAAACCATGTCTGACACATAGTACGTACAATTTGTATTAGTTTGCTAGGGCTGCCATAACAAAATACAAAACACCAGCTGGCTTAAATGACAGAGGTATATATGCTGGAAGTCTGAGATCAAGGTGTCTGTAGGGTTGGCTTATTCTGAGGCATCTCTTCTTGGCTTGTAGATTGCTGTCTTCTCCTTGTGTCTTCACATGGTTTTCTCTCTATGTGTTTTTGTGTCCTAATCTATTCTTCTTATGAGGACACCAGTCATATTGGATTAAGTCTCACACTTATGACCTCATTTAAGCTTAATTACCTCTTTAAAGACCCTATTTTCAAATACACTCACATTCTGAGGTACTGGGGGTTAGAACATTAACATGAATTTTCCGTGGATATAATTCATCCCATAACACTGAGTGTTGTGGCTGATGTAGTCTTTAAGGTAAAGGCAGATGTTTGGGTACACAGGAAATCAGTGATACATGTATTAAAATCTTAAATGGAATAAGGGCAGGACCAGGAGGTTAATAGATGGTAGCAATGAGAAAGAGGAAAGTGGTTTAGCCTGTGGAAATTAAAATGAATAATTATTTCATTAATTTGATTCCACCTGTGTAAAATTATTCACAGACTCTTAAGTCCTTAGAAGATCTTAATGGAACACTTTAAGTAAATAATTGTGGACACAAGTATTTTGTGCAGACAATGTACTACATTCACTATTAGCCTTTATTTAGATAGAGAAGAATAAAGGATGGGGAAGAGTTACATGCCAATCAGCATAAAATTTGAATTAAATGTATATTCATGCAATACATTCTCATCATAAAGTAAAATTTTTGTCTAGTTCTAATTACTAAAAATGGCAGAGGATTTACATACAACATTGAGAGATTTTGTTAAAAATAGTTCTAAGAACCTGTAGCCTTAAATTATCAATGTTTATTATTAGAAACTACATTTGTTGAGATGTTTGCATAGAAAGCAGGATTTGTTTACTTAAAGTTGTGAACTATGTAGATTGAATTGCTGTGAACTATGGAGGCTGCATTTAACATTGAATAATAACCACTGGAGATTGAATTTACTCATCATTCTTGAAATAATTAACCTTCTTACTATAACCATGCTGATCTAGCTTTAATTGGCCAGTATAACAGAAAATACAGAGTCTCTTAGAACTAGGAACATGTCTAAAGACTTCTTTTGCACAAGTTGTTTTTAATGTAAAATAAATAAGTGAGCATACAGAGTAACTGAAAACAAGGCTGAATTTCAGTCTTCCATAATTAGCCAATGGCATGAAAATCAATGTAATTTTTTTCAACAAGATAGAACAGTGTCCTGAAAGCATCAGGGGGAACTGAAGAGGAGTGGAAAAAGAAGTAGCCCCCACTTGAGAGGGGATTAGGTAAAGCTGAGTCTTTGGGGAGAGCCCTGGCTCTCAGTTTCTATAAGGAGATGCAGGGACTTTCCAAGAAGAGGATGCAAATATGGGAAGGTTGTAACCACCAAAAAGGGAGTTCTTAAGGGTGCATGGAAAGGTTTTGGAGGCAGGGAGGGGACAGTGGGAGTTTGGAATGGGATTGCGAAGGCATAGAATATTCTGAAAATGCAAATGTGGCAGAAGATAGTCAGAAGACTTGAAGCTTCATATATTGGGGAGGTAATCAAGGGAAACAAGGATAAGAAGTGTGTGGATTTAGCTGTCCATAATTCTTCCATGTTTATCATTCCACTGGTGTATGGGATGGGCACTCAGGCCTCTCAAACATTAGCCAACATTCAGATTGGTTGGATTTTCAAGACAGCTCAAGTCAACATGGAAGTTTCCAGCTTTTGGAGAACGTTAAGCTGAGGTCTGCATTGATTATGAAGCTCCATAGGAGAGGATCTAAATTCCAGGCTATGGGAAACAGGCTCCTTGAAATTGGTTAGAAGTCATGTGGGTGAATCAGAGGGCCTAGTCCCTAAAAGCTGTGGGATGCTTATGATCTGATTCAAGCCCTGTATCTTCTTATTACACTTAAATATTTCTGGTGTGCCACATACAGGTATAGGGCCTTATTTACCAGTACAGGGAGGAGAATGTGGTTAGATGAAATATGAAAAGCATGAGAGAAAAAATGTTTTGGAAATAATGAGTTGCTGGGTTATGAGTATGTTGAGTTTGGGAGTACATGTGGACCACCCATTTGTAACTGAGACTAGAGAGACAGAAGAAGGGTAAGAGAGTTGAGAATCTTGCCAAGGAAAAGAGCTTCTTGTCCTGATCCATGGTGTGTCTACAGTGCTGGTTGGTTTTCATATTCTTCTGTTTTTTAGAATATATTTTTGTTGATCTCAGAGAGGAAGGGAGAGAGAGAGAGAGAGAGAGAGAGAGAGAGAGAGAGATGGAAACATCAATGATGAGAGAGAATCTTTGATCAGCTGCTTCCTGCATGTCCCTACTGGGGATCGAGCCTACAACCCAGACATGTGCCCTTGACCAGAATCAAACAGGGGTCTCTTCGGTCCTCAGGCCAACACTCTATCCACTGAGCCAAACCAGCTAGGATGGTTTTCACATTCTTTCTCCTGCTCCCGGCCTCCCATTTCTGTTTATCCTTTATCCTTTCTTCAGTTTTTGCTTCCTTTTCCACTCAATCCTTTCCCTTATCCATCCAACATGCTGAAGTTTTTATTTCCTAAATAAATCTTCCTAAGTCCTGGTTCTTCTGCAAGCTACTCTCCCTCCCCCCCGCCACACACACACACACACACACACACACACACATACACACACACACACACGTTCTTTTTCCCTCACAGCTTTTCTAAAATAAGAGGTATATTTGATGCCTACTCTTTTTTAAATATATTTTATTGATTTTTTACAGAGAGGAAGGGAGAGGGATAGAGAGTTAGAAACATCGATGAGAGAGAAACATCGATCAGCTGCCTCCTGCACACTCCCCACTGGGGATGTGCCCGCAACCAAGGTACATGCCCTTGACCAGAATCGAACCTGGGACCCTTCAATCCGCAGGCCGATGCTCTATCTACTGAGCCAAACCGGTTAGGGATGATGCCTACTCTTTATCCTTACACTCTTGAGCTCCCTACAATCCAGCTTTCATAACTCTGTGGTAAATGCTCCTTAATTTTCTCTAACAACATCCTAATTTCTGAATCTAATAATCAATTCCAAGTATTCATCCTGTTAACCTCGTGGCATCAGTCAATATTGTTGAGCATACTCCTTATTGATGCCCTTTTCTAGGTCTAGCCTGCTCTTCTTTTCTTATATTTCTCCCATCTCTTCTCTCTAAGCTCCATTGGATCCTTTTCCCTGGTTTTTATCTTTTTTATTTTATTTTTTAATTACAGCTTACATCCGATATTATTTTGTGTTAGTTTCAGGTATACAACACACTGGTTAGACAGTCATATACTTTATAAAGCGATCCTTTAAAGTTAGCTGTTCTGTACATTCCATCCATTGGATGCTCCTTTAACGCAAAGCTGTGGGGCTCAGAGACACGTTTGACCATTGCCACCATGAATACCACTTTAAGGACTCATCACCACCTCTTGCTGCCATAGCTATCAGCAGAACAAGAAGCAGGGGGGTTTTTAGTTAGGTTTTCACCTGATAATCAAATGACTAATAATATGTAAAGTGAAGAGTCATAGAATGCTGTCTGCCATTTAGCATTTGCAACACTCAGCTCCAAGCTCCCAACGCTTGTTAAATGTGTCACTTGCACTGCCCTATATTGTGAACTCTACTATATTTCTTCAAACCTAAGCTGGCTCCTGGCAGGATGTTGAGAATTGGCCCTTGTTAGTTATCATCAAACCTACCCACCTTTGTCCCTCTTATGTGTTATCAGTGGTAGATAGTGGGGAAAATGACGGAAGTCTATAAGATTAAGACATGAAGGCATGTAGGGTTTTGTGAAACTGAGCAGGTCATATTTTTAGTGTCTAGAAGCTTTACACATTTTTTCAAATTTGGTGCAGGCTATCAGGTCTGGGATCCCTGGTGTAGCACTGCCTTTAGCCCTCCCACTCTGCTCATTTTCTTAAGCTACCTAATCTTTATCTCTAGCCCGGATCTCAGTCCTGGACACTCTCCTGTGTTCTATATCTATACCTCCAAGTGCTGATTGGAAAAGTCCACATGGATGTCTGGCAGGCAGCTGGACCTCATCTATAACTGAACCTATTTCCTGCTCCCTTAAAACTTAATTTTCTTTCCCCAATAAAAACACACCTATCTGTGGTCTTTATCTTGGCAAATGACAACCCTTATCTCTCTCCAACCACACCACACATTTCCATTGATATTGACTCTCTGATGTTTCTCCCATCTGTTAACTCTTTCACACCCACTTCTACTGCCCTAGTTTCATGCCTCATCACTTTAGTGTCAGGACTTGCAATAGCCTTCAGTTACTCCCCTCTCCAATCTTTCTTTTACACTTTTGTCAGAAATGTGTTCCTTAAAAAATAAATATATTCAGTCCCTGATACAAAATCTCTATTGAAGTCCTGCTGCATGTAGGATAAAGTCCAAACTCATTAACCTGGCTTGCAGGATTGATCATTATCTGGCCCCAAAATAATTTTTCCTTAGAGATTTAAAAAATTGGGGTAAAATTTACATACAGTGAAATGCACAAATATTAAGGGGACAATCTGCTTAGTTTTGACAAATGTACACACCCATGCAACCAATGCTTCAATTAAAATATAAAATATTTTCATCACTTTAAAAAATTCCCTCATGCCCCCTTTCAATCACTTTCCACATTCCAGTAGATAACCACTGTTCTCATTTTATCATCATTGATTAGTTTTGTATGTTCTCAACATAAAGTATGTATTCTTTTTTTTTCATTCAACATAATGTTTTTGAGATTCATTTATGCTGTTTTATTTATTGTCAAATGCTTTTTCTCATCTACATTAGTCCACTAACCTCCCTTACCTACAATTTTACTTTCACAGTTTCAGTTACTGGTGGTCAACTATGATCCAAAGATATTAAATGGAAATTCCAGAAATAAACTACTCATAAGTTTTATTTTTTAAACTATAAAGATGCATTTTATTTTATTTATTTTTTTTTTGGTCAGGCATTTTATTTATTTACTAGAGGCCCAGTGCTCGAAATTTGTGCACGGGGGCGGGGGGAGGGGGTTTGTCCCTCAGCCCAGCCTGCATCCTCTCCATTCTGGGACATCCCTCTCACAATCCAGGACTGCTGGCTCCCAACCACTCACCTGCCTGCCTGCCTGATTGCCCCTAACCGCTTCTACCTGCCAGCCTGATCACCCCGTAACTGCTCCTCTGCCAGCCTGATTAACACCTAACTACTCCCTGCCAGCCTGATTGCCTTCCTCTGCCGGCCTGGTCACCCTTAACTGCCCTCCCCTGCAGGCCTGGTCACCCCCAACTGCCCTCCCCTCCTTTGCAGGCCTGGTTCCTCCCAACTGCCCTCCCCTACTGGCCTGATCGCCCACAACTGCCCTCCCCTGCTGGCCATCTTGTGGTGGCCATCTTTGACCATACATTTTAAATTGTATGTTATTCTGAGTAGTTTGATAAAAACTTGCACTGTCCCACTCCATCCCACACAGATGTAAATCATCCCTTTGTCCAAGGTATCCACGCTATATAAGCCACCGCCTGTTAGTCACGTAGTAGCTGTCTTGGGTATCAGATTTGACTGTCTTATTATTGCACTAATTGTGTTCAAATAACCCTTATTTTATTTAATAATGACCCCAGAGCACAAGATAAGTGATGCTGGCAATTTGGATATGCCAAAAATATGCTATAAAGTGCTTCTTTTATGTAGAAAGATGAAATTTCTCAGTAAGGAAAGAAAAAATATATATGCTGGGCTTGCTAAGACTATGGTAAGAATGAAGCTTCTATTCATGAAATTGCGAAGAAGGAAAAACAAATTCATGCTAGTTTTTCTGTTGCACCTGGAACTGCAGAAGTTACAGCTACAGTGGCACCATGTTGCACCATAAATCATTGAACCCATACAAAGACTTCAGCAAGCAAGCCCCTGAAACTAGTGATACCAAGCCATTTACTGCAAACAAGGATGGTTACACAGATTCAGTAGTAGGCATGGACTGAAAAGAATAAAAATTACTTGAGAGAGAGACCACATTCACATAACTTTTATTACAGTGTATTGTTATACTTGTTCTATTTTATTTAGTTACTAGAGGCCTGGTGCATGAAATTTGTGCATGGGGCAGTGTATCCCTCAGCCCAGCCTGCACCCTCTCCAATCTGGGACATCGCTCTCACAATCCAGGACTGCTGGCTCCCAACTGCTCGCCTACCTGCCTTCCTGATTGCCCCTAACTGCTTCTGTCTGCCAGCCTGATTGATGCCTAACTGCTCCCCTGCCAGCCTTTTTGCCCCTAACTGCCCTCCCTTACAGGCCTGGTCACCCCTATCTGCCCTCCCCTTCAGGCCTGGTCACCCCTAACTGCCCTTCCCTGCAGGCCTGGTCACCCCTAACTGCCCTCCCCTGCAGGCCTGGTCCCCCCCAAACTTCTCTCCCCTGCAGGCCTGGGTCCCCCCTAACTGCCCTTCCCTGCAGGCCCGGTCGCCCCCAACTTCCCTCCTCTGCTGGCCTGGTCATCCCTAACTGCCCTCCCCTGCAGGCTTGATCGCCCCCAGCTGCCCTCCCTTGCAGGCCTGGTCCCTCCCAAATGCCCTCCCCTGCTGGCCATCTTGTGGCGGCCATCTTGTGTCCAAATGGGGGTAGCAATCTTTGACCACATGGGGGCAGCCATCTTGTGTGTTGGAGTGATGGTCAATTTGCATATTACTCTTTTATTAGATAGTATAGAGGCCTGGTGCATGGGTGGGGCCAGCTGGTTTGCCCTGAAGGGTGTCCTGGATCAGGGTGGGGGTTCCCTTGGGGTGTGGGGCAGACTGGGTGAGGGGCCTGTGGTGGTTTGCAGGCCGGCCACGCCCCCTGGCGACCCAAGTGGAGGCCCTGGTATCTGGAATTTATTTATCTTCTATAATTGAAACTTTGTAGCCTTGAGCGGAGCCAAGCCTCCTGCTTGCTCCGTGGCCACAGCCATTTTTGTTGGGATTTATTTATCTTCTATAATTGAAACTTTGTAGCCTTGAGTGGAGGCTGGGCTGGCCAGGATATGCGTGAAGCTTGACTTCCTCCATTGCCAGGGAAACCCAAGCCTCCTGCTCACTCTGTGGCCACAGCCATCTTGGTTGGGTTAATTTGAATACTCGCTCCTGATTGGCTGGTGGGTGTGGCCTGTGGGTGTAGCAGAGGTACGGTAAATTTGCATATTACTCTTTTATTAGATAGGATTTTTTATTAACTAAAAATGAACTTTAAAAAACAAACAAAAACACAAATGTGTATTCTTTAATTTGGGAGCATAAGTCTTCTATAAATATTAATTACTTCAAGATCATTGATAATCTTATTCAACTCTCCTATATCCCTACTGTTTCATGGGGGGTATTTTTGTCTACTTAATTCCTGAGAAAGGAGTCTTAATTCTCCAGCTGTGATTGTGAATGTCTCTTTCTTGCTTTATTCTCTCAATATATCTCCTATATAATAAAAGAGTAATATGCAAATAGACTGAACAGCAGAACAACCGAACAATCAAAGCGTAATATACTAATGATATGCTAAGGCTGTTTAATCGCTCGCTATGACATGTACTGACCACCAGGGGCAGACAGTCAACTGGTCAACCAGTCTCTATGACATGCACTGACCACCAGGGGGCAGATGCTCTGACTGGTAGGTTAGCTTGCTGCTGGGGTCTGGCCAATCGGAACTGATTGGGACTGAGCAAAATGGGCCGGATACACCCTAGAGCCCTCCTGTGGTCCCTCCCTGGCCCGATCATACACTGGTGGGGTCCCTCAGCCTGGCCTGCGCCCTCTCACAATCCGGGACCCCTCAGGGGGTGTCAGAGAGCTGGTTTCAGCCTGATTCCCACAGGCCACTCGTGGCAGGTAGGAGCTGTAGGTGGCATTGCACTGCGGGTTTCAGCCCGATCCCTGCAGGCCACGCAGAGGGACCCCACCCATGCACGAATTCGTGCACTGGGCCTCTAGTCGTCTCTAATAAAATGGTAATATGCAAATTAACCATCACTCTGCTACATAAAGCCACACCCACCAGCCAAGCCACGCCCACCAGCCAATCATGGCCAGTATGCAAATTAACCCCAATCCAAGATGGCTACAGCCACAGAGAGCAAGGTTTCCTAGGTAACAGAGTAAGCCAAGCTTTCCATAGCCATTGCAGGCCTAAGCCTCCACTCAAGCTACAAAGTTTCAATTATAGAAGGTAAACAAATTCAAACAAATGGCGGCAGAATGGAGCTTGAGCGAGCAGGCCAGGGTTGCCGGCGGCAACAGGGGAAGCAAAGCTTTCCGCACACCCTGGCCGGGCTCACCCACTTAAGGCAACAAAGTTTCAATGGTAGAAGGTGAATTAACTGCCACAGAAATGGCTGCCGGAGCCCCAGGCTTGGCTCCGCTCCATGCTACAAAGTTTCAATTGTAGAAGGAAAATAAATTCCAGATACCAGGGCCTCCCCTTGGGTTTCCAGGGGGCGTGGCCAGCCTGCAAACCACCACAGGCCCCTCGCTCAGTCCGCCCCACACCCCAAGGGAACCCCCACCCTTATCTGTGACACCCTTCAGGGCAAACCAGCTGGCCCCCACCCGTGCACCAGGCCTCTATCCTATCTAATAAAAGAGGAATATACAGATTTATCATCACTGCAACACACAATATAGCTGCCCCCATGTGGTCAAAGATCCTGCCCCCATGTGGACACAAGATGGCCACCACAAGATGGCCAGCAGGAGAGGGCAGTTGGGAGGCACCCGGCCTGCAAGGGAGGGCAGTTGAGAGGGACCAGGCTTGCAAGGGAAGGCAGTTGGAGGTGATCAACCCTGCAGGAGAGGGCAGTTAGGGGTGACCAGGCCGGCAGAGGAGGGAAGTTGGGGGCAAACAGGCTGGCAGGGGAGCAGTTAAGCATCAACCAGGCTGGCAGCAGAGTGGTTAGGGGGTGATCAGGCTGGCAGGCAGAAGCGGTTAGGGGCAATCAGAAAGGCAGGCAGGCAAGCAGTTGGGAGCCAGCATTCCTGGATTGTGAGAGGGATGTCCGACTGCCCGTTTAGTCCCGATCCCACCAGGAGTCCCAGATTGGAGAGGGTACAGGCTGGGCTGAGGGACAACCCCCTGCCGTGCACGAATTTTGTGCACCGGGCTTCTAGTATATATATAATTTCAGAGAGGAAGGGAAAGGAAGATAGAGAGTTAGAAACATCAATGATGAGAGAAAATAATTGATCAGCTGCCTCCTACACACCCTACACTGGGGATCGAGCCCGCAACCTGGGCATGTGCCCTGACTGGGAATCAGACCATGACCTCCTGGTTCATGGGTCAATGCTCATCCACAGAGCCACTCTGGCTGGGCAAACATCATGCATTTTTAAAGCTCTGTTATTTAAGACTGTATATTCTGATGAAATGGCTTATCATTTTGGAATAATCTTTATTTCTTTTAATGATCCATATTTTGAAGTTTATTTCATCAGCTATTAATATAGCTACACCAGCTTTCTGATGCTTAATGTTTACATAACATATATTTTCCCATTCTTTTAAAAAATGCCAGCCTATCTTTGTACATAAACTGTTGTTGATTTTCCTAACACTTAAAGTTAGGCCTTGCATTTTTATTTGGTCTATAATTCTGTGCCTTCTATTTGGAGTGTTGAATTAATTTACATTTAATGTAATATTGATAAAATTTGGTTTAAGCCTAATGTCTTGGTATTTGCCTACTAGTTGTCCTATTTGCTTTTTCTTCTTCTATTCCTCTCTTCTTATTTTGGATTAAAAAGTTGTATTATTCCACTTTAATTCCTGTATAATACCTCTTCACATTTACTTTTATTTTTTCTTTATTGATGAAGGTATTACATATGTGTCCTTATCCCCCCACCCCCACTCTCTCACTCATGCCCTCACCCGCCTTGTGTCTGTGTCCATTGGTTAAGTTTATATGCATGCATACAAGTCCTTTGGTTGATCTCTCCCCCTTACCCCCACTCTCCCCTACCTTCCCTCTGAGGTTTGACAGTCTGATCAATGCTTCTCTGTCACTGGATCTGTTTTTGTTCATCAGTTTATGTTGTTCATTATATTCCATAAGTGAGTGCGATCATGTGATATTTATCTTTCTCTGACTGGCTTATTTCACTTAGCATAATGCTCTCCAGGTCCATCCATGCTGTTGCAAATGGTAAGAATGCCTTCTTTTTTACCGCAGCATAGTATTCCATTGTGTAGATGTACCACAATTTTTAATTCACTCATCTGCTGATGGGCACTTAGGCTGTTTTCAAATCTTAGCTATTGTAAATTGTACTGCTATGAACATAGGAGTGCATATATCCTTTCTGATTGGTGTTTCTAGTTTCTTGGGATATATTCCTAGAAATGGGATCACTGGGTCAAATGAGAATTCCATTTTTAGTTTTTTGAGGAAACCCCATACTATTCTCCACAGTGGCTGCACCAGTCTGCATTCCCACCAGCAGTGCACGAGGATTCCTTTTTCTCCACATCCTCACCAGCACTTGTCGTTTATTGATTTGTTGATGATAGCCATTCTGACAGGTGTGAGATGATACCGCATTGTCATTTTGATTTGCATCTCTCGGATGATTATTGACTTTGAGTGTCCTCTTTCTAAAAGTATCTATTTAGGTCCGTTGCCCATTTTTTTATTGGGTTGTTTATCTTTCTATTGTTAAGTTGTAAGAGTTCCCTGTAAATGTTGGAGATTAAACCCTTACCGGTAATAACATTGGCAAATATGTCCTCCCATGCAGTGGGCTTTCTTGTGTTCAAACCACTATGCTCAATTAATATTTGACAAAGAATGCAAGAACATACAATGGAGTCAAGACAGTCTCTTCAATAAATGGTGTTGGGAAAATTGAACAGATACATGCAAAAAAAAACACGAAACTAGACCACCAACTTACACCATACACAAGAATAAACTCAAAATGGATAAAGGACTTAAACATAAGACAGGAAACCATAAAAATATTAGAGGAATCCACAGGCAGCAAAATCTCAGACATATGCCGAAGCCAATCTTCACCGATACAGCTCCTAGGGTTTTGGAAACTAAAGAGAAAATAAACAAATGGGATTACATCAGAAGCTTCTACACAGCAAAAGAAACCATCAATCTCTTCACATTTTTAGTGCTTGTTTTAGAGCAGGGCTTCTCAACCCCATCACTATTGATATTTTGGGTTAAATAATTATCTGTTGTGGGATCTGTCCTGTGCACTGTAGGATGGTAAGTAACATCTTTGGCCTGTTCTTAACTATGTGCCAGTAGCATCTGTAGCATCTCCCACCAGTTTTGACAACCAACATGTCTCCATACATTGTCCAGTGTCCTCTGGAAGGCAAAACCATTCCTGGACAAGACCATTGATTTAGGAATATAATATGCATACTTAATTTATTACAAATGCTTAAAATAATATTGTAATTCTTAATGTAAAGTATAAGAGCCTTCAACAGCAAAATTCCTTCTTCCCCATCATTATACCATCATCATGTATTTTATATTTACATAAATATAATAAAAGTCACAATATTTTAACTTTACCTTAACGAGTTAGTTGTTTTCTATGAAACTAGAGGCCCAGTGCATGGGGTCCCTCGGCCTGGCTTGCACCCTCTCACAATCAGGGACCCCTTGGGAGATGTTGGACTGCCGGTTTCGGCCCAATCCCCACAGGCCAGGCCGAGGGACCCCACTGGTGCATGAATCCATGCACCTGGCCTCTACTATGCATATAATATAATATCTTTGGTTAATCACTTCCCGCCCTCCCCCCTTTCCTCTGAGATTCATCAGTCTGTTCCATGTTTCCATGCCTGTGTGTTGAGCATCTGCCCCCTGGTGGTCAGTGCACATCATAGCTAATGGTCGAAAGGTTGCTTAGGCTTTTATATATATAGATTTAGAGTATAAAACAATGCGGGCTTTTATATTTACCTTCTTACTTATCATTTTTTGGTAAATCCTTGTAAACCTGAAACATTTCACTTCCATTATTTTGTCATTTCACTCCATTTTAAAGAACTTTCTTTAATATTACTTTCAGAGCAGATCTGATAGCAACAAGTTCTCCCAGCCTTTTCTTATCTTAAAATATCTAAGTTTTACCCTCTTTTGAAGTATGCTTTCCTTAGATGTTAAAATCTCTTTTGTTTTGCTATTTCTTTCATCAAAAATGTCATTGCATTGAATTATGGTGTTCATTTTTTTCTGATGAGAAGCCAATAGTTTGATTATGATGTGCACAGTTATAGGTATTTGTATATCTATACTTTTTTGGACTTTACTGAGATCCTTAAATTAGAAAGGTTGTTGTTTTTCAACAAATTTAGGGGAATTCAGTCATTTTTTCTTTAGATATTTTTTTCTGCCTCATTCTCTTTCTCTTTTCTTCAGTCCCAATTATGTTAGGCTATTTGATATTGTTGAATTATTTTTAATCTTCTTTCTCTTTCTTTCAAATGGGGAATTTCTATTGATCTTGTTTCAAGAATCCTTTCTTCTGCAGCCTCCATTTTGGTGTAAATCTCATCCAATGATTTTTTTATATCAGGTATTATACTTTTAAGTTATAAAACACTTATATAGGGTTCATTTTATAACTACTGTGATTTCTCATATAGTCATTCATTATGTCAATCTTTTCCTTTAGGTTTTAAAAAACATACTTATAATAGCTTCTGTAAATTCCTTGTCTACTAATTCCACCAGTTGTATACTCTCAGGGTTTGTTTCTATTGACTACTACTTTTCTACTTTTATGACTATGGGGCACGCTTTCCTGCCCCTTTGCATACCTAGGATTTTTTATGCAGTATATTATAAGTGATAAATTGTATAGCGTCTAGATTATGTCATCTTTTAAAGATCATTGAATTTTGTTCTGAAAAAAATCTCTTTAGTTACTGAAGATTTAGGTCCGATTGGGCTTAGTTTTATTCTGTTGGAATGGATCTTTAACTTCCTGCCCCTTACTCTAGGACATGGCCTTACTCCTGAGGTGTGAGCTTCTCAATTTAATGCCTGAAGTGATCAATGGGATTTCTTCTCTGTGTCTAGGCTAGAATGCCAATATCTTATAGCACTGCATGATCCCTGGTATCTCTATTTAGCAATCAACCCAATAACATACAATCCCTGATGAGCACAGCAGAGTCATGTTCTACCTATGTGTAGCCCAGTTTTAGCCTGAGACCATGCAAACTTTGATGCCACCCTTTTTCACAGCTTTTTAAAAAAATTTAATGCCACAAATTCCAGTTTCTTCAGTAGCCCAGAACTCCAATTTCTGGCTTGTTAAGGCAGCTGTTCAGCTTGGGCTCTACCTTCCACTGTGAGGCAAGTCAGAATTCATAGGGGAAAAGCTGGGATGGTTATGGAGTTAACCTTGTGAATTTTCTTTCTCTTAAGGATTATAGTACTGCACTGCCTATTTATTGCCTGAAAATAGTTGCCACATAAGTTTTGTCCAGATTTATTTATTCTTGACAAGAAAGTACGTCAAGGATCAGTTATTTTGTAATGGCATGAAGTGGAAGTTTTATAGTTTTTATTGTTTAATTAAAATTAAAAACATCATTTCTCTCTTGAAATTAGTAACTAAGTTAGAATTATTATATTGGGGGACATGGAGGATGGTATGATTTTTAAATTATGTTGACAATACTGGTTTAACATATAATTCTAAATCTGAAGAAGATTCTAGTTCCAAAGTATGGGTTATTTGGAATTCAATAGCCAAGACACAGCATTATCAGAGAGTGATCTCCTAGTCTATCTCAAGTCTTTAATCTCTTCTTAGCTATCATTATTTATACTTTAAAACTACCAATGGTTCTTTGAAGCTCTCAGAATGAATGCAAACATCAGGAAGTTGCATCCAGCCTACTCCCATGGAATTGCCTCATTAGCTGACTGCTCTTTGATACAATAAAGGCTTCTTTATTCCCACTCCTAGCCTCTTGTTCTCCCCTTCTGCATGGGTGATCAATATATAAAACAAGGTCGTGTGTGTGTGTGTGTGTGTGTGTGTGTGTGTGTGTGTGTGTGAGAGAGATCTTATCCAGAAAGTTGCAAGTTGCTTTTCCTGAATAATCCTGTCCATTTTCTCTAGACGTCTTTTTATGTCTTCTCCCATTAGTCTCAGTTGCTGAAAAATCCGAGACCCAAATAATAAAGGTTTTTATTACATACATTCAGTTCCCCTCCTAGATACATTGGCACCCTGATTCTTTTTTTTAATATATTTTATTGATTTTTTATAGAGAGGAAGAGAGAGGGATAGAGAGTTAGAAACATCGATCAGCTGCCTCCTGCACACCCCCCACTGGGGATGTGCCCGCAACCAAGGTACATGCCCTTGACCGGAATCAAACCTGGGACCCTTGAGTCCATAGGCCGACGCTCTATCCACTGAGCCAAACCAGTTTCGGCGCACCCTGATTCTTTCAGGCCTACCCCCATAACACTTTTTGCAAGTCCCACAACCTTCTCCATAGCTGTTTCTTTTGGGATAGCTATCTCAGGATACACTCTAGGCCATTTACCTTGGGCAATGTTGTTAAGATCTGTTACTGTTCTTTTTAAAATGTCCAGATTTGAGTCACTTTCATTTTTGCTGCCGCTTCTTTTGGGGAAATTAAATAATGTAGTTTAATGGTGAGGAAGCTGTCAGTAATGGCCCTTCTCAGAAAGAATCCAGGACTATCCCTGAGTAGCAAATTATTAGGCATTGTGAATAGAGTATGTTCCTTAGACATTCCCAAAAGAGTCTCTCTCTATAGGAACAACAACATGGAGATTATTGCCTCCTGGAAAATGCTTAATCTAAGTATATGCTGGGTGTGGGTACAAAGGTAGCTAACAAAATCCCCTTTTGACTTTAATACTTAGAAAACCTCATGCAAATTGTGCCCCTATGTTATACCTCAAGAATCCCAAGATTCCCCAAGGTAAAGGTGTAAATGGGCTTAAAATAATCCTAGGTTACACGTTTAAATCTGTGTTTCTATATTTTTTTGAAAATCACATTCCATCTACTAGATTGCAATTTCCTTGAGGACAGTGATTTAACTTATTCTTTAACGAGTTTCTATTCTCCCTGTCAGTCTACTGTGCCCATGATGTAAAGTTATACACCTGAGGCAATGTAACTTGCCCAACTCTGAACTGAATGATTTCCTTACAATTATTATAAACCTTGAGAAAAAAACCCCACAGTCATTCAAATTGGCTTTCTAGACCAAAAATGGTTTTAAAATGAAAACATGGCCTGTAGAACTATATCATTTACGATGGTGTTTATTTAGTGTCATTCAATTACTAATCATAAAAGAGAACCTAAAGTTCTCTAAGAAATGTAGACCCCAGGAGGAAAAATGTTTCTAAATGATAGTGGAGTAGAAGTAGGCATTCAAGCAAGCACAGGGGTAAGATTTAACTATTCCCATGCAGGCTTAAATCTCAGGTTTATCTCTTATTATTTAGGTGCCATTAGAAATGATAAGAATGTCTGGAATCCCTCCATTTTCCCATCCTCAAAATGAGGACAATAATATTAAGTTTTCAGGTTTGTTTTGAGAATTAAATAAGCTGTGCTTCAAATATAGAACATAATCTCCAATCAAATCATAAGCCTTTCATACAGCAATCACCTCATTCAGCTAGCTAACATTAGAAACTGTGAACTAGAGGCATTATATTGTGGAACAGTGGAGAGGATGGTATGATTTTGATATTATGTCAACAAGAATTATTTAATAAAAGGAATTCTGAACCTGGAGATTCTAGGAATTGGGCGTACCTTTGATTTTTAAAATCGTTCATGGGTTCAAATTTTTAAATTAGGAAAAAGATTAATAGACTAGCTGAATGGATTTCAAAGGTAATTGTGGAAAATTGCACTTCTTCAAGAATCATAAAGCTAAATTACTTTTCTTAAAAAATTGATTTCAAGGTTCAGAGCTCACACTTAACTTCCCTACAAATTAGTGTTAGCAAGAGCAATTTCTATATTCTTGCCACTGGTAATAGAAATGAATCCAGCAATCATGAAGAGTTATCATTGCAGTGGCATTGTGTGAGTAATTCAGATTTCTTGGCTAAACCAACTGCAAAACATCAGACAAGACAAAATTCTGCAGGCTTGATGATGAACACAGTCATTTTTAAATGTGTTTATAACTATACATTTTATTATTCTACTCATGGTTAGCTGCATTAACACAATTACCTCCAATATTCAAAAGATGGAAAATTAACACTCAGAGGCTTCACTATAAAATCAAATTATCTCAGTTGAACTAAAAAATTAAAGTTACATTAACCTCTGTGTATATTATCATTTCTGAGCTGAAAGGAATATAAAAATTTGACAAATTCTAAACCTGTTGTGAGAATGCCCCGTCTATTGAGTTCTTATTTTCAGTGTTTATACTTTTCAGTTTTAGAATTCCTAATTGATTATTATAGCTTCCAGTTTTCTACTGAAATTTATCTTGTCATGTAATTTATTGAACATATTAACCAGTTACTTTAAAATATAGTTAAAAATTCAATGTCTGGATCTCTAGTGGGTCTGTCCTTATTTTCTGATATATTTTAAAATAAACTGTTGTTTTTTTTTTTATCATGTTTGGTTGTACATGTACTAATCGAACAGTGGACATTGTGTTTTTTAAATGGTAGGAAGTCATTTGAGGCTTTAAATAGTGTTATCTTCCTCCAAAGATGATCTACTTTGGTTTCTGGCTGGAAGTTAAGATGGGGACAGGTTGTGTTAATTTCATCTGAGATTGAGCCTATTTGAAGTTGGTTTACATTTTGTGAGAGCTGGTCCACTATCAGTTCACTCTTTTGATATTGTAAAATACAGGTAGCATAAAACTATCGTAACCATTTTTGCGTATATTGTTTAGTGGTATTAAGTACATTTATTTATTTATTTATTTATTTATTTATTTATAATTTATCTTTATTGTTGAAAGTGTTACAGATGTTCCCCCTTTTTCCCATCGACCCCACACCTGTCCCTCCCAGGCCTCCACCACCCTATTGTCTGTGTCCATATTAAATACATTTATATTGTTGTGCAACCACCACTACCATCTAAGAACTGTTTTCTTTTCTTTTTTTTTAATTTCTTTATTGATTAAGGTATCACATATTTGTCCTCATCCCCCCATTCCCAGCCCACACCCCTCCCCACACATGCCCCCACCCCCCTGTTGTCCTTAACTGCTGGTTAGGCTCATATGCTTGCACACAAGTCCTTTGGTTGATCTCTCCCCTTTACCCCCACCCTCCCCTACCCTCCCTCTGAGGCCCGACAGTCTGATCCATGCCTCCTTGTTTCTGGGTCTGTTCTCGTTTATCAGTCTATGTTGTTCATTATTTCCCCTAGATGAGTGAGATCATGTGCTATTAGAAATACACTTATAAGAACCGAAAATGAGACAAGCAGTAATGGTTATAGTGACAGGCAAATGAATCAGTCTATAGTGAGTTTCTTTCTAGGCCAACAGTTCTTTTGAGACCCAATTTCAATATCACACAGTTACTTATGTGTACATGTCAGCCATGACATTTCAGTTCTGGATGGTGGACAAATGGTGGTAATGCTGGTCTGACCCTCTCTGGTTTGGTCCTGGGCAACCTGTAGTGACGCACAGCTGTTAACTGCTAGTATGGCAAGGTGACGTCAGCGTCTTCCATTTCTGGACTGCTTCTCTTCTGTCTTGATGGCTGGAGTAGTCCTGTGGATTCCTCTCTGTTGCTGGAATCCACATGGTCTCGGAGTTGTTTTCTGAAAATATGACAGCAGATGCCCTCTCACTCCAATAAGAATTGTTTGAGTTGTCTTGTACCCATGGTGTGGGGAAGTGGGTTTATGATATCTAAATCCAGCCCACCACCAGGAATGCTCAGGACCTACTCAAGAAGGCAAATAATCCTTTCCACTAATATTTACAGGGTAAAATAAGATTGTTGTCAGAGTAATAAATTTGACAGTAAAATAGTAGTCAAGTTTTCAGGCAAATTTAAATTGGCTAGTTGAAATAAGCGAATATTCTAGAAAAATTAATTGTACCAAGCCAGAGGAAAATCATTTGGGCAAAAAATGAAATAGGATCCCAAGTCAAATTTATAGAACTGTTTTCATATTACAAAAAGAACACACAACTCTATACCCATTAAACAACTTCCCATGACCCTCTCTCCCCAGCTCCTAGCAGCTACCATTCTACATTCTTTCTTTCTTTTTTTTTTTAATTATCTGCTTTACAACCATGCCATAGCCTCTGGTAACTACTCTTCCAATGTCTGTTACTGTAAGTTCGGCTTTTTTAAAAAAATCTAAATATAAATGAGATCATGCAATATTTTTCTTTCTGTGTCTGACTTTCTTTTTTCACTTAGCATAATGTCCTCCAGATTCATCAATATTGTCACAAATGGCAGGGGATGTCGCGCGCGTGCTTGCGTGCGTGCGTGCGTGCGTGCGTGTGTGTGTGTGTGTGTGTGTGTGTGAGTGTGTGTGTGTGTGTGTGTGTGTGTGTGTGTGTGGCATTTTTAAAATCTATTCATCTATTGATGGACATTTAGGTTGTTTCCAAATCTTGGTGATTATGAACAATGCTGACATTAATGTGGAAATGCAGATATCTTGTTAAGATATGTTTTTATTTCCTTTGGACACATCATTGCCAACACTTGTTATCTTTCACTTTTTTATAATAGCCATCATAACAGGTGTGAGGTGGTATCTCATTGTGGTTTTAACTTTTATTTCCCTAATGGTTAGTGATGTTCACCATCTTTTCATGTACTTTATTGGCCATTTGCATGTCTTCTTTGGGAAAATGTTTATTCAGATCCTTCGCCCATTTTTATAAATTGGATTGTTTGGAGTTGTTTGATATTCAGTTGTATAGTTCCTTATACATTATAGATGTTAACCCCTTGCCAGATAGATAGTTTAAAAATATTTTTCCCATTCATTTGTTGCCTTTTCATTTGTTAATTGTTTCTCTTATTGTGCAGAAGATTTTTAGTTTTAATGTAGTCCCACTTACTTATTTTTGTGTTTGTTACTTGTGCTTTTGGTACTGAGCCCAGTGGAATACCAGTGGGACAAGCTCATGCACCCATTTAAAAACTGCTTCTTTGTTTTCTGTGGTCCTGGGAGACTTCTAAATGCCAAGCCCATTCAGTTCTTTGAGCTGTTTGATTTGGGAACCAGCCCCTTGGGTGGCATCTGTAAAACTTCTCTGGAGAAGCTGGGAATTGGGAGGTTCCATCCCAATTGTAAGGCACTGTAACAATCATGTGGTTTATGGCATGAGTGTGTCTCATCTTTTCCTACCCACTTCAGTGTGGCTATTTTTTCAGTCCTCTAATGCATAGGAGTCACTCAAATAGCTTCTGGATTTTTCTGAATGAATTGACCCATGTGTAGCTATATATTCAGTGCATCCATAGGAGGAGGAAATTTTAGGAACCTCTTATTCTACCATGTTGCTGATGTACCAGTTCACGCTTTTACCTAAGTTGTAGTCCTTCCAGAGTTCTGGCTGAAACTCATGAGTATTTAGGCTCCTACTCCTGTAAAGCCCTGAAATCCAGCTTTTGTCCCCCCAAACCATGAAATTACTAAATTTTATGTTCAGTTTCTGAGCCTCTCAACTGCTGCCTTCAAATTGGCAATGCTTTAGGGGCTCTTGATAAGTCCTTTAACTTTTCTGAACCACAGTTTCCTTACCTGTAAAAGGGGGCTAACACTACAGATATTACTTTTGTAAAACAAATGATACAATGCTTGGTACTTAGTAGCTGATCAATATATGTCATTTCTCTTCCATCTTTTGTGGATCTAATTATTCCTTTCAAGATGTTCAAGGAGAAACTACAATGACAGCCATTGCAGTTGTTCTACACAGGATTTGAAGGGAATGAAAGCATTATTTCAGCTGTCTTTTCACAGCATCTGAAGCACAAGTACCTTATGCCTATCCTGTACATGTACTCCAGTATCACTGTTCATCTTTCTTTTAAATAAGCCATTTAAAAAGCACAAGTTATTTAGAGTAAAGTACCCAATTCAGAATGCAATATTTATAAGATAATTTGAATTTCATATGAGGAAGAATTCTAGCATTCTGCTTACCCTTGGAAAAATAAAAATGCATAGCATATGCATAAGTATTATTAGAGGTCAAAGGACACATAGGGGCTTAGGGACACTTGTAATTAGTTCTTCTCCCCCACATGCACAGAAAATGGTATAAAAATGCAAACACTGGCAACTGCTTTACAGAATCATGGGTTACATTACAAAGAATGCCTCTTTTACCTTCTTTTTTACTTTGAAAGAGAGGCGTCTTCCAACCCCCATCAGAAGCTAGAGACTTCTTTGCAGCAGGTATCTGGGGGGAAATCCCATAATGCAAAGTACTTTCCTCAATAATTCAGTAAAATTGGCAATCTCAGCCTTCATGAGAGTAGCAATGGTCCTAACACAGTTTACCACCATCATAGATTGGGATACAAGGTCAATGTCAGGCTCTTGGAGACATTAAAAAAAAACTTTATTGAGTTATTGTATACATTCAATTAACTGTACCCATTTAAAGTGAATATTTCTATGAATTTTTATAATACATACATGTATAAAACCACCACTATAATGAGATATAGAACATTCTCATCAACCCACCCAGAGGTTCTTTGTGCCCCGTTGCAGTCCATCTCTCCTTCCACCCCTAGTCCCAGGCACCACCAATGTGCTGTCACAAAAGATTGATTTGTATTTCTGTATTAGATTGTGTTTTCTAGAGTTTTATATAACTACTAGAGGCCTGGTGCATGAAATTCGTGCACAGGGGGGGGTGTCCCTCAGCCCAGCCTGCACCCTCTCCAATCTGGGACCACTAGAGGGATGTCCGACTGCCCGTTTAGGCCCAATCCAGGTGGGATCGGGCCTAAACGGGAAGTTGGACATCCCTCTCACAATCCAGGACTGCTGGCTCCCAACTGCTCACCTGCCTGCCTTCCTGATTGCCCCTAACCTCTTCTGCCTGCCAGCCTGATCACCCCCTAACCACTCCCCTGCCAGCCTGATCTGCCCTCCTCTGCAGGCCTGGTCCCCCCCAACTGCTCTTCCCTGCAGGCCTGGGTCCCCCCCAACTGCTCTTCTCTCTTCCCTGCAGGCCCGGTCACCCCCAACTTCCCTCCTCTGCTGCCTGGTCACCTCTAACTGCCCTCCCCTGCAGGCCTGATCGGCCCCAACTGCCCTCCCTTGCAGGCCTAGCCCCTTCCAACTGCCCTCCCCTGCTGGCCATCTTGTGGTGGCCATCTTGTGTCCACATGGGGGCAGCCATCTTTGACCACATGGGGGCAGCCATCTTGTGTGTTGGAGTGATGGTCAATTTGCATATTACTCTTTTATTAGATAGGACAATCATACAGTATACCTTTTTGTCTAGCTCCCATCACTCATCATAATGCATTTGAGGTTCATCATATTGTTGCATATATCAGTAGTTCATTCCTTTGTATTGCTGAGTAGTATCCCATATATAAGTATACTACAATTTGTTTGTCTTTTCATTTTTTGATGAACATTTAAATTATTTCCATTTTTTTCTGTTACAAATAGCACTGCTATTAACAAATGCATACAGGTCATTTTGTGGATATATGTTATTATATTTTCTCTTGAATAATACCCAGGGGTGGAATGGCTGCATAATATGGTAGATATATGTTTAACTGACAAATAATTTACCAAAGTAGCTGTACTATTTTACATTACAACCAGCAATGTGTGAGAATTCCAGTTTGGGGGACTCTCCTTAACATGCATTTTATTATTTACTTAAATAAATTAACTCAGAGAAAACTAACTTACAGTAAGTATATAGTAAGTGTTGGCATGAGCTCTTTGTTTACCCTCTCTGAGTCTGTTTCTGCATTTGAAAAATGAGACTAAGAATGGAACTTACTTCACTGGACTGTTTTGATGTTCAAATGAGGTGTAGTTATAAAGACATTATCACATGATAAATTCTCCATAAATGTTATCTAATACTATTATTATCTATATTTATTAAGGCTATTTGCCATGGATTTGCTAAGAGTTTCACATTTTCATATTTTCAATACTGTCAACAACCTTGAAATGTGTGTACTTGTTATATATACCTTGTGAATGAAGAAATTAGATTCAGAATGGTTAAAAGACTTACTCAAAAATCACAGAGCAAATGAGTGATAGTCTGGAATCCAAACCCAGGCAATGTAATAACAAAGCTCAAGCATTTAAGCACTATGTTATCTGGTCATGCGTTCTAAGGTTAAGAGTGAATGTAGGTGCATTGTTATTTTCATTGATCCATCCTGGTTGAGTTGTCACAGTACTTTGTTACTTGCGTTTTGGTAGACCCCCTCTCTGCCCTGTGTTTCAATTGCTCACAGAAACATTCTGTTTTTTTTTTAAATTTGTGGCATATAAATACAAATCATGGAGAGAAACAGCTTCCTATATCCAGTATCTCACCTGTCCCCTGTGTTCCATTCAAAAATTTCCCCAGCAATTGATTACTCCATTTTTAGTGTCTAGCCCTTCTCTAAATAGCCTCTACATGAAATGCTTCTTGAAGAGGTTGGTGCCCACAAAATTGGAAAACTGTCTGAGAGTGCCTACTAAAACTGAACATACATCTTTCCCAGTGTTTGGCAAACTCATTAGTCAACAGAGCCAAATATCAACAGTACAACGATTGAAATTTTTTTTGAGAGCCCAATTTTTTAAATTTAAACTTCTTCTAAAGCCACTTCTTCAAAATAGACTCACCCAGGCCATGGTATTTTGTGGAAGAGCCACACTCAAGGGACCAAAGAGCCGCATGTGGCTCGCGAGCCGCAGTTTGCCGACCACGGATCTATCCTATAACCCAGCAATTACACTCCGAGATGCCTAGAAGAAAAGATTACATATAATATATTCGCCAAAGAAATGTATTAGAATGTTCATAGTAGCAGTACTTGTACTAGGCCAAAATGGAGAAAAAATATAAAGAGACCATCCTATATAATAAAAGCCTAATATGCTAAGTGTCCGGTCCTCCATTCAACCAACAAAGTGTAATATGCTAAAGATATGCTAAGGCCGCTCAACCGCTCGCTATGATGTACACTGAACACCCGGGGGCAGACAGTCGACCAGTCGACCAGTCGCTATGATGTGCACTGACCACCGGGGGCAGGTGCTCAACTGGTAGGTTAGCTTGCTGCTGGGGTCCGGCCAATCGGGACTGAGCGAGATGGGCTGGACACACCCTGGAGCCCTCCAGTGGTCCCTTCCCAGCTGGCCAACCTCCCACACCTCTCCCCACCCCAGTCGTGCACCAGTGGGGTCCCTCGACCTGGCCTGTGCCCTCTCACAGTCCAGGACCCCTAGAGGGATGTCGGAGAGCTGGTTTCAGCCCAATACCACAAGCCAGGCCAAGGGACCCCACTGGTGCATGAATTCGTGCACCAGGCCTCTAGTTAATAATATATAAATAAATTGTGTGGCAGTCACACAAAATACATAATAAAGAGCAATTAAAATTAACAAATATAACTATATGCAAAAATATATAACACATGTGCATAAAAAATCACAGAAACATACTATTGAGTGAAAAAAAAAAACAGACCCAAAAGAGTATATACAGCATGATCCATTTATATAAAGTTCAAAAACAGTTAATGGCATTTAAAGTCAGATAAATAGTTTCCCTTGTTAATGGGGGTTGGGGATATAAGTGCCTGGAAGGGGAGCAAGGCTTCTAAGAATACTGGTAATATTTGATTTATATGAGTATTGGTTACATTATTGTTGTTTAATTTGTAAACATTTATCAAGCTGCATAGATTTCTTTTTACTTTCCTATGTTATACTTCAATTTTAAAATTTAAAAGAAATTAACCCCTTACTCTGTCCCACCTTCAAACAAACCAAAATCCTTTGCAAGGCTGCTGCTAAGTACAGCTTTCATTCATTGACTGTTTTCTCAGGCATCTACTTAAAGATTACTTCATGAGACATGAATAAAAGCAGTTTTTCCAACAATAAGAATTTAACAAATTCCCTCTCCCACAAGCAAATGTCTATCTCCCTTCTTTCCTGTTGCTCCATATGAGTACAGAAAATAAGAACTGAAAATAAAAATGAGAGACTTGCGCTTGACAGTGTCTTCAGGTAGAAATTAGTACCTTTGGCAAGTGAGTCCTAAGAGGGCAGTCTTACAGAAGGAGGCACTCAGTAAGTCACACAGTCAGCATAAAGCAAAGAAGCAAACAATGTGAGTGTTAAAAGGATTTTTTTTATACTTCAGTTTACTAAGAAAAAATCATTAATCTTGGCCCAGCTCCACTCTTAAGTAATGCTCTCCAATATTGAACTATAGCTTCCAAAAGTCGGCAGCCACCACAGCCATCGTAACTGCCCATATATGTAGGAACACTGGAACCAGAGACTACCTGCTTAAAATAGTTTGAAAAGTCTTGGTCTTTGAGTACATGCTCATGTTTATTAATTAAGATAAGAGGATACTGGCCAGATGGTGTTGCTCGGTGGTTGAGCAACCCATGAACCAGGAGGTCAAGGTTTGATTCCAGGTCAGGGCACTTGCGGAAGTTGTGGGCTCAATCCCCAGTGTGGGGCATGAAGGAGGCAGCCAATTGATGATTCTCTCTCAGCACTGATGTTTCTAGCTCTCTCTCTCCCTGGCCCTGCCTCTTTCTGAAATCAATAAAAACATATTTTTTGTTTCTTTTTGTTTCTTTATTGTTGGAAGTATTACAGATGTCCCCTTCGTGTGTGCGTGCATGTGTGTGTGTGTGTGTGTGTGTGTGTGTGTGTGTGTGTGTGTGTGTGTGTGTGTGTTTTCCATTGACCCCCTCCTCCTGGCATCTGTCCTTCCCAGGCCTTTACCACTCTAGTATATGTTTCCATATATGCATATAAGTTCCTCAGTTAATCACTCTCCACCCACCTGCCCCATCTTCCCTCTGAAATTCATCAGTTTGATCCATGCTCCTATGTCTCTGGACATATTTTGTTCATAAGTTTATTTTGTTTATTAGATTCCACATATGAGTGAGATCCTAATAAAGAGTTCTTTATTTACAGCTGCATAGTATTCCATTGGGCAAATGTATCATGGCTTTTTAAAATTTTTTTTATTTACCACAATTTATTTATTCATCTGTCAATGAACACTTAGGTTGTTTCCATATCTTTTAAGTTCTTTATAGTTTAAAGTATTACATAAGTCTCCTTTTTCCCCATTGACCTCTCCCCGGCCATCCCCAACCCCCAGCACGTGCCCTCACCCTCCACCTCCCTGTGTCTGTGTCCCTTGGTTTTGCTCATATGTATGCATACAAGTCCTTTGGTTGATCTCTTACCCCACAACTCCCACCTTCCCTCATAGGTTAGACAGTCTGTTCAATGCTTCTGTGACTCTGGTTCTATTTTGGTTCCTCAGTTTATGTTGATCATTATATTCCACAAATGAATGAGATTATGTGATATTTATCGTTCTCTGACTGGCTTATTTCACTTAGCATAATGTTCTCCAGTTCCATCCATGCTGTTGAAAATGGTAAGAATTCCTTCTCTTTTTACAGCAGCATAGTGTTCCATTGTGTAGATATACCACAGATTTCTAATCCACTCATCTGGTGATGGGCATTTAGGCTGTTTCCAAATCTTAGCTATTGTAAATTGTGCTGCTATGAACATAGGGGTGCATGTATCCTTTCTGACTGGTGTTTCTGTTTTCTAGGGATATATTCCTAGAATTGGGATTACTGGGTCAAATGGAAGTTCTATTTTTAATTTTTTGAGGAAACGCCATACTATTTTCCACAGTGGCTGCACCAGTCTGCATTCCACCAGCAGTGCACGAGGGTTCCTTTTTCTCCACATCCCCTCCAGCACTTGCTGTTTGTTCATTTGTTGATGATAGCCATTCTGACAGGCGTGAGATGGTACTTCAATGTTTTGATTTCCATCTCTCGGATAATTAGTGACTTTGAGCATGTTTTCTTATGTCTCTTGGCCTTCTGTATGTCTTCTTTCGAAAAGTGTCTATTTAGGTCCTTCGCCCATTTTTTAATTGGATTGTTTATTTTCTTTTTGTTAAATTGTATGAGTTCCCTATAAATTTTGGAAATTAACAAGCTGAAGCTTTTATCTTTAAATGCTTTCCAGGGGTGGGGAAGATTTTCCCTGTCAAGGGCCATTTGGATACTTATAACATTTCTGAGTCATACAAAATTATCAACTTGCCCTAACCAGTTTGGCTCGGATAGAGCGCCGTCCTGCAGACCAAAGGGTCCCGGGTTTGGTTCTGGTCAAGGGCATGTACTTTGGCTGCAGGCTCCTACCTGGCCCGGGCCCTGGTCCAGGCTCGTGCGGGAGGCAACAAATTGATGTGTTTCTCTCACATCAATGTTTCTCTCGGTCTTTCCCTCTTTCTTCTACTCTCCCTAAAAATCAATGGAAAAATATCCTAGTTTAACATTAACAAAAATATCAGCTTATATATTAGTCTGCTATATTTGGTCAAACATTTAATTAACTCACTCCTAATCCCTTGGCCGGGCCAGACCAAACACGGGCTTTATAGGGTCCACGGGCCCGAAGTTTCCCACCCCTGCTTTAGACAATTATGATTTCTTTGACTTATATGATAAAGCAGTCCTTTTTGGGATTATAACCCACCCCTCATTGTTTATAATTCAGTTTTACTATTTGTTAAATTTCCCGAGTACAGTAAAAGCTGCAAAAATTCCTTTGTTTATGTTTATCAAAAGAAATTCAATTCTTGTTGTCTTCTTTAGACATATATGAAGCATCATCCAATGTGAGCGTCTGATCTCAAAACAGAGTAACTGGACAAAAACAGAGGGAGTATTTAGTACATGGATAGCCAAAGTGTGATTTTTAGATAGCAATGTTAGTATTGCCTGGGAGATTGTTATAAATACAGACTCCCAGGCTCTGCCCACACCTACTGAATTAGAATCTGCATTTTAACAAGGTCCCCAAATGATGCCTATACACATCCTTGTGTAAGGGTAGTAGACAGAATTTCCCCCTTTTGTATTAAATATAGTATGTTCTTTCTTATAGCATGTAAAATGCATACTAATTTGGATACTACAATCCAATTCTCTCCAAGTATAGAAAAGAGAAGCTCCCATACCTGGCAAATTAAAATTACCTTTGTGGCTGGAAGCCTTATCTGTTTAGATCCATGTTGCTGTCAGAAAGACAATACTAATTGCCTACAAAGAAACTAGGGCAATCATGGATACACATGGTTAGTATAGCCCAATGGTCGGCAAACTCATTAGTCAACAGAGCCAAATATCAACAGTACAACGATTGAAATTTCTTTTGAGAGCCAAATTTTTTAAACTTAAACTTCTTCTAACGCCACTTCTTCAAAATAGACTCTCCCAGGCCGTGGTATTTTGTGGAAGAGCCACACTCAAGGGGCCAAAGAGCCGCATGTGGCTCGCGAGCCGCAGTTTGCCGACCACTGGTATAACCCATGCATATAAGCCTAAGGAAGCAGATGGTTAGAAGTGCACATTCTGCTGACCATATCTTGGTCTGTGGAAGACCTCTGCTTTGTGGGCAGGGGAACCACTGTATGCTGAAGGGAATGGCACTATTCCTACATGTGGCAAAGACTGCTTGTCATCCCTCAGTATGCACTCTCCCTTTCCTTCTTTTAGTAATAACCTCTCCCACACATGGAGTTTTTCAGGGCACAGTCTATCTAGAGACCACATTTATCATTCTGCCTTGCAGGTAAATATGGCCATGAAACTAAATTACCCCAATGGAATGTGAGCAAAGAAGTATATATACCACTGCCTCTGCATTCTTTCCTTAAAAGAAAACTGTTTGGCCTACCATCTTTCCTTTTCTTTTTCCCAAGGGAAGAATTTCCAATGTGGTTCTGGGAAAACAGCTTTGACCACGACTATAAGGTCAACCAATACACTAGGGCAGGAAGCAAGAAAGAGAAATGCCAACAAGAAACAAGCTAATTTGCCTGTAGAACCCCTCAAAGCCTGACAAATTAGAGGCACAAATATCTCAGAAGATGGAGTGAAATATCAGAAAACTGATTGAAAGGGTATAAGGAGAAGTTAGAGCCCTAGTTTCTCCCTGTAACTCTGCCCAGACAGCCACCACCACTCTGGCACACCAACAGGAGCCATGGAGTTTCATCGCCGGAACAATTCAGCTCAAGAGGCTCCAGAGCCTGGCACAGTAGAAAGTATGGGCAAGAAGTAGGAAAATTTTTGAAAGTTTTTTTTTCCTTCTTGTTTCCTAAAACCCTAGCAATCAGGCTTCTAGTCCGCCAGATAGGAAATCAGAAGAGTCTTTTCTGAATAAATAATCCTAAAGAAAAAGTCTTATAGATATTTATATTTGAGGGTTCCCCAACAAATGGCTAAGCCCCACACAATTACACAAGAGCTTTTAATTAACTTTTCAGTGTTTTATTATTAAATATGAATAGAAAGCCTAAGATAACCATTCTGGATAGACTTCAACATGAGAGACAGAGACCAAAACAAAGACTCCAAAAAGGAATAAAACAAAAGAAAAGTCAAAAGGAATAATAATTAAAAAATAAAACACAGGAGAATGTAAGAGAAAACTTTGCCTCCATGAATCAATAACCAGATATTATAACAAATAAATGATCACAAAACACTGAGGAGCCCAGCTGGTGTGGATCAGCGGTTGAGGGACGACTCATGAACCAGGATTTCATGGATTGATTTATGTCAGGGCACACGCCTAGTTTTGGGGCTCCATCCCCAGCAAGGGTCGTGCAGGCGGCAGCTGATCTATGTTTCTCTCTCATTGATGTTTCTGTCTCTCTATCCCTCTCCCTTCCTCTCTCTCTCTAAAAATCAATAAAAACATTTTTAAAAACACCACAGAGCTTTTGGAATTTAAAATTATGAAATAAAATATTCAATAGGTAGGTTGAAGAATAAACATGAGAAAAATGTATCATAAAGGAAAACAAGAAAACATAGAAAGTTAAGAGAGAGGAAATAAGATGACTGATGTTGGAATATTCAACATCTGAATAAGAAGAAATTCAAAATACAAATAATTAAAAAGGAGGTGAACAAATTATAAAAGAGATAATATCAGAATATATCGCAAAAATTAAGGAAATGAGTCTCAGGGTTTCAGAACTCACCAAATGCCAAATAAATTGTAGAGAACAAGAACTACACACCAGTAAGGCATACCATTTTAAATGCTGGAACAGGGATAAACATAAAAACCCTAAAAACTCCCAGGGGAAAAAGGTTTGCTCACAAAGAATCAGGAATCAATTTACAATCAGAATTCCCAGCAGGAATACTGGTGGATGGAGAGATGACCACAATATTGAGACAAGATTATTTCCATTCTTGAAATATACATCCAGCCAAACATTCAAGAATGAGAGGAGAACATTTTCAGACATGAAAGAATTCCAAAATGTGTTTCCAGAAAGCTACCCCAGGATGTGCTTCACTAACACAAGGGAATAAACAAATTGAAAAACAGGATTCAGGAAATAGGGAATTCAACACAGAGGAAAGAGGAGAACTCCTTTACTAAGAGGAAATTGTGGCAGGACAGCCATGAAGCTGGTCTAAAGAATAATCAGTACAGAATGAATTGGAATAACAGGAGACTCTAGAATAGATGTTTCATGGGAGGTGAGAGGAAAATGGAAGTGATAGATTACCAGGTGTGTTTGCAGTATTAAGCATCTACAACTATATAGGAGAGTTGGGGAAGAATTAGTGATTGGTTCACAGAAAACTAAGCAAATATAAAGTGAAAGCAATTATTGCCTAGATTTAAAAAAATGTACGATAAAGAAAATGAAATTATTGCCTCAACTGTGAACAATTTTACATTGTCATAATAATGTTTAAGGGGATAGTCATTTCACCAAAGGTTATGATACAACTATCTTAGAGAGATGAGGAGAGGGACACTATGGGTGTGTGTAAGAGTACTAAATTCTGATCTTCCATTTAGGAAGTCAATAGATAATGTATAAAATAGATAAATAAGAAACCATACTATAAACTTTTGTATACAATAATGTAGGCACATAGAAGAAATAGCTAAAAGAGTTGAAAGTCGTTTTCTCTGAGGAATGGTTCTTGGGTGTAGGGAGGAGTGGAGGACTAGCTATATTTTCTTATAAGCTTTTTAGTAGTAATTGTACTTTTGAAAATTGAGTATATCTATTAATTTGATAAAAATACAGGCAAGTATTCTTCCACAATTCATTCTCTCTCTCTCTCTCTCTCTCTCTCTCTCTCTCTCTCTCTCTCTCACACACACACACACACACACACACACACATTGTAGCATAAGAGGATTTATTTCTTGTTAAGAAATGTCAAGCATTGAGAAGCAAGTGAGCACTATATATTTGTGGCAATCCCAGTGTCCCTGAGATCACATCACAGCATTCCGTTTACATGAGGACTGGCCCTAGTGGACTGTTAGTATGTGCATCTGGTAACATTGCAACTGTAATTTCGAAACAAGGTCAGCATTCTTGAGCAAACGGATATGACAGCATGATTAAATGATGAAAATCACACCCAAGGGCATTTTAACAGGCGTCATAGTCTTGAAAGTAGAATGAAGATCATAATGCCTAAATAGAGTGTCAGATATGAACTTGGGCCTCAGTGTCCTAATCATTCAAGAATCTTACTTTTCTAGCCAAGAATCATCATCAGTTTAATCTGACACAAGAGGCATTTTTCTTCCAGGCAGTGCCCTATAGATGAGGCAGAATGGCACAGATCCAAAGCAAAGCCACACAGGGCCAATAGCCGCCTGGGCATAAGGGAAGCCAGGCTGAAAAGAGCCTTCAGTTTTTATTACTCATTATTCTGACTTAGTGGCTCCTCAGCCATCTTTGTGACAGCCGGGAGCAGTGACCAATGAAGCATTCAGTCAACAAATGTTATCATCACTGCAATAATAATCATGTTATCACCCATCATAATGGTGTTTTGTTCTGAGAGAAGACTCAGAAAGCTTAGGGTTTCCATTTGGGAAAAACCAAAAGGAAAAAGGTGATGTAAGCAGGACAGTTATGTCAGTAGGGATAGAAAAGAAGAGGGCTATGGAATTGAGAGTGGAATATAAGAGTTATACAAAAAGAGCTAGAAATTAAAAAAACAAAAACTGGTTTCACCACAGTATTGAGATTAAGAGATGAGTTTTTCTGCCACAGTCACATTATATATATATCTTGAAATGAGTATTAGTCAGATATCCTCTTGGGAATACTTTCATTTATGCAGCAGATGTTGTCAATGCTCCTACCGCATCCTCTCTGATCTCCTTGCCATGTCCATCATACCACCTTGACCTCCAATGGCTGGTACATGCATCTTTATAAGAGGGCTGACCTAGGGCTGCTGGAATCAACTTTGCCCCCCACACATTACAATACCTAGGAACCAGTATTCCTCCAGGGGAAGCCTTGAACAAATGGCTGATAGGTGTGGAGGTATAAATGTCTCAGATACCTGGCTTCTTGGGTGGGTTATGCTGAGATGTGTTTTTGATCCCATCTTCAAAGTTTTCCAATGGGAATAAACTTTAGTTGGCCACAGTGGTATCTGTGTTTTCTTTTAAACACACACACACACACACACACACACACACACACACACACACACACAAAACCTTTTATTAACTATCTTCCCTCCCTATATCACCCACCCCCATTCTCATCTAGTGTTCCTGTACCTCCCTAATATATTATGTACATTCAATTCTTATCTGACAATCTGCCTCTGGCCAGAATCAAAGGTTGATCTGTAGTGTATTATGCCTGCTGACTGCAATACCATCAAGGGCAGCACAGATAACAGACAAAAGATGACTAGTAACTTCAGCTCATTCCTCAGCTGTACTTCTTCCATGGAAATAATCCTGTTTCAATCTAATAGGGCCAATCACCACTGGATAAATAATGGCGAAAATTAATTTTAAAAAAGGTTCACCAGATATAATGATATATCCAAGGCAGATTGGGTATTTATAAGAGTCGCAGACTGGAAGAAGCGATGACAATTCATTTTTAAATGCAAGATTATATCCTACTCACACAGTTCTAAGCAGCATGCTACATGACAACCAGATCATGGTATTTATCATATTGTATGTAGGAACAATCAGGAATAACACTGGTCCTACTCTATAGAAGACAAATATTACAATTATAATTTATATTAAGAAGACTCCTATTAAATTTATTTGTAATATATACTTAATATCATAGGTCTGTAATGTCTAATCATTACCATGTAAGTAGCTGCATTCATGTCTGAAGTATCAGTGGAGAGAGCCACTTGCAAGCTTTTGTGTAAGTGTCTGAAGATCCTCCTGGCAGGACAATGGTTGGAAAGTAGAGCCTGGTAAATAGTTCCCACCCCTCCTGTAAACGTAGGGAAGACCAAGAACAATCCCTTAATCCCCTAGATTGAGGGTTTTCCAGGAGGAAAACAATATAACCCTTATGAAAGAGTTGAGGTATGTCCCTTGCCAAGGAACAGTGGTTGTAGCCAAAGGGAAGGAGAGATTGGGTATCCCCCTAGCCAACTAATCCTCAAAATGCCCTCTAGATTGGAGCCTCCATTAGGGATTGAGACCAGGATTCCATGCAAAGGACATCTTAAAGGATACTGAATGAGCAAAAAAAGAGTTGATTCTCTGTTGTTATTCTAAACCCTCAGAGAATAATGCAGAGCTATCTTAAGACATAATAAAAGTAAAACCTAAGTGGGGGATAGTACTTACTCTCACTTCAGCTCAATGAGTGAGTAAATACAGGAGTAACTATAGACAGGGGAGGATTTAGTCCCTCAAATAATTCAATAAATATTTATTGGAAATATACATATGATAGCAGGATACCATGCTAAATACCAAAAATATAGTATTCAATAATGAAAAGAATTCATTCTCACATGGTGCTTCAATGTGCCAGACACTGTTCTAATTTGTAAGATTCACAAAACACGCCTATGAGATAGGTATCCTTGCCATTCCCTTTTAGAGGAGGATACAGAGGTTAAGCGACTTGCTCAATGCCATACAAATGGTTAGGGCTAGAGCTGGGATTCTTCCAGGTAGCCAGCCCTAGTCTCTATTGCTCTATTGTCTTGGAGATTACATTGTAGTGAGTAAAAAGTCTTATATAAGATATTAATCATATTTGTAATCATTTAATTTTAATATTAATCTAGACCTTGTAGGAGGTGCTATGTACAGAGTGCCCTGGGCATGTTCACCAGCTTATTCACTTTATGAATACATATTGATTGTGTACTCTGTGCCAGGTTCTGTGAGTGATACTGGGAATTTAATGAGAGCAAAACAGATACCTCCTCTGCTGTCTTATGAAAGGAGAGAAGTGTCAGACATTATTTGAATAATAACACACATTTATATGCAATTACAAAGGTGGTAGCTTTGAAGGAAAGTACTGAGAGTATTAAGAGCATATAATAGGAGGACTTGACATTTAAAATGAGATCAAATAAGATCTGAAGAATGAGTAACAGTTACCTTGGTGAAAAAAAAAAAAAGAGGAAAACACATTTCAGGGACGCCTGCGCCAAGGCTCTGATGTAAGAAAAAGAAAATCTAAGGCACTGAGAGGTCAATGAGGTTGGAACCCAGTAAGTGAGAGGAAGAGTAGCATGCAATGAGGTAGAGGTGGTGGGCAGGGGTCATATGACTTAGCCAACCAGGATACATTGTTCCCCATTAATTTTTAGAGAGAGTGGAAGGGAGGGAAGGAGTGAAGAGAGAGAGAGAGAGAGAGAGAGAAACATCTATGTGAGAAAGACACATCCATTGGTTGCCTCCATACGTACCCCAATACTTTTTTGAAAGTAAAAGGGGTGCTGATAATAATTAAGCTAGGGCAATAGGCATAATAAACAGGTATTCCACTCTACCATAGAGCAGATGGTGACTTTAATTTAGGCCTTGTAAAGATTTTATCCTAAGAAAAAATAAGAAGCCATTCAGTGATTCTAAATGAGGGGTGGGAAGTGTATAATCATAATTTATTATGATTATTTTAATAACACTAGAGGCCCAGTGTACAAATTTGTGCACCAGTGGGGTCCCTTGGCCTGGCCTGTGGCATTGGGCTGAAACTGGCTCTCCAACATCCCCTGAGGGGTCCCGGATTGCGAGAGGGCGCAGGCCAGGCTGAGAGACCCCACTGGTGCACAATCAGGGCTGGGGAGGGACGTGGGAGGTTGGCCAGCCAGGGAGGGACCACGGGAGGGCTCCAGGGCATGTCCAGCCCGACTCGGTCAGTCCTGATCGACCAGACCCCAGCAGTAAGCTAACCTATCGGTTGGAGCGCCTGCCACTGGTGGTCAATTCAAATCATAGTGAGCGGTTGAGTGGCCTTAGCATATCATTAGCATATTAAGCTTTGATTGGTCGACCAGACGACCGGACATTTAGCATATTAGGCTTTTATTATATAGTATTCTAGCTGTCAGGTAGAGAATAGACAAGAGAACAATAATAAATGCAGGGAGACAAATAAAGACTTTATAAAAATAATCCAGGTTAGAAATGATGGTGCTTTGGGCCAGAGTGAAAGTAATGGAGAAAGAACAAATGAGAGGAAACCTGGTGATCATGAGTAGTGAAATCAACATAACTTGGCCCAGCTGGCATGGCTCAGCAGTTAAGCATTGACCTACGAACCAGGAAGTCATGGTTCAATTCCTGGTCAGGGCATATGCCTGGATTTTGGACATGCAGGAGGTAGCCTGCAATGATTCTCTCATCATTTATGTTTCTATATTTCTCTCCCTCTCTGAAGTCAATAAAAATATATTTTTTTAAATCAACAAAACTTGGAAACTGATTGGATTTGAGGACTAGAGGAGCAATGTGAAATGGCTGGGAGTTCCTGAGTGAGCTGGCCTTGATTTTTTTGTGGTTCATGATGATGTTGCCTACATTATGTCCCTTCTTGTTTCACTTAGTATGAAGTTGACACCAGCTTGTCCTTGGATGAAACTTGCACATTAGGGACCTTCTAGAAGGCATAATATAAAAATGTCCCATAGTGTCTATGATACCAGACTTCCCATGTAGAACCATAGTTTACATGACTACCTATGTGTTCACCTACCAGGTATGTGGCATTCAAAACCACCTAACATTTCCAGGACAAGCATCTCACCAAGTGAGCAATGGCTTCCTCCATGGCACAAGGTCTGCCCAACCTAGTTTATGTCTTGAGAATATTGTTCTGAGCCTCAGTTTGCTTCTCTGAAAGTGGATAATAGAAAATAAACCTTGTGTAGTTTTGGTGGGATTAATTGGATCAGGCATGGCTGCCCAGTCCTGCAGAATATAATGCTGGACCTGCTGTGGTTGTTCTACTTTATGAATTTCTACTCTCCCACGCATTTGGAAAAGCACGTGGAAAGCAGCCTGTCAAAGAGTTCGAAATGCCATCTGGTCCTGGTTTTTGTCCTTGGTATGGCCAGATTAGGGATCTCTTGGGCAATAGATATTTGGGATGATTTTGGATGTAGTTCATATATATTGCAGTATTATTCACAGTGGCCAAGACATGGAAACAACTAAAGTATCCTTTGACAGATGAATGGGTAAAGAATATGTGGTACATATGTACAATGAAATACTACTCAGCCATAAGAAAGGATGAAATAATGCCATTTGTGACAACATGGATGAGTCTTGAGAATATCATGCAAAGTTGAATAAGTTGATTTCACTCATATGTGAGATATAAAACTGAAAGGAACAAATGAACACACAAGGAAAACAAACAAAAACTCATAGACACAGAAAACAGTATGGTAGTTACTAGAGGGAAGCGGGTGGGGAGTAGTAAAGGGTAAAGTGGATCAAATAGATGATGATGGTGAAGTTGAGGGTGGAGAGCACCAGGGCAGGGCCAGCAGCTGCAGCAGGAAAGAAAAGGTCACCCTTTAAAACAGACTTAGACCAAATCCAGGGTTCTGACAAGCCCCCTCACCCACAATCCCATGCTCTTCTCCCCAACCCATGTTCTGCAGAAACATGAGGCCCTTCTTCTGAACTAAAAGATCATTCACTTTTTTTATATGGTTCTGTGATTCAACATTCTGCTCAGCAATTGGAGAATACCATCTGTGACATGTGGGGAAGAGAACTCAAATGATGTCTAGTGAGAGTCAGTCAAATGACTCTCTGACTAAACTGAAGTTCAGGATTGTGTCTGCTTCCTTCACTGAGTGATGCTAAGTGTGTCAGAAAGTACCTGCCATGTTTCCATGTCTTGGCCATTATGAATAATGCTGCAATGAACGTAGAGATGCATATATCTTTGCAAATTCATGTTTTCAAATTTTTGAGGTAGATACCCAGAAGAGGGGTTGCTGGGTCATACGGTAAATTATTCTTAATTTTCGGGCAAGTGATTGCATGACAGAGTCAGAACAAGAACTCAGCTTCCAGATGTTCAGGCTCTACTCTTTCCACTACATTCCACAATTCTAAAGCTTTGTTGACCTTCAAGCTTCATGGAGTTTCTAGCAAGGTAATAGTATGAGAAGAAATAATGGTTTATTCAATTAGTATTTTCTGGAAGGAAAATGCTTATCTCTTTTAATATTGTTGTTCAATTTCTCTTAATATCAGTGTTCAATCAATGTCTTTCTCTTAACATGAAGCAAACTAGAACTTCATTTGGTAATTATATTGTATTGAGAAAGATTTTTCTGTGGTGGAATAGTGCTAATTTGATGAAAACCTCACAAATTCAATCTTAGGTTGCATTCTCATTTAACCTTCAGTCAAATTTAAATCAGAGGAACCAACTTTCCCTGAAGCAGTATAAAATAATAAATAGGATGTTCATTGTTGTTGTTGTTTTTCAAGTATAAAGCCAACCGAAGAACTGGCAAGATTAATTTGCACTTAATTTTGTAAAGCTTTTGAAGGGGAATTACATTCGTCATGTGTGTTCACATAAATGCCTGTGTGTCACCTTAGTCCTTCATGCTGAAAACAGACATGGAGTTCTATAAAGGTCAATAGATCGAAATGTTTTAATTCAAGACTTCTTTCACATAGGAAGTAAACAATAACCACTTCTGGTTTTAAATGTTCTAATATTTCTATTTAAAAAAAACAAATTATTGGTGATATAAATTACTTTATTTTGAGACTATATAATTGGCTAATAGTTATGAAACATGATTTTAACTGTCCTGACAAAAATATTTCAACTATTTTACTACCACCTTAAACAGTCTTATTTATATTTCAACATCAAACATCTCAGAAAAGTATCCTCTCCCCTTGGCTTCCATTTCTTTATTAATCAATTTTAGCCTTTGCCTCTATTAAAACTGCACTCTTAAAGGTCACTAGTGAATGGCTGGCCTTCTGCCGCTAACCAAATCTTTTTGTCTTTGCTCAATTGCCTTTCTTGTTGACATTTATCCATGACATTTGACATTGTTGATATTGTCCCTTGTCACCTAGAATACTAAACTATCATGGTTCCTTCATCCTATTTCATTAACAACACTGTGGATCAGTGTATGGAGCCATGGGGCCCTCACATTTTGAGAAAAGGGAAAATATCAATGTTAATTAGAAACAAAATGAGATAAAACAGTACATTTAGAGGGGAGTGTGTTGGTGAGTGAGTTGTTGAAGATAGAAAAACCAAAGAAATAGAAGCAGAGTGGCAGGTTAACCAAATAGAATTAAAGCCCCAGTGGAAGTTTAAACTATATATGTAGCAACCCCAGATGACCTGGCTTTGGAGCCACCTGCCATTGAGTAATGCCGTCATGTTGGCTTATTTTATTTTATTCTATTTTGTCTACCCCAACACTCACCCCTTTGGCAATCATCAGCTTGTTCTCTATATCTATGGGTCTGTTTCTATTTTGTTTTGTTTATCCATTTGTTTTGTTTTTTTATATTATTTATTTTTTTTAGATTATAAGTGAAATCATATGACATTTATATTTCTATCTGACTTATTTCACTTTGCAGAATACCATCTAGGACCATGCATGTTGTCACAAATAGCAAGATTTCATTCTTTTCTATTGCTGAATAATAATATTATACACACATATATATACACATATATATTATCTTCTTTATCCATTTAATTGATGGACAGATAGGTAGATTTCATGTCTTGGCTGTTACTAGTAATACTGTTGTGAACATAGGAGTGCATATAGCTTTTTTAACTAGTATTTTTATTTTATTTGGTGTAAAAACCCAAAAGTGGGATCGCTGGATCATATGGCAGCTCTAATTTTTTGAGGAATGTCCATTTGTTGATTTATTGATGATAACAATTCTGACAGGTGTGAGGTGATATCTATGGTTTTAATTTGCATTCCTATGATGATTAGTGATGATGAGCACCTTTACATATGTCTATTGGCCATCTGTATGTCCTCTTTGGAGACATTTGTAATCAGATCTTCTGCTCATTTTTCACTTGGATTGTGTGTGTGTGTGTGTGTGTGTGTGTGTGTGTAAACCATCCAATCGGTTGACTCAGTCATAGTGGAGAATGGGAAAGCAGGCACTCAGCACTTGTTTCCCTTTCCTCACCTCTTCCTCCTGCTTTATTTCCATCCTTCAATAAATATGTACTGAAAACCTAGAAAACGGCAATTACACTGAGGCAGTGGTCGGCAAACCGTGGCTCGTGAGCCACATGCAGCTCTTTGGCCCCTTGAGTGTGGCTCTTCCACAAAATACCACGGCCTGGGCGAGTCTATTTTGAAGAAGTGGCATTAGAAGAAGTTTAAGTTTAAAAAATTTGGCTCTCAAAAGAAATTTCAATCGTTGTACTGTTGATATTTGGCTCTGTTGACTAATGAGTTTGCCGACCACTGCACTGAGGGAACAAAAATTAATGACTGGTCACCAAACTGAAGTAGTTCATGGTCTTATTAAGGGAAAATGTATATCTTGCAAGCACTTTAAACTTAACATTTGAAAATAATTCATGTATTCCAATCTACATGTAGTTCCAAACTCCTACTTATCCTAGCCCCAATTCCTGATTTCCCTATTTCTATTATAGGTAATCAACATTTTCACAATCTTATAACTCAGTGTGTAAAATAAGAATTCCTCTCATCCTTTTCTATGACCATACTCTTGGTTCAGCTCTTCATTAATTTTCTACTGGACTAATGTTCTTGCTAGCCTCCATGCTTCCAGTTTCTCCCCAATACAATTTATCCTGCTTAAGGCCACATTGAGTAAATCAATCTCTTAAAGGAAACAATATTGGATGCCACAAAGTGTGTATTCAAAGAACTACCAGCTAATCCCACTTTATATTTCCAGCATATTTACCACCATTCCAAATGCACACTTTATTCTCCAACTGTATTAGTAATGTAGGTTGAATAATGGGGCCCCAAAGATTTCTACATACTAATCCCCAGAACCTGGACATTGCAGATATGATTAAGCTAAGTATTGAGATGGGAATATTATCATGGATTATCCACATGGGTCCAGTGTAATCACAAGTGTCCTTATCAGAGGACACAGAAGGTCAGGGACAGGGGAAGGAAGGCAATGTGACAACAAAAGCAGACATTGGAGTGATATAGCCATGAATCAAGGAATGCCTACAGTCTCTAGAAACTGGAAGAGGCAAGTAACAGATTCTTTCCTGGAGCACTCAGACGTAACCAGTCCTGCCAACATCTTGATTTTAGCCCTGTAAGACTTACCTTGAACATCTAATCTCCAGAACTATAAAAGGATAAATTTGTATTTCTTAAGCCACTAAGGTTGTGGTAATTTTTATAGCAGTAAAAAGAATCTAACACAATTCATTTAGCTATTGCTCTATAAATGACAACTACAAAATCTCAGCATTTACTGCTGGTTCACATGTCTATAGATCAGGAGGGCTTTGCTAATCTTGGATGTGTTTTGCCAGCTCCCCTCTATTGTTTCAGTTCACCTCTACTCTATGTATCTCTCATTCTTCAGGAAACAGCAAGTTTCCCAGAAAATATTCTTCTCATGTTGAAAGGAAGGGATGTTCAAGCATAAATATTAACTAGGAAAGTACATTTCAAGTATTTGCTCATATCACCTCTGCTGACATTCCATTAGTCAAAAGCAGCTTACCTGGACAAACCCAAGATCAATTGGGCAGTAAAGTATCTTCTGCCTCTAGTTGGAAGAACTTCAAAGTCTTGGGGCAAAGAGCATAGATTCAAGGAGGGTTGAAGTAATAAAAGTAATAATGCAATATAATGTGGTGTGCTGGTGCACCAGCTTTCAAGAAACAAATAACAAGAACAAAACAAACAAAATTTATAGCACTTGCTTATTTCTGTGGTGTAAATATTCCATTGTTAATTTTAAGCTACCAACATGACATCACTTAACACAAAGTTGTGGAAGATACACACAATGGGCTCTCAGTCAGCACCAGTCAGCTTCAGCATAGCAATGAATCTACAAATCAATCAAACCAAATCATTACATATTTTTTCATAAACAGTGTTTCATAACATTCTATTTACCTAAAATTCCTCCTCCTTTCAAATGCCACCTTTGCACAAAGATCTGCTTTCCTAACTAGAAGTAATTCCTCTCTCCTTGGCATTTTCATAACACTTCCATGTGGGTATTTTTTCATTTGTTTTTTGGAATACCTATTGTGCATGTGTTTTTCTTGGCCACTGAACCCAAGGTACCGGAAGGTAGGCACTGTATCTAACACATCTTAAGATATTGTAGCACTTTGTACATAATAGGTATTAATAACTATATAGTGGATGGATAAATGAATGAATGAATGAATGAATGAGATACATAGAAGGATAAAATTTTAATTACATTTAATTGGACAAGTGATGTTCTGGCAGAAAAAATAATCTGAAAGAAATAAGCCAACTAAGAATTCCAAGGAACCAGTAACCTAATCCCAGAGAACACAAAAGCTCTGAGCATGTGCAGTAGGTGAAAAGTTTTGTTTTCCAACCCTATTCAGAGCTCAGTATTTAAAACCCCCCACAAAAGCTAATTCTGACAAAACAAAGCATTCTCTTCTCCACCATTAGGAAACAGAAGCTTTAACACCCACAGGGAATTTGGAAGCCCTCAATGACTGAAGCAGTGGAAAATGAGTCTGCTTCATAAGCCATAGGAGTTTTGCAGAAATCCTCCATTTGTATTCTTAGGAGGAAGCTACAACTGTTACGTCCTGGCAGCTGTTGATACCTGGGATTCAAATAGGTAGAACCAGACTGGTTTTCTGTGGAAATAACTTTTTCAATCCTATCATCAACTCATCCCTGATAATGAGATTATCTTTCAACCTCAGTGCAAAGAGCAGAGATGGAGTCTGGAGTTGAAGTAATTATGGAGAAATGTTTAGACTATTTTATTCAAATAAATTCATGAGTAGGCAATGTGGCCACTCCCTGTTGTGGTGTTGATGAAATGAAAAACAAGATTTTCATGTCTATATATTTTGGTCTTTTTAAAAGCCCTTGCATGCTAAAAGAAAGGGGTTTTATTGAAAATTAAATGCATATAAAGTCCTTTTTGTCTGAAACAAAGCATCTTTGGTACAGATAACAAAGCCTTGATGCATAAAATATACACAAGGGCCAACTTCCCTTCCTTCATTAAGAATCAGGGAAAGCTTTATACGAGTAAGGAAAAAAACTTATAGATCTAGACAATATTCTTTCTGGATTGAGGCAAAGCTAGCTTGTAGAAAAATAAAAAATCTCTCTCTGGTCTGCCATGCCCTTCCTGCATAACATGAAATGTCTACTATTATAGTGCTTTTCTCTGAATTAAATAATAATGGCTCCAATTAAAATATGTTCATTCTTTCATTCAATTAAACATTTATTTTATACCTGCTGTGTTCTCAAAAATATTTGACACCAAGAATACCAATATTAATTGTTAGAAATTATAAAAGAAAAAAAGGATCCCTATTTTTAAGGAGCTAAGAGTTAAGTAGGGAAAATATACATAAGTCCTTGGAGCTTAGGTTTTTTTGGGTCTGATCAGACACATACATTGATAATCTGTTATTAAAGAGTAAAACCTGTGTTCAAGGGGAGCCACAATATCAGTGGTATAAGATTCCACTGGATCTTACTCACATACTCGTTGAAAACCTCAGACTTCTTTAATGTATGCCTTGAAGATCTCTGGAAGTCCCCATGGGGTATCTACATATACTTATGAAGTTATTCACTCTGACCAAGGACAATTGTGTCCTGGCCCAATGCACTGGTATTCTCATGGGAGGTGCTCAGTGGTACATGACCTCTGCACAACATTCTGTGGGGTGGGATCCTGGGTTCTCCAACCCAATAAGATATTGGGTTCTATTTTTTAATTAATAAGAAATCTCCTTTCCCTATTGGCCTATACTAGTTCAAGGGACAAAACTGAATGTGAAACACCATGCTATACTCAAAATCTTCATATCCTTGAAATATCTGAGTTATTACTTACCAGAGGCCTGGTGCACAAATTCGTGCATAGGTGGGGTCCCTCAGCCTGGCTGGCGATCAGGGCCAATCTGGGCCATCTTGCCCAGTCCTGTTGGGGCCGATGGGGGCCAACCAGTCAGGGAGGGACTGCGAGAGGTTGGCTGGCTGGGGAGAGACCGCGGAGGGCTCCAGGACATGTCTGGCCCATCTCACCCAGTCTTGATAGGCAGCAGACCCCAGCAGCAAGCTAACCTAGTGGTCAGAGCATCTGCCTCCTGGTGGTCAGTGTGCATCATAGCGACTGGTCGAGCTATCAACCCAAGGGTCGACTGATCGGTTGGACACTTAGCATATTAGGCTTTTACATAAATAGATTGAACTACCCTTATTAGACCTGCTTCTTTCTCCCATTAGGGTGATCTGGCTCCCAAAGGGCCTCTCCACAGTTGGGAAGTCATGATCAGACATATTTGTAATGTTCTAAGAATCAAGCTGGGACCCTTGCTACTTATGTAATATTTAAGCAATTTGGTGGATGCATCCTAGTGGGAAAAAAGGCAGAAAAAATTATCCTATAGGAAGTCATACAGAGGTTGGGGGCTAAAGTAAAAATCAAGCATTTTCCAAGTAAAGATGAACGATAATGCCAGTAATAAGGTAGAATAAGAAAGGAATACATTTTATTTTAACATTTCATCATATAAGCTATTTTCATTTGTGTTGTAGTGCACATGGTAGGCGTGTGCCCCGTTTCTAGTATTACACATTAACATATCACTGATCTAGTCAGTGTCAGTGAACTGGTACACTTTGAATGAACCAATGTATCATTGTGATGCTTATTTGAATATTTTATGTGGACAGCATGAGTTACGGTAATACCTATGTAAATCACAATTGGTAATTAAATTGAAATACGTTTTTTAATTACGATCAAGTTACTTTCCCAGTTTAAAAAAAAAAGTATGAAAATTTTTTCTATTTAAAGTGAAGGCACACAACTGAAACAGAATTGAGAGGAGATGCAGAAACTAGTACTATGGCCAGAACAGAAAAGAAACAAGTTGGAAGAAGGTATGCCATAAATTTTACAATAAATAGCAATTGCAATTTGGTGCAATAGAACAAAACAAAAGGCTTTAGAAGGAAATAAAGTAGAAAATATTAAGAGGCATTTTCAGCAAATGCATAACAAATTTGATAAGAAGTTTTGTATTAATTGCCAAAAAGAAGAACCATTTAAATGGGTCACCTGAAGTCAGAATGAAATGTCCAACAAAAATGTTTTAAACTCTGGACAGCTATATAATGGTTTGGATTCTTGCACAAAAAGGAAACCATTTTTAGATAAACAGTAAAATATTTATTATGTCAGTTGTGGAAATTGTTAGAAAATTATGAGGAAAATATTAAAAATTATGTTTTACAGAAAGAGAAAGATTGTAAATTATGCCACCAAATAATTACCTGTGGAATGCAAGCCCTTTCTAGCAATTTTGAAGATCAATTGATGCAAAGTTTGAAAAATGTCACGTACCTTTCTGTAGTTTTACATGAGTCATGCAATATAAGTGACACTACCCAATAATACTTTGGGTACATTTTGTCTCAAAGGACTTACAAATTTATGAAGAAATGATATCAATTAGTAGCCTGAAATTCAAATTCAACGTGTAGATATTTTTAAATCTTTTACATCTGTCAGAGAATTTCAGCTACATATGAAAAAAAAATTGTATCATAACAGATGATGCTCCAGCTGTGTTAGTTTAGAAAATACGGATTTATTGAATTTTTAAACAAAAGACTGATGTTTTTCTTATTGCTTTGTTCCACCGTATAATACATATTGAAAATATTTGTGCTAAGTTTTCTGAAGCAAACCTAAGGAAAGTGTCATGGATACAGTTATTAAAATTGTTCAGTACACATGCAAATGCTATGAATCATTGCCAGTTTATAGAACTGTTGACAGAAATAGAAGACAATGATCATATGTTCTTTGCCAATGCTTATTGGCTAAGTTATGGAAGAGCTTTGCAAAGATTTATTGTACAGTTCTTTTAAATCAAATTCAAGATTTTCTTAAAGCTAAAGGAATACTTGCCAAATATTCAATAACTAAATGCAAAAATGGCAGTAGGATTTACATTTTTCAACTGATATTGCACTGCAGATGAATAAACTTTTTATATCAGCTTTATTGAGATGTAATTCACATACCACAACATTCACCCATTTAAAAGGAACAAGTGACAAAAAATGAAGACAAAAAAATAAAAGGAACAAGTGAGTGATTTTTTTCATATAGTCACAGCGTTGTGTATTCATTACAACAACCTGATTTTAGAAAATTTTCATCACCCTAAAAGAAGTCCCATATCCATTAGTAGTCATTCCCCATTTGCCCCAACTTTCCCCTGTCCCTAGCAGTTACCAATTTACTTTCTGCCTCTATGGATCTGCCTATTCTGGACATGTCAAATAAATGGAACCATACAATATGTGGTCTTTTGTGACAGGCTTCCTTCAATTATAATATTTTCAAGGTTCATCCATGTTGTAACATGTGTCAGTACTTCCTTTCTTTCTATTACTGAACAATATCTATACTAATAATCTATACTAATAAAAGGGTAATATGCAAATTGGTTGGGACACCCTCATGCAACAACCAAACAGCATGCTGTGTGGAGTGACCAGGCCGGCAGGGGGGGCAGTGAGGGGCGACCAAACGACCAAACAGCAGGCTGTGTGGGGCAACCAGGCCAGCAGGGGGGTAGTGATGGGCGACCAGGCTAGCAGAAGGGGGAAGTTAGGGGTGACCAGGCCAGCGGGGGTACAGTGAGGGGTGACCAGGCCAGCAGGGGGGCAGTGAGGAGTGACCAGGCCAGTAGTGGGGGACAGTTGGGGGTGACCAGGCTGGCAGGGGGCAGATGGGGACAACCAGGCTGGCAGAGGGGGCAGTTAGGGGCAACCAGACTGGCAGGGATGCCAGTTAGGGGCGATCAGGCAAGCAGGCAGAGGCCATTAGGGGCGATCACGCAGGCAGGCAGGTGAGCAGTTAGGAGCCAGTGGTCCCAGATTGTGAGAGGGATGTCCAACTGCTGGTTTAGGTCCTGGATCGGGCCTAAACCGGCGGTCAGATATCCCCTGAGGGGTTCCAAATTGGACAGGGTGCTGGCTGGGCTGAGGGGACCCCCCCCCCGCCCCCGTGCATGAATTCGTGCACTGGGCCTCTAGTTTAATTATATAAATATACATTTTATTTATACATTCATCAGTTAATGATGACATTTGTATTGTTTCTACTTTTTGGCTCTTATGAATAATGCCTCTATGGACAAGTTTTTGTGTAGATATACGCTTTCATTTCTCTTGCATGTATACCTAAAAGTGGAATTGCTGAGTCATATGGTAACTTTATGTTTAAGTTTCGAACTGAAAAGCTCTTTTGGAATTTAGCTGCACCATTTTAAATATTCACCAGCAGTATATGAGGTGTCCAATTTCTCTACATACTTGCCAACACTGTATTTTTTAAAATTATAACTGTTCTAGTAGGGTGTGGAGTGGTATCTCATTGTGGTTTTGATTTGCATTTATCTGATGGCTAATGATGTTGAGGAATGAGCTCATTTTGAAACTCTAAGGAAAGGAAAAGCTTATTTGTGAGATAGATATGAGAAATTATGTTGAAATTAAAACTTTTCATAATAGAAATCACTAAAAATGATTTTTCACTTTTCTAACATGAAACATGAAGAGGATTGAATTGTAATTCACAGCATTGTGTAAGTTGGCTACAAAAAACTACAGAAAAATTTGAAGAATTTTATTTTATTTTTATAAATTAAGAGTTTTTTAAATTTATACAATATCCCTTTGAACTTATTAATCATGCTGAGTTGACACAAGATTCAGTGAATTTACTTAACTTGGACAAATGAAGTTTTGAAACTGACATGCTTTTTATTCAAAGTCAAATGAATAAACCTCTGTTGTCAACGTGGATGCAAATATTAAAGGCAGATGATTTGTTGGTACTTGCTTGATTCCAATTACTAGAAAACTTTTTAAGTAAGTTTGGAACAATTTAGGGATGTGAATCTATTTTTTCAACTGTAAATTATATAAAATCTACATTCAGATCAAGTATTCCCAATGAAAATTTAGCAGAGAAATTGAAATATACTATAAGTATAAAACCTATGCCAATTTCAAAGATTCAACATGAAAGAATGACATAAAATATCTCAATAATATATTTTTCATTTTGATTATACATTGAAATAATGTTTGCATATATTGGATTAAATAAAGTGTCATTTGTATTAATTTGATCTGTTTCCTTTTCCTCTATGTAATGATTAATTTTAGTGTTTTATTTTTTTAATTAAAATATAGTTGGCATACAATATTATATTTGTTTCAGGTGTATAACATTGTAATTCAACATTTATTTATCTTATGATGTGAACACCACACTAAGTCTAGTTACCACACTATTACCACAATAATAGTTACCACACTATTATTGACTATATTCCCCTGTATCTTTTATACTGATCCTTCTGGCAACTATCAGTTTGTTCTTTGTTTCTATGAGTCTGGGCTGTTTTTGTTTTGTTTGTTCATTTATTTTTTTAATTCCACATATAAGTGAAATTGTGATATTTGTATTTCTCTGTTTGACATTTCAATTAGCATAATATCCTCTAGGTCCATCTATATTGTCAGAAGTTGTAGAATTTCATTCTTTTTTTATTAATGTGTAATATTCCATTGTGTGTGTATGTGTATTTATCTATTGATAAACACCTAGGTTGCTTCCATATTGTGACTATTGCAAATAATGCTACAATGAACATATGACCACATGTATCTTTTCTAATTACTTTTTCATTTTATTTGGAAAAATACCCAGCAGGAGAATTGCTGAGTTGTATGGTAGTTTTATATTTTGATTTTTGAGAAATTCAATGTTTCCCACAGTGGCTGCCCCAATTTGCAGTCCACCAACAGTTCAGGAGGGTTCCGTTTTCTCCATATCCTCATCAACACTTATTATGTACTAGAAGCCCGGTGCACGAATTCATGCACCAGTGGGGGCCTGCGGGATCGGGCCAAAACTGGCTCTCCAACATCCCCTGAGGGGTTCCGGATTGTGAGAGGGTGCAGGCCAGGTGAGAGACCCCACTGGTGCACAATCAGGGCTGGGGCGGGATGCGGGAGGTTGGCCAGCTGGGCTCCAGGACGTGTCCAGCCCATCTCGTTCAGTCCCGATCAGCTGGACCTCAGCAGCAAGCTAACCTTCCAGTTGGAGTGTCTGTCCCCTAGTGGTCAGTGCATGTCATAGCAAGCAGTTGAGTGACCTTAGCATATCATTAGTATATTACGCTTTGATTGGTTGAACAGATGACCGGACACTTAGCATATTAGGCTTTTATTATATAGGATTGGCTTTTTGATACTAGCCATTCTAACTGGTGTGAGGATATCCCATTGTCATTTTGATTTGCATTTCCCTTATGATTAGTGATGTTAGGCATATTTTCATATATCTATTGGTCATCTATATGTGTACTTTGGAGAAATGTATCTTCATGTTCTCTTCTCATTTATTGATTGGATTGTGTGTTTTTTGTTTGTTTGTTAATGAGTTGTATGAGTTCCTTATATATTTTGGGTATCAACCCCTTATAGGATATATCATTGGCAAATATCTTCTCTCACTTAGTAGGTTGTCTCTTCATTTTGTCAAAGGTTTCCTTTTGCTGTGGAGAAGCTTTTTAGTTTGTGTCAAGCTGGTTTTAATAGGCCAGTTGGAGTCAGGGCAGGCATGTGAGGTGACTGGTGGGCTGCCAGGACAGAAGGAGTGGGTTCCAGGTGGGGCAGCCTGGTGTACAGGTGTTTATGGCAACTCCCTGTTTTTCTGGCTATGGACAGCCAGAATTAAATTAGGAGGGGCAGCCTAATGTGGGCCTGCTTCCTTACCTTTCTGATCGTGGGCTTCCCAGTGTGTGCACAGCATGCCATGAGGCTTTAATTGTCTGTTGCCCAGCTGGGTCTGGGCGGGGCTGCCCTGTGTTTGCACACCTGAATGCCTTGCTAGTTCTGCACTTTCTCTGATTGACACTCTCCTATATGCATGCACAGCAGTGTCCTACTAGTTTCACACTTTCTCCAGATGGGACGGCCCTGTGTGCAGCATCACAGTCCCCTGCTAGTTACATACTTTGTTCAGGTGGGGCAGCCCTATGCATGAACAAAAGTGGCCTGTTGTACCTGCTGTATCAATGTACTGGTGCAGAGGCCCTGTGTGTGCATGCTATGGCACCTTCCTGTTCCTGTTGGAGCTAGCTCTGGGAAGGGTGGCTAGCAAAATGCTACGACATCCCTGCAGGTCAGCCAGAGCATCTGGATAGAGCTCCAACCACTATCCAAATGCAGGGGAAATATAAACAACTAGAGGTCCAATGCATGAAATTCATGCAAGGGGCTCAGCCCTCGCAGTTCCGGCTGCCTCAGCTGGCCCTCACAAGCCCTCACAGCCCCGGCCAGCCCTCACAGACCCGGCCAGCTCTCATAGCCCATTGCAGCCCCAGCTGGCCCATGTAGCCCCTCGCAGCCTTGGCTGGCCCTTGCAGCCCTGGCTTCATCTGGAAGCTTGTCTGGAAAGTCGTTCATCTGTTTAGTCTAATTAGCATATTAGCTCTTTATTATATAGGATGGTGCCCACTGGTTCCTTACATCCTGGAGCATTCTCTCAGTTCCTGGAGAGCTCTCATGGTTCCCAAACCTTTCCTATACTGTTTCTCTCTGTGTTTGTTGTGCAGAAGCTGTTCAATAGACCCTCAGTAGTCTCTTGGGTGGAATTGCTCTAAATATAGATGTATATTTTATGTGTTCTTGGAAGGGTGCAAGCTCTGTGTACTTCTAGGCTGCCATCTTGGACCTGCCTCTTGATCTATATTGTTAAAAGGGTACTAGGAGCAAGATTCTCTATATAAAGAACGACAATGAACTACAATATGAAGTCAGGCATATTATCATGAAAATAAGTTGCCAAAACTGTAACTTACCTGTTGACTCACTCTTTGCTTAGGCCCAGTGCACCCCCAAATAGAGAGATCTTCATGAAGATGAGAAGGTAGAATTTTGACCAATGGGAGAAGATTTAGGACCAATTTAAGTTGTGACACTTTGGTACTTTTAAAAATACTCATTCACCTACATATTTATTGCTTTTTCGGGATACCAGATCATGGCTGGGATATGCAGAAAATTATTGGAACTAATTTATATAAGGAACTAAGGAGTACACATGACTATTGTATGTGATTATTTTCACTTTACAGCTAGCAGAATGTAACCCAGAGAACTCAACCGGAATAACACTTACTGCAGAGAACAATTTAGAAATTTTAGTACAGAAGTAAACATTGTTAAATGGGAAAATATTACAAAAGAAGCAGCAAAGAATTATTTTTATAATATATACTGTATACTAGTTTTAAGTACATAGCATATATACTTAAACATGTTTTAAGTATTTAATATATATACATACACATATTTAAAGTTTATATTTTAAAATGTATACATCTATATACACATATGAAATTATATATAACAGTGTTCACATATTAACAGTGGTTATCTCTGGGAAGCAGAATTACAGGTGATTTTTCCTTTCTTTTTGTTTTTACTTTGTTTTATAAATTATTTACAATGAACATGTATCTTTTTTGTACTAAGAAGAAAGTCTTTTAAAAATTAATCTGGCCCGGTCGGTGTGGCTCTGTGGATAGAGCATTGGACTGCGGACTGAAGCGTTCTGGGTTCGGTTTTGTTCAAGGGCACATGCCCGGGTTGCAGGCTTGATCCCCAGTAGGGGGGCGTGCAGAAGGCTGATCAATGATTCTCATCATTGATGTTTCTATCTCTCTCCCTCTCCCTTCCCTTCTGAAAACAATAAAAACATATTTTTAAAAAAAGTAATCTGAAAACCTCTTAGCTAAGTACTTGAAAGCAGCAGTCTTCTGAGCAGAGCATAACAAAAAATGGAAGAAATTACAAAAAATAAACAATCATTACCTTTCCTCAGCACACAGCATAAAGATGAAAAGGCAACAAATTAAGTCTCAGTGAAATTCTCCAACAGCCACTTTTGCCTCACATTTTTGCTTCGTTGCCTGGCTTAAGATGTCTGGCCACTGGCTCATTGCAGCAAGGTGATACCAGCCCACCTCTCCTAAACTCACCCAGAACATGGTTATCTGTGCAGTTGTAGCAGATAAGGCTAAGCTTTGCAGGATACCCCACTGATTCGGCTCCCAAGAGCACATGAAAACCCCTTTAACAAATTACTTAAGATCCCTACTAGGTGCTGATTTTGCACATTGCTCTTATTCTCTTACAAACAAACATGATAGATTTCTTTAGGGCAGTAAAATGCACAGAAAAACTCAAAGGGGTGGGATTCAGTTTAAGTGTCTGGAAAGTTTAGATTTCCATGATCAAATAATTTCCCCAAGTGACTGGCTTAGTTATAACGTTTTTCTCTCTCAGCTCTAAACCCACCCACCTTTTTTTTTTGAGGCAGAGGCTGGGACTCTGCCAACTACATTTCTGCTTGGCCAGCTGCTCCCTGTTAGACTCTGCCAATAAGGGGGGTGTGAGGGAGCCTGTGAAGATGGAGGAGGGAGAAGGGACTTGCTCACCCCAGTTGCTCACTGTTTCTATCAGCATTTACTCCAGGTAAGGTTTCTTCACCCTGGAAGTGATACCAGCTCCCTTGGAGATATCACTTGCCACTGAGCAGCACCCCTTCCTGCGAGTTACTAAATTTAAATGATTCCAACCTCTTCCCTGTATTCCCCAGTCCTAGGGGTAGGAGTAACTTCCTGCAGTTGAAACCTTGCAATAGCTCAGCATCCTCCTTTTGCCTTTATTGCTCTCTAATACCTGATTAACAACTTGTTTATTAAATACTCTCTTTGAAAACAGCTGATGTTTCTGTTTCCTGACTAGACCTGACAGATACAGTTCTATAATTCAGTCTCATAAAAGGTGAGGGACACATTATTAACAGGACTTATTAGGCAACTTTATTCTATTCTAACAGTTGGGCTTGTAATTAAGGAGACCAAACAAATAAATGAAACCATGTGTATTGTAACATACGTATTACTAAGGACAGCTATACAGATGCTTTCAGAATTGGGACCAGCTGTGGCTGGGAGTAATCTAAGCCATGTAATTAGTTCAAGAAAACTTCAAGAAGGAAATGAATTTTAGGGATGAGTGATACAATCTCTCAGAGAGGAGGAGGAAGGTCATGTCTAGTATGGGCAATGGCATTTGCATATGCTCTATTGGAAAAAACAAATGAGTAACATATATAAGGAAACTAGGACAGTACTTCATCATTAACTTCCTTCCCAGCACTTAGCACAGAGCCTGAAACACTTGAGATGATTAATAAAGATTTGCATACTTATGGAACTCAATGATTGAGTTCGTGTGTTTTGTTGGTGTGGAGAGGTCAGGTGATCTTGTCGTTAGAAGCCTTACTTGTGCATGACAATTCAGAATCATAGCAGGTTCATAATAACAGGAGCCAGGATTCTGGAAGAAAGTGCCTGGGAAATATAGTAATGATACTGTTGTAATTTAACCTCGTTATTAATAACTGGGAACAAAGGGGAGGCCAAATATTATGGGCATACCATTTGTGCAGCTTTGCCAGGAAGCTGCAGTTTAGCACTCCCCAGGGAAGCCACCTGTCTCTCTGGGGGAAGGGACTGGACAGAGAAAGAATAGAAGCATGCCTGGTAAAGTTTGGGTGACATAGGGAAGGTACCTGTCTATCAGTCACACCTGGGAACTGGTCATTGGCCAGAGTAGGTGTGGCCACTGCAGGGGCAGGAAGAGTTAAAATATCTAATCGCCTATACATGTGGTTGGCAAACTGCGGCTCGCGAGCCACATGCGGCTCTTTGGCCCCTTGAGTGTGGCTCTTCCACAAAATACCACAGCCTGGGCGAGTCTATTTTGAAGAAGTGGTGTTAGAAGAAGTTTAAGTTTAAAAAATTTGGCTCTCAAAAGAAATTTCAATCGTTGTACTGTTGATATTTGGCTCTGTTGACTAATGAGTTTGCTGACCACTGGCCTATACAAAGGAATTCACTCTCTTGCCCTCTTGCGCTCTTATGCTTGACTCCTAGCTTGTGGGGCTCTCACGCTCAAGCATTCACTCCACATAGCTCACAGCCATGTGAACCCCACACAGTGGACTTACAGACTGCAACTAGCTTGATACTGCACTGGACCCAATTCCAGCATGGAACAGAAACTTTGGATGCTGGATTTGCTTGAAGCTCTACTGAATCTCCAACTGCACACCATCCAGGACTGGATTAAGGAGAATGGGACTTTGGAAACTAAAGGATGTAATTCTACACAAATAAAAATAACTCATCCTCCTGTGCAAGTCTCAAAATTTCTTTCTCTCGAGATATTGTAACGATCCCCAGCACCCAGCGGGGAAGGAGATCCCTCACTTTCACTGATAACAGTTGGAAGACTGGAAATTTGGACATAGCCAGGAACTATTGCCTGAGTGCAGAAACAACCCTGAACTTCAACACTGATGACAGAAATGGTAAGGAAATGGAAGAAGGGAAAAAATGGAAGAATCTGCAGTACCAGGAGATCAATTTAAGGACAAAAGATGAGAGAACAAGCCACCACTTCAGTGTGATGAATCTGGGAAAAGAGAACCACGTAGGATTTTGGGAACTAATAGGGTTATCCAAGTTCAGGGTTTAAATTAACATATTAGTGGAATGTCCAAATGGAGACTGCCTGTGGGCAGAAGGGGAAACATATTAAAAATGAGAAAATTTCAGGCCTGGAAAGGTATACCCATATATACATATAAATTATGATGGAGTGGATAGTCAGCAGCGTTAAAGAGAGGTGAGCCCAAAAGCAGAAGAAGCAACTAACGTACCTGGAGGATTTTTATTATAGAATTTACCATGACCAGTTATTCTGTTTATAGACTGGGACCAAACAAACAAAAAATGGATTTAAAGTAGAGCTTGAGGGATTTAGATTAAATTCAATATTTGCTGACAATGAGAGAGGTTACAAAAATCTCTTCTCAACTTTAAAAAAAATAAAATTGATTCTTATTTGCCTGGGGAGGTATAACTGTGGACGTGCATAAACGTATTCAAATAAAATTTGTTTTAGTTTCCTTTCAGTCTTATGGTTTCCTAGAAGGACATTTACTGGTTGATTAATTTACTCAACACTATTCATATTACCCTGAGCACCAAATAGAAATCAACTTGCCAAGTCTGAAGTGGGTTTCATCGCAAATGGCCATGTCAAATCTATCCCCTTCAAAGAAATAATAAATGGAAAGAGTGAAGCCTCTCAGGTATATGGTGATTCCTACTGTAATGCCCTAGACAGAACAATCCTCAGCAATCCCTTCCTATTCTCACTGACTCAGAGCAGCAGGAAGGGTAGGCAATTTAAAGTTGAGGAAAGAGATGCCAACCAGCTTAGTTTTCTCAAAATGGTTAAAATTTTGGTATTGTCTGCAATCTTCAATCAAAGAAATGCAAACTCTCAACAAAAGTAATAAGAGCAAACATTTCTGAACTGTTACCTCTAATAAACCGTCACATCTAATGTGAATTACATCTAATTCACATGTACTCTTTACATCCCCATAAGGATTTTTTGGACATTGTTTTATTCAATCTTTACAGTATCTAAATGAGATAGATACTATGTGTAATGGGTTGAATTGTGCCCCCCCCCAAAAAAAAAGAATTCACATGTAGCCCTGGCCCTGTGGCTCAGTTGGTTGGAGCATCATTCTGTACACCAAACGGTTTCAGGTTCGATTCCTGATCAGGGCATGTGCCTAGGTTGCAGATTCAATCCCCAGTTGGAGTGCATATGGGAGGCAACCAATGGATGTTTCCCTCTCACATCAATGTGTCTCTCTGTGTCGCTGCCTTCCTCTCTCTCTAAAATCAATAAATATGTCCTCCTCGGGTGAGAACTAAAATAAATTCACATGTGGAAGTCCTAAACCACAGTACTTGAAAATGTCACCTTATTTGGAAATAGGGTTGTTGCAGATATAATTAGTTTAGATGAGGAGCTGTGAATTTCAAATATCAGCACCAACACTAAACAGGAGCTTTTTATTCACCCCAGGCTCATTTTTCTCATATGTAACAGGTGTCGAAAACTTTCTAGACTTATGAGAATTACATAAAAATGTGTAAGAATGCACTTTGAAAACCATACAGTGCTGGACAAACACAACTAGTACACAACTGACTGAGCTGAATCTAACCCATAAAAATATAACAAAGTAAAAGCAATAGCAATTATTCTGATAGGGAAGACTATGCATTTTTAAGCCTATGAGAAAATTTCATGCATTACTTCTAATTCACATGTAATATGTGTCCATTCATTTCCAATTGGGCAGTGAGCACAGTTACTATAATTACAAAGTCATGACGGCTCTGCCATTATGATCCCTAACATATACACACCAAAGTTGGCTTTGAGTGTCCTAAGTTATAGCTCTAATTGGAAATCACTGCTGTGGTATTTGGTAAGAAAATAACTTAGCTTTGTAGTTTAGAGAACAAAGGCTATGTTCAGGATTCTTGGGAAGCTGGGTTTTCAGACTCCTTTTCACTGCTTTTCAACGACCAGCCAGCCTGAATTGGACCTCCCACTGCCTCATACACATCTGGTGTTTTCTAACACAGAGACGAAGGCAAGGGAAACAGGAATTTTGTTATTAAAGGCAGAGGAAGTTTTCCATTTTCATTGGGAATCAAATGGGCAGCAGTCAAACAGGAGAGGGAAAAAAATAAACTTACTACTGGGCACCTGTTCATGACAATCCAATGAGTATCAAGGCTGCTGGTATTTTACTAGAAACAAAAACTCCTTTGAGAAGCACTTTGAGATATTCCAAAGTTGGTGAGGAAAAAGAATCCAGCCTGACTTGCAACACACACTTAGAAAAATGCATTGATATTGTATTTTTTATTGTTGACACTATTACAGATGTCATCTATCCCCCCCACTCTTTGCCCACATCCAGCCTGCCCATGCCCCCAGCATTCACCACACTGTTCTCTGTGTCCATGGGCTATGCATATATGTTCTTTGGCTAATCTTTTCACCTTCTTTTATATAGTACCCTCTACCCACCTCCCCTCTGCATCCATTGAGATGATCATATGACTTTTCTTTCATTCTATTAAATTTGATGTTTCACATTTATTGATTTGTGTATGGTGAACCATCCGTGAATCCCAGGCATAAATACCACTTGATCATGGTGAGTGATCCTTTTAATGTGCTGCTAAATTTTATTTGCTAGTATTTTATTGAGAGTTTTTGCATCCTCATTTAGCAGAGATATTGGCATATTGATTTTTTTTTCTTGTAGTGTCCTTTTCTGGCTTTGTTATCAGGGTAATGCTGGCCTCATATAATGAGTTTGGGAGTGCTTCCTCCTCTTTAATTTTTGGAGGAATTTGAAAAGGATTGGCATTAATTCTTCTTTAAATGTTAGGTAAAATTAACCACTGAAGCAATGTGGTCCTGGGTTATTCTTTGTTGAGATATTTTTTTATTACTAATTCAATATTCTTAGTAGTAATTGGTTTGTTAAGATTTTCTATTTCTTCCTGATTCAGTCTTGATAAGTTAAATGTTTCTCAGGTTTTTAAATTTCTTCTAGGTTGCCCTGTTTGTTGGCATACACTTGTCCATAGTAGCCTCTTATGATCCTTTGTATTTCTGTGGTATCAATTGTAATGTCTCTTTTTCCATTTGTAGTTTTGTTGATTTGTGTCCTCTCTTATTCTTGGTTAGTCTGGGTAAAAGTTTGTCGATTTTGTTTATCTTTTCAAAGAACCAACTCTATGTTTTGTTAATCTTACCTGTTATTTTTGTGTTCTCTATTCATTTCCACTGTAACCTTTATTATTTCCTTCCTTCTGCTAACTTTTGGCCCAGTTTCTCCTTTTTCTAGATCCTTAAGGCCTATTGTTAGGTTGTTTATTTGAGATCTCTCTTGTTTCTTAATGTAACATATATTGCTATTATCTTCCCTCTTAAAACTGCTTTTCCTGAATCCCACAAGTTTTGGTATATTGTGTTTCCATTTTCATTTGTCTCAAGATACATTTAGAAATGTTCCATGTGCACTTGAGAAGAATGTATATTCTCCTCTGTTAAATAGAATGTTCTGTATAAGTCTGTTAGGTTCATTTGGCCTATCGTGTTGTTCAGATACACTGTTTCCTTATTAATTATCTGTCTGGATGATTTATCTATTATTGAGAGTGGGGTCTTAAAGTCCCCAGTTATTATTGTAATGCTGTTTATTTCTCATTTTAGCTCTGTTAGTGTTTATTTTATATATTTAGGTGCTTCAATGTTGGGCACATAAATATTGTAATTGTTATATCATATTGACCCCTTTATCATCCTATCTAATAAAGAGGGAATATTCTAATTGACCATCACAAAGATGGTGGTGCCCACAGCCAATAAGGAGGGAATATGCTAATTGACTGCCACACCCTCAAAGATGGAAGCACCCACAGCACAAGATGGCGGTGTCCAGTCCCCTCAGCCCCGCCGGGGTGGCAGGCACATGACACGGCTAGGCCTGCCCCCAGGCGGGTCCGGCCGCTCCCGCGCCTGCCTCCGGAGTCCCCCAGCCTCCCAGGGCCAGCCCAAGGTGCAGGCAAGCCTCATATGGCAGCTGCCCAGGGCCGCCCGAGGCTCAGGTAACCAGGGCCGGCTGAGTCTTGTGCTGCCGGCAGTGGCAGCAGCAGAGGTGTGATAGGGCGTTGCCTTCCCCTGATCGCAGGGTCACCTCCTGCCCCTGAGGGCTCCCAGACTGTGAGAGGGGGCAGGCCAGGCTGAGGGACCGTCCCCCCACCCCCGCTCCAGTGCATGAATTTTCATGCACCAGGCCTCTAGTTATATAATAACCTTCTTTGTCTCTTTTTACTAATTTCAATGTCTATTTTGTCCAATATAAATACAACTACCCTTGCCTTTTTAGTTACCATTTGCTTGAAATCTCTTTTTGTTGTTTACATTTCTGATGAGAATGAATAATTTGACTCCTTAATTACTCCCAATATTCAGTCTCCACAGTAGACATGCAAACAGGAAAACAACATTGACTGGTGGGGTTCAAAGCTGCCTATCTAGTGGCAAGCATTAGTCATCCTTGATAACATAAATGATTCTGCAAATGATGTTGCTGGTTTAATTTTAATTAGAAAAGAACATTTGAAATGTAGGCTTACTTTTAAACTACTCCCAAATTGAAGGGAAAGGCTTTTCCCCTGGGACCAAAGTTTCCATAAGCAAATGTCATTCATTACTGGGGAGTATGGATGGGGCAGTGTGATGGTTAATTTTATGTGTCAACTTGACTGGGCCATCAGGTCCCCAGATATTTGATCAAACATAATTCTGGGTATTTCTGTGAAGGTGTTTCTGGATGAGGTTAACATTTGAATCAGTAGATTGAGTAAAACCCTCCCTAATATGGGTAAGTCTCATCAAATTGATTGAAGATCTAAACAGAACAAAAAATCAAACTAAGAAGGAACTCTTCCTGCCTGCCTACTTGTGCTAGGACATCGGTCTTTTATTTGGTCTTTTTTCTGCCTTTGATCACAAATTGAACAATTGATTTTTCTTGTGTCTTGAGCCTGCCAGCTTTTAGACTAGAACTTACACCATCAGATCTCCTGAGTCTCCAGCTTGCCAGCTACAGATCTTGGAACTCCTCATCCTCTATAATTGCATGAGCCAATTCTTTAATTTATATATCTATTCATCTATCCTATTGGTTCTAAAAATCCCTGACTAATATAGGCAGCAAGGGGTAAGGTTCATTTAGAACTTTAGCAGCCTCTAAAAAGCACTTGGGAAATCTAAATCATGCTCATGAACAGTGAAGCTTCAGGGTTTTTTTCCCCACTTCTCTAGCTTCAAAACACTAGCGGCTATTAACATTGATCTGTCCAGACTACATTTATAAAGATCTGTAAACTGATCAGAGGGGAAATTAAATTAGGCTGTAATTCTGCAGCACTCTGAAGAACATTAGCTTACAAGAACACTCAGGAGAGCCAATTAAAACCATCATGGCCTATCTGGCCATAGAATATAAACATGTTCTCCCTCTTTCCTCCAGAGCTGAAGTGCTACTTGGGTAGTGCCTGTTTCATTTGGAGGGTTAGTGCTGCTTCTGTCTATAGGTACTGATCACACATCAAGATTAGGAAATGCCTAAAGTAATCCTATTAGCAGAACTGGACTGGGGAATATAGCCAGCTTAGTGATGCAGCTAGGATTAATGTCAAAAAACTAATAATATGAGCTCCAGTGGGGAAAGAGAGCTGGGCTCTGCCAATGGCCATTGAGAGAAAGAAGATAAGCAAGACAAAAAAGCCAGGCCAATAACTCAAGAAAGGAGACTCCCTCCTCACCTAGCTCAAGTTCAGGATTAGTTTCTAAAACCCAAGATTAGAAAAGGAAAGGGACATTAGCCTTTCCTGTGTCTATCCTATGCCAAATGCTTGCACACATGGTTTTATTTCATCTTTGCAATACCCGCCCCCCTATTTTACAAATAATTAAACTGATGCTCAGAGAGGTTAGGGTAATTGCTCAAGATTACACCAGTAGAAAGTGAGGCTTCCTCGTCTGATCCAGGTCTGTCTGAATTCAAGGACTGTGTTCTTTCCACTACATCACACAAACTATGTGTCTAAGGAAGTGAATGAAGTAAAAGGAAAGTAGAAAAGGCTTAGAGCAAGCAAGGAGATGAGACAGAACAAAAGGAAAAACATTCTTAATTTAAGGTAAGGGTGGTTGTCATCAAAAGCTGAAGCAAAGTGTATCAAAGTGAAAAGAAGCCTGCATATGATTGGGAGCGGGGGACAGAAAGCACTGACAAGTTCCATACTAGAGTCACATGCAGGGTGGTCTCCGTTGGGAAGTACAAGGTCGGAGACAGGCAGCTGATCAGGCTTATGAATAAACACATTGAATTTAGAGGACTTCACCAAGAGTACTGGTCCTGTTCCTACTTCATACTCTGACAGAGAGAGTCAGAAAATATAAAGTGATGTGGAGAGCTTGGAATTGGCAAAAATGGGGCCGATGGTCTGAGATGGCCCCTAGGAAGACTTCACTTCTACTCCAGTATTCCAAGAACAAGTTGACTACAGTCATGATCAAACTCTAGATCAAGACCCTGAATTCCTAAGAATCATCTCCTGTCTTTATGGAATCAAATCTATATTACTTAATACTTTAGTCAGGCTAGGACTATTGGTTACTTTTCAAAATGTGAAGTTTTATTCTCTGTCTTCAGACCATTATGCATATTTCTCCCTCTACCACATATCCCATTTCTCTTTTCTCACAACTATAATTCTAATATGTATAACACAGTCCAAGTAACTTACTGGAGTGAACTCTCTGATGTGCCACCCAGATCTCTCTTCAATGAATCACTTGTTGCCCCAACTCTGGGAGTGCTGTTGCACCAGCCTTTGACTGGCAGCCACTTCAGGGATGGCTTCACCTGAAAAAAAGTGTCCTCACCCAAGTTAATGCTCCTCCCTATAGTGGCCTAGATCCAATGACTGATCAGTGCCACACTATTATAGTCTGGCCATCTTTGCTCAAACAGGGACAACTATGAAGGATCCTATATCCTCCAGACCTCTGCTGGCCACACCTACCATTGGGCCTGCATTGAAGTTAACTTCTCCTTTAATCACTTCTGCTTCCACCCTCTCTTCTCTACAACTGTTTATCCCATGGGCACTGCTTAATAAACATCCTGCATAATAAACTCCACCTCAGGGTCTGCTTCTTCAGGAATCTAACTTGGGACACTTCTGGCCCAGAAGAAGAGGAAGAAGGTGATAAACGGGGGAGAGGAGGGGAGAGGAAGATACTAAGCACTCCATACCAATGAAATTCAACAAAACATTGAAATACCTTTCTCATCCACTAGAAATTCAATGAATGTAAGAACTGTGTCATTCTGGGTTTATTGAGGAAAACAGAGCACCACATTTATTACATAACTAGAAAATTTAACATGAAAATCAAGATAAACAAACATCAGAAGAGTTGAGGGAGTAAAGATCTGGAAGGGGTTGTAGCCAGAGGGTGGACAGTCCAAGGACTTCACTTAAAACACTGAAGTATGCCCTAGCCATTTTGGCTCAGCATTGGCCTGTGAACAGAAGGGTCCCAGGTTCAGTTCTAGTCAAGGGCACATACCTCAGTTGCAGGGTCCTCCCTGGCCTGGATCCTGGTCAGGGTGCATACAGGAGGCAACCAATCGATGTGTTTCTCTCACATTGATATTTCTCCCTGTGTTTCCCTCTCTCTTACACTTTCTAAAAATCAATGGAAAAATATTCTCGGGTGAGGATTTAAAAAAAAAAAAAGCATTGAAATAGGTGAAATGGGCTGAGAAGCAGGAAGTGAGGGAATCCAAGAAGCCACCATTCTGGTCACTAATGTGGGAGTTCATGGAAATTCTGTGAAACTGCCAAATCAGTGAAATCCACTGCATTTCACAAAACTGCTGTTTCTGTGCTCTACATCCCAAAAATTATAGCTTCTATTTAATTTCTGCCCTCCAGATATTACAGGAGTACCTCTCCTTAGCAGACTCTAACCTGGAATCATACAGGAAAGAATATTCTGGGAAATATAGTTCCCTGTCTTAGACAAGAGTGGTGGTGGAGCCAGTTTACACAGACAATTCAGAACAACTCCCCAGCCAAATAATTAAGCTCATCTACCCAAATCTATGAGTCACGGTTTGTCCTATTTATCTCTCCCTACTTTAGGTGGCTTTAATGCCCTTTTGTTCTTTACATAAATCATTGTTTCTGAGTAAGGCCTCTGGGCAAAAATAGGCATGCCTGTCCTCTCCATGTACAATGGATATGGCTCAAGCCACTATAATTAATGTTTATGGAAAAAAGACAAAAACAGTGAGTAGGTTTAGAAGTGGGGGGATATGGGGAAACTCAGAATAATATGAACCACATGGTCAGCTTTTTCCCCTCTAGTCTTAATTACTCAGAATAATGGACACCTGTTAATCCAGGCACAGCCTACACAGGTCACAGCCATGGTGGAGAATTTAGTATCATAGTCATAAAGCAGAGTAGCTCCTATTTCATAAGAGCTTCCATTCACTTTGAAAAAAGCAAACTCCAAGACTTCCTTTGCATTATTCCTATTTCTGAGGCCTTTGCAGATGGGTAACATGGAAAATGCAAAACACAGTTTTCTAAATTATAACCTTAGTAACAGTTTGTTCATTCTGTCTGGGGACATATTAGTGGATGGTTCACTAACTGACTTTTTTTTTTACTTTCAATTTTATTTTGTTTCAAGTGTACAGCATGGTGGTTAGACAAACATATACATTACATAGTGTCTCCCTCGATATTTTTAGTACCACAACCAGCACCATACATAGTTATTACAACATTATTGACCGTATTTCCCTATGCTGTACTTTACCTCCCATGACTATTTTGTAACTGCCAATTTGTGCTTCTTAATCCCTTCACCTCTTTCACCCACCCCCCAATACCCCTCCCCCACTAAGTGGCTTTTAACTGCATATGTTAATGGTCCTTGAGAACATCTGTTAAAGACCCTCTTCTGGAAAACAAGATCAGCAGCCCCTGGGACACTGAATAAAGCTAAAAGAAAAGTTGGTAGCACCTTCCTTTAGATTCCTTTCTTTCTAAACTTCAGATCGCATGTTTAGGTTCTTTTTGTTTGTTGTGTTATATTTTCATTTTTGTGTGCCCCAGGATCTTACTATTACAAGTGCAGTCTTTGGACCAGCAATATCAGTATCACCTGGGAGTGTGTAGAAGTGCAGAATCTTGAGCACCATCCCAGATCTGCTAAATCAGAATCTGTATTTTAACATGATGACCAGGTGATTTGTACACCCTATGAAGTGAAATTGACCACAGAAAACAAAGGTATTAGATTTTCATATATCTGAGGGCTTCCTCATAGAGATTATATATACCATGCTATAGTCTTCTTGATCTAAACCAGGAGCATTTACTCTATGGGAGAACAGGTGAATCTGTTGATTTAAGCTTAATCATCATGGACACGCTTGTGACCCCATGACCCCAATTCAAGGGGCTTGGCTTAATAACTGAAGGCAACATGACAATTTCCCCAAATTCAGAATACCTTCACTGAACTTTGGCCCCATCCCTTCTACTCTTTTTGCAACACATAGAGACAGGGCCATTTTTGGTTTTGCAGGAGAGTTCCAAGAATGAACCCTGAATGTTCCAAATGAACCAGAGTCCATGAAAAAGTTTGATGTCTAGATTTAGACAGTAATCATTATAGCATATGTTGACAGTGCTGTGCCTATACCCTTTTTATGCACACCTGCTCCTGGTGAGCGTGCTTTCCCTCCCAACAGTATGATAATATCAAGACAAATGATATAAAGACAAATCTATTTCAAAGAAGGTCAGCTTTTCCTCCTATTAAGATCTGACATAAATGCCTTCCCAGGGACTTCAAACAGAAGACTCTATATACAATTTAAAAACATACCCATACCTTTAGTTATTAATTCAACAAAAGTTTATTGAATACCTTCAGGCACTGTGGAAATAAAATGAATGACATAATTCCTTGCATTGAGGAGCTAGCTCAGACAGAGAGGTAAGATCCATAAAGAAACCAGTATAAAACAATGTAGTAAGTACAATTGTCAAAATTTGTCCATTGTGTTTTAGGAACACAGTAAATTGGTTACTTTTATGAGGGTATAAGAGAGAGGCAGTAATGCCTATGTGAATCCAAAAAAAAGTAGCCACTATAGACAGAAAGCACAAAGGAAAGGCCAAGTGAGTTACACTGCCCTCAGAACCAAGCTTAAAGCACAAGGTAAGGAGTGGGAATAAATGAGAATAGAGATGTAGACAAAAAGGAGATAAGACAGGCCTTGATGCCATGTTAAAATACTTGGGTATCTTTGGTGGTGATCTGTTAAAGGGTTCATTTACGTACAGAATGGAAGAATAATAGAGGCAGGTTTTTGTGTTTTAGCCCAACCACAGTGCCAACTGCATAGATGACTGGATTTAAGACACCAGCCAGGAGACTGGTAATAATCTAGATTTGAGATCATGAAGAAAAGGGAAGGATTCAGAATTACTTAGAGACTTCAATGTTCTCACCACAAAAAAAAAAAAGAAATGGTAATTATATAACGCTATAGAGGTGTTAGCTAAAGCTACAGTGGTAATTTTGTTGTAATATATAAATGTATCACATCAACAGGCTGTGTACCTTAAACTTACAAAGTGTTCTAAGTGAACTATATCTCAATGAAAAGATATATTTAAAAATAAAGTAGTATGGTTTGCCTCAAAATATGTGATATACAGAAAGCATTAGCTTTCACAATGGACTACAAATATTGGCCCTTGTTGTATCTGAGCTGTCATCCTGAATGACAAAAGGCTCACACAGAACTTTCTCAAGACTTGGGAGATCTGCAAGACTTAGGTTAGCAGATGAACCTAGAAGCATAGAACTTAGAAGGCAGGTCTTAGAAAGCAAGAGACTTGTGAGGCTGGATTTGTGATGAAAGAAAAGAGGCCTGGAGTCAGCCAGATCAAACAATAAGGTCAAGACAGCTGAAATAAATATGAAGTGAACAAGTATCAAGAAGATTGGAAAATTACATATTGAAGGAAAAGATGATTTCCCCAAAAATTACTGCTAATTCATTTGCACTGTGAATGACCTTATTTAAAATGAAGATTTTTTTTTTAAGCTTCCAGATTGCCCTCCAACTAAAAGGCATCGAGAAGAGACATTATTGCCTATCCCTCTGTCTTTAGCAGTTGGGTACCTAACAATAATTCTGCAGGGATTTGCAAATTGATTTCCCACCCCTCTTAGTCATCAGTGCTAATACATTCCCGTAGCATCTTAGTGTCAAACTAAATTTGACAGAACCAACGGAGTTAGAACAACCTTCACTGAATAATAGAATCACCCGAGAACTACAAAAAATACTGATGTCCGTAGCCCAAATCTCAGATATTTGGATTTCAATAATCTGGGATTTTTGATATCAGGATTTTGAAAAACTGGATGATTCTGATGTGCACATATAGTTGGGAATCACTGTATGAGACACTGGCCCGAAAATGACCCTAGCTGGACAAGAGCAGTAAGTACCCTCTTTTTCATTTCCCAGGAATCCTACAGAGTCTGAATGGAGGGTAACACCCATCTTTTTGTGTAAGAAAGCAGAAAGAAGACTGAAAATATCACTTCAGTTTATCCAAATGACCTCCTGCCCAACTCCTTGGGTGCCCTAGGTGTAAATTAAAGAGATAGACATGTAGCATGTGTAATTTTCTCTAACAAGGAAGGGATCTTTCAGTGAAATGGACACATTCACAAATGCCAGAAGGCATCTCAGTGCTTTTCTCACTACACATTAAAAGTCTGAGTGATATTCTTTGTCTTTAAGAAATTACTTTAGAAAGAATAAAGTCACTAGAGATAAACGTGATAATAACACAGAAATGTAAAATACTCAAATTGTATAAGGAAATATGTAAACACATCCTAGCAGAGTGAAAAAGTTGAGGTAAATACAGCCTTAAAATCAGAGAGTATAGCAAAATTGAGGTATGATACTTGAGATCACATGATATTAATTGTTTTCAAACAATTGAATAATCCTGTTTCAATGAGCAGAGTCTGCCATGGGGATAAAAGAGCCAAGGAATTCTGAGTCTAGAGTGCCTGCAAAGCAAAATCAAATCTTAAAGTATAAGGGCTGAATGTTACATAGTGTTATGTGTGCTAAGTGCTGTGCAAAACATTTTATTCTCACAATGGATGTAGGAGATAAATATTACTAATTTCGTTTTGAAGATATTAAATAAAAGGACCAAAACTTGTAGCTTTTTGGTAGTGGTTAAATAAGGCACACCCATATAAAAATATTATAAAATTGTCAAAATAATGCACAAGTCTTTCAGGTACTGATCTGGAAAGACTACTAAGCAATCCTCTCTAATAAAATGGTAATATGCAAATTAACCATCACTCCGCTACATAAGCCACGTGCACCAGCCAAGCCACTCCCATCAGCCAATCAGGGCGAGTATGCAAATTAACCCCATCCAAGATGGCTACAGCCACAGAGAGCAAGGTTTCCCAGGTAACAGAGCAAGCCAAGCTTTCCATAGGCGTTGCAGGCCTAAGCCTCCACTCAAGCTACAAAGTTTCAATTATAGAAGGTAAACAAATTCAAACAAATGGCGGCAGAATGGAGCTTGAGAGAGCAGGCCAGGGTTGCCGCCTGCAACAGGGGAAGCAAAGCTTTCCGCACACCCTGGCCGGGCTCACCTGCTTAAGGCTACAAAGTTTCAATTATAACCCCCTCACAAATGGCTGCCAGCCTTGGAGGGAGCCCAGGCTTGGCTCCGCTTCAGGCTACAAAGTTTCAATTGTAGAAGGAAAATAAATTCCAGATACCAGGGCCTCCACTTGGGTTGCCAGGGGGTGTGGCCGGCCTGCAAACCACCACAGGCCCCTTGCTCAGGCCGCCCCATGCCCCAAGGGAACCCCACCCTGATCCGGGACACCCTTCAGGGCAAACCAGCTGGCCCCCACCCCTGTACCAGGCCTCTATCCTATCTAATAAAAGAGTAATATGCAGATTGACCATCACTCCAACACACAATATGTCTGCCCCCATGTGGTCAAAGATCCTGCCCCCATGTGGACACAAGATGGCCACTACAAGATGGCTAGCAGGAGAGGGAAGTTGGGAGGCACCTGGCCTGCAAGGGAGGGCAGTTGTGAGGGACCAGGCCTGCAAGGGAGGGCAGTTGTGAGGGACCAGGCTTGCAAGGGAGGGCAGTTGGAGGCGATCAACCCTGCAGGAGAGGGCAGTTAGGGGTGACCAGGCTGGCAGAGGAGGGAAGTTGGGGGCAAACAGGCTGGCAGGGGAGCAGTTAAGCATCAACCAGGCTGGCAGCGGAGTGGTTAGGGGGTGATCAGGCTGGCAGGTAGAAGCGGTTAGGGGCAATCAGGAAGGCAGGCAGGCAAGCAGTTGGGAGCCAGCAGTCCTGGATTATGAGAGGGGTCCCAGATTGGAGAGGGTACAGGCTGGGCTGAGGGACAACCCCCCGCCGTGCACAAATTTCGTGCACTGGGCTTCTAGTCCTATATAATAAAAGCCTAATATGCAAATTGCCCCCTTGACTGGGAGTTCGACCAGTTCAACCAGGGGTCGGGGCCGGTGGCCAAGGGAAGGGAGGTGCCCCCGGCTGGCAGCCACTAGGGACCCTACCCATGCACGAATTTCGTGCACTAGGACTCTAGTGTTAAATAAGAAAAAGTACACTACCATTTGTAAAAAATAAAAAAGAAGGAATGAATATAGAAGGTTTAGTTACTAATGCAGGTGTATTTAGTAGTATATTCATAAAATTTATCTGGAAAGATACATATGAGAGAAGTAACAGTTAACTGTGAGAAGAATCGGGTGGCAGGAACTATGCATAGTGAGAGAGGTGAATTATGATAATGTCAGAACTCCAAGGATTAAAAATAAGTTAAAATAACTTAGAAAAACAGTGGACTGATGCTTTTAAAACAGAGGAAATGATTAGGAACCTATATTTTATGCTTATTACTTATAAAAACACATTTTCAAACATGGGAAAATGCAGATAATTTGTCACGTATGCATGTGTGTAGGAGAAAATGCCTTACAAAAGTTATTCTAGCATAAAAAGAATACATGAAGACTTGTAATAGAAGAAACAATGGCAGTTGACTGTGGTCTGAAGGAAGCACTAGAACTTGATGCTTTTAAAATCCTTTCTGAAATTTGGTGACATGTATTTTTCTATAGGAGGAATCCTCTGTGGTGAATAATATTTACATAAATCTAAAACTGCAAGTGTGATTTTCTTTTCTTTAATGTTTTAGAATTAATCTAAGTACAAAGTCAAAGACAATTATAGTTACAGAATGAAATTATATATACCTAGAGTGTGTGAAAACAGTAACATAGCAATATCAGGTGATGTCAGCTGATATAAATAAGCCAAATACCTCATTTTTCAGAGGGGGACATTAACAAATCACATAATAAAGACTGATAAACCAAGGAATACAATGATATGCTTATTATATAAATTAATACTATTAAACACTAGAAAAACACATTTAAAAAGGAATTTGAAGTGTTTACCTCTGGGGAGAGGCACTGATGGTAGGGAAACTTCTATTTTTCATTTAATACCTTTTATATGGTTTCGTTTTTTAGCATGCACAGTTATTTTTTTTAATAACATAAAAAATAAAAAGGGATTAGAGAGAGGGAGTAACTTGCTCAAGATCATACATACAGTAAGTGATGGAGCTGCATTCTAAACTAGAGTCATCTAACTGCAAAGTTTGGTTCTCAAACTTGAGCATGCATCAGTAGAGCTTGTTAAAAAAAACAGCCTGCTGGGCTTCACGTCAAGAGTTTCTGATTCAGTAAATCCTGGGTGGGGCCCAAAAACTTGCATTTCTAATCAGTTCCCAGGTGATGGGAGACTGCTGGACCAGGGATCACATTGTAAGAACCACACACTACACCATGGCCCCCATTTTTGAGGTCAACAATTTGGAAAAATAATTACTTTTAATGCATCATGAGTTTTGACCAGAGTTTTGGACGGTAGGTCTCTCTCTCTCTCTCTCTCTCTCTCTCTCTCTCTCCAATTTGTGTCATTTTTTTATTTGTTCCCCAACAGATATCAAAGAACAGAAGTTTATTTGAATCAACCTATGATTTAAGTGATTTCCCCACCAGCAGAGCAAGCTCTATATCTCCAACTGTCTTTCATTTCAGCATTGCCACTTATGAGGTCTATGTAACAGCCAGTCTCAAGAGTAAGACCTGACCCAACACACAGAGAGAAAAGGAATTACTTAAGGATTAACATGTGTTCACACAAATTCAGTGGCAGGCAAGTAGTGGTTGCCATGTCACTATGGAAATCTGTGAGCAATCTTAATAGCACACTGAATAGTTCAGAGAAATCCTCTATCTAAGGAGTTGAGTTGACAATTTAATTTAAATGATGTAAAACCTCAGTGTTATCATCTCAGTCCTGCACAAAACAGACAACAGAATACCTCACCATCTTACAAATATCTAATCTGACTTAGCCCTTATCCTTTCTGTTATGTTCCCTCATTTCTCTTTAAATAATGAGCCATTTGGTCACTGACTTTTGGTTATGTATCTTATCACCTTCCTGTGCAAAATACTACCCTTCACAACAGCTCACATCAGAAAAGTAAATGCTTTGATACGCTGTAGAACATGTTGTAAATTACTGAATTTAGAGGCCTTGCATCTAAAAGGAAGGCACATAAAATGTCACTGGCAGTTTAGTCAAGATTAGTTCAGCACATTTATTCTGATTAGCACCATGGGCTCCACAAATGTTCAGACATGGAATGCCAATAAATCGATTACTCTATTGAAGCAAATCACTTTAGAAAGTGCATTAACTTCCTTGAACCACTAGGCTACCAATTAGTAACAGACTGCCTCTTTGTGCTTACGGTGACCACTGCTGATAATGCCACCTCTAGAGGTTTAACATTTCTAGGGAAGGATGCAATAAATCATCATCATTGCTATTTATTACATTTATAAAATTGCCCCCTTTCTAGCCTTCCACATCAGGAAACCAGTACAAAACTGTACGCATTTTCAAATAAATAAAGTGGAATTACAAAAAGTAATTGGTGCGTTTCTTGTAATTTACTAGTTAAAGTAATGCTAGCTACTGAAACAAGCATAGAGAAGTTATTTCTCTAAAACCTATATTCTAAAAGAGCTGTCCCTCATCAACAGGTAGTTGTCCTCTGTGAAAGTTAAGTTTGTGTCAACTTGGCTGGGCCACAATACCCAGATATTGGGTCAAACACTGGTCCTGATATTGCTGTGAAAGTATATCTTAGATGAGATTAACATTTAAATCAGTAAACTTTGAGCAAAACAGATTATGCTTCAAAATGTGGGTGGACCTCATCCAGTCAGTTGAAGGCCTTAAAAGAAAAATACTAATGTCCCCAAGGAAGAAGGAATTCCCCCAGAACACTTGCCTTTGCATTTGAGTTGCTACATTAACTCTTCCCTGGTCTCCAGTCTCTCCAGTCTGCCTGCTTACCCTGCAGACTTTGGACTTGCTATGTGAGCCCACAAAACTGTGTGAGCCAGCACCTTTAAACCTTAAAATCAGTCTCTCTCTCTCTCTCTCTCTCTCTCTCTCTCTCTCTCTCTCTCTTCCTGACCCTGAATATTCAGGCACCAAGGCTCTATCCTGTGGCTCTGCCATCTTCAAAATGTGGTTCTCAAGGTTTCTGTGGTTGTCTCTGCCATGTCCAAAGAAGGAGAAAGATTATGGAAAAGTGTGTATAGGAATTGTTCATAGGCTCTACTCACATTCCATTGACTGTTAGTCACATGACTACTTCTACCTTCAAAGCTGGCTGGAATGTGTAGTCTAGTTGTGTGCCTAGAGAAAAGAGAGAAGATGGATTTTGGAAAGCAGCTGCAGCTAGCACTGCCCTGCTTGCTACCATCTTTCAAATGAATTTTACCACCACATCACTCTGAATTCCATTACCAAATCAATGTTATCTAAAGACAGATAGGTCTTTCTCTGGCTGACTTAATTCACTTAGCATAATACCCTCTACTTCCATTCATGTTGTTGAAAATGGAAAGATTTTTTTTATTTCTTAATTGATTAAGGTATTACATATGTGTCCTTATTCCCCCATTACTTCCCCTTCCCCCCCTACTTATGCCCTCACCCCCCTGTTGTCTGTGTCCATTGGTTAGGCTTATATGCATGCATACATGTCCTTTGGAAAGATTTTATTCTTTTCCATGGCCGAGTAATATTAAATGCTGTACAGGGTGTCCCCCCCAAAAAAATATGTAAACACGTTAACAGCTGGTAGCTCTATTTTGAAAATGAAATGAATTTTAATAAACACTGCCTTTATAATTATTCAAAATGTGTGTATACATTTTTGGGGACACCCTATACATGTACCACATCTTTATCCATTTATCTATCGATGGACACTTATTTTGCTTCCATATCTTCGCTATTTTACTTATTTTTCTAATCCTACCTAATAATAGACAAATATGCAAATTGACCATACCTCTGACACACCCACAAGCCACGCCCACCATCCAATCAGAGCGAGTATGCAAATTAACCCAATCAAGATGGCTACAGCCACAGAGAGCAAGGTTACCTAGGTAACAGAGGAAGCCAAGCTTTCCACCTGCCCTTGCCAGGCCTAAGCCTCCACTCAAGCTACAAAGTTTCAATTATAGAAGGTAAACAAATTCAAACAAATGGCAGCAGAATGGAGCTTGAGAGAGCAGGCCAGGGTTGCCGGCGGCAACAGGGGAAGCAAAGCTTTCCGCACACCCTGGCTGGGCCCAGGCCTCCGCTTAAGGCTACAAAGTTTCAATTATAACCCCAACAGAAATGGCTGCCAGCCGTGGAGGGAGCCCCAGGCTTGGCTCCGCTCCAGGTTACAAAGTTTCAATTTTAGAAGGAAAATAAATTCCAGATACCAGGGCCTCCACTTGGGCTGCCAGGGGGCATGGCTGGCCTGCAAACCACCACAGGCCCCTCGCTCAGGCCACCCCACGCCCCAAGGGAACCCCACCCTGATCAGGGATACCCTTCAGGGCAAACCAGCTGGCCCCCACCCCTGTACCAGGCCTCTATCCTATCTAATAAAAGAGTAATATGCAGATTGATCATCACTGCAGCACACAATATAGCTGCCCCCATGTGGTCAAAGATCCTGCCCCCATGTGGACACAAGATGGCCACCACAAGATGGCCAGCAGGAGAGGGCAGTTAGGAGGCACCCTGCCTGCAAGGGAGGGCAGTTGAGAGGGACCAGGCCTGCAAGGGAGGGCAGTTGGAGGTGATCAACCCTGCAGGAGAGGGCAGTTAGGCGTGACCAGGCCGGCAGAGGAGGGAAGTTGCGGGCAAACAGGCTGGCAGCAGAGTGGTTAGGGGTTGATCAGGCTGGCAGGCAGAAGTGGTTAGGGGCAATCAGGAAGGCAGGCAGGCAAGCAGTTGGGAGCCAGCAGTCCTGGATTGTGAGAGGGATGTCCGACTGCCCGTTTAGGGGATCAGGCCTAAACGGGCAGTCGGACATCCCTCCAGGGGTCCCAGATTGGATAGGGTACAGGCTGGGCTGAGGGACAACCCCCCCCTCTGTACACGAATTTCATGCACCGGGCCTCTAGTTTATCATAATTGTTGAATGTATTACAGATGGCCCCATATTTTCCCAGCAATGAGACTCTCCACCCCACATCCACCCCATCCAGGCCTTCACCACACTATTGCCTGTGTCCATGGGTTAGCCATACATGCATATATTGTCTTTGGTTAATCTCTTCCTGTCCCCTCTACCCCCTCCCTGCTGAGATCTGTTACTCTGTTCCATGCCTCTGGACCTATTTGTTTGTCAGTTTATTTTGTTCATTAGATTCCACATATGAGTGAGATCATGTGATATTTGTCTTTCTCTAGTGGGCTAATTTTACTTATTATAATAGTCTCCAGGTCCCTCCATGCTGTGGCAAAAGGTAAGAGCTCCTTCTTTTATACGCCACATATTATTCCCTTGTGTAATTTTACCACAGCTTTTTTTTTTTTTTTGGTTCAGGACTATTTAAAATATATATTGATTTAAGAGCGGAAGGGAGAGGGAGAGAGAGATAGAAACATCAATAATGAGAGAGAATCATTGCTTGGGTGCCTCCTGCACACCCCACACTGGGGATCGAGCCCGCAACCCGGGTATGTGCCCTTTACCAGAATCGAACCTAGGACCCTTTGGTCCAAAGGCTGATGCTTTATCTACTGAGCCAAACTGGCTAAGGCTGGTTCAGGACTTCTTTAATTTTTATATTTTGTCTTTATTGTTGAGATTATTACAGATGTCCCTCTTTTTCCCCCCAATAGCTCCCCTCTACCCAGTTGCCGCCCCACCCCAGGCCCTCACCACCCTATTGCATGTGTCCATAGGTAATGCCTATATGCACATAAGATATTTGTCTAATCTCTTCTCCCCACCCCCTTCCCTCTAAGAATCATCAGTCTATTCCATTTCTATGCCCCTGATTCTATTCCATTCACAAGTTTATTCTGTTCATCTTATTTTTTTATTCACTTGATTTTTAGATTCACTTGTTGATAAATATGTATTTGTTGTTCATAATTTTTATCTTTACCTTTTTCTTCTTTTTCCTCTTCTTAAAAAATACCTTTCAGCATTTCATATAATACTGGTTTGATGGTGATTAACTCCTTTAGCTTTTTCTTATCTGCGAAGCTCTTTATCTGCCCTTCAATTCTGAATGATAGCTTTGCTGGGTAGAGTAATCTTGGTTGTAGGTTCTTGCTATTCATCACTTTGAATATTTCTTGCCATTGCTGTCTGGCCTGCATAGTTTCTGTTGAGAAATTAGCTGACAATCATATGGGTACTCCCTTGTAGGTAACTAACTGTTTTTCTATTGCTGCTTTTAATATTCTCTCTTTGTCTTTTGCTCTTGGCATTTTAATTATGATGTGTCTTGGTGTGGTCCTCTTTGGATTCCTTTTGTTTGGGGTTCTCTGCGCTTCCTGGACTTGTAAGTCTATTTCTTTCACCAGGTGGGGGGAAGTTTTCTGTCATTATTTCTTCAAATAGGTTTTCAATATCTTGCTCTCTCTCCTCTGGCATTCCCATAATTCGTATGTTGGTACGCTTGAAGTTTTCCCAGAGGCTCCTTACACTATCTTCATATTTTTGGATTCTTTTTTCTTTTTGCTCTTCTGGTTGGGTGTTTTTTGCTTTCTCATATTTCAAATCATTGATTTGATTCATGGGATCCTCTAGTCTACTGTTTAATCCCTGTATATTATTCTTTATTTCAGTCAGTGTATGTTTAATTTCTGACTGGTCCTTTTCCATTTTTTTTGGCATTCTCACTAAGATCCTTGAAAGTCTCACTAAGTCCCTTGGAGGTTTCTAGGAGATTCTTGAGTAACCTTATAACTGTGGTTTTGAACTCTATATCCAGTAGTTTGCTTTCTTCCATTTCTTTCATTTGTGACGTGTTTCTTTGTCTACGCATTTTGGCTGCTTACCTGTGTTTGTTTCTATGTATTGGGTAGACCTGCTAAGTCTCCTTGAGTTGATAGAATGGCCTTGTGTGGTAGGTGTCCTATAGGTCCCATTGGCTCAGCCTCCCCAATCACCTGGGGTGGACATTCTTGGTGCATCCCTTTGTGGGCTGTGTGCACAATTTTGTTGTAGTTAAGCCTTGATTGCTGTTGGTGTCACTGGGAGAAATTGACCTCCAGACCAATTAGCTGTGAGGACCAGCTGCAACTACAGTGGGAGAGCTGCAATGCAAGATACACCCCTATGTAGCAGGACTTGCTTCAGTGGGGCTTTGGTGCTCACTGAGTCTGCCCCTTGAATGTGTCACTTATGGATGTGTAGAGTTGTAATCTGGTATGGTCTAACACTGACCACTGGGTACACTGGCTCTTGAGTCTCCAGGGAGGTGTAAAGTCAGCCACTGCCTTAGGCCACCCAGCAGGCATTACAGAGAGATCTTCAGATTCCTCCTCTTTGTATCAGGTTTGGAAGTGCCCAGATGAAGCCTATCTATGAAGCAAGGCAGGCTGGTGCTGGTGCTGGGTCTTGGGCCTGTTATTGAGAGGACTGGGGCTCCCTGACCCAGCTGCAACTTGTTTGACAGGTTTTAGCCTGAGCAAGGAAAGGCCATTCATATGCAAAATCCACTGCACACAACTTGGGTGGGGTTGTAAATTGGATGGGGCGGGGTCTCAGGGAATCACCTGGGTGGAGCAAACAGAAATGGCTGCCAGTCAGCCCTGGGACCCTGTAGGTCCCAGCAGCGGAACAATGACTGCTGCGAGAACCTCCATCTGGAAGAAAGCAACCCCAAGGTTCTGCCCCGATGCCAGACCATCCATTTTCTCCTCGTATGTGTCTGGGTCTCCCAGAGCCTTGCCTGGCACTGGAGCTCAGAGGAAGTGGGAGGTTGTAAGTTCAGTTTGTGTGCTGGCCTTTTAAGAGGATCAGCTGGGTCTCCAGCAGCCTCTGTGTCACTGAGCCTCAATCCCCACTGGTTTTACAACCAGTAGTTCTTACTGCCTGTAGGGACTTTTTTTCCCAGCTCTGGGACCCTGGACTGGGGGTCTGGTGTGAGTCTGGGATCCCTTGCTCCTTGGGTTGGCCTCCGCAGAGGTGATCTCCCTCCCAATTAAAAAAGCAGCACACGTGGGTGCTGGACCAGCCTGTTTCACACCTCTGCCCCTCCTCCCAGTCTCAGTGTGCTTTCTTCTTTACTTCTCTGGTTGTAGGATTTCCATTCAGCCAGCTTTCTAGTGGTTCTGGATGATGGTTTTTCTGTATTTTAGTTGTAATTTTGATGTGGTTGTGGGAGGCAGTGAGTACAGGCGTTTGCCTACACTGCCATCTTGGTTCTCCTACCACAGCTTTTTAAAACACTCATCTACTCATGGGCACTTGGTCTATTTCCATATTTTAGATATTGTTAATAATGCTTCTATGAACATAGGAGTACATTCTTTGTGATTGGTGTTTTGAGTTTCTTAGGATATAGTCCTAGAAGTGGGATTTTTTTTTTTTTAGGAGACTCTATACTGTTTTCCACAGTGGGTGCATTCCCACCAGCAGTATGCTAGGGTTCCCTTTTCTCCACATCCTCACCAGCACTTGCCGTTTGTTGATTCATTGATGGTAGCCCTTCTGTTAGGTGTGAGGTGATACCTCACTGTAGTTTAAATTTGCATCTCTCTGATGATTTGTGACCTTGAGAATTTTTTTTCATGAGTCTCTTGGCCTTCTGCATTTCCTCTTTGTAGAAGTGTCTATTTAGATCCTTTGTCCATTTTTTATTGGATTGTTTGTCTTCCTTATGTTGAGATGTAAGAGCTCTTTATATATTTTGGAAATTAACCCTTTATTAGATGTATCATTGACGAATATGTTCTCCCATACAGTAGGTTCCCTTTTCATTTTGATTGTTTCTTTTCGTTGTTGTTGTTGATGATGATGGTTTCTTTTGCTGTGTAGAAGCTTTTATTTTGATGTAGTCCTATTTGTTTTTTCCTTTGTTTCCCTTGCACTAGGAGATGTATCTGTGAAAATAGTGCTATGTAAATATCTGAGATTTTACTGCCTCTGTTTTCTTGTAGGATTTCTAATGGTTTCATGATTTACAATATGTCTTTTATCCAATTTGAGTTTCACCAGTATTTTTTAATGTATGGATTTAAAAATTTCTTAAACTAAAGAATCTTATATATAGGATCTAGTAAAATTCTGGAAATTATCTATCAATTTTCTTACTTTACAGAGAAGTAAACTGTATTCTTAGAAATAAGTATTTTATTCAAGGCCGCATAACTAGCTATGAATGCAGTTCAGATAAGAACTAAAATCCCATCAATTTCCAGCACAATGAGTATAGCATAGTTGTTCTAGGCAGAAAATGATATATAAATAGATCAATTTATATCTTCATATAATTATGTAATTATATGTTACATACCATTTATTAGATAATTATTATATCTCCATATAAACAATTACATATGAGGAAATATACAAGCATCCTCATTTATTATTTTCTACTTCTAAAAATCTTTATCACTAAACCCCTCTATGCCATGGCATTGCAGCTTCATCTGTGTTCTGTTTTATAATTTCTATTTTTTGACATTTATTTTCTGCCCCCACCCCATCCCAATGCCTCCCTTCTCTACCTCCTGCCATTCTTCTCTAGAGATCTGTACATGACTCCCTATCTGTGTAATTTCCCCTGGCAGAGCTAGGAAGTCAGGAGAGAACAATAGTGAAAAGGGGCCAATAATGCCTGCTTAAATGTGAATGACCAAGTGGAGGTGAACCTTGCCGTGTTTTCACCTTCAGGCAATCCATCTCAGTCATATTCTCTACATTACAATGAACCATTTTTCTTAACCATCAGAGAATAAACAAACAAACAAAAGAGCCTTCTCCTAGGATAAGGACATATACAATCAGGGCATTAAGAGTTAATGTGCTTCTGCGCTTGTATTGTCAAAGAGTGGCGATGAGATTAACAGCTACCATCTTTTGAGAGCTTACCATTGGGAAGGCTTTGATGAATTGCACAAACACACCACATACTCTCTTGGGATCACCCAACAGAGCGTATTTTCCTATTGAGGATAAAGAGGCATTCTCTAACGCAGAGGACAGTACTGACCACTTCAAGACTGAAATCATGACCTTGGCACAACTGTTGTCATAAATATTTCCTTGTGGACATCGCAGGGGCTCTCAACTGTATGGCATGGTGCCCCAGGGTACCATAGCAAATTTACACTGCTGCTGTGGGTGATTTTAAAATTTCAAGGGCATCTCTGTGACATCTGTTGGACACCGTGTTAACTTTTAGCTTGGGATAGTTCAGTTTCATCATTAGATCACTACATTCCTTTTGATGGCATCATATTTTGCTAAGCTGAGTATTCAGCAGTTGCTGTAATAAAAAGCAAATACTACCTGAAAATCAATGTGAAATAAGAAACGAGGGTTGCAGTGTCTAATGTGACTCCAAAGGTTGAAAAGCTATTCAGTGCCCAACAGGTGCTAAATTGTTAGACTATAAATACTTATTAAGTTATTTGGATATAACTACTTAATAAATGAAACTGTCAAGTATTTGTTTTCACTTATATACCCTGTGAAAAAAATTACTGAGACTCAAGAGTGGTGTGAAATGAGATAGTTAGGGAACCTCTGTGGACATCATTATTTCTGAGGAGAGGCAATATAGTGTGGGTGTTGTAGTGTGTGCTCCCTCCCGTTGCTTCCTCTGCTAATTGCTTCAGCCCAGAAGCAGCAGCCCTGTGGAACCAACCTATGCATGATCAGAAACTAAAGCAGTGGCCTGTTTTATGCCCACTATTCTTTCCTAACATCCACTTATATCCTGAGGATTTATGAAGACTATCTGAGCTGATGTCTACGTGCTACAAATAAATGTAAATAATAACAGTGATGAACCTCCCAGAAGTCTTAAGGATCATATTTCTGACCAAAACTGCCTGTCTAAATGCCTTTCTCTCACCTTTCCAATAGTATTCAAGCAGTACTTCTCAGTGACTTTGTTAATTGGCCTTCATACCCTTGTTGCAGAGTGTTTTTCGCCCAGGAGTTATGCTCAATGCCAAAGAGCACAAGGGCTCACACTTTCAGATTCTTCCAGTTTCCATAATTGCAATATATTGGACTGAATGGCCCAATATTTGGGCAAAATTTAAAATTAGTTATCTTAGAAAGAACTTTGGGAACATAGGAATTAAATCTTAAATATTTCAAATAAAATGTAACTAGAATTCCACTTTAATTATAAAAAGTCATATTACATGTCTGGAATTTGGGGACAGAAATAATAATTTTTTTAAATTTCTTTATTGATTAAGGTATCACATATTTGTCCTCATCCCCCCATCCCCATCCCAAAACCCTCCCCACGCATGCCCCCACCCTCCTGTTGTCTGTGACCACTGGTTAGGCTCATATGCATGCACACAAATCCTTTGGTTGATCTCTCCCCCTTATCCCCACCCTCCCCTACCTTCCCTCTGAGGTCCGACAGTCCGATCAATGCTTCCCTGTCTCTGGGTCTGTTCTTGTTCATCATTTCCCCTAGATGAGTGAGGTCATGTGATACTAGAAATACACTTATAAGAACCGAAAATGAGACAAGCAATAATGGTTATGCTGAGAGGCAAATGAATCAGTCTGTAGTGAGTTTCTTTCTGGGCCAACAGTTCTTTTGAGTCCCAATTTCAATGTCAAAGAGTTCCTTATGTGTACATGTCAGCAATGATATTTCAGTTGTGGATGGTGGACAAATGGTGGTAATGCAGGTCCGACCCTCTCTGGTTTGGTTGGTTCTGGGCAACCTGCAGTGATGCACAGCTGCTGACTGCTAGTATGGAAAGGCATCATCAGCGTCTTCCATTTCTGGACTGTTTCTCTTCTGTCTTCATGGCTGGAGCAGTCCTGTCAATTCCTCTCTGTTGCAGGAATACACATGGTCTCAGAAATATCATGTAAGGAAAAATATCCTGTAAGTAAATTACATCTAGAAAATTTTTATTTTAGAAAATTAACTTTCATTTGTAATGCTAACCGCAAGACACCCATGTAAAACATACATGGTATCAAAACAAGCCAAAGGAAAATCGTTTGGGCAAATATGAAAAAGGATAGCAAGTCAAATTTATAGAAAAGATTCCTTTATTAACTTTTGGTCGAGAATATGTTTGTATATTTTCAGAAAACAACTCCAAGAAATAATAACTTCTTAAACTTATCAGTTACTGGAATGCTACTTCAGCCACTATTCTGCACATCTCTGAGATTAAATAGATGCTAATTTGGTATGTTAGTTTCCTAGGGCTGCTGTAACAAATTTCTACAAACTATGTGATTAAAACAACAGAAATTTGTTCTCTTTTGGTTATGGAAGCTAGAAATCTTAAATCAAGGTCTGTGGCCCTTGTTTTTCTTTGCCGAGGCTATGTTCACTCTGAAGGCTCTGGGGAAGAAGCCTTCCTTTCCTCTCTCCTGACTTCTGATGGTGGCCTTGGAATTCCTTGGCTTGTAGCTGTATTACTCCAATCTTTGCCTCTATCTTCACATGCCATCTTCCTTTTGTGTGTGTTTGTATTTCTTTATGTGGTCTTCTTATAAAGATGCTAATTATTGGGTTTAGGGGCCACTCTAATCCAGTATGTCCTCAAGTATTACATTTGCAAAGAACCTATTTCAAAACAAATCACATTCTGAGGTTCTTGATAGACATGAATTTTTGTGGGGAGCACTATTCAACCCAGTACACTTAGTTACAATCAATATTTGTGAGGAAACAAGATAATTTTGGGGTAGCTCATCCTGTATAGAGCATTGTGGTTGGTGATGTTACCCCGAAGGTCTTATGCTTTCCTTCGTCTCTCATAGCAACTTAATTGGACAAAAAATTTATCCTGTTTTCAACTCTATTATTCTACCTTGTTTTTTATTTAAATTTTCATAAACAGTTTAACCAAAAAAAATAATAAATGCTCTTCCTAAAGTTATCTTGCTAATGCATTTATACAGTCATGCACTATTTAGTGATGGGATTATGTTTTGAGAAATGCATCATTAGGTAATTTTGTCATTGTGTGGACACCATAAAGTGCACTTACATAAATCTAGATGATATAGCCTACTACACAGCTAAGCTATGTGTTATAGGCAATTGCTCCTAGACTAAACAACTGTATAGCATGTTACTGTACAGAACATCACAAGATTAAATTAACCACAAGAGAAAATAATGCAATCAAGAGACATGGTAAACACAAGATGTATGAGGATGCTGCAAATGTAACATGGCATCCTGCTTTACAGCACACTTTTTTAGAAAGAGTAGACTCTAAAATAACAATAAAAAGTCTAGTATAATAAATATATAAACTAGTAACATAGTCATTTATTATCATTATCAAACAGGATGCACCATACATAATTGTATGTACTATACTTTTATATGATTGGCAAAGCAGTAGGTTTGTTTACACCAGCATTACCATAAACACCTGGGTAATGCATTACATTGTACCCTGTTTATTCTTAATAAAATTGAGGTCACTTACAAAAACATGGTTATTGAGGAAAGAGTCCAATAAGGAATCTGAAGCAAACCCACTCATTTGGGTATGACCAGGACTTCAAGGACTATAGGAGCTGACACTACAGGGAGCCAGATAATCAAAGCAATGTTCCAAAAGGCCATTCAGGCAGGTTCAAGTGTAGGATTAAGGAACAGGAAGCCAGAAGCACTGAATGAAGAAATCCAGACAGTGAGCAATGATTAAAGCCTTAATTAAGGGACTAATGCAGACATTTGGGGAACGAAGTGACTGCTTTATAAAAGGCATTGATCAAATATTTGTTGCATGGCTGGATGAATGAATGAATGATGGATTAACTTATTCATAGGTGGCAGGATCCCAGTGGTTGGGTGAAGGTAAGATTGGGTACTTCAAGAAAGCAACTATGTTCTCCAGAGTTTAGGACACAGATCAAGAAATGGTGCTTGGCCTTAGAGCAAAATATCTTAAACTTCATAGTAAAAATGAATTAGAATACATATTTCTAGCCTAGTAGGAGTGGGGATCCAAGAATCAGCATTGTTAATATACATCCCAGGTGATGATTCAGGATGTCATATTTCACGTTTATCAAACACTGGCCTAAAGGCAGAAACAGACCTCTAAACAGGATAGTGGGTTAAAATCAGAGAGGACAAAACTTGTGTACCCTAACACCAGTCTGGCAGGCGGACAGACCCAGCCCTTCAATGGTGCTGGACACCAGATGGATGAGGATACCAACCAAGAGGCTTAGATGGCAAAGAAAAACAAGGGCCACAGACCAAATATTATTATTTTACTTGAGTCTTCATACATATGCTAAAACTTTGATCTCCAATTCTTCTGGGACAGTGAGCCTGTGAATTTCAAAATTCAAAAGACCTGAGTTGAAATTTCAGTTCAGCCCTTTACTGAAACTGTAATCTGTACCAATTACTAAATTTCTCTGAAGTCAAGTGTTCTGGAGAAGAGATAATTTTTCTGGGGAAGATAGTAACTATCTTACTACATTGCGGATGTTCAATTCTTGAACAGCCTCCCCAAGATTCAATATTTTTAAAAACCGTTGCATATAATGATCATCTGTATTAATGTCAACAGTATGTTGTTGTCAGTACAATTATTTAATTATTACTTTGTCATTAAACATTTCATTGCACATATCTAAACTCTCCATAGTTGAGATTTCTTGAGAGTAAGATTTTATGAGGCATTTTTACTTTATTTAGGGTTACAAACCATATAAGTTTGCCTGGGACAGAAGGGTCCCAGATACAGGGTTTTTAGTGTTAAAACCAGAAAAAATCCTAGGTAAACTGATGAGTTATTAATCCTGCTTGACATCTATCTTCATATTTAGTTAATACCTAGTAAATATAAATTAAATGAATGGATTTTTCTTCCCCACCTCAGTTTTAATCACTGATTTATGTTTATCATTATTTAAATAGAACAAGAAAACATAGAGAAGCTCAATTAATCACAGTAACAATCAAGTTATAGTTATTTTCTATTAAAGAAAGGTTCCGTTTTTGTTCATAACATATTTGCTTTACTTTACTAAAGGAGTAATTTTTGTAACAAAAAAAAAATATATGATCAAAAGTGGTATACTCCATCACACAGCCCAAATGGTGGTTTGCTGCTAACATTCAGGGGTTATGTTAATTGTTTGCAAACTATATAAAACATACTCTAAAGACAAAGCCCCAAAGCAACAGAATGAATTCTTAAAAAGAAGTTTAAATTATTATGACTTTCTGCACTAAGTAATGTAGAATTCTGAGTACCTTCCCTCTTAAGTATTTTTTTTTCCTCCAAGAATGCAAGTCTTAAAATTTTAAAACTGGTTAGGCAATTTGGGATTCCTCTGGGATTTTGATGCCAAAGCCTCCACTGACATTTTGAGGAGTTAATGGTTATAATTACTTTGCCTGTAGCAATATTACTGCCTTTAAAATAAAAGCCTCAGGACTTTTTTCTAATGTATTGGATTACATTCTATTCTATTCAAAAGGACAGGATTTATTATACAAAAAAATGTACTAAGAGTACACCGATCTTTATTCAAAAGTCTATTTTTCAAAAACGAATCTTAAAACTATTATCACACATTTATAGAAAAAGTTATTCCTCTAATCCTCCTTTATAACAAATCAAGTTTCTCTGGTTTGTCAACTTGTAATTTTGATTTTCCTTTTTCAACAAGTCACTATTTTTGTGGTACAAATTCATTGGTCCTTTGGCAAGGTGAGGGGTAAAAAAGCCCCAAACCCTGTTGAGATGAGACTTGGGACACTGAGTCACAGCTGATGACTAAAAGCAGAAAGGGCCGAAACCAGTTTGGCTCAGTGGATAGAGCGTCGGTCTGCGGACTGGAAGGTCCCGGATTCGATTCCGGTCAAGGGCATGTACCTTGGTTGTAGGCACATCCCCCGGTGGGGGGTGTGCAGGAGGCAGCTGGTCGATGTCTCTCTCTCATCGATGTTTCTAGCTCTCTATCCCTCTCCCTTCCTCTCTGTGAAAAATCAATAAAATATATATATTTTTAAAAAGCAGAAAGGCCAGTGGTTCCTCACAGTGTCCAATGACATTGTAGAGTAGCCATCATGGCTGCTCAGAAAAGAGACTAAGAAAACTGGTAACTGCAGCACTTAGGGTCAAACTGTCTACACAGAACAAAGAAGCAGAATATAGTGCCTAGAAAGGGATAATCATGAATGAAAATGGCACATCCCAAGAGTATTTAGGTATATGAATAAATAGAGTTGGTCTTGGGACTGGGATGAATAAGTGGCTGACATATAGGATTATGTGAAATGCTCCAGAAAGAACTAAGAAAGAGGTAGGACAGTTTTATATGACCATTTTTGATAGGAAGTGACACTTGTTTAGATCCTGGAGTGAGTTGGTTAAAACGCAAAGAGCCCAGATCTCCTGATGTCTACTCCAGTGCTGTTTCTACTGTGACACACTGCCTGAAATCCTACCGTTAGCATTTCATTCCTTTAGCAGTGTCTACTGATAAAATGCAAGTATTCCTAAAAAGGATAGGAACTTAAACCAGGTATTAGCTATTACAGAAAGTTATATATAGGAAGTCAAAAGTTCCCTGTAAATTATTTTATCAGGTCTTTGCCAGTGATAGAACTGGGCAGTTTTGATAGGGGAGAAAGGGAGTCTGACCACAGAGCCAGGGGCCTTCCGGGGATAAGACATGGGAAAGAGTAGTACTCTGGGAAGTCAGGGAATCCTAACTGCACACCCAGCCCCCCGAACTGGGAGGAGAAGGCACTGCAAAATGAGAAAAGACCCACAGTAAACTGAGTCTTTCCCACATTTCTATCCAAGATCAGCCCTAAGCCTCATTCTGCAGAGAACAAAGACTGTGTGTAAGAGAATATGGGAAGGAGCCAGAAATAACAGCCATAAGGGCTTCCTCCCAAGTCAGGTCAGCCACCAGATGAAAATGAGGCTTTCACATCAATCAGTGCTGCAGCTTAAAGAAAAAGACTGGGAGCCTTACTCCAGACTAATTTCATCCTCTCTCCAACTATAGGCTTTATTACCCACCAATTCTTTTCCTTTATTGTACCACAGTCTGCCAGCAGTTTTTTAAATACCAGTGGACAGCTGTGTGTGTGTGTGTGTGTGTGTGTGTGTGTGTGTGTGTGTGTGTACGATGGGGAGAAGAAAGTTAATATACTAGTATAAGAAATGCCTAGTATGTCATAGCCACTGTGAGAGACACATCATGTACACATTACTTCACATCATTACCACAAGATTCGGAGGCCAGTGTGGTAGAAAACGTTGTTCAGATATAGAAATTGAGGCTCAGGGAGGTTAAGGTACTTTCTCCAGGTACAGAGGTAATCACTGACAAAGCTAGGGTATGTAACCAAGACTGGCACCATTTGGATCCTCATTTCTCTGAAATTATAGAGTCCCTGTTTTCCCAAGACTCTCTTAAACATATAGTACATTGTTATATCCCAGTGTATAAAGATCTTCAAGTGACAATATTCATCTCAGACAAGAGAAATGGCATTGTATAGTGCAGTGGTCGGCAAACTGCGGCTCGCGAGCCAAATGCGGCTCTTTGGCCCCTTGAGTGTGGCTCTTCCACAAAATACCACATGCAGGCGCGCATGTACAGTGCGACTGAAACTTCGTGGCCCAAGCGCAGAAGTCGGTTTTCGGCTCTCCAAAGAAATTTCAATCGTCGTACTGTTGATATTTGGCTCTGTTGACTAATGAGTTTGCCGACCACGGGTATAGTGGAAAGAAGGTTAACGTGGAAGAGAGAAAAAAAAAAAAAACCCTAGCTGCTAAATATCTAAAGTCACATAAGCTCCCCATGGCTCTGGTGAATTATTATCAGAAAAATTGAAATGCCAATATTTTTGTAACAGGACGTAAGTGAAGGTAAAAAAAAAAAAAAGCTTTGTAAGCTGCACACCTTCGTGCAAAAGGAAAATAATGTTCAAGTAAAATGAGGAAAACAATTCAAATGCCCATAAACTGGTAAATGGATAAACAAACTGTGGTACATACATAACAATGAGATACTATTAAGCAGTTAAAAGGAATAAACTACTGATATGTGCAACAACATGTATGAATCTCAGGTCCATTATGCTAAGTAAAGGAAGCCAAAATTCTGAAGGCTACATCCTATAGCATTCCATTTATATGACATTCTGGAAAAAGCAAAACTGATAAGACAGAAAAGAGATCATTGGTGACCAGGGATAGGAGGAAGAGGAAGGGAGTGACTACCAAAGGGCATGAGGGAAATTTCTAAGGTGATGGAAATATTCTAGACCTTGATCATAGTAAAAATAATTAGAATACATATTACACGACAGTATGTGTTTATCAAAATACAAAATTGTACACATGAAAGGGGTAAATTCTACCTTTTTTAAAAAAAGGTAAAATGAAGGCACTGGAGACTTAATTCTAACTAGTTATAAAATTCTAATTCAGTTTCTTTGGGGAGCCATTTGTGTTCTGATACACAAGATGATTTAGCTCCTTTACAAGTGTTTGATCTGCGTTAGAGAGCATCTTTGTGATCATGGATGATTAATATGGCCTCCTGCTCAAAGATGTCTGCAGGTCCTTTGCTGAGAACCATATTCCTGGTCAGCTTCTTTTCAAAGCAATCTCTGTTTGGCCAGGGTTGCGCCTTTATTTTATGCTTGGAAAATGTTCCAAGTTGAACTGCTTTCAAAATGCAGGGTGCAGCCAGCCAGCAAGCTCGTCCTGGCTTCTGGTAATATGGGAAGACCCGACCTTGTTATCTCCCAAAGAGAATATCCAAGAGCTCAGCCATAATTACCTGACTCTGGAGTCTGGCTTGCCCTTTCTTAATGCTAAGCAGGCTGCTGCTGAATCAGAAGAAAGCCTATAGAGCTTTTCTATTCGAAATGGCAAAAATGTCCAGGGTAAGCATGCAACTGACATTAGCAGAGCTTCACACCTCAGAATCAATTTGCAACATTTTATTTTTGAAAGGTAAAGGCCAAAGGGATAGGAGCTTGGTTGTGTTTTTTTTTTTTTTACAACAGAACTATATTACTTTTCTGATATAAAGTAGTTTCTTTTTTTAAATAACACATACATTCTGGTTGAGGATTTCTATTTTTGTTTTAACTTGGGGAAAACTATTTTAATTTGTATATGGTTTTCAAATATTTATTTTTGAAAGCCTTGATAATGGCCATAATTGAAGTTATATACCTGAAACCCCTAACCATCAAACATTCTTAAATTAAACAGTTGGCATTTTTATTAGATGGCTAATCTGTGCCTTTTTTAAGTGAAGAGAGGAGATGAGGCTGTTAGATCATAAAATATTTATAAGAAAAGCCCCACTCTTAAGTAAACCTTTTGAGACCTTTGATTAGTAACTGTGACAATCTTGAAACTGAAGACAATAAAATGCCTTTTATTTCCTTAATCCTTTAAAAAACAACAACAACACTCTTAAAACTTCGTGGGATTTGCATTTGACCAGTTTTCTGCACCGTCATTTCCTGTGTTGAGGGAGCACTAGAGAGAATTCCCTTTCATTCCTGTGCAATGCCACATTCCACGAAATTGACACGCTCAAAAATGTAAAGCTTCCCTCAGTCCTTTGTCAGGCACACAGATAGCTTTAAGACTCAACCAAGCATTGAGACAGTGTTCTTCACTCTGGATAAATGACTGATTGGATGGATTAAATGTGCTTCTGAAGTGATTTCCAAATGGCTATAAAAATGGAGGCTAATTAAATATAGTTGTTGAAGTGCAGTGCTTAACTTGTTGAGCTCCTTATAATACATTCTTCTCAAAGAAGCTATGTGCGCTGGAATTTTCTACAAAAGGGGGAAAATGAAAAAAAGCATAAATGTCTAGTGAAAAAGAAAAGGTTTTCACACTATGGAACATGAGCCAAAAGGAATGCTATGTGGTCATTTAAAATAATCATTAGAAAGACTTCATGACTATATGGAGAACCGTCTTATAATACATGAAAGGAAAAAGCAGATTTTGGGGTGGTATGAGCATTGCAATTAAAATCATGAAAAATGTATGCTTGTGAACAACTGACATCTAATAATATATACAGAAATTATAATAGTTCTGTTTAAATGAGGGGGATAAAAGTGAGTCATGGTTTGTATTTTCTTTAATGCTGTGATTATATCCTTTTTAATTTAAAAATGCTTTTTATCTGTACTCTTCTTACTGGTGATAGGAATATGAATCATGAGTTTATGTGATGCATTCTGATCATCATGAATTCAATTCAAACTGCAGTGTTGCCTAGCAACATAATAACTTTTCTGCAGTGAAATTCCCCAGTAGCAGCAACCTATGAAGTATCCCATGAGGAATTCCCTACTAAATTGGGTTCCTGGATGGAATTCCAATGTGGGAGAGGGGTTCCCCCCATATCAACAAACATTTCTCAAGACACCAGCAGGATGTCTGAGAATTCAACTCAATTCTTACACTGTCTACTCAAAGATAGCATCAGATTCCACAGGTTAAGGATTCAGTTCTATAAGCCTGCCCCCCCAAATATGCATACACTTAAGATGCCAGCTGCAAGCCGGCTCTCAGTGCTTCTGACCAACTAGCTACAGCTTGGAGGTTCCAATAACCCCCTCAACTCAGAATGCCAATGGCAAGTCCAGGTTGTCACATGTACTTCTAACCAACTGGCTATAAATCAGAGGTTCCCACACCCCAGCCTTGGCTTCAATTAATGTCCTACAATGGCTCACAGAACTCAGAGAAACATGTTACTTTGTAGATCACTGGTTTATTGTAAAAGGATATGTAACTGAGGCACATCAGATGGAAGAGAAGGATAGGGCAACGTATGTGGCAAAGGGCATGGAGCTTCCATGTCCACTGCAGCACTCTCCTGGCATCTCCTCATGGTCAAACTGGAAGCTCTCCAAACCCATCTTCTTGGGTTTTTATGGAGGCATGATTACATAGGCATGACTGATTAATGCATTTTCCATTGGTGGTTGATTCAACCTCTACTCCCTCTCCCTCCCCATGGTCAGATGTGGGACTGAAAGTTCTAACCCAGTCACATAGTTGGATTTCTTGGCAACCAGCTCCCATCCTTATATGCTTCCAAAAGTCACCTTATTCACAAAAACAAAAAATAATTTTATCTCCCCCAACATGGGAAATTTCAAGTGTTTCCAGGAGCTGTGAGCCAGGAATTGTGGACAAAGACCAAATATATGTGAAATATATTTTGTGCCTCTGAATAACCAAATATTTATTTCTTATAAATCATAATATTGCACCTACCTTAAATCCACCCCATATCTTTTTACCCTATTCTCATATTCCATGGCTTGGGGGGAATTTCATAATCATGGGGATATTAAATATTGGAGGGCTGCATTTTAAAATCCACATTCTTGCAAGTTTTGCCTCTCTATCTAGAAAAGTAGAATGGAGTAAGGGACTTTAGATTAACCAAAGAACTTATTTTTTTTTAAATAAATCTTTATTGTTCAGATTATTACAGGTGTTCCTCTTTTTTCTCTCCCATAGCTCCCCTCGACCTGATTCCCCACTGCGCCCATGCCCTTACCCCCCCACCACTGTCTTCATCCATAGGTGTAAGATTTTTGCCCAATCTCTTCCCGCACCCCTCACACCCCCTTCCCCCTGAGAATTGGCAGTCCACTCCCTTTCTATGTCCCTGATTCTATTATATTCATCAGTCAATTCTGTTCATCAGATTTTTTATTCACTTGATTTTTAGACTCACTTGTTAGTAGGTATGTATTTATTGTCATTTTGTTGTTCATAATTTTTATCTTTACCTTTTTCTTCTTCCTCTTCTTAAAGAATACCCTTCAGCATTTCATATAATCCTGGTTTGGTGGTGATGAACACCTTTAGCTTTTTCTTGTCTGTGAAGCTCTTTATCTGACCTTCAATTCTGAATGATAGCTTTGCTGGGTAGAGTAATCTTGGTTGTAGGTTCTTGCTATTCATCACTTTGAATATTTCTTGCCACTCCCTTCTGGCCTGCATAGTTTCTGTTGAGAAATCAGTTGACAGTCGTATGGGTGCTCCCTTGTAGGTAACTAACTGTTTTCTCTTGCTGCTTTCAAGATTCTCTCTTTGTCTTTTGCCCATGGCATTTTAATTATGATGTGTCTTGGTGTGGTCCTCTTTGGATTCCTCTTGTTTGGGGTTCTCTGCGCTTCCTGGACTTGTAAGTCTATTTCTTTCACCAGGTAGGGAAAGTTTTCTGTCATTATTTCTTCTAATAGGTTTTCAATATTTTGCTCTCTCTCTTCTTCTGGCACCCCAATAATTCAGATGTTGGTTTGTTTAAAGTTTTCCCAGAGGCTCCTTACACTATCTTCATATTTTTGGATTCTTTTTTTCTTTTTGTTTTCCTGGTTGGGTGTTTTTTGTTTCCTCATATTTCAGATCTTTGGTTTGATTCTTGGGGTCCTTTGATCTACAGTTGAATTTCTGTATATTCTTTATTTCAGACAGTGTATGCTTAATTTCTGACTGGTCCTTTTCCATTTTTTTGGCATTCTCATTAAGGTTCTTGAAGGTCTCACTAAGCTCCTCGGAGGTCTCATCAAGTTTCTCGGCGGTTTTTAGAAGATTCTTGAGTAACCTTATAAATGTGGTTTTCAACTCTATGTCCAGTAGTTTGCTTTCCTCCATTTCTTTCATTCGTGACATTTTTCTTTGTCTCTGCATTTTGCTGCTTCCCTGTGTTGATGGAATGGAAGAACTGCTATGCTGAAGACACACTTATGGAGCAGGACTTGCTTCAGTCGGTCTTTGGTGCTCACTGAGTCTGCCTCTTGAATGTGTCACTTATGGATGTGAGTAGTTGAAATCTGGTGTGTTCTCACACTGACCACTAGATACACTAGCTTCTGGATCTCCAATGGGGTGCAGGTCAGCTACTGTCTGAGGCCACCCAGCAGGAGCTACAGCAAGAACTACAGTTTTCTCCTCTTTGCTTGGGATTTGGAGGTTTTGGAGCTGTCTGACCAGAGTTGCAGTTTGTTAGGTTAAGTTGCGATAGGGCAGGCCATTTATATGTAAAAGCTGCTGCGTGGAGCTTGGGTGGGTTTGTAGATTGTGCGGGATGGGGTCTCAGGGTGTCACTAGGCTAGGGCGTGGCAAACAGCAATGGCTGGCAGTCAGCCATCTCTGCATCTCCGCGTATCCAAGTCCCTGCATCTCGTGCCCCAGCGCAGTAAACAATGATTGCTGCGCGCACCTCTGCAAGAAAGCCACCCTCACTTTCCGACCCAATGGCAGACAGTCCAGCTTCTCCCCAGAGGAGTTTGGGTCCCCAGCGTCTCCCCAGAAACTGGAGTTCAGAGTAATCATGAGCTTTTCTCTCTTCGGGTTGAAAAAAGCAGCGCACCCAGTCGCCCGCTACCAGCCCGATTCGCGCACCTCCGAACCTCAGCTTTTCAGCACTTGTGCACGTCTCAATGCTCTTTTCTCTTTCCTTCTAATTGTAGCCCTTCCACTCAGCCAGCTTTCCCGTGGTTCTGGGTGATAGACATTTTGTCTTTTAGTTGTAGTTTTGAAATTGTTGTGCGAGGCAACAGTTTGTGTTTACCTATGCCGTCATCTTGGTTTCACCCCCAAAGAACATATATGCCTATATACATAACTCATGGACACAGGCAATAATTCAGTGAAGGCTTGGGTGGGGGGGGGGTGTGGAAGCGGGATGGAGGAGTTCAATGGAGGGGAAAAGGGGGACATCTGTAATATTTCCAACAATAAAGATAATTTTTTAAAAAAAGAACATGGAAGGAAAATAGTGAGAGCTTTGATTTCTAGTCTTTATGGATGGTAGCTTGACATACAGATATAATGTTTCTTTTATTTATTATTAGGTGCTTTTTGAGATATAATAATATAATCCTATATAACAAAACCCTAATATGCAAATTGACCAAACAGCAGAACTGGTCGCTATGACACACGCTGACTACCAGGGGGCAGATGCTCAATGCAGGAGCTGCCCCTAGTGGTCAGTGCAATCCCACACAGGGAGCATCGCTCAGTCAGAAGCCAGGCTCACGGCTGGTGAGCACAGCGGTGGTGGAGCAGGCCTAAGCCAGCAGTCGGACATCCCCCAAGGGGTCCTGGATTGCAAGAGGGCACAGGCTGGGCTGAGGAATCCCCCAGCCCCCAGTGCATGAATGTCGTGCACCGGGCCTCTAGTTTACTATAAAACTCATCATTTCAAAGTGGTTTTTAATATATTAGCAGGTGTACAACCATCACCACAGTCTATTTTAGAACACTTTTTTTCACCTCAAAAAGAAACCAAACACCCATTAGTAGTCATTCCCCATTTCCCTCCAAATTTTACCTCAGCCCCAGGCAACCTTCAATCTACTTTTTGTCTCTCTGAATTTGCCTATTTTGGACATTTTATTAAAATGGAATTATAAAATATATGGTCTTTTGTGTCTGGATTCTTCCATTGAGTATAATGTTTTCAAAGGGCATCCATAGTGTAGCATGTATCAGTAAGTCATTCACTTTTATTACCAAATAATATTTCATTGTACAAATAATACTGCTATGACCACATTTTTCTACAAGTTTTTGTGTAGACATGTTTTCTTTCTCTTGGAAATATACCTAGGAGTGGAATTACTGGGTCATATGGTAGTTCTATTTTTAATGTTTTCAGGAAATGTCAAACTGTTTTCCAAAATGGCATAGCCATTTTACATTCCCACCAGCAGAAGGTTCCAGTTTCTCCACATCTTCACCAACAGTTGTTATTGTCTATCTTTTTTTTTGTAGCCATCCTAGTGGGTGCAAGATGGTATATCATTGTGGCTTTAATTTGCATTTCCTTGATCACTAATGACATTGAGCATCTTGTCTAGTGCTCATACACCATTTGTTTATTTTCTTCATAGAAACTTTTATTCAAATGCCCATATTTAAATGGAGTTATTTATCTTTTTATTGTTAAAGTTGATTTTTCTTTATTTTCTCCTTGTTATACTTGGATTCTCTGTGAAGATGCACTGATGTCAAGGCCTTCACAGTCACAGTAACACTCAGACCAAGACAATTAGCACTGGTTAGAGAGAAAAATGGCAGTCACTGTACATCAATGTTAGTGAATGGAGACACAGCGGGCCCCAGGGAATGCTCCCAATGAACTTGCTTATATCTCTCTGGTGTCCTCACATCACCCCTGACATCAAAATCTTTCTCTTTAGACTCCACAGAGCACAATGCCTGCTCTTGCTCTCAAACAGCCCTGGAGAAGGTGCATGGAGGGACCTCCCTACTGTAAAAGGAAAAGAATGGCCATTGACACCCCCACCAGCTCCCACCCCCTGTGGTCAGGGTCTATGCCTATTTACCCCAGAGCCTGGCAAATAGTTGACAAATAAATAAATGTAGAAACCTCCTTTTTAAACTTAAGTAACCATGAGTTGGTTGCTACTGCTTGAAAAATTTCCTACATGTCTTAATTTTGTTTAACACCTATTTACCACTTACTGCTCTACGCATTTTACAAGTAATTTTTCCTAATAATTTACAAATAATTTTAAAATTTTACAAATAATTTTAAATTAATTTAATCCTCATAACAAGTCTGTGAAGTGCAGAATGTTATCTTCATTTTATAGATGAGAAAACTGAGGCATACATAAACAAAGTAACCTGCCCAAGGCCAAGAGCTCAGCGGGGGAGCCAGATTCAAACCTGCCTGGCTCCAATCTATGTTCTCAACTGCCATGCAATGCTCCCTTACCAATTGAGGGAGTTTTTTGTTTGTTTGTTTTATCCTCACTCGAGGATATTGATTTTTTAGAAAGAGTGGAAGGGAGGGAGACATATATATATATATATATTAGAGGCCCAATGCACTAAGATTTGTGCAAGAATGGGTCTTCCTTCCCCTGGCTGCTGGCACCACCTTCGCTCTGGCCGGAGCCGCCTTTTCACTCTGGCCTGGAGCCGCCTTTTCGCCTTCCCTGCCTAGAGGCCTGAAGTGTCTGGGGTGGTGTGGAACACCTGCATATGCAAATTAACCCGCCATCTTTGTTGGGTTAATTTGCATACCCACTCCTAATTGGCTGGTGGGTGTCACGAAGGTATGGTCAATTAGCATGTTACTCTTTTATTAGTGTGTGTATATATATATGTATATATATGTGTGTGTGTGTATATATATATATATATATATATATATATATATATATATGTATGGAGAGAGAGAGAGAGAGAGAGAGAGAGAGAGAGAGACATCGATATGAGAAAGACACATTGATTGGTTATCTCCACTTGCAGCCCAATCTCGCCCCAACCAGGGCAGGGATGGAACCTGCAATCAAGGTAAGCACCCTTGACTGGGGATCTAACCCACAACCCTTTGGTCCAAAACCTAATGCGCTAATTACTGAGCAAATTGGCCAGGGCCAATTGCATTTTAAAATATGCTCATTACAGGATTGTGGGAGAAAGAGAGGCAATGTTGGAACCCAGCTCATATAAAGACACCTCTTCACAGTAGGTAGATTCAACAAAGTTATCCAAAACACAGTTGTAGGGAGGAATCTTGCCATGAATCAATTCCCCAATTAAACAATTCTGTGCTAATGCAATATTGAATTTCATTTTCATATGCTAGCGCTTGTTTTCCTTAAAGCAGGCCACCCATTTGTTGTTGATAAAATGGTAGTCCCTAACACAGTTTGCACATAGCCAGCATTCTCTAAATGTTGAATTATGTTGAATGGATTAATTAATTAATTAATGTATAATGCACAAGCTTGCAGGCTGCTTGCCTGGAGCAGGACTCCCTCCCCCAAAAAAATATATCTATGCAGGCCTGGCTGGCTCCTAGGGACAGCACAATGTCCTTGCCCCTCCCCGGACCCAGAGGACAGCTGAGCCTGCCTCACACTGCGGTTATTAAAGTTCACTACCCTAAACAGAAAGAAGCCCGTCTGGTCATCTGAACTCCTTTTTATTCCCTAGTGCTTTGAATATTTTCCCTTGTATGACCACCCACTTCTTCCCTCCCTTTAAAAATCTCCACCCCGTGTCCTAGAACACTCCTTTATAGAGTAAACAAATTCTCCTTGATCCTCCACCTTCTTGTCTCAGACTGCCCCAGAGGACACCTCTTTTCCTGGACCCCTCTCCATCAGAGTTTGTTATTTCTTCTCTGCCCCATGATGTGCTGTGAGGAATCTCCTCACTCTTCATTCTTTTCCCATATTACTGTTCCCCCAGTCTTACAAAAATGGCAGAAATTCTGGGCTATCTATCTCAATCCATTGTTACTTAATAGTACATGTCATCTGTCTATACACACTCTTATTCCTGTCATTGCACTTATCTACTCCTCATTGACTTTCTCAACTCCTCCATCCCATCCCCCATTTATTTTAAACACAAAAATTATTTTCAGGGCCTGCATCTGAGGGAACCTAAACTTAGACACTAATACAGTTTCTCCTTTTTTAATTCCTCACCCAGGGATATGTATTTTTATTAATTTTAAAGAGAGAAGAGGGGAAGAGAGAGAGAGACAGAGATATCAGTTACCTCCCTCCCATATGTGCCCAGACTGGAGATCGAACCTGCAACCTTTTGGTACATGGGACAACACTCCAACCCACTGAGCCACATATCCAGGACAACACTCACATGATCTATTCTTCAACTCCAGTTTAGCAATTCACAAGCGTAGAAACTTTCTACTGCTCATCATCTGGAACTGGAGTGCCTACAATGTCTAAATTTCCATCTGTGACCATAGCTATCTACATTCAACTTCTCCCACTCTTTAATGAAAACTATATCAGCATTTGGCCATTATCTTTATAGTAGTAATAGTAGTAATAAATACAATATGAAGTATAATGTTTAGAGAACATTTACTATATGCTAGACACTATTCTAAGTAATCACATGAAATAGTCAAGAATCTGTTGCCCTTACTCCTACCATGCTTCATTTTGTCAAATGTACCCTGACTTCCCTGGTATCTCTATTTGACTAGTCAATTCTTGGGGCCACAGCAAAGAGACAATAGGATAAACTAGAGTCCATAATTCAGAGTGGTGTTTCCCCAAGGCAACCTAGAATAGCACAGCTGAGGTCCCCATGAGAATTGTGGCCAAAAGGAGCCAAGTTGTAGTTGAACAAGCTGACAAGCTGGTTTGTTTTATTATTTCTTGCAGAAAAAAACACACCATGGGGATTCTGTGGGAATGTCATTGAGAGAGTGTTAGAAAAGACTTAGCTTAGTGTATTTGGGCCTGGGTCAGGTGCTTTGAAGGAGTATTTCAGGAAGCATGGCTTTGCTCTAAATTGGATATTTTCAGAAAGCAGTGTTAATTCTATGATTGTGTGTCATAATAAATCTCATCTAGGAAGAGGGAAGACTAGATGAGACTAAAGCTATGATTGGTAAAGAAGTAGTAGTCATTCATACTGGCTGGGAGAGGGACATTTTTGGTCATTTTTGTGGTTTGAGCAATATTCATGTTTTGTCTGTGTTCAAATGTGATTATCAGGTGATCTTGTTTTTTGTTTTGATCCATTGTGGCCATAGAGAAGCCTCATCTGATGTTGGAGTTCTGGGAAATAGTTTTATATTCAACCAGAATATAACATAACCCAGCTTTGAGTGCCCAGCCAGCTCACAAGGCCCTGCTGCTGGTACCAGGCTAACTCCCAGATGCCAGGGGCTATTGTTTTTTTCTCAGGGAAAATATGCAGAGCTTCAGATTTGAAAATGGAAGAATAACAAATACTGCTGTCTCACACAATATCTATTTCTCCCATTTTCTTTCATAGTAGAACTTCAGTTTTGTTCAGGGACCCACCCTGCCCCCATGCAGCCATGTTCTTCAGGGGAAGTGAATACCACTGCCCAACTCTAAGGGAATATCTTAGTGTTCAGGATAATTTTTCCCTTTGATAGAACTTGGTTCAAAAATGGGCGTGTGACCTAATTTTGGCCAATGATTCTTGAAGGAAGTTGCTCTGCGTGTATGGGAGGCAACCAATCAATGTGTCTCTTTCACATCCATGTTTCCATCTCTCTGTTTCTCTCGCTCACTTCCACTCTCTCTAAAAATCAATGGGAAAATACCCTCAGGTGAGGATTAATAATAACAACTATTCTACTATTAATGATAGTTATATATGTACATATATATTTATCTCCATAGCTCTAAGATATATTACTTTTAGATCAGAACCATAGTATTTGGCACAGTAAAACTACCTACATAAAAACTCTCAAAAATGTTTTTAAATATGTTTATTAGTACCACAAAATAAAAAGAACATTAACATTTGCTCAGTATCAGACACCCAGATGGTGTATCATATAAATAAAACCTATTTGATAAAATCACAAAGAAACAAATAAGGAATTGTTATCTTGTGAAAAATATAAAGCCAATGATCTCACATGTTTTTAATACCACAGCATATAAAACATTATCCATCTCCTCCTATCTCCATTATGATACTTTATTTTGCTTCCAAATCTCAAGAACAGGATACTCAAAATCTGTACACACATAATGGCTTAGCCTTATAAACATCATTGTATCTCCAATTAGGATTAAAGAAAAGATAATAGAGATGATTCTGATTTTGGTGATCAGAAACCAAAGAGAGCCTCCTTGTCAGAACTTCTGTGCCTATGGGAAAAGCATGATTCTTCACCTCATTTGTTTGAACATACATATAATCACTATATCTAAACCCAGTAATTGCTGAACCTATTAAATGATACAAATTTAAAATGTTTAATATTTTGTACATGTAAACTTATAAAGGATGAGTTCACAATGAAAAACATGAAGAAAAGTGGGGGTAAATAATACCATTTATTGAGCACTGACCATAGGCCAGACACTATGCCAGCATTTACTGGTACACAGACACTTTCATTTATTCTAACTAAGTGCAGTAGACATAATCACACCCATATTGCAAATTAGGAAACTGAAGGTTAGAAAGACTAAGTAATTTGCCCACGAACATAGCCACTGAGTGTCAAGACACAAACGCAGATATGCCTCAGACCCCAGTCCATGTTCTTTACCACCTCTCTATACCACCAGCCATCACACACAAAAAAAACCCACAAATCTCTTTGTAAATCACTCTGCAAACAAGTTTCCAAAAGTACATATATGTCTTCTTTATTTGATGAAGCAATTCCAATAAATCAGGAATTCATTGTAAGAAAATAATCTTTCTTTCCTCTCCAAACCCCTTATTTTGAAGAATCTGTAATGTTCTCCATATACTCTATTTGCTTAATTCTATTTCCCAACTCCCTTACAGACTAGTTCTGATTGATGGGCTGTGAACAAAGGGATATGTGTCACTTGCGGGTAGAAGCAGTAAAAGCATCTCTTTCTTTGCCACGATAATCAAGCTAGACACATATTCTAGATGGCAGCTACAATATTGCTATATCTCTATCTGATTGGGTTTCTGAGGACTGTGTGACCTTCCTCACATTGACTCATAATGGATATGTATCATGAATGAGAAACAAGTCATTATTGTATTAAGCCACTGATATATGGTGGTCAATTTGTTACTAAAACATAACCCAGCCTATCTTGACTAATACATCTGCCAAATAACAAATAATATTAAATAGAAAAATCTTCATGTATGAGTTTTTACTGCAGCAGTAAAAATTAGTTAAGGCCATAAATGTCCAACAGACAAATAGTCAAATAAACTATTATAAAATTTACCATATAGTAAGACTGCCAATTAAAATAATTGTGACACTTATGATAAAGTATTCAATGGAGAAAGCATATTACAAACTGTATCTTTGACATGCATTCTAACACAAAGTATTTATATGTACATATGGGACTATAAAGAGACCTGGAAAAAATAAAACCAGTATTTTGATAAATAATATAATATGAAGATAGGAGAGAGATTGTTATTTTATGATGTTGTCTACAAAGGAATGTATTAAATTGATCCTTTCCCTTCATATCAAATTAATACTTTCTCTTTTTTAATTTATCTTTATTGTTAAAAGTGTTTTAAATAATAAATTTCTTAAGGGAAAACATTAGAAAACCAAAATAGAACAGTTGAAGTATAGGAGTTTTAAGTTACCAATAGTTGTTTTTCATATTTATAATTAATAAAAAAGAAATCAGACCTTGACAGATTAAGCATCCATTTCTCTTCATATTGGCCAGTCGAGAAACTCTTTCTCCAGATCAACTCCCTCTTTAGTGTCATGCCTGCTGAGATAACCGTAAAGCCTTGCAATTTTATTCTTTACATTTCAATGTAATAGTCACCTGGTCCTATAAGGAAAGCTCAACTATAAATGACAATAAATATCCTCAGAAACAATCTAATTAAGTGCAGAAATCTTTCCAGTGATTTCTTTCACTAAAAAAAGCCTACCTCACTTATGAATATAGAAATATGATTTTAGGAAAGAGTCACTATCCATGTTTCCTTTCCCCAAATGCTGTCTAACTGGTTTTTGGTTTTTGAAACAAGATTTCAATTCTCACTTGTTAGAAGCTTCTTTGTTAGAATCTTCTTTGTTAAGCCACAAAAAATAGAATGACAGACCCAAGAGGTGCCATAGAAAGAACGCCAATCATGCATTTCTCACATGCTTCTATAGAACCCATGTGGCATGACTCACTTGCAAGTGAAATCTCTAGAGAAAGTGTCACCTGTTTAATTACAAACAGCTGCTAATTCCAAGCTTCACCATAAGACAAATTCCTTAACAGTGAATCTTATCCTAAACGGAATGTATTATAGCATTTGGTTTATTTTTTTAAATCTTTATTGTTGCATGTATTACATATGTCCCCTTTTTCCCCCATTGACCTCTCCCACCCCATCCCCATGGACACAGCATTGATTTCTTACAACTAGTATCCCAGTTCTGCTTGAGCCATTTGACATTGGAGGCAAGGTTTGCTTTTCCCTAAGATCAAGATGTCCACTGTGGAATTCACAGGTAGTTTTAAAATACAGCCCTATATTTGGCTTTATTGAATCAATAGGAAAAATAATAATAATGCAGAAAAACAAACAAATCTTCACAGGCTAAGTCACTGGGAAACTTCAGTGTTATTGGGATTTAGTTATCCATAGATGATCTTGTGGAAAGAAAGAAGCAATCTCTTCTTGGAGATAAATTTCAAGGGTCATCTTCAAAGAAAATAAATCAAAATGGAAAACATGCTCTAATGAAAATCAAAAACGGCCTCCTGTTGTCATAATCATTTCATCAGTGATAATGCTTTACTTTCAAGGAAGCTGAGTAAAGAAATCAGCATGTCCATCAAAATTAGAACCTAGATTGAAATGCCAATAAAAATTACTCCTGGTGACACTGAAATACCACTCAAAATATTAATACTTTAATCATACTAAAAATAGAAGACCTAAGGATAACAGTTTGAGAGAACTTGACATTGTTGTCCATGTTAAAGATAGTATTATGGAAAACCTATTAAAACCACCTAATGATATTTAGTCATTTGAAATAAGAGATTTGTGGCAGGCACTATTGATTGCCTTCCCAACAAACACTTCCTCCTTCATTTTTGCTAAGAAAACCTCAATTTGGATTCTTTTAGCTGGTGCTGTTAAGAAATAGTATCCCAAACTTGGAAACTAGGCAAAATAATGACTTCCTGTCTTTCTACGTCTAATAGGATCAACCAAAGAGTATCTAATTCTTTAGGGAGATGTATATTTATTTGACTTACAATTAACTCTTGGCTTTGTAAAGAGAGATATTAATTTGTAGAACATTAATAAGTTGCAAGGAATTTCTGTCTAATGGAAAAGATAACCTCTAAGGTTACAGTTTTATAGTACTGTAGGATATTAATAAATTTGATAACCAATTTAGCAATTGCATTTCAACATTCTTTCTTTCCTTGACCCTATCTATCACTTTCCCCTAACCAACTTCGAACCAGTTTTACTATTTTGATGGCTCCCTCATTAAGGAGTTATCTTTGACATGTGTTCATTTTACACTTGATAAGAGGCATGCTATTAACCATTTGAAATTTAGACTTTGACAGTATCCAGCCCCAGGGAATGAATTGTGATTAATCTCAGACAAATGTGGAATTCCCTTACCCCTTTACCAGTAATTGTTCTAGGAGTGAGCATATGGACCTGTTCTGATAAATGACACAAAAAGAGAAGTCTGCTGGGCCTTCTAGGAAAAAACCTGCTTTCTCTGAAAAAGAGACGATAAAGAGAAAGCCTTTTTTTTTATCACTTTCCAAGTTTCTTGCTTAGGATGGTGTCATACAAACCTGGGCCAGCCATCTGGCAATGAGAGGAGACATCACTGAATACACACTAGAGATAATAGAGCAGATGAATCCAGGGAAGACCCGAGTCCTTGACAACATCACTGGGTTGCATTATTGATCATGAACCACCTAGTTCTGCACTTCTGGTTAAATATACAACATAAGTCTTCATTATATTATTAGATGAATGTTTTGTCACTTGCAGCTAAAAGCATTCCTAACTGACAAATTAGAAAGTAATAGGAAAAAAATGAAATGCAGAGATATATTATTTGAGTTCTTAGTTGCTACAATCAAAATACCTTCCAAAATGACTTGTTTTTAACTTTATACTACCCCAGAGTCTGATCAGAAAACATAGAGACATATTTGAATCTTTGCTGTGGCAGTGAGTGGGCCAAGGGCTGCGAGTGTAGGAACAGAATGAAAATAAATGGTCTATAACCCAGAAATGTTTTGGTCCATTTCAGGAAGGATAGTGCTGAACCATTTTTTGAAATAAGAATATTTACTTGGTTGGATAGCTTCCCATCCTTGATTGGCTAGCTCACAATGTCAATAGCAGCTCTACAACTCTTTAGGTCTGACACAACAGCAACAAAAGTAAGGTTGCTGTTTCAACAAAATTGCCTTCGTTGGGTACTTTATGAACATTGGCATCCCTTTAGTTAGTTTGGAGATTGCAGATGTAAGTTATATTGTACTCTCTGTAATAAACTTATTGTAGAAGACATTGATGACTATGATTTGCTTTTCCAGGGTGACATAATTCTTTGAATTCCCCAGCAACGGACATTCTGATTAAACAATGAATATACTCTATATTTTTTAACATAGTGAACCTGAAATTATCTTTACAAAAGCATCAAATTATTTTGATTCATGCTTAAATGAGAAATGTATACAGAGTTACAAAGGGTCTTTGAGAGATCATCCTATTCTAATCTTGGTTTAAAGGTGAGGAAACAGAGACCCAAGGGAATTTTATCATTGAACATTTAAAAAATGTAAGTGCTCCCTTGGTCTCTAAATTGATAGAAAAAGAGAGCAAATTTAAAAGATGGTATTTCTTATCCCAAGTTTCTACCACCTCTCTCAAATACTCCAGGAGGGGGGGAGAGGTGTTGCAGAAGGAATTGAGTAATAGTAAGAGCTGTAGTAGATGCTGTTGTTGCCCCACCCATATCTTCTAGTACTTACCTATCAAAAGTCAAATGTTACTTAGTGTAAAACGCTCTAACTCTCTGGTCATAGGTGATTGGTCAGTCCACATGGATGGTTAACACCCCTGGAATCAATCTTTTTGAGAGAGAGAGAAAGAAAGAGAGAGAGAGAGAGAGAGAGAGTGAGCGCATAAATAGTCCTCCTTTTAGTCCTCCTTTTTAAGGTAACCAAGTCATTCCTGTTTGTTCAAGGACTCTTTAGTACTGGGAGTCCCGCATCTAAGGACACCTCTCAGACCCATTCTAACCGGATAATTGGTTACCCTAATTGGGATATCTCTGTGGCATGTTCTACATTGTGTTCTATAGTTCCTCAGTATGATTGAGCTTCAGGTACCTACAATAATCACTGGCTTGAGAACACACTCTTTGTGGCCTTATTCCCTAACCTGTTTTACTTCCCTAACAATGTTTTTCATAATCACCTCCAAAATAATTTATTTTTGAAATCCTTATTTCAAGATCTACTTTGGGGAAACTCAAACTAAGATAATAATTAACAGTTATGGAGAGCTTACTGCCTGTCAGGCACTATCCTAAATGCTTTACATATTTTAGTATATTTAATATTCATAGTACTTTGCGGTTGTAATAGTACCATCCCCATATTATAGTAGAGGAAACACAGCAGTTTATTTTGCCCACACTCATACAGCCAGCAAGTGGTGGAATGAGATTTGAACCCAATCTAACTCCAGATCTTGCATTTGTAATTACTTCCCTACAGCATGGTGTGAAAAATAAAGCCTTTAATCAGAACCACCGCCAGATAATTCTTTCAGAGACCATGTTCTGTGTGAGTCAACCATTTTCACCTCTGAGGGAAAAGTTACAGAAACATGTGTTGTAGGAGATGCAGTATGAGCCTTAAAGTGGTCATGCTAGAATCTGAGAGCAGATAGGAATGCCCTGTGGGAGGCATAATTGGCACAGCAACCCCTATGGGCTCCCAAAAGTTGATGTACAAGGGGGACGGGGACTCTGAAGCCTCAGGAAGCAGAGGTGAGGAAGTGCAGTTGAGGACCAAAGGTCAGTGACCAGAATCAAGGTTTGCTCCTAAGCACAGAACAGTTGGGTCACCAGCCTATCTCTGCCCTCATGGATGTACACTGGAGTCTCAGAGCAAGCTGTCTTCAGGGGCAGCTGACATTTTGATGATGATCATTGCCTTTGTTGGGTTCTCTAAAAAGCAGATGCTGAAGCAAGGATGTGGTTGTGATTAGTTTATTTAGTAGGTCATCCCTAAGAGCATGAATGAGAGCGTAGGTAGAGTGAGAAAAGGAAAAGAGGGAAACCAGTAAAAGGTGCATCCATGAGAGGGTTTCCACCATGGGAAGCTATGGCTCCATCCCTCTGGAGACCCTCAGAGAAATTGCATGTAACAAAATAGTCCAACTGAGGACTGAGGAAGCTAGAGTATTTAGTAATCAAGTCCATCCCTCATTGGTTAATAGTCACTCTTAGAGCGTTAACTCTTAAACATTGCTTACCAACCACACTCCTGGGATGAAAGAGCCAAGAATTTCCTCCTGTAAGGAACTGCTGTCAGGTGACCTCTGGGGTAAACCAAGAAGATGGGGATGAGTGTACATATAGTACCTGACACATTTACCTTCCCCCAAATACTTGGAGTCAAGGTATATATCTCATTTCTGGGAATATCAGCTAAGACTTACACCATTTACCAAAAAGGGGATAAATCAGCCACTGTTAGAGGCATGAGCACACTAAGGAGAACTTCACGAAAGATCCAATATTTTACAGGACTCGAAGTCATGAATAATAACAATAATACTCATTATGTCAACAATTATTTATTGTGCACCTAATTATGGCAAATATTGGCTCATGGTGAACAAAGTTCATGCCTTTATGAAACTTACATTTTAATGGAACAAAAGATCATAAACAAATAAATATCTATACTAATAAAAGGGTAATATGCTAATTAGACTGGGAGACCTTCCAGGAGACCTTCCGGACATTCTTCTGGACAAAGCCATGGTGGCGGGGCTGAGGTAGAGGTGGTTAGGGGCCAAGAGGGGAGGGCAGTTGTGGGTGATCAGGCCAGTGTGGAGGGGCCGTTGGGGGTGAGCAGGCCGGCAGGGGGGCAGTTGGCAAGCAGGCTGGTGGAGGTGGGGGGCAGTTGGGAGTGAGTAAGCCATCAGTGGGGGTCAGTTGGGGATGATCAGGCCGGCAGGGGGAAGTTGGGGGTAATCAGGCTGGCGGGGGGCAATTGGGGGCGAGCAGGCCGGCAAGCAGAGTGGTTAGGGCCAGTTGGGCAGGCGGGCAGGTGAGCAGTTAGGAGCCAGTAGTCCCGGATTGAGAGAGGGATGTCGGCAGTCAGACACCCCCCAAGGGGTCCCAGATTGGAGGGGGTGCAGGCCGGGCTGAGGGACACCCCGCTCCCGTGCACGAATTTCGTGCACCGGGCCACTAGTATAGCATAATGTAAGGTGCCAATACATGTCATGAAGAAAATAAGGTAAGGGGCTAGGGACAGGTGGATAGGAGATAGGAGTCATTTATATACTGTGACCAAGGAAGATCTCTTGAGGAGAAGATATTTGAGGGGACACCTGAATAAAAGGCCATATTAAATCATGAGTGATGTGAATCCCTGGGATTAGAAGCATTCCAATGAGAGAGATCAGCATATAAAAAGTCCCAGAACTTGAACATGCCTGCATGGTCAAGGAACCACAACAAAATGGTGACTTGATGAAAGTGGGGGATAAAGGAAATCAGTAAGAAAGGATATCAGAGAAAGAGACAAAGGCCAAATAACATAAGGCTTTATAAGCCATGGTAGGCTTTGGATTTTGTGCAAAGCATGATGAGAAGTCAACATAGGGATTTGAATAGACCTGGTTTACATTTAGAAAGATTGTTCAGGCTGCTGTGTGGTAACTAGACTCTAGGCAAAAGTGCAAGTAGAAACACCAGTTAAGAAATCATTGTGGTAGTTTAGGGAAGAGGTGATAGTAGCTTGGACTAGAAAGATTGAAATTGTCTGGTTTTTGATACGGTCACAGTTGACATTTATTGAACATTCACTGTTTAAGGGCTTTATAGACATTATCCTCATAACCACCCTCTGAAGTAAATATCACTAGTCCCTACTTACTAAGTAGGAAACTAACATTTAAAGAGGGTAACTTGCCCCATTGCCCTCAACTAGCACTGGCTTACCAAATAAAAATCTGAAATTTAAACAAGCAAAGTAACATATCCAAGGTTGCATAACTAATAAACAACAGAGTCTGAGCTCATACAAATTTGTCTAACTCAAGACCTAAAACTATTTTGTTTCCAAAGAAACAAATATGGGCCACAATTACTAATATTAAGCTAATATTTGAGGCAGACTTGTTATATTCAGGGTAAGGAAAGAATACTATCACATATTAATCATGGGTAAGGGAAGACTGGAGAGGACTAGGGTTGGTGTTAAACCCAGGGCTAGGAAATTTTACTTTTGGACTGGGCCACTTACTAGAGCCCTTGGAGTGAGGAGGTACTTGAATTCACACAAAATAAGATTTTTGAAGGCCTCTAGAAGCCATGAAATACGTTAAAGTGAACATAAATGTTAGAGTGTACACTCTCCTTCTCTAGACACAAAGTAGGTTTGTACAGTTTAAGTAATTCTGGTCTGAACAGATTGGTCTGTGAACCATCTGAGTCCTTATGACAAAAGAGGAGGGTGGGAACATACTTCCTTGAGGGGTTGGCCTTGGAAAGCTGAGTTAAAATTGACACTGGGAGAATCAGCAGCTGACAGGGCTGCTTCCCACCAAGTGAGAGTTTAATAAACAAAATCTAAATTCGCCCCAGCTTGGCTTCAGCAATTTGAAAATGACATCCAAGATGGCATAATCGCTGAGGAGAAAATCACAGCCTGGTTTGCAGTTGGAAATTGCTAGCTTGGTGGCAGCTGTTGTTCACTCATGGTTGAACTGCTCTGTCATTAGATTTCAGAATAGGATAACACAAAGGGAGAGATGATGCCTTCACCTTCCTCGGCTATGGAGCAAATAAGAGTTCGGGAAAATCTTATTTACAGTCAACCAAGTATTTACTACATGTGGTCAGAGCTATGTTAAATGTCATATAAACCATGGCGGGAGATAGGGAGAAGGGGCTTACCATATTACTAGCATTCCGGAGAAATTACAAAGGTGTGCCAGTTATCTGTGTGATGCCTCTCAGCTCCAAATCCACCCTTCTTTGCCCTGATATGTGATACTGTAGCTGGATCCCATAAATATTTTTCCTTTGCCAAAGGGTGCAGTATTAGGTTTTACCAATAAAAGGTGCTAGAGGTACATGGCAGGGTAAAGGGAAATTCCTTTTCTTAATGTGCTGTTTGTTTCTTGCTTGCTTCTGCAGCACACAGTGGCCAGGGGCATTCAGAACACCTAGACGTGCCCACTCCTCAGTGAGTTTCAGAATACCCCCACAGGTGGCTTCCTAGCCAGTGGCATTATTACAAGGAGCTTCCAATAAAATTCCACTAGCAAACCAGAGGGCAGCTTTTCAGAGTGTTTTGTAGCACCTCCTGGGCAACTTCTCATGAGTCTCATCTATACCCCAGTAAGTAGCTTCCTAGTGAGTTTAGTTGTCACCCTAGCCAGTGTTGTTTTTTAATATATTTTTATTGATTTCAGAGAGGAAGGGAGAGGGAGAGGGAGAGAGAGAGAGAGAGAGAGAGAGAGAGAGAGAGAGAGAGAGAGAAACATCAATGATGAGAGGGAATCATTGATCGGCTGCCTCCTGCATGCCCCCTTCTGAGGATAGAGCCTGCAACCTAGGCATGTGCCCTTGTGTGCCCTTGACCGAATCGAACCCGGAACTCTTCAGTCCGCAGGCCGACGCTCTATCCACTGAGCTGAACCAGCCAGGGCATAGCCAGTGGTTCCCTATTTGCTGGCCCTCAGTGAAAGCCTTGGGGTCTAAGGGGGGGCTTCTCAAAATTTGTTCCTGCCTTAGGTACTCTGCCTCAGCCCTGAAAGTAATGGTTGCCCCTACTATCTGCTTCCCTGTATTCTTTAGAATTATTCTTTACCCTTAGTAGTTAGTCCTCTTTTATTAGTTAATAACTCTTTTTATTAAACTCTCTGTGTTCTAATTACTGTGTGGTTTCTGCCAACTGACTGAAAACTAGTTTATACTAAAGGTAAGAGAATTTAAGTGCAAAACTGGGGGATAACTACAATCATGAACCACATAATGACATTTCCATCAACAACAGGCCACATATACAATGGTGGTCCCATAAGATTATAATGGGGCCTAAAATTCCTATCCCCTAGTGACATAGCCATCATAATGCACAATGCCATTACTCACGTGTCTGTGGTGATGGCTGGTGTAAACAAACCTGCTGTACTTCCGGTCATACAAAAGTATAGCACCTATAGTTGTGTACAGTATATACTACTTGGTGATAATGATTCATTTTAAGTGGCAAGAAGTAATTTCAGAGAGTAACAATAGATTAAGAACTAACCAATTAATTAATTCAACAGTGTTCCCTGAGCACCTACTATATGTCAGTTTCTAAGTGCAGCTCTACAGCAATAAATAAAACAAAGATATCTGCCCTTGTGGAGCTTACATTCTACAAGGGCACAGAGGGTGAGGCAGGAGAGAGACTATAAACAGTAGACACGATAAACACCTTGGTATAATAGATGTTGATGAATGACATGGAATGAGGAGTGTGTTCATTTCTTTTTGCTACTGTAACAAATTACCATAAATAATAGTTTGGTTTTTGTTGTTGTTGTTGTTGTTGTTGTTGTTGTTGTTGTTGTTAATTCTCACCAGAGGATATTTTTCCATTGATTTTTAGAGAGAGTGGAAAGGAGGGGGAGCTATATATAGAGAGAGACATCAATGTGAGAGAGACACATCCATTGGTTGCCTCACACATGCGTCCCAATCAGGGCCAGGGATCAAGCCTGCAACCAAGGTATGTGCCCTTGACTGGAATCAAACCCAGGATCCTTTAGTCCAGAGGCCAATGCTCTATCCACTGATCGAAACCAGATATGGCACCATAAATAATAGTGTTTTAAAAACACAAATTTACTATCTTATGGTTTGCAGGTCAGAAGCACTAAAATCAAGGTATTGGTATTAGCAGGACTGCATCCTTTCTGGAGACTCTAAAGGAGATTCATTTCCTTGCCTTTTTCAACCTTGAGAGATCACCTTCAATTCTTTGGCTCATAGTCTGTTCCTCATCTTTAAATCCAGCAAGATAACATCTTCAAATTGTTATCCTCTCTTACCTCTGTTTCCATGTCACATCTCTGATTCTGACTCTCCTGCTTCCCTCTTATAAGGACCTTTGTGATTATATCAGGCCCACACAGATAATACAGGATAATGTCCTCATCTCTAGATCCTTAACTTAATCACAACTGCGTAGTCCCTTTTGCTATGTAAGGTCACACATTCGCAGGTTCTGGGGATTAGGATGTGAACATATTGAGAGGGACATTATTCTGCCTACCACAAGGGGATTGCATTTTTAAATTGTTGGCCATGATAGGTATCATTAAAAGGTAAGATTTCAGCAAAAACTTAAGGTAAGGAAGTTACCTATGAAGTTACGCTTATGGAAAATGTTATGGAAAGGAATAACAGCCAGCACAAAGGCCCTGAAGCTGGAAGGTCCTAGTGTGTTGAGGAAACAAGTTAGTCAGCACAGCTAGCACATGGTTGGTGAGGAAGAGTACCAAGAGATAAAATAAGAGAGAGAAAATCATTTGAGGTGAGGACATTGATAAGAGGAAGGAAAGTCATCTGCATTACATGTTCAAGGCTCTCTCTGGTTACCATATTGAGAGTAGACTATAGGAAGGCAAAGGATCAATTGATAAGAACTGTTTGGAATGTTGCATGGAGAAGAATGCTGAGACTAAATCCACACATGGAAGGAATGAAAACACAACTTGGGGTCTTGGGTCCAATATTTTCTACTCCTATAGTGTATATGGGGTTCCTGAAATATTAGACTAAGCAAGCATATTTCATGTATGTTACAGAGAATTATAAAAAAAGAATTTAAGCAGAGCAATGTTAATGTATCTAAAATTTTTATAGAGGCAACCATAAGAAAAGCTGTCTCACTGAACAGAAATTCAAATGTGCCTGTTTCTCCTATTCTTGATACCTTTTGCAATGTATTTGGTACATTGTCTAACACGTGTAGAACTTGTGATAATGGCTTCTTGGTTATACAATTTTATTTTTAACTAGCGTTCCCGTTGCAGGAAAAATCCTGCAATAGGGTTTCCTGCTGCACTCTACCCTGCCCTGCCTGCTCTCCTCCCTTGTCCCCCGCCCCGCCTTCTCTGCCAGCCCCCCTGCTTTTCTCCCTTTTCCACCAGCCCACCCGCTCTCCTTCCTTCGCCCCCCGGCCCCGCCTCCACTCCTCCCTTGTCCCCCGCCCCGCCTTCTCACCAGCCCCCCTGCTTTTCTCCCTTTTCTGCCAGCCCACCCGCTCTCCTTCCTTTGCCCCCCGGCCCCGCCTCCGCTCCTCCCTTCTCCCCCGCCCCGCCTTCTCCGCCCGCCCGCTCTCCTTCCTTTGCCCCTGGCCCCGCCTCCGCTCCTCCCTTTTCCTCCCCCCGGCTTGCTTGCTTCTCCGCAGCTTTGCTCCCTTCTGCAGCACTTGGCTTCTTTCTACGCTGTCTTGATATGCAAATTAGCCGCCATCTTTGTTGGGGTAATTTGCATACTCGTCCTGATTGGTTGGTTGGTGTGGCGTGGCTTGGGCGTAGCGAAGGTGCGGTCAATTTGCATATTTGTCTATTATTAGGTAGTATTGCAAACACCTGACAGCTCAGATAGTCCCTTACCTCAATCAACCAGATGCTGATTTTTAAACCTACAGAAGTGATGCTTATGGTGAAGAAAGAGGCTTTTCATCTAGTCTCAAGCTGATCCTAACAAGGGACCTGTTCTTTAATGGGGGGGGGAGGGGGTGGAATCACTAAAGACTCAGTTTCTCCTCTGCAGTTCTATAAACTTGGGAAACTAACTTTACTAAACACTCAAGATAATCAATCCTGGAGAAGCAAGACAGATAGTACAACCAAGTGCTAATTAATTAATGAAGTGTGAGGTTTAGGACAATCAGTTTTCTAGAGAGAAAACTTATTTCTGATAATAACCACTTGAAAGGCTAAATTATAGACTATAAAAACTCATATTACTAAAAGTTTAAATTTATATATTTCTTCGTGCCAGGTAATGTTCTGACCACATTTTTATTCATTTACTCAACAAATAATTATTGAGAACCTTCTTTATGCCAGACATTGTCCTAGGCACTTGGAAAACATGAGTTTTACAAAAAGGTTCATGCTTTGTATATTTTGAAGATAAAGCCAACAGGATTTCCTGGTGGATTGGATATGAAGAGTGATATAAAGAGAAGTCGGGGATGAAGCCAAGTTTTAGGGAAGTAAATGTGGTCAGTGAAGAATTAACCATGAAGGTGCCCCTGTCTGGACAACTGGACTCCCTTAGTTGTCCCCCAATCTTCAATTACAGCCTATAGCACCCAACAGCCTTGTGTTATTGATATTTGGAGGGAATTAAGGTGAAACAGAGGTGCCTGCGCATGGGACAGGTTTCAGGAGGCAAGACTGTGACGTACTGAATGTGGATCAAGAATTTGGATGGAGTAGGAATTCAAAAAGAAAGAGGTCCAGGAAACTGTAAATCTCTCCACCTGAACAATCCTTACAAATACTGCAACAGACCCTGAGCATCCAAAAACATACAGAAGAGCGCTTGAGACACTTGAGAAAGTTTACATGGGACTCATAAAAAGAGGGGCTGATGAAAGCTAAAAGACTTGAAAGTATTTGGGGATTCAGAATGTATTACCTTTTATTGCATAGTTATAAATATAACTAGAGGCCCGGTGCACGAAATTCGTGCACAGGGCGTGGGGGATGGGGGGTGTCCCTCAGGCCAGCCTGCACCCTCTCCAATCTGGGACCCCTTGAGGGATGTCCGACTGCCCATTTAGGCCCGATCCCTCTCACAATCCAGGACTGCTGGCTCCCAACTGCTCGCCTGCCTGCCTTCCTGATTGCCCCTAACCTCTACTGCCTGCCAGCCTGATCACCCCCTAACCACTCCCCTGCCAGCCTGATTGGTGCCTAACTGCTCCCCTGCCAGCGTGTTTGCCCCTAACTGCCCTCCCCTTTAGGACCGGTCACCCCCAACTTCCCTCCTCTGCAGGACTGGTCCTTCCCAACTGCCCTCCCCTGCAGGCTTGATTGCCCCCAACTACCCTCCCTTGCAGGCCTGGTCCCTCCCAACTGCCCTCCCCTGCTGGCTATCTTGTGCCGGCCATCTTGTGTCCACATGGGGGCAGGATATTTGACCACATTGGGGCAGCCATCTTGTGTGTTGTAGTGATGGTCGATCTGCATATTACTCTTTTATTAGATAGGATAGAGGCCTGGTGCACGGGTGGGGGCCAGCTGGTTTACCCTGAAAGGTATCCCAGATCAGGGTGGGGGTTCCCTTGGGGTGTGGGGCGGCCTGGGTGAAGGGCCTGTGGTGGTTTACAGGCTGGCCACGCCCCCTGGTGACCCAAGCAGAGGCCCTGGTATCTGGTATTTATGTATCTTCTACAATTGAAACTTTGTAGCCTGGAGCAGAGCCAAGCCTCTTGCTCACGGCAGCCATTTCTTTTAGGGTTTGTGTATATTCTATAATTGAAACTTTGTAGCCTGGAGCAGAGACCTAGGCCAGCCAGGGCTGCAGAAGCTTTGCTTCCTGCATTGCCGGGGGCAACCCTGGCCTGCTCTCTCCAACTCCGTGGCTGCCGCCATTTCTGTTTGGACTTGTTTACCTTCTATAATTGAAAGTTTGTAGCCTTGAGTGGAGGCTTAGGCTGGCAATGGCAGGCGGAAAGCTTGGCTTCCTTTGTTACCAGGGAAACCCAAGCGTCCCTCCTGCTCTCTGTGGCTGTAGCCATCTTGGTTGAGTTTATTTGCATATTTGCTCCTGATTGGCTGGTGGGCATGGCTGGTGGGCGTGGCTTGTGGGTGTGGTGGAGTTAGAGTCAATTTGCATATTACTCTTTTATTACGTAGGATTATTATGAGTTAGTAACTAAGATAAACATATTAACCCTCATATCAACCTTAGGAGATAGGTTACTAAATTATTCTTGTTTCATAAGTGAGAAAAAATTGGGACCTAGAGAGGATAAGCAAATTGCTCACCCTCACCCAGCAAGAAAGAGGAGAGGTCTTAAACTTTAAGTCTTAAACATGGATCTTTTTGATCCTATGAAATAAACTCTTCTTGGACTGGCAGTTAGCAAATAATATCCCTTTGTGTGATATCCTTTATGTGTGTACACATGCCTAAGTTAACCATTGGGCACACATGTATATATTTTAACCATTATCATGTTTTGATGATTCTGATTTTTTTCTTTGCTTTTAAAACTCTAAATTAAATAAGCCCATCAGTTGTGGTATATTCTAGACATCATCAATATGGTGCAAGCATCAAGGAGCAGGGATTTTGTCTTTGTTCATTGCCTCCTCAACACATTCAACAGCTCCTGGTACATAGTAGGTGCTCAACAAGTGTTTGTCAAGTGAAAAATTGGCAGAACCATCCAACCATCTGGTTTGGTAAGGATGTCAACAAAATCTGGACCTTGCCTGGGTTGGATATTCAAACAGTACCCAAAAAGGACTCTTTGTCATTTGGAAGTGCTCCAGGAGATGCCAAGATAAAACAGACTGAGTCTTAGAGAACATAGAGAAACAATGTTTTCTGTGTAATGGACAATTGTACCTTGTCAATGAGTATTGTCCCATCCAAGACCCTGCCTAGGGTCTCTGCCACTTACTAAATTGGAAAAAAGAGACCCAGCCCTACTCCCTCTGCTGCTAGGATCTATGTTAATTCCTGCTAAACTCCTTTTAGCAATATTCTGTGATCCAGGCACACTTGGCTCCTGAGTTAGCTTCCTGTTTCAACTTCCAGTTTCAACTCCCTTTGAGTTCTAGCATCTTGATTCAGTATCCCCCTTCCCACTATAAGCCATCATCCCTATCTCAAACTTTCCTCCAGAAACTCTGGCTACTGGTCTGGTCAGGCCTGTTTAGTGCATCCTCTCTTCATTTTAAGTGACATTATCCTACCCTTGCCCTCACTATGGCTTTGCCTTCATGATAGCTGGTTTTACCTAGACCACCTTTATAAATTATATATTTGCTTTTTTTGTCTCTTTGCTACTTTTTATTGAAACACACATCAAAAAATGTACTGATCATAAGTGCATAGCATAATAAAATTTTGCAAACTGAACATGTCCTTGTTACCAGCACTACACAGATCAAGAGAACATCAGCATCTCAAAAGCTGCCTGTGCTCTTTTCCATAACTACCCCCACCTCATTGCCTTTTTATCCTTCTTCCCTTTAATCTCCTATTGATAAACATGTTCAAACAAGATAATTTGTTCTGGGAGATTTTTAAGCTCTTCTCTGTAGCTTTAACTTTAGAGACCTTGATTGAAAAAAAGGTTTTCTCATCTCTTGCATCTTGTTAAATAAGTTCAAAAGATAGAAATGAATGCTGTTTGTTGTTGTTGTTAGTTAGTTATTAAAACCCCATATTCAAATTACAGTCCAGTCTCTGATGATAGCAAATGGACAAGACAGGAAAAGAACCCATTAATAAAGAGGCTATTAAAATACTATGAATAGTTGACATGCCACAACTTGGGCATATTCAGCCCAGATTTGTTATTTCAGAAAGGTTTCAATAGGCTATAGCCATGCCACCTATCCTATCTAAAGATGAGCATGCATCTTGCTTGCAATCACTCAACAGCAATAAAGACTATCTCTAAACCAGATTTCATACTGACTCAAAGACAGATCTCTTGCTGAATAATCAATAGAAAACTCACAGGAGAGAATGGAAAACCCAAGGATCAAAGGTGGAGACCAAAAGGAGACTGGTAGGAGTGGCAGAGGCATGAAAGGGCTGGCTGTGCACCCACAGACGGCAACTGGAGTCCCGGAGAGATATCTCAGCTATGGGGGGATGCCACTGAGAACTCTAGGATCTAATCCCGAAGCTGGGCTTCCCAAGCAGAGAGCACCAAATTGAGGAAGGTACCCACATAACATCTAGCTGTCTGCCAAGGAGTGGCAGCTGATAGTTGGGGCACCCTTTTAAAGGACCAATGCACAAAAATTCCCTATGGAGCCACCCATCTTGTGTTCTAGCAAAGGGAGGGTGAAGTGGACTGGAGCTGTGAGAGAAGAACCCAGCTCTGGGGACTCGGGGGATATAGCTCAGAAGGCAGACACCCCAAGTTTCCAGGGATGAGTTATTCCCTTACACAGTGGAGGACATCTTTCCCACATAGACATCTGCCTTGCCTGGGGGGAAAACAGTTGACACACTCTATTGGAAAACACCTTGCCCTGAGGCCACTTAAGAGATTAAAAGTAACAATTAGCCTCCAGGCAGAAGCAACTGCCCCACCCTGTTGAAAAACTCTCGCTACATCCGAGGACGATTGCCTGGGGGCAATTCAAGTCGGAATCCTATTAGTATGTAGACTGAGGCAGACTCTGAAGGCTTTGAGTCTTTGCCTGATCCAATTAGTCAGAAACATCCTTTAACACTATCCTGCACTAGAGATTGAGAAGTATAGAGGATCTACCTAATACATAGTCACAAACCCAAACAGACAACCAAAATGAGGAAACAAAGAAACACCCAAATGAAAGAACTAGTGAATTCTCCAGAAGAAGAGATAAATGAAGCAGAGATAAGAAATTTATCTGAAACAGAGTTCAGAGTAATGATGTTAAAAATGCTCAACAGTATGAAAAAAGATATAGTAACTATGAAAAAAGAACAGTCTGAGATAAAGAATGACATAACACAAATAAAGAACACATTGGAAGGAATACACAGCAGATTAGGGGAAGAAAAAGTAATTAAAAAACAGGAGGACAGCTTAAGGGAGCTGTGGGACAATGTGAGACATAACAATATTAGAATAGTAGGTGTGCCAGAAGAGGCAGAAAGGAAGAAAGGAATAGAGAAGGTGTTTGAAGAAATAATGGTAGAAAACTTCCCTAACCTGGTAAAGGAAAAAGTCACACAAGTTCAGGAGGCACAAAGAACCTCAAACAAAAAGAACCCAAACAGACCCATGCCCAGACACATCATAATTAAAATGCCAAAAATTAAACACAAAGAGAGAATCTTAACCTTTTGCACTCGGATGTCGAGTGTGACTCGACACGGTTAGCATCAGTAGCAGCTCGTATGTCGAATTGTATTGAATCCTACATAATAAAAAGGCAATATGCAAATTGCATCACTCCGCTACGCCCACGATTGGGCCGGCTGGAGGCGCGGGGGGCGGGACTCAGGGTGGCCGATTGGCTGGCGGTAGGAGCGGCCGTTAGGCCAACGCTACGGAAGGACCCATGGGGCCGACGGAAGACGCTGGTGGTGGCCGATTGTGTGGCTGCTGGCAGCAGTTTTCCGCCAGCACCAGTTTTCCTCTGGCCACCCGCCGATCGGAGCGCCTCCCGGATCGGAGTTCCTCTCGGGGTAGCCAATCGCGCTGGCGGAAGGCGCTCTGATCAGCGGGTGGCCAGAGGAAAACTGGTGCTGGCGGAAAACTGCTGCCGGCAGCCAGGTGAAAGTCTATTGCACGAAACTTCGTGCAACAGGTTTCTAGTGTATCAATAATTTGAAATATAAAAAATCCAAATAAATAAGTTTGTATGAAAAGAAACTCCAGTTTTTTATTCTACTGCCGCGCTTTGTAAAATCTGGGGTATTTAAAAAATTAAATCCCGAGTAGAATAAAGGAATCGAGAAAAAAGCAAGCGAGTGCAAAGGGTTAAAGGCAGTAAGAGAAAAGAAAACTGTTACCTACAAAGGAGTTCCCATAAGGCTGACACCTGATTTCTCATCAGAAACTCTACAGGCTAGAAGGGAATGGCATGAAGTATCCAAGGTAGTTGAAAGCAAGGGTCTGAAACCAAGATTACTATATCCAGCAAGGCTATCATTCAAAATAGATGGTCAAATAAAGAGCTTCCCAGACCAAAAAATAAAAATAAAAAAAGACTAAAGGGGTTCATCACCACCAAACCAGCATTACAAGAAATGCAAAAGGGATTGCTGAGAAGAAGAAAGAAGAAACAGAGAGGAACCTAGCCATACAGAATTAAAATGGCTATAAATTACTACCTCTCAATAATAAACCTAAATGTAAATGGATTGAATGCTCCAATCAAAAGGTGTAGGGTAGCTGAATGGATTCAAAAACATGACCCAACTGTATGCTGTCTACAAGAGACCCACCTCAAAACAAAAGACACACACAGGATGAAATTGAAGGGATTGGAAAAAAAAATTCCATGCAAATGGAAAAGAAAAAAAACCTGGAGTAGCAATACTCATATTCGACAAAATAGACTTTAAAAGCAGCATGCTAAGCAAAATAACCCAGTTGGAGAAAGATAAATATCATATGATCTCACTCATTTGTGGAATATAATGAACAACATAAACTGATGAACAAAAATAGAGCCAGAGGGGAAAAATATATACTAGAATATAATAGAAGTAATCCTGTTATTTGCAAATTTTTAATATTTCCTACAACTTTTGTGACATAATACTATGTTAGTACAGTTTTGGTAATATTAGTATACTTAAAATCCTTTTATTCTTGAAATATTAATGTTTATTGCATATAATATTATGTGTAAGAGCATTTTTTCTTGAATAATTGGTGTTTATTGCATGTAACATTATTATATTTAAGATCATTTTTCTTGAAATATTAAGGTTTATTGCATGTAACATTATTATATTTAAAATCGTTTTTCTTGAAATAAAAAAATGAAAAAAAGACAGATCTCTCTTTCTCTCTCTCTCCCCACACACATACCTCCCCCAAGGTCTGAGTTTGCATATTGAAAGATAAATGAATATATATATAGTCGAGGGATTTCTGAAATTACCTTTGAGAGAATTTTGTTTAGCTACCAGTGCTTAGAGCTTCTGAAAAGTTTTATGCCAGGAAGAATTAATTAAATACAGTGCATCCTGGGGCTCAAGAGCTGAAAGCTTAATGAGATCCAATGTTTCATGAGAGACTTCTAAAATTGAAACAGTGGCAGAATTATCTAGAAGCTCCTGATGAACCTTCAAGCTTGATATGTTCTTCATTTTATTTTTTTGGTCTGATACAAAACACAGTCTATTGCAGTGTGCATTTCTGCATTTATGGATGCCAGAATCTCCTCAGTTCACTTCAGGAAGGCAATTTGAGATGAGATTTATTTTAATAGTGTTTTAGATGTTGTTGTGTCTAATAATGATAATGAAAGTATATGGAAGCTGGCACAATAGAAGTGTATAAGCTGCTGGGGAGAGAGAGGCCCCAAATTTCATAAGAAAATGCTCATTATCCTTCACCACCAGCAGATAAAGTTAAAATTTATTTCACTGGTGGCTTGCAGCCCAAAACACGCAACCATTTCCAAGGCACACAGATTACAGTACTTTGGAAATCATCCAATATGGAAGGGTATGGAAATATTTTTGTTTTCTGGTTAGAAAGCCAGAGTTCTCTATCTGCCTCAAGTTTTGCAGTTGTGTCAAGCTCTCTGGGATCTATTGTAGTTTCAGCAGGTAACATGACTAAAAGGCTATGGAGAGTTATCAGGAGCTGTAGTGGGGAAAGTGAAAGCGATGTTAGATTTGGCATGCAATTATTAATATGTAGCTCATAGAGCTTTGCATCATTTGCACACCCCAGCCTTTTACCCCTTGCCAGAGAATGAGATACCCACCCTTTTCTCCTTCCCTGGGGTGGGGAAAGGATAAAATATGGGGCAATGAAAGTCAGAAGCAGGCATCTGGCGATGGCTCAAAAGTCCCTGAAAGTGAAGGAGCAGTCCCCACTTTTGCTGCTCACACTTGGGCTTCTGATGGAAACGCAGTTTTCAGTCTGCTGGTCTACAAGTCCAATTAATTTCATAAGGAAGTGCACTTAATTGAGTAATGTGTCCTTTTCTTCTAACACCATTCAATTTTACTGTAACCTCTCTTTCAGTCTCAGCCTGTGGCAGTTAGCTAAGTGTACAGGAGACTAGAATTATTATAGCTCCTAAGATACCTTAAAATAAATATAGACTATAGAGATCAGAAGTATAGGATGCCATGGCTAAATTGCAAGTGGAGTCCTTCCTGTCTGTAAGTTACAAAGGTAGCAGGACACACTTTGTTATCTTTTTCAAAGCATCGACACTCTTCATTCTTAACTTTTAAATTGCAAATATAACACAAATCATTAACCATAACATCAGTTTAATTAAAAGATCATATCTTATAAAAATCAGATCATTTGAGAATCTTTAAATAAACTCAATGGTATGTAAATTACTTAATGGAAGGGGGAATAGCTTTCTCATTGATTAAAAATGCTTTCCCCGTCACCTTTAGCTTATTAATAGTACCATTTCTGAATTAAAAGCTAACCTGCATACCATATGTGCCAGAGACAGAGAGATCATTCCAGCATTTCTCAAATTTTAATAGGCATATAAGTCACCTAGATATCTTGTTAAAATGCAGATTGTGATTCAGCAAGTCAGGTGATGCTGCTGGTCTGTGGACCACATTTTGAGTAGCAAGGACATGGAGAACATTCCACCCTGTAAATAAGCTTCGTTCAGGACCAAACTACTCCCAGAAATTTGCCCAACCTTTTGACACACCTACAGTTTTATGGTTGCTATTGTGATTCACTCTCGTGATTTTTTATTTTTATTTTTTGCAATTGCATGAAACAGTACATTTATTTGAAATATCAACTGATGGTGTTTCGTCCATTATTTCATCTCCCCCCCATCAACCTCCCCCCAATTCAAACAATAACTGACACTAATCCCTCTAGCACATGAGAGGGAGGGGGCAGGAAAGAAAGTAAGTGCTTTATTTCAAAATGAGTGCTTCAAGGACCTAAGGCCAGCTCTTTGTCACCCTATCACCCCACCGTTCTCTATTTTCTTTCTGTCACTGAAGGCAATTGTTGACTCACAATTATTGTACATGCTCTATTGCATTTGTAATAGAGTAAAGAGGTTCAAGTAAAATTTCTTGTACCCACTATTCATATGATAGATTAAATAAGAGGTTAGCCTATTTCAAGAGGACTGAGACAGAGCATATTTCCCTGTAGAAATGAAGACTGTAAGTTGTTTATTTTGCAAAGAAAATGCACCTATGTTGAAAGAATATAGCTGGAGACACCTATTATGAAACAGATCATAATAAGAACTATCAATAGTATACAAGAGTTTCTCAACCTTGGCACTATTGACATTTGGGGTCAAATAACTTGTTGTGGAGACTGTCCTTGCATTGTAAAATATTGAGCAGCATCTCTTGCCTCTACCCACAAGATTCCAGTAGCACTTCCTGCATCCTTACATACACACACACACACACACACACACACACACACACAACCAAAACTATCTTCAAACATTGCTGAATATCCCTGAAGGGCAAACTCACCCCACTGACAACCCCTGGTATACAAAAATAGCAAAATACTTATCATGCACCTAGCAGGGTTCTAGGTATCTACATGTATTCACACATTTAATACTCAACACAACCCTACGAGGTAGGTACTATTATTTTTTGTATTAAATAGATGAGAAAGCTAGAACATAGAGAAGTTAATTAGCTTGCCCAATGTCACCAAGCCAGTATGTACATCTAGGATTTCCATCCAGCATTTTAGTTTCAGAATCTGTGCTCTTAACCAACAAACTGTGTGAGGAAACATTTAGTAAACTGGAAAAGGAGTGTGATTTCCATCGGACTTATTTTGAGAGAATGTGATCAATAATGCTACTATGAAATACAGTTAAATATTAACTTAATTGCCTGACACCAAACAGTTTATAGTTGGAAATTTTACAAAAGAATATGTATCCTATCTAATAAAAGAGTAATATGCAAATTAACCATCACACCGCTACACCCACAAGCCATGCCCACTAGCCAATCAGGAGCGAGTATGCAAATTAACCCAACCAAGATGGCTGCAGCCACGGAACGAACAGGAGGCTTGGGTTGCCACCAGCGATGGAGGAAGCCAAGCTTTCCACACACCCTGGCCAGCCCAGGCCTCCACTCAAGGCTACAAAGTTTCAATTATAGAAGATGAATAAATGGCTGCGGCCACAGAGCAAGCAGGAGTCTTGGCTCCACTCAAGGCTACAAAGTTTCAATTATAGAAGATAAATAAATACCAGATACCAGGGCCTCCACTTGGGTCGCCAGGGGGCGTGGCTGGCCTGCAAACCACCACAGGCTCCTCTCCCAGGCTGCCCCACGCCCCAAGGGAACCCCCACCCTGATCTGGGACACCCTTCAGGGCAAACCAGCTGGCCCCCACCCGTGCACCAGGCCTCTATCCTATCTAATAAAAGAGTAATATGCAAATTGACCATCACTCCAACATACAAGATGGCTTCCCCAATGTGGTCAAAGATGGCTGCCCCCATGTGGACACAAGATGGCCACCACAAGATGGCCACCAGGGGAGGGCAGTTGGGAGGGACCAGGCCTGCAAAGGAGGGCAGTTGAGGGTGATCAAGCCTGCAGGGAGGGAAGTTGGGGGGTCCCAGGCCTGCAGGAGAGAGCAGTTAGGGGTGACCAGGCCTGCAGGGGAGGGCAATTAGGGGCAAACAAGCTGGCAGGGGAGCAGTTAGGCATTAATCTTGCTGGCAGGGGAGTGGTTAGGGGGTGATCAGACTGGCAGGCAGAAGTGGTTAGGGGCAATCAGGAAGGCAGGCAGGCGAGCAGTTGGGAGCCGGCAGTCCTGGATTGTGAGAGGGATGTCCGACTGCCCATTTAGGCCCGATCCCAAGGGGTCCCAGATTGGAGAGGGTGCAGGCTGGGTTGAGGGACATATACCCCTGTGCACGAATTTCATGCACCGGGCCTCTAGTTAAATATAAAATGCCTTGGGCTTTAAGATGCCTTCCTAGAAAATTTCTAAGTTCCCCTCCATGGCCAGTACTAGCTCAACCAGTTGTGCTGCTCAGACCATTGTGTAAGCTCGTCACTTGTTGTCTCTTCCTTCTGGTTGCTTTTTGAACCACTATCTTAACCTTGCATGAGGTCAACCAGATGCCCCAAAGAGCTCTAGGAATTATATCTATAGCTGGCATTGAGGTCCCAGTTCTAAGAGAGCAGACTGGTGAAAATAATGCTTCCACCAGACAGCATGATTATTTCCATAATGAAATTATACAAGATTGGTGCTGAGTCACCAATTTGGAGTGGTTCTCACTCATATCACGCATAGGACACATATCTCTGAGCTACCAATGGTCTACCACTGACCCTTGAGCAATACTTCTTCCAGTCTACAGTACTTCAGGGTGGAATGGTTGGCCACCGATACCCATTACCCTGTATGTCCTTCTACTTGAACACAAGGTGATCCACTGTCTTCCCCCACACTGCAGCCTCCAAAGGTTGGTGGTACACAAAGGGAGATTGTGTCACAACAACAACACTACATCCATGTCCTCTCTTGACTCTGATCAATGTGGTGAGTCTGTGCTCTCCCAGATCACTCTCAAACCATATGAAAAAAGGGGCAGACAGACCTTGTGCAAATTCTACTGCTCCTCTTGCCCAGCCTGGGCCTCTCCTGCCTCCTGGTAGTTATGAGTGCACATCAAGGGTATAGTCCACATTGACAGAGGTTGAATTCTAGGAATACAGTGATGATGGCCTAAAGAGTTCAAGAAAACATATGGTTGATTGATATGGTGCTCTACCTTTGCACTGTAAAATTCTGGGTGGTGCCCTAGCTGGTTTGGCTCAGTGGATAGAGCATTGCCCTGCAGACTGAAGGGTCTCAGGTTTTATTCCAGTCAAGGGCACATGCCCTGGTTGCAGGCTATATTCCCAGTAGGGGGCGTGCAGAAGGCAGCCAATCAATGATTCTTTCTCATCATTGATGTTTCTATCACTCCCTCTCCCTTCCTTTCTGAAATCAATAAAAATATATTTTTAAAAATTCTGGGTGGTAAATTTAACATGGCCAGAAAATGGATAATTTACATTTTCTTTCATACTCTGAGCAAGACTTTCAATTGTGATCACCATTAACAAAGTGGTCAGCAGGATGGATGATGCATCGTTAATATGTAATTATGTCACCAGCATATGTGAATGATATTAGGAAACTGCAGAGGCAAGAAGATCTGTATTGCTTCGATAATTTCCTAGTTTGCTGAAAGTTTTTCTTAAATCATGAATGGATTTTGAATGAATTTTTTTAAAATGCTGACATCCTCTGGTTTCATGTTATCCAAGGAAAAATGCCCATCTCAACTTAGCGGCAAAAATTGGATCAGACGTGACATTATGAATCTCCTAAATATTTGAATATATCTCTTCAAAGGCATTAACAAATGGAGCAGTTTGTTTTGTTCATAAATCACACAAGAATGGATCTTTAGTAGTTTCATTTGTCAGAGAATAATCTCACCTATTTTCCTTTATTTTAAAAGTGAGTGCCAGAACAAGATGTACATTCCCAAAAGTGTGAAATTGAATCCCAAATTCCAAATATTTTTTATCTGAAACTTTATGAAAATAAGCTAGCATTGTTCAGTTTGTCTTCCTTAACTAGCATTGATAGTGTGAATTGGGAGCTCCAAATAGAAAGTTATTGAACTGCAGTGCAATATAATACTGAAAGTGAAATAATGACACTTATTTGTCCTAAATATAAGAACACTGTGCAATGATCCTATTCATGTCTAAAATGAATTATCAATTTATGAAGAGCTTCTTTCTATTATGAAACTGAATTCAATTAAATATCAAAATCAGTTAGAAGATTCAAAGCTGAATTCTACCCGGCACTTCATAATGTGAAATATAAGACCTGACACTTCATGTTTTCACAGAAGTTAAGGTATCTGCTTTTCAGTTCCACATCAAAAGAGTAATGAAACCTGAAAGAAAATTATTAATAATAACTATGCCTATCTTCAATTTGCATTTTCTCATGTATATGGTAATATATGGTCTTCATTAGTATATCTGTGTCTATTGTGTTTTCCCTTTATATATTTCAGTAAAAATAAAGAAAGCTTGCTTATATTTCTGGCAATTGATTTTCCATATACCTTCCCTGCTTCACTAATTTATCTGCTTGGTCTGTAGATGCACCTGAGTTTGTGACTCATACAATAAGTATCCACCAAATTGTGGTTCAACTGAATGCATTGCAAACATTCCTGACATTATGGTTTGTTCATAGAATTTTCTTTTAATTTCTATGTCGCCTCAATCCATAAATAGAGCATTAGCCAAAAATTAGGCACAAAGAAAGCACTCAATAAAGAATCATACAATAGAATTTCAAATGTCGGTACAGACAATAAAATATATTGGATCCAAAAGTAACACTCAGAATATTCAAAATGCCAGTTTTCAGAAGGTTAATAAAATATTATCAATTGATCTACATAAAGTAAGTAAATAAGGATATCCAAAAATCTTTTAAAGGCCCAATATTTCTCAAACATTTTTTTAAAAAAGCAATCTACTCCATAGTCTATCAGAGCACAAATAGATTCATTTTTGTTATTATCTTTCTCCTGCAATTAAAACACCCAAACGGTACTTTTGCAATTAAAAAAATATATCCTATTACAAACTTCTCTTTTTTCACATTTCAATGCAACAACTGGCATATTTCTATGAAAGCAAATACTTATTTTACTTTTTGGAACGTTATTTTGCCTGCCTCAATTTACTAATTTTCTTTGATTGTGAGTATAGTCTGTCTCAAATCCTTTGCTGGAATGAAGTAGGATGTACATATATTCATTCTTTCCTAAGTTTCTTCAGGTAAGAGAAAGAACATGCTATAACACGGCCTGAGGCAACTTAATTAAGACTAACACAGTCTTTTGTAAGCAATTACCAAAAGGTTTTACTTTTGTAAATATATTTCTAGTGGAAAATTTTTAAATCATTTTCAGGTTTTCACTTGGCATATATAAAACTCAAAGCTATTATCTAGCTGGAGCTTAAAGAAGCACAAACAAAATCAAACAAAAGCACAAACTAAAAATCAAATCAAAGATCAGAGAAATAGTCCCTGCTGCTCAAATCCAGTATTTGTCCAAAAGTTTAATGGATGCAACAAAAACATTTCAAAATCAAATGCCTGCCAGTTGATAAAGAGCCACAGAGGTAGAAAACTTGCCCACAAGATAAGGAACTTGAAATACATTGTCTCCTCAGTGAAATGGGAAAGAAGGATTATAAGAGAAAATGGAAAACATTCAAGTGAATTCTGTCATTCATTTAACAAGTAGGATGAAGCAACTCTGAGTGTCAGTCTCTGTTCCAGGTACTAGAGGCACAAGTGAGCACGTCAGTTTAAATTTCATAAAGCCTATATGCTGGTGAATGTGATATTAATAGACAACTAAAAATAAATATATATAATACAGGATTGGGTGTGTCTCTAAAGAAAATAACAGAGGGTAAGCAAGTAGTCATTGAAAGGAGGTGCTACTTCAAACAAGTTGGTTAGGGAAGGCTATATAAGAAGGAAACATTTGAGCAGAGATCTGAATGAAATGAAAGAGTAAGCTTTTCAAGGATTTGAAGGGGAAAAATTCAAGGCAGAGAGAACAGTAAGTACAAAAGCTCTGAAGCACAAGTCACCTTGTAGTGTTCCAATGTGACTCAGAGTAAGCAAGGCAGAGAAAAGCTGTAGATGACCTAGACATCATAAGAGCTAGGTCACACAGCACTGTGATAGTTGTTTAAAATGGCCACAATTTCTTTGACATTCTTCTCATTGAGAAATGGGGTCTAAGTTCCCTCCTCTTGATTGGGTGGGTGTTGACTGCTGCAACCAATACCGTACTATAGAAGTGACACCAGATGCTTTCCAAGGTGAGGTCATAAAAAGACCATGCAGCTTCCACTTGGTCTCTTGAATACTCGCTTCAACAATCCTGAGACTGCCATGCTGGAGAGGCCATTTTCTAGTATAGGCTTTCCATTCAAGAGTCACAACTGCCCTGGGTGGTTTTGCTCAGTGGTTAGAGTGTTGGCCCCCAGACCAAAGGGTTGTGGGTTTGATTCCCAGTCAAGTGTACATACCTGAGTTGCAGGTCCCCCAGCCCCAGTTGGGGCACGTGCAGGAGGCAACCAATCAAATGTGTTGATGTTTCTCTCTCCCCTTCCTCCCTCCCTTCCACTCTCTCTAGAAACCAATGGGAAATATATATATATACTCTGATGAGGATTTAAAAAAGAGTTGCAACTAATCCCAGCCTTCTAGTCACCCCACCTAAGAGCCAGCCATGTGAATAAAACTGTCTTGGACGATCCAGATCAGCCCATTCACCATCTGAATACCCCTGAGTGACTTCAGTTGACTTCATGATAATGAAAAAAAAAAGTAGCCAACACCTGCCCAAGTTTCTAAAGTGTCATAAAATGCTTGTGGTTTTAAGCCACTGAGTTTTGAAGTGATTTTCTGTACAGCAATAGTAACTGGAACCAGGGCCCTTGGGCCACAGTAAGGATTTATTTTCTATTCTGACTATAATAGCAAGCCATTGAAGAATTTCAAGCAATGAAATAATGTGATCTGATTTACTGATTTAAAAGTTATTCTGGCTCATATGTGAAGAATCAACTATAGGATTTTAAGAGTGGATGCAGGAACACCATTACAAGGTTTCTGCATAATTCTAGCCAGAGAGAATAGGGTCTTGAACTAGGGAAGTCATAGCAAAGAAGTGAGAAGCAATTGGGTATTGATTATACTTAGAAAGTAGAGCCTGCAGGATTTGCTGGTGGATTATATGTGGGATGTGAGAGAAAAAGGGAAATAAAGGATTGCATCTTAGTTTGTGGTCTAAGCAACTTGGGTATTTGTGGTAGTCTTTCAAGACTAGGTGAGGAGAAGATTTAGGAAGAAGAAGGGGGTAATAAGTTAATTTTTGGACACAGTAAGAGTTTTAATGCCCAAATTGAAATGTAGAATTCATATATGAGTCTGAAGTTATATGAGAATAGTATGTGACAAATTGGATGTATGAATCTGAAGTTCAAGGAGAAAAATCTAGGCTGGGAATAGAATCCAGAAAACATCAGTATGTAGATGCTTTTAAAGCCATAAGACTGGATTAGATCACTGAAGAAGGTCATCCTATATAATAAAAGGCTAATATGCAAATTGTCCCCTGGACCAGGAGTTCGACCAGGGAGCAGGGCCAGCCAGCCAACCTCCCTGATCGACCCCGATCAGGCTAGCTGGCCAGACCCCACCTGTGCACGAATTTGTGCACTAGGCCTCTGGTTTAGATATAAAGGACAAGAGGAGCAGTGGACTAAAGACTGTGCCAAAGTATGTTGTAATATTTTTGAAGTAAAAAAGATGCTGAAATAAAAACTGGATATATACGTGTAAAAGAATTGGTTTGGTACTTGTCTTATACCATATACAAAAAATAAAATACATCAAAGGCCTAAACTTAAAAGGTAAACTATAAGACACTTAGAAGAAAACATAGGGGAAAGTCTTCATAACATTGAATTTGGCAATGATTTTTTGGGTACGACACCAAAAGCACAAACAACATAAGAAAAAATAGTTAAATTAGACTTCATCACAACTTAAAGCTTTTTGCATCAAAGGACATTATCAAGAGAGTGAAAAGACAACCCACAGAAAGGAAAATTATGCAAATTTTGTATCTGATAAGAGATTAATATCCCAAAAAATAAAATACTTCTACAACTCAATAACCAAAAGAACAAATGATCCAATTAAAAAGGTCATAGGACTTGAATAGACATTTCTCCAAAGATACACAAATAGTCAATAAGCACATGAAAAGTTTCTCAACATCATTAGTCATTAGGGAAATGCAAATCAAAACTATGATGGGATACCACTTTATACCTATTAAGATGGCTATATCAAACAAAAGGAAATGAACAAATGTTGGCAAGGATGTGGAGAAATTGGAACCCTCAGAAAGAAAAGATTGCATTGCTGGTGGGAATGGAATGTAAAATGTGCAGCCTCTGCCAAAAACCATTTGGCAGTTCCTCAAAAAGTTACACAGAGAACTATATGATCTGGCAATTTGACTCCTAGGCATATACCCAAATGAATAGAAAGCAGAAACTCAAAAAGATAGTTGTAACCAATATTCATAACAGCCTCTATAATAATATAAACGAAGCCGGGGCTCTGAGGGAAGCCCGGGTCCCGGGTGCTGGAGGGAAGCCGGTGCCAGCAGCTGGAGGAAGAAAGGCCTACTCGTGCACGAATTTTGTGCATCAGGCCTCTAGTTATTTATAATAGCCAAAAGATGGGAACAGTTCAAATGCAAATGTCCACCAACAGGTCATTGAATAAACAAAATGCGACATACATTATTTGATCATAAAAAGAAATGAAGTTCTAGTACATATTATAACACGGACAAACCTTGAAGACATTATGCTAAGTGAAAAAGGCCAGACACAAAAGAATATTGTATGATTCCACTTATATGAAGTACCTAGAATAGTGGTTACCAGGAACTGGGGAGAGGCAGGAATGAGGAGTTAGTGTTTAATGAGTACAGAATTTGTTTAGGATGATGAAAATATTCTGGAAATGGATAGTGGTGATGGTTGCGCAGCATTGAGAATGTACTTAATGGTACTGAATTGTACTCTTAAAATGGTTAGACTGGTAATTTTTATGTTGTATACATTTTACTATGATTATTTTTTAAAGTCTGGAAGTGGAGGAGAACCTGCAAATGAGACGGAGAGGGAGCAGCCAGGGAGGTAAGACAAAATCCAGAAGAGTGTGTGGAGCCCTTGTAGCAATTGGGAAAAAGACAATGTCAATACTACTGAAATGATGGGTAGGATGAGGGCTGAGGATTGCTCATTAGGTTCAGCAAAGTGGAGGCGTAGGGGTCCTTGATAAGAGCAGTTCCAGTGGCACAGTGGGAACTAAAGACTTAACCCAGACGGAAATGGGTTAAAGAGAGAATATGAGCTGAGGCAGTGGAGGCAAAGAATATAAACTAAGCTTTAGGAAAGTTTTGCTGTAAAGAGTAAAACCCAGAGAAGTGAGGTAAAAGAGGGACCCTGGACCTGAGGTCTAAGGACAGCTTTTGGTAATAAGCCTGTTTGTCTCTGGGATGTAAATGTCCATTAAACCAGATGTAATTTTATGTCCCATAAAGACCTAATTTCCATAACAAATAGAAGGCTGAGCAGTATACATTAGAAAGCAAGCAAAACACTGAAATTATAACTACTAAGAACTGTGAACTAATCCTTCCAATTAGTCACAAAATCAAATCCCTTCCCAAAAGATGGGGGTCCATTTTCATATTCCATAGTAAAACAAATATGTGGAAAAATTTGGAAGTGATCAAGGGGAAATCATAAGTATGAGAAGTTTTTATAAATAAGAAATAGATAAGTGAAAGGAAAAAGAAAGAAGGAAAAAGAAAAAAATGTTTAATAATTCTTTCCATGTGACTGTAAGACGTCTTTACAGAGGATTTGTGAACATTCTTCACCATATATTCAGAAGAATAATTTTAAAAAGTTAGTAAAATGACATAAACAAAAGTATTGGCCTTGGGAAAGGCAAAACAGAACATATTACATATTATAATACATATTATATATTCCAGGAATAAGATTTGAAACATTCTAATAAGTTTCTGGTTATAAAACCTCTTTGCTATTGCTTGCAAAACAGACAAGCTCTAATATTGTTCTGGGATTTCTGGCCAATACAATAATGCATTAAGCAAAAAAAAAAATAGGTGTAACTATTGGCAGGTAGAAAAGAGGATTTTTATTAATTGCAGATATTAAGATTGCACACCTAGTTAAGGCAAGAGAATCAATAGGAAAACTATTAGAATTAATAAGCACATTCTAAAAAGTGACTGGATGTAGGGTAATTACCAAAAAATTAATAGTTTAGGTAATAAGCAGATAGAAATATAATGAAAATTCAATATTATGGTCTAAAAATTACCCTAGAAATAACATATAATAAGAAATTCATTGAATATATACATTTTTCTTTTTCTTTTTAAAATACATATATTTTTATTGATTTCATAGAGAAAGGGAGAGGAAAGACAGAAACATCAATGATGAGAATCATCAATCAGCTGCCTCCTGCATGGCCCCCACTGGGGACCTAGCCTGAAATCTGGGCATGTGCCCAGGGAATCAAACCATGACCTCCCGGTTCATAGGTTGATGCTCAATCACTGAGCCACACCAGCCAGGCACATATTTCTTTCTTTTTTTTTATTGTTTAAAGTATTACAGGTCTCCTTTTTTCCCCCGATTAACCCCCCCCCAGCCACTCCCACCTCCAAGGGCAAGCCCCCACCACCCCAGTGTCTGTGTCCATTGGTCATGCTAAACATATTTCTTTTATTAAGAGAAATAAGAGAAGACTTCAATACTATGTTCCTGGTTGGGCAGACTTAATCTTGTAAAGATGTCCATTCTTCCCAAATGAGGGGTAATGCAGTCCCAATTGTAATCTCATGAGGACTGATTTTCATTTGACAATATTTTTCTAAAGTTCATCTGGAAGAATAAACAAGCAAAAAAAAAAAAATAACCAAGGAAACTTTTTAAGTGAAATAAGTGTAGGCTGGCTCTGCTAGATGTTAAAGCTGTTTATAAACCTCAAATAATTGAAATAATAAGACTCCAGTAAAATATTTATAGAGAGAGCAATAAAACAGAAGAAATAATACAAGAACAGAACTCCCGGATGTGCAAGTATTTATAACATGATTGAGTAGGTATTACAAATCACTTGAGAAAGGATGGAGTTTTTTCCATATGGAGTGTAGAGTAGAAATTGACAGCTATATAAGAAAATCATATTAAACTAACACTATATCATGTACCAAAATTAACTTTAAAATATTGAAAAATTAAACATAAATAGTTTAACTACATAGAAGCTAGACTAGGTATCTGATTTTTGAGTGAAAAAACATTTAAGTCTAAAATTATTTTTAAATGACAAAGAAAAATATAAAAATAACATAAAAAGCAAATCAACCAATTGAAAAAAACATTTGCAACAAATGAGAGACTAAAATTAATATCCATAGTATATAATGAGTTCTTTAAAATTGGTAAGATAAACCTAAGACATGATACAAAAATGGCCAAAGGACAATTTAAGAAAGAAGAAATGCAAATTGGTAGAAAATAACGCCGTTCATAATTGCAAATAATCAAATTAAATAACCAGTGTGGTAGAGCTCTGAATATAATAAAATGGTGGTTGTTATTTACAGCACCAATTTGGGATGGTTTATTAAGCAGTGATACTAACTTTAACAATGACCTTTCCTCAAGCTTGAAATATTCAGTGCCCTTGTGTTGAAATACAATTCCACTAAGTCCCACAGACTCTTACAGACTCCAGGAGTGCCACCCACATCCCTCAAAGTTATAGGGGAGCAGGAAACAGGGACTCTGGCCCAAACTCTGATCTGAGCTTCATCTCTAAAACTCTGGCCTCAGCAATTTCTCACTCCTTCCTGATAGACCTTTCCAGTATCTTTTTCTGCCTAGTACTGTGTCTTAGTCATACAAAGTATCTTTTGCCAGTCTAACCCTACCTAGCCCTCTGACCCTTTTTAGCACTGAGATTTCTATTTTCTTTTTTCACAGTTCTCCCTCTGGTCCCTAAAATCAGGAAAAAAAAGTATAGTTGCTCTTGCTCTTAATCTTAAGATTTGATTACCACACCTATTTAAATTGAAGTCACAATATTCCACAGATATCCAAGCCTACTCACCCTAGAGGCCTGTCTCCCATTCTCTCAACACTATGCATGAGGCCAAGGTGGCATTCATCCTTCTCTCCTTTAGGGTCTTCTCCCCCAGAGAGGACATAAATGCCAGAGCAAGGCCCCATCCAGACAGAAAATGCAGAGCATCCTTATTAAGCATTGAGATAAAAATTTAATTTATTAAGCTCTTACTTTAAATACATATTTCTTTTTTTCTTTTTTTTCAATTACAAGTTACATTCAGTATTATTTTGTATTAGTTCAAATATGTAGCATAGTGGTTAGATAATCATATACTTTATAAAGTATTCCCCTCAATATTTCTAGTACCCATCTAGAATCATACATAGTTATTAGGATATTATTGACTACATTTCCTATACTGTACTTTACATCTCTGTGACTATTCTGTAACTACCAATCTGTACTTCACCTTTTTCACCCAGCCCCCCAACCCTCCACCCCTCTGGAAAATACCAGTCTGTTCTCAAATACATGTCATTTATTAAAATGAAATATGTATCATTTTGCATTAGAATTTTGATCATATAAAAACAACTGGCCATATAAAACACAATTTAAGGTAATTATTCTAATGCCTTATTAAAATAAAAGCAGGGATTTGGAGATCTTTCTCGTTTAGAGATTTCTATTTAGGAATGTCACTTCCCCAAGCTGAGCAGGGCACAGCTGGCACTGAGCCAAGGGAACCTAAGATTCACAATCTATGGTTTCTTATCTAAGCAGTCTCTAACCTACACCCTGGCAGAGCAGGCATGTATTCTGCAGAGCGAGAGCTGAGAGGCAACAGAAATTTCTCATCTCTAGACACAAAGACTAAGTACACTGTAGCTAATGCCTGAAATTCTATTTGGCTTAAGGCTTTGTTCCCCCCTTAAAATACAAATGTTTTATGACTTAAACTTAGTGATAGTGGCAAGTCTTGCTAACTGCATACCTAATATCCATTCCCTCCCCCCCCTATTTTTTTTCTAGTTACAGAACTATAATTTGGAGTTCAGGAGGAGCAGTATGCCCAGATTCCATTTCAGCTAGGGGTAGTCATGTGACCCAGCTCTGGCTTCTGAAATATAAGTGGAAATTATTGGGAGGGGCTGCCAGGAAAGCTTGTTAAAAGGGGCAGACTTAAAAAAAAACAATGGTTCTTTCCCCTTTGTATTCTTCCTTCACAAATGATGGATACAATTCATGGAAGCACAGCAGCCATCTTGCAAACCCAAGGACAAGTACAAAGTAGGAAGATAAAATAAGCCTAATTTGTTAATGGCCTTACGGAGCCACTGTATTGGCACTATAGTCAGCCTACCTCCTCCCAGATTGGGGGGCATCCTATTGGGTTTCCACCTCTAACAGATGCAGCGTTGCAAATAAATTATCCAGGGAGTGAGTTTTGAAACAAACAAGAGGTCACAGAGACGTTATGGGCTTTAAGAACTGTACAGAAAAAAAAAGGTATCTCTGCAGGAGAAAACAAAACTGGAAGTTGAAGGTATGGGGCCCTGAAGATCAGCTTATCATGAAAAACTTTACTTAGGTTTTACCCTGCATCCGAACTAAATAAATGGAGAAATAATTCCATGACCTTCTGTAAGTGGGAGAAAAAGTATTTCTTTATAGTATCTTTATGAAACAATAATTTGAATGCTCAACATACTAACGCTAAAGGATAAATTTTCTGAAACGAATCTAGGTGAATCACAATTTTGTCAAATGGTTTTCATAAGCAACATAGAAAACCAAAGTTTTCCCTGAATGATGGCTCCACAGGAACTAGTGGGGGGTATGAGGTCATTGATTAAAAAGAATGTTGAATTGCTGTTTTTGTTCTCCTAAAATGCAGTTGTTATTGGCTGGACATTGGCAGTGCATAAGTCGGCACAAACATTACCTAGGACCCCTTGAATTTTTTACCAAGAGCTTTTTTATTTAAGAACTGAAAGATCAAATTATTCTAAAGAGAAAATATAGTCCAATTTTAATCATTAATCTAAAATATTCATGTAAACTTTTATTTCATTCATGATTTCATGCATAAAATCAAAGATAGGACCAAGGTTCAAACTGGAGGAGAGTTTCCTTTAACTTGGAATTACCTGTACTATCTATCATCACCTCTTTTAGGATAATGTTGCCATAAGTTGTAGGCATGTTTTGTGAAATCCCACCAACAGATCAATAGGTAGGAATCAAGTAAGTTACAATATTTTTAACCCCACAAAGAATTTGCCAATTCTATCGCACTGGGGTAGAGCAGTGCTTCTCAAACTTTAATGTGCAATACGAATCATCTAGGGCTTTTGTTAAAATACAGGCTCTGATTGAGTGGGTCTATAGTAAGGCCTGCGACTCAGCATTTCTAACAAGCTCCCAGGTGGTGATGATGATGCTGGTCAATGGACCACACTTTGAGTAGCCAGGGAGTAGAGCATGGCTACTCATCAGGCTGCTCATCAGGATCATTTAAGGACCTTGTTAAAAAGCAAGCAAACAACCTGCAAAGTCTTGGGCAACATCCCAACTCTACAAAATCAGAATCTCCGGGAATGAGGTGCAGGGGTTTGTATTATTAACTATCTCCCTGGGTGATTCCTATTCAACTGTAAGCTGCACCTGGTCTGCAATGAGTAGATCAGCATGGTTCAAAGAGTGGCTGTGCACCCTCTAAATCAGAATCGCCTGAGGAGCTTGACAATTGTGCACATAGCACTCTGCAGATACCTCCCTTCTGCTGCCTAGAAAGAAGGCAAATGGTGAAGGGAGTAGAAAAAATAAGGAGACAGTGTAAAAATGGAGATTGACGTCATTTCAACTCCCACCTGGCAGAAGTAAAGAGGGCCAATTCTCCTGGAAGTGACAGCATGGAACATGCCTCCCGCTGCCTGACCACCTGCACCTCCTTCCTTCTTTTCCTTTTCTTGGCAACCGCAGCAGCCAAGACGGCCCCTCAGGGCTGCTGGGGGGGCAGGGGGGCTGGTTAAAGAGGAGGGAGAGGATTGAAGAGAATGAAATGGGGGGTAGCTAGAAAAATAAAGTGATTGTATAGGAATTATAAACAGCTTTAGGCTTCTGTACATACTACAATTCAATTCAATACAAATAAATAAATACCTATTTCAATATCTGATGCTTGCTGAAAGGATAACAAGATATTATTTGGCCAAAAGAGTGTTTTCCAATTGCCTAAAATTGCATCTGTGTATGAAAAAGGATCTGAAAGATTGTGAACTGGATTAATCTCCAAGTGGTGAAATTAAAGTACTGTTTTCCTTACTTCAGTATATTAATCTGTACTGTTTGAACATTTAAACTGAGGATGAGCCCTAACCAGTTAGGCTCAGTGGATAGAGCGTCAGCTTGTGGACTCAAAGGTCCCAGGTTCGATTCCAGTCAAGGGCATGTACCTTGGTTGCAGGCACATTCCCAGTAGGAGGTGTGCAGGAGGCAGCTGATCGATGTTTCTCTCTCATCAATGTTTCTAACTCTCTATCCTTCTCCCTTCCTCTCTGTAAAAAAAAAAAAAATCAATAAAATATATTTAAAAAGAATAAATAAATAAACTGAGCATGAATAGTTTATAATGAGAAATAATTAATAAAGCCATTTTAATTTGGGGGAACAATAAGAAGGGGTTACTAGGGCTGAAGCACTAGAGGGGACAATGTGAAGAGTAGGGTATAGGCCCTTTCTTCAAGAACCTCACACACTCAGTAGTCAGAACTCATGGATGTTTTCTGAGTTGCAGAGATATGCAGGTAGGTGGCCCCACACTTGCCTGCAGGGAATGGCATTAGGTCCAAAAGTCCAAAATGGATTCCAAATGCATGTTATTGAGTGCAGATCTGAAGAGGAGTTTAGTAAATTTAAGGAGGGAAACTTATCAAGGTTAATTAGTATGAATAAAATAGCTCTGGGGAGAAATATATGAGTCAGAGGGCTCTAGATAAGGCAACTTTAATGCTACAGAAAGATAGAGCATTCTTGCATCTATAACAATAAGATGAGCCAAGAGCACAGCTGGAGATTAAGTAAGTAAACCAGAGACCTTATCAAATATTGAACCACTCCTCATTGCCCTGGGACCTACTCCTCATGGTACTATTATAATAGAATCACCAAATGCAAATTATTAAACTGCAACTAGGCATGGAACAATGATCGCAGTAGAAGTCTTGGTAGGCTTGTATGTCAGAGGAAAGATGAGCTCATGAGGATAAGAATCTGGGTTAAACGGGGTCTCTTTACTTGGGAATTTCTTGGATACTGCTGACCTGTGGTGTCTACTACTGACCTTAGCTGTAGTCATGGAAATGTTTGTGGCCCATACTGCTTCAGTTTCCTGCATAAAGCATGGGGAGAGAAACAGATAAAGCAGTGTGGAGAAAGGGGAGGTCAACAAATTAAGTCATCCTTACATATTTGAAAGGTCAGCAAAACTCCCTAAAACTCCAAGCCTCTGAACTTGTACTTTTGCCATCCATAATCTAAAGAGATTATTCTCATTTAGTTCCATTATGAGGCACTTTTTTAACAGTGAGGAATGAGGGAGAAGAAGAAAAGGGAAAAGATTCCACTTTGGGACTGTATGATACACCTTTGCCTTGGACAACTTGGGCACCTTCAGCAAAGACTTAGGAGGAAAAGCCTGACTTCATTATCATACTTTTATTGAGTTTCCAGCCACTGTGCTATCTGTTGAGCTCAGGAAAATAAAAGAGAACTGTTTCTAGGAGATTAGAATGGAATGAGGAAAGGGAGAAGAGGAGGGAGGGATATGGTGGTAGAGACAACTGATTATAATACAACTAGGGGCCTGGTGCATGGATTCGTGCACCAGTGGGGTCCCTTGGCCTGGCCTGCACCCTCTTGCAATCCAGGACCCCTTGGGGGATGTCAGAGAGTAGGTTTTGGCCCAATCCCCGCAGGCCAGGCCAAGGGACCCCACCAGTGCATGAATCCCTTCCCTCTGATATTCATCAGTCTTTTCCATGTTTCCATGCCTGTGCGTTGAGCATCTTCCCCTGGTGGTCATTGCCTGTCATAGCTTGCAGCTGGTTGGCCAGTCACTTAGGCTTTTATATATATATATATATATATATATATATATATATATATACACAATATATATACACTAGAGGCCCAGCGCACGATTACATCGTGCGGGTAGGGTCCCTAGGCCTAGCCTCCTGCGATCAGGGCCATCTTCTGCCTGTTCGCCAGTCTCCAGGCCCAATGCTGCCTCCGACGCCGCCACTGAGCTGCCAGGCTGTTGGGATCACCAGCTCATCCCCAGCTGCTGCCGCTGCTGCTGGGGCTTGAGGCACTAACGAAGGGGAGCACGGCAGGGGATCCTGGTGCACGCGCATGCACCAGGCCAAAAGCCTCTGGCAGAGGCTTTTGGCCTGGAGCCGGTGCGGACAACCGGCTCCCCGGCTCCGATGGCAGGGGAGCCAGGTGTCCGGGGTGTCCAAGGCAGCCCCCCTCAGCGGCCGCCTCTCAATGGCCGGATATGCCACCCCGAGTCCCACCCCCCAGCCTCCTGCCGCCCAATCGTGGGCGTAGCGGAGTGATGGTTATTTGCATATTACCTTTTTATTAGGTAGGATAGATGTCATAACAAGTGGGCCCTGTGGTCAGTTCTGAGTCATATCCTGTCTTCTCCTAATATTTCCATTGTTTATATCACGTGGATATGCAGCAGGTATGGAGTTGAAAGGGTAGTTACTATGCTTAAGGCTAATTTTACTGCTAGAATAAGGTAGGATTTACTAGGTTATCTGCAGTAACTTTGAAAATATCTGTAATAAAGCATCAACAGCTGAAATCAAAAGTATCTCAAGGAGGGAATTGGGTGATCAAAAATAGGAGATATGTTTTTATTTAAGAGTTTCAATCTCATTGGTAAAATATTTCTTCTGTTAATTAATTTTATTATTGAGCTCATTGAACTGTCTTTCTGGGTTTTCTTGAGTTCTGTCATGACAGCTATCGTGAATTCTTTATACTAAGCAAAATCAGTCAGATGAAGAAAGGCAAATACCTTGTGATTTCACTCATAAGTCGAATATAAAACAAAACAAATGAACAAAGAAAAACAAACTCATAAAGGTAGACAACAAGTTAGTGGGTACCAGAGGGAAGGGAGATGGAGGGCAAAATGGGTAAAGAGGCTCAATTTTATGATGGCAAATGGGAACTAGACTTTAGGTTGTGAACACAATGTAGTATATACAGATGTCAAATTATAATGTTGTACACCTAAAACCTGCATAATGTTATAAACCAATGTTACCTCAATTAAAAAAATAGATGAGAAATAGTCACTGACTTGTTCGCCACCAATTCTAATTACAGATGAATGTGTTTACAATTTGGAAGAAGGCTGCATTTAGGAACCTTTGACTGGTACTGATTATTTCTGTGTCTCTTAGGATCTCAAATCTAAAACACCTGGACACATCTCTTTAGGAAGTTTCTAGTTCAGTTCTAATTCTCCATGCAACATCAACCTATAGCAATGGTCGGCAAACTCATTAGTCAACAGAGCCAAATATCAACAGTACAACAATTGAAATTTCTTTTGAGAGCCAAATTTTTTAAACTTAACCTTTTGCACTCGGATGTCGAGTGTGACTCGACACGGTTAGCATTAGAATAAAGGAATCGAGAAAAAAAGCAAGCGAGTGCAAAGGGTTAAACTTCTTCTAATGCCACTTCTTCAAAATAGACTCGCCCAGGCCGTGGTATTTTGTGGAAGAGCCACACTCAAGGGGCCAAAGTGCCGCATGTGGCTCACGAGCTGCAGTTTGCCGACCACAGCCCTATAGTATTCCTGCAGACAGAAATGTTTCTTGATCGAGATTCTGACCTCCCTCCCTCCCTCCCTCCCTTCTTCCCTCCCTCTCTCCCTCCCTTCCTTCCTTTCTTCCTCTTTTTCAGAACCATCATAAGAGATCTCTAAGAAGATGCATAAGGAAATTGTCCAGTTGGCCATTATCTGCCTGTGGCCCAGTGTTCTACCAGATACTTTCCAAAAAAAGGTACATACAGCACATATGCTTGTTGAAAATTCTGGGTCTTAAACCCAACCTCCATTAGCTTAATTATTGTTCATTATTCATGGCTGAGAGTCTGACATCTACTTACAGCATGGTTCCTGGATCAGAAGCAGCATCTGGGGGCATGTTGCAAATGCAGAATCTCGGGCCCTACCCCAGACCTACAGAATCAGAATCTGCATTTTTAACAGGTGATCTGTGTAGGTTTCCAAATTTAAGAAGATTCTCTTAAGGAGGTAATTTTCATCAGGTTCTGTTCTTAACAGGAAACAGATTGAGAAGCAAAAAGCTTAACAGAGCTACAAATACTAAGCCAGGAAATGCGACATTTTGAGTGAATATTGAAAACAAGCTAGCAAACTAATACACCCTGGAATGAGGCCAAAAAGCAGGTGCTATAAGGACAGTGACTCTAATTATGAACATGGGTATTTCAATGATACAAACCATGGAACACCAAACCCTTCCTTTTCATACTTTCAGTCTGTCACTGAAATGCCACATGACTCTTTTGGCATAATTAGCTCCCAGATTTACAGTGGGAATTAGACAAAAACATCTTCTCCTTTCTTTCCTTCAAGATGCAGGGATGGGGGCTAGAACATGCAACAGGGAGCACTTCTGAGGCCAAGAGTAAGTAAATCTGGAACTGGAAAAGGAGTGTAAAGATACAAATGCCAGATGAAACACAAGGTCACAAAACTGCAAGAGAGGAGAGGAGAATGATACATTGCCAGGTACCTGGGACCAGAGGGACAAGAGACAGTGGGATCTTTATAAGGAACTAAGGGAGGGGGTAGGGAGTTATCTCAGGGTGGGGAAGGCGGGTGGTCATTCTATATAAAAGTCACTATCTTGATTTTTATTATTCAGTGCCTGGTGATTGGGCCCAGCTAAATAACTAGAGGAAGATCTGATAGATTCTACATGGGAGTGAAATAATGAAAAAGGTTGAAAGAAGTCTGGAGATAAATTAGTCCAACATCTCTGGACAGGTTGGTGGATTTGAAAGGATATAGAGATGTGATCTTAAAGAGCACACAGCAAGGTGGATGTTACGCTTAGAACCAGACCTTACAAAAATAGTGAAAAGATATTTTGCTGCCAGCATCCTATCTCTGCTCCTGCCTTTCCCCACTTCATTCTTTTGCTTCCTCCAACCCATATTCAAACCCCTAGTTTCACATCTGTCCAACCAATTCTTTTAAGCCTATAGATGTCAACCAATAGACTTGTAATGCTGTCTTAAGGAGGTTGAATTCTACTGTGTACTCTTTAAAGACCAAACCATCTTCCAGACCCACAACAAGGGTGTCCCATAAAACCCTTCAAATCCATGTCAACACACACTTGCTCCATCTATCCCAAAACCAAATTTGTGTACATGACATTCTGAAGTGATAAGAAAGAGGACCTCCATAACTAGCGAAGAGGCTAAAAGAGATGGATGACCTCAAAGTTTCAACTCTGAGTTCTTGAGAAACTGATAAAGCCACTCATAGACTGGGGACAAGGGATTTATTTTAGGTTTAATCTCAGATTTCTCTTTTCATACTTTTTAGTGTTTACTTATTAAGATATTTATAATTTTTTCTAAATAATTGTCATACCTCCTTTTGTTCTCCTTGAATTTCATGCCACTCAAATTCAAATGCCTTGAATTCCAGAGAACAGAATTGGCAAGAAACAAACATCCCAATATTTGACATCAGAGGGTGAATGGTTTCTTTTTATATATTTTTTATTGATTTCAGAGAGGAAGGGAGACGAAGAGAGAGATAGAAACATCAATGATGAGAGAGAATCATTGGTAGACTGCCTCCTGCATGCCCCCTACTGGGGATCAAGCCCGCAACCCGGGCATATGCCCTTGACTAGAATCTAACCCAGGACCCTTTAGTCCGCAGGCCAATGCTCTATCCACTGAACCAAACCAGCTAGGGAAATGTGAATGGTTTCTTAACAATGTTAATTAGAATTTGGTTTTCCTCATGCATCTTATAGTTTAACCAATTACATTAAACTATTAATTTGAAAGGGGTGAGGAGGAAAAAGCACTACTCTCTCATTACTTTCCTCATATCTGTCATCCTTATAAGGTGTGGGGGTTTTTGTGTGTTTGTTTTGGCGCATACAGATGGTCATGGTGGCAGGGCAAAACTGAACTCTGAAGCATATATTGGCCAAATGGTACAGCTCCCATTTCACGTGTGCCCTCGGCATTACTTGTCAAATTAGACATGCTAGTAATATCTATAATTACACATTGCAAGCAGTCGAGCTGCAGTTTGTAGTATACTTACATGCTAATCAGACTTCAGGGAAATCATGAACAATGCATTCAAGCCTCCTCTAACCTCTGAATTGGAGGCCAGGCATAGGTTCTTTTATAATGCCCATGTTTTACACAAAATTTCTAATTGTCCTTGATAATTTAGAATGCTTTTTGAAATGAAAAATAGCAGAGAGCTAATCCCCAGGGGGCCTGGGGAACCATTTTAAAGTTTTGCCAAATTTATTTTGTTTCAATGCTATCTTTACAGGCCACACCAAAAGTATGGGGTGTGGGTCTGGAAGATGGTTTGGTCCACACAAAGTTTAGAACCAAGACTATACTCAAAGATTCATGTGCCTTAACTTCTCATCCAGCCTTTCTGAGACTCTGCTCCACCCATGCCCCTTTCCCAACCCCAACCCATTATGGTCTCCTCCCTTGTAATTTTAATCTATACATACATACGTACTGAACGCCTATTGTGTGCCTGGCACTATAGTACAAAGATAAATGATTCCTATCCTCAAGATGGTCACAGTAAAATGAAGGACACTAATACATGAAGAAATTGTTTAAAATATGGGGTAACTCAATGATAGTGGTATAGCCTGTATATTATAGAATTACTGAGGAGGGAAGCCCAAACCAGCCTGAAGTGTGTATATGTGTCCCCATGTACATATATGTGTTTTGGAGAGCAGGGAATATGACAGAAACTGGTCAGTATTTGCTAGCACCCCTTTGCCATTTTCCTGCAAATCAGTTTCAGGCTGCCTTCATTCCCAGCACCCACATGTGTCTCCTGCTGCAGGAGCCCACGTTGGGCCATGCACAGAGAGCTGAAGTGTCTTGGAATTTACAAGAGGCAGTCCTATGATTGACAGGTGTGGGGATATAAGTACACAAGCCCCTTTGCCATGATCAAGATAACCCTGATGTGTACCCTACACTGTCTCCAAAAGCCACCCATGGGATGGGGCCAAAGATACTCTCTATGGCAATATTGCATCTTTGCTTGCCCTTCTTCCTTTCTCAGTCTCTCTTTCTCACTACCCTATTAGTTTTTCCTGTGAACAACTACTAATAAATGACATGAATCCCCATCTCAGGGTCTTCTGGGCTACCACAATTAAGACAAGGAGAGTATACCACAAGAAAAATATTTATAACTTCGTATGGTCATGGATAGTAACTAGACTTGTTGTGGGGATTATTTCACAATGTGTACAAATATCAAATCATTATGTTGCACATTTGAAACAAACAATGCTATATGTCTATTATACTTCAATTTTAAAAAGACTGAGAGAATAAAAGACAGATTTTTGGGGGGACGGTCCAACTAACGTAGGTCCTGAAGGAATGGAATAATTTAGCAAGATGAAAAGGGTAAGAGATTCACCCCAGAGAGGGTACAAAGGGAGTGCGATGGGAAGAATTTCAGACAGAATGAACAGAGTTGTGCAAGTAAAAAATAGCCTGGAATGTGCAAGTAGCTACAACTCCATCTTAGAGCATAAAGTCTGAAAAAAGGATTGGCCAGTGATAAGTGGACAAGTACCACATGTTCAAAGGCTTTATGCACTTGACGTGCTGGAACTAGCAAGCAGCCACTTGTTAAATATTCAGAAATTTTATGATCTGGCTGTTAAAGTGTGGTAGCTTGAAATTGGCATTGGTGGGAGTATTTAAACTATGGAAATTTGCAAACATTACACAATAGGGCCTTTTTAAAAATAGAACTGGTTTACCATGCAAAGGAGTATGCTTTATACTCGATAGGCAGTAATGGGAAGGCCACTGACTTTTTAGCAGTGGAGTGTTGTTGTTGTTGTTGTTATTTTAATCCAACAATTTGATACCTATGTGGAGTTTAGAAAAATAAAAGGGTCTGAACCAAGTCAATGGTAGCAGACATGAGTATGGGGGATGGAAAGATTGAAGAGTTTGTCTAATTGGATATGAAGATTGATGGACAAGTTGACTGGGCAGATGGCTGAGCCAGGCACCAACTGAGCTGGAGAATACAGAATGAAAGTTAATTTGGGCAACAAGTTCATTTCTGGAAACATTGAATTTCAGAATTCTGAGGGGTTGGGCAGTTGTATATATGGATGTGAAGCATAGGCATGAGGCCCAGACAAGTCTGGTAACCTCCATGGCTCCAGTCACTTAAGTGAGTCCTGGCCAAATCCATTCTCTCCCGGAAGTTGCAGTCTCTGATGCTAACTACTTTTCTGTCAGTTTCTACCTACTCTCATAACTCTTTATTCCTCGAGTAGAACACCTCTTCTGAAGGTAGGGCTTCTGTAATTCCACCTCTTCTGAATTTATAGTTCTGTCTCTCAGGCATTTAAGCCAAAGGTCCAAGATGTCACCTAAAATACTCTTCATGTGGCCCTACCTTGTATCCTTAGTTAATGGCCCTCCTTCCCCAAACATGACCTCAGGTCACAAAGTCAGATGTTTCCCTTCAACTCTTCCCTATCTCAGACAATTTCCCAGCTTTCCAAAACAGCTGGCCCAACTGATGAAAGGCAACGTTAGCTTCCTTCCCTTGAGAGAGGGTGGTGATAATCCAAATGTCAGGAGAATTAACCTCAGTCCCAAGTACCCATCTTATTTCCTTTATAGGACCGAGGGGATTTAAGAAAATTAGTATCTGGAGGCCGACCATGACTTCTCAGTTTTCTGAGGAAGCTTTGACCTTCACTACATTCCTTCATTTCATAACATAATTTTACTTGCAGATGTAGATTTTAACCAAATTCCATAGGCATTTCCAAGTAATTTTTAAATTAAGTGATGTAATATTCATGCTTAATTCCTGACAGCTCTATCACTTCCAGACCCCTTCCTCAACAAAGTTGGAAATGGAAAACCAAATACAGACATTTTGAGAATTAATTTTAAGGCAAACTTTAATTCCTGCCTACTGTAAATGTATTCATCAGAGGAACTCTGGAACCTGACATAAATGTATGCCTTTATACTTTAGTATAAAGTAAATCAACTTTTCTAAACTAATAGAGTATGGGCATATTATCATTTTCAAATTTAAAAAATGTGACTTTGCAAAAGTATGGAGGTGACTAAACAGATAACTTCAGTAATGGCTTCATTGTAAAGCTTGAATTTTATACTTAACTAGGGGCCCAGTGCATGACATTCGTGCACTGGGGGAGGGGAAGGGTGGTCCCTCAGCCCAGCCTGCACCCTCTCACAGTCGGTCCTCAGGGGATGTCCACCTGCCGGCTTAGGCCCATTCCACAAGGGGTCCTTAGCACTGCCACGAGGCCAGAGAGGCTCCCGCCGCTACTGCTGCACTCGCCAGCTGTGATCCCAGCATCTGGCTGAGCTGCGCTCTCCCTGTGGGAGTGCACTGTCCACCAAGGGGCAGCTCCTGCATTGAGCATCTGCCCCCTGGTGGTCATTGCACGTCATAGCGACCGGTCCTTCCACTGTTTGGTCAATTTGCATATTAGGGTTTTATTATATAGAATGTCCCTTTTTAAAATATTTTATTGATTTTAGAGAGGAAGGGAGAGGGAGAGAGAGAGAGAAGCATCATTGATGAGAGAGAATCATTGATTGGCTGCCTCCTGCATGCCCCCTACTGGGGATTAAGCCCGCAACCCAGGCATGTGCCCTTGGCTGGAATTGAATCTGAGACCCTTCAGTCCACAGGCCAACACTATCCATTGAGCCAAACCAGCTAGGGCAGGATGTTCCTTTTTAATGTAGCAGTAACACTTAGTCATCCTAAGAAAAGCATAGAGGGAAAAATCACTCCAACAAATGCTTTGTAATCTAGAAGGTTTTCATTAAAAAATCCAAAATCCCTGCACTAAGCATATTTATATTGAGAATTTTCCCTTTTGAATATCCACATTGTTTTTTAAATACCTTTGGGAAATGTTTAGAACAATATCCAACACCTAGCTAGCTTTCAAAATGTGGACACTATTTACTTTCATCTTCATATTTAGCTCAAAAATAACTGTATTATTCTTTTGCCAACATTTCTCAATATTCTCATAAGGGAACTAAGATAAATCATGGAAGATTTCATCTCAAAGGGATCTTTTGGTATTTAGGAGTGGAGAGGAAATTTATTTATGAACCATTCGCAGCATAAATGGATATTGCTCTTGGGACATAGTCATTTATTATATAAATAAGATATGGCTAAATGACAATAAAAATCACAGAATTCACTTAGATAAACAGAAAACTGACATATTTGGAGTTTTTCTATTTAAACATACTATATATATATATATATATATATATATATATATATATATATATATATAAAGTTTTTTAACATAAGAAGGTAACTTGGATTGGAATGACTCTCAAAAATGTAATAGTTGAATATTAGAACTTGAATAAAGGGAACTTATTGATGAACTACAAATTGGTTTTAGCTTTAGCTTAATGATGTTTACATTAAATAAAGAATAAATGGTATTTCATAGTCACATTATGCATACCAGCTTAATGAAGCTTTCTCTTGTTCCAAAATAAAATGAAAACTCACAAATTCTAAGATGAATCATCTCACATTAGGCAAATTGTATCTTACTTCTTCATATATGTAGAATGTTTACAGAAAAGAGGTAGCTATGGCAGAGTGAAAAGACCATTGGCATCAGACCAAACACAACTGGGCTTGAAGGCTGGCACATTCACTTATTGAATAAATGGAAAAGTTAATATTAATATTTAATTTTGAGCAAATTTCTTAAATTATCTTAAACATTTTTTCTTATATGTAAAAGCATGAAAATAATGGTGTGAAAATTAATATTTATGTTAATATATTTAAAGTCTCTGGCACGATGCCTAATACATAGTAGAAGCTCAATAAATAGTAGGTATACTAATTAACTATTTTTTTCAATTACAGTTAACATACAATATAGTAGCTACCCTACTTTTAAAAATCAGTGGCTCCCCATTGCACTCAAATTAACATGAATGGCTCCAAAAATCTTTCATGATCTGGTGCCCCTTACCTCCTATGACTTTATCTTGTAATTTATCCCTCTTGTACTGCACTGACAGTTTCTAAGTTGAAGTATGTGGACCCAGAGGAGGTATAGCAGACCCTTTTTGTGCCTTACCTATAGCCTCCAGGCCTTACCACTGCAGTGTGCACCAGCCAATTCTAAATGGCAACATCTACATCTCTTTGGGGTCTTTCTCCAAAGTTGCAGAAGGTCACTCAGTTTGTTTATGCAAAAAGCCAGAGATGTTGGAGATTTGATGCCTCCTGGGATCAGCCTTCAACCAATGACTGAGAGTTGTTATATACCCCAGTTCTATCATAGCTCAGGAGAGATTAGTCTGAGACATCTGTCAATGACTGTGAATTTTTGGAGATTTTACCCCTCCTGCAAACTAGCAGTTTAACCTGCCACAGTTTCATGGATGCTGGCTGAAGATAAAAATTCTGGGTCTGAGACCAAAAACTTCATTACTGCACAGCAGGCAGCACGAGCCTCATGTTCTCATTGGTTTCCTTTCACATGCAAATCCCATGGGGGTGATGTTAAGTGGTCCAGGTGGATGGTATGCACACAGTGGGTCTATGTCATAGCTGAAGGACCCCAAGTTTAGAAACCGCTAATCTTATAAGGGCTGTTAGGCAAACCTACCTAACCTTTGTCCCAGAGAAAGACATTATCTTTATATTGCTGGTCAGGAAACATCTGTCCTCTGCCCTTGGATGGGAATATTATCTCTATATTCCAAGGTTGTTTGCTATGCAAACATCCTTGAAAAGATAGAACTTAACAAAATCTGTCACAATATATGTAGAAACAGCATGGAGAATTGTCTCCCAACAGCATGCCCACTAACATCATCACACTTCCACAGCAGGACTGAGCTCCATAGTGCTAACTCACTTGATAATGTTTCCTTGATTGGCCTCTTTCCCTTCTCTGCCTCATTTCTCCATTCTCTAACAGAGATCACCTCCCAGATAAATGGTTTGTGGATACCTGAACAAAACTGGAATGCCATTGGAAAGAAAGAAATGAGAAAATGAATGGGGGATCAGTGACCAAAAAATCTACTACCTTACTTACATTTCTCCTGCAGGAGTTAGAAGCATTTACTTTAGGTATTATAGTTTAGCTAGCCTAAGAGAGTAAACAGAGCTTTGTATCTTGTATTAATTCAAAATACACTGTTTTAATTGAAATGAGTCTTGCAGTGTTTCCTGAGCAACTGATTAAATTACCTCATTGGCATCATTAGACTGCTAAGAAATTCATTGGTTCCAATCATTACCCAATAAGATGACCCTCTCAAGGAAGAGGATGGACTTACGACATATTCTCATATATATATACTAGAGGCCCAGTGCACAAAATTTGTGCACGGGGGGCAGAGGGTGGTGTACCTCAGCCCCGCCGGCAGCCTCTCCAATCTGGGACCCCTCGAGGGATCGGGCCAAAATGGGCAGTCGGACATCCCTCTCACAATCTGGGACTGCTGGCTCCCAACTGATCGCCTGCCTGCCTTCCTGATTGCCCCTAACCACTTCTGCCTGCCAGCCTGATCACCCCTAACCACTCCCCTGCCAGCCTGATTGATGCCTAACTATTCCCCTGCCAGCCTGATTGATGGCTAACTGTTCCCCTGCCAGCCTGATTGACCCTAACTGCCCTCCCCTGCCGGCCGGGTCACCCCTAACTGCCCTCCCCTGCTGGCCTGGTCCCCCCCAAATGCTCTCCCCTGCAGGCCTGGGTCCCCCCCAACTGCCCTTCCCTGCAGGCCCGGTTGCCCCCAACTTCCCTCCTCTCCCAGCCTGGTCACTCCTAACTGCCCTCCCCTGCAGGTTTGATTGCCCCCAACTGCCCTCCCTTGCAGGCCTGGTCCCTCCCAACTGCCCTCCCCTGCTGGCCATCTTGTGGTGGCCATCTTGTGTCCACACGGGGGCAGCCATCTTTGACCACATGGGGGCAGCCATCTTGTGTGTTTGAGTGATGGTCAATTTGCATATTACTATTTTATTAGATAGGATTCAGAATAGAATTTGGTGACCATGTTATCACTCATGAGAAAACAAGGTTTATTTCATCACTTGAATTAGGAGGATGTTCCTTACTTTTAAACCACAATGGTAGGAGTCACTTTAACTGCTCATACATAAGATCCTGAAACACTATGTTTTAGTGGATAGCAGTAGTTCTAGGCACAAACAAAAATAAGAATGCTTTCCGTTTGTTTTCCCACGTGGCATCTAGCTTTCTTGACTTTCAACTTCTATCCTTTTTATATCCTTAGGTTTTAGTTGTTTAAATGGCAAGGTCTGTTCTAGAAAGAGCTGCATTACTGTATCTATAAAACTGCTCAAGGACAATGCTCTTCTAGTCCATTCTTCCTCAAAGTGTGTGATCTCTGGACCAACATCATCAGCATCATCTGGAATAAAGATTCTCCAGCCCCATTCCGGACCTATTGAATCAAAATCTGTGGGGGTAAGGCTCAGCCTCTCTTTAACAAGTCTTCCAGATGATTCTGACCCACACTGAAATGTTAGAAACACTACTGTAGAGTCTATCCCAAAGTCCCAACACTGGTAAGGAATTCCTGATGGCTTCTAAGTCAAGGAAACCAACTACCAGAAGCCTGATCATACAAACTGAAGTAGCTTCAAAGCCAGCCAGGCTTCAAGTGTGCTGAGGGTGAGTTGCCTCAGAAATTATATTCTGAAGTCTATAAACTAGAACGTGGACATTGAATCATCCAGTTTTTGTCTCCTTCCTGTAATGAGAACTTTTAGTTGTTTTGGTTTTAGTTTTGGTGTTTGGGCCTTTTTTTGTGTTTTAGAAATGTGACATTATCTTCATTTCATAAAGTGACATTCATGTCTTCAAAAAGGTCTTTCCCAATTAACCCCATCCTCCTTTGATGTGACATTTTACTTGTGACTCCATGTCCTATTAACATTTGAATATTCATTTTGCATGGCAATAATCTGCATTCAAGCCACATACTTTGAAAATATTTTCTGAGTCGGTTACATTCATCTGTCAGACTGGAGCTCATGAGCACCAACCATGATTTTTTTCTCATCTCCTCACAATCTATTTGGCCCCCATGCCTATGTCTGTCAATGTTGTGGCAACCGAACAGTGATATCTGTGTGTTGGCACCACAAGTCTTTTTAAAAAATAACTTAAAAGAATGAAAATCAACTATTTGGTTGTCCTCAATTGTGTATCCAGGATCAGGTTTCTCCAGATTCCCTACCATCTTCACAGTGCCTGGCCCTCATCATTAACAAAGAACAAAAAACACTTAAGAACTCAAGGAGGTCAATTTTCTTCCAACTGACTAGCCAGAAAGAAACATCCACTCCTCTGTGGTGGCCGCACTCTAAAATCTAGGTGTTTGGTCTCAGTTCCCCTGCCAGGAACTGGACCTCCGTGGATGCCAGGGATTGGATGAAGATATGAGCAGTTGTAGGCATATAGGAGAGACTTTACTGCAGAACAAGTAGCCATCGCTAGCAAGGAGCTGTCAGACAAAACAGTTCTTCAAAGTAGCCCTAAAAAGCAGCTTTGCACCAGCTGGTCAGCAACACATCTCTATACCAACTTAGACAAAAGAAGCTTCTTGCCAAATAGTGATATCAGTATATGGTCACAGAAAGGTATGCCTGCACAGTGTGTAAAGTAAAATTGCTATGTCATTTCCTTTGCACCTGAGTGTGGCAAATGGCCTTGAACATCCGGTGTACTCTGATTAGGGTTCCCACACTAGGTCACAGCCACAAAGGGTGACCAACTATCTCAGTTTGCCCAAGTATGAGGAGTTTCTCAAGACTTTCAGTGCTAAATCCGGGACAGTTCTGGGTAAATTGGTTTCATTGGTCATCCTCACTAAAGCATCTAATTCAGATAACAATTTTAAAATTTAGTAGGTTCTCCTTTTATATCGTACCCTGCCCACTACTGAAGCCAACTAGCTAATAAGACAAGGCCATAATCAGACCTTCCCAAATACTCCAGTGCCAACACCCTCTATAGTAGCCCCAGGTAAAGTTATACAGTGTACAAAATGCTCATCTTAAAGCTTTCTTCACATTCCTGCCCTTTGTGTGGCCCCAGTTTTCTGAGCTTTCCACCTCTTGACTCTCTCTCCCCTCCCCCACAATCTTGCCTATAGGAGTTTTTATCTACATGAAGTTACAAAGCATTGGTTCTCAAACCTCACTACACATTTGAATAATTCAGGCTGCTTTTTAAAAGCACTAATGACTGAATCCTACCAGTTGAGATTCAGATTTAATTGATCTCAGGCATATCCAGGCATCGGTATTTTTTAAAAAGCTCCCTTGATAATTCTAATCAGCAGCTAGGATTGAGAACCACTCATTTGAAGCACTTGTTCTCAAATGTGTCTGCACATTGGAATTGCCTGGGAAGCTTTAAAAAATACTTATGTCTGGGTCCTACCCCCAGAGAGTCTTATTTAATTGGTTTGGGGCACAGTCTAGACTTCTAGATTGGCAAAAACTTTCCAATAGTTTCTAATATGCAGCCAAGTTTGAGAATCATTGATCCCACCTTGCCACTCAAAGTGTAGTCTACCCACCAGCAACTTTGACCCCACCTGGAAGCTTACTAAAACATAGACTCATGGGCTTCACCCTAGACCTACTGAAACCAAATCTGAAGTTTAACAAGACGTCCCAGATGATTCATAAACATGTGAAAGTTTGAGAAGCTCTGGTTTAGAGTGGCACCCACTCTCAGAGCATTTAACAAGAACTAGAACTTCGACCAGAAGAAGAGGGCTCTCTAGCAAGAATTTTAGGCATCAGACAGAAAGCATTTTGGTAAAAGGGGGGTTTCCCCAGTCCCCTGAGTCATGTTTCCAGAAGTAGTCACCTACTCCTCCTACTCATAAGAACAGTATGGTGTTATTGAATTTCAGCTGAAGATATACATCTGGCTATGAATCAGCCAAGGGGAAAATAGATGCTGTGGAGGGCTGTCACTGCTATGGTGCTTCCCGGAAATGGCTGGCAGGAACTGGAACTAATATTAAAGTTATCCAGGGGCACTGTTATTTTTTTAAAAGAAATGTTTGATAAAGATGGGCCTTGTCTCACATAGAAAGCAAAGAGTATGATGGGGCAGGGGGATGACACAAAGAAATAGCATTATAGAGATATATTGGTGGGCAAGTTAGCAAATCTTCTATGCCTAATATATTGAACACTACAAATGAGAGCCTAAGGGGAAAAAAAAAAACATGGTAATGATCTTTACTTAGTTTAATGATTAAACGTTAATTAGTTTAATTACTTTGTTTCATTCTTAGCAGTCAGAGTTGAGGGGCTCCCAAATGTCTGAGCTGCATGTCCATTATATTGCAGTCTCACTCACTCCTTCTCTATTTAGAGTTATTCAGAATTACACCCCATTACCCAAATGGAGCTGAGGGGTGAAAATGAAAAGCACTGCTCTGAATCACCTCCAATGGCTTTAGTCTAAAAGACCCCCTAAAGGAGTAAGTGACAGCCAAGTTTTCTATGGAACCAGGAACAGGGAAAGATGTCTACAGAATTGAATATGCCACCAAATTTGGTCTTTGGGGGATCTCTCCTTATAGGTTAAGTACACAAATTCTTGTACTCTAGATCCCAATAATAGGATAGTTAACACATTCATTCCATGATCTTCAGTAGCTCAGTGTTATCCAAGAGGAAAAGGCCAACTCTGAAAGAGTCAAACCGGGGGCGGCCTGGTGAATCACAGCAGTGTGTGCAATTCCACATGGGTTTCACAAGGAGCAAAGGCAGAATGAACTCCGAATACACAAGAATCCAATAAACAATGGACACCACATTGGAGCTACTAGTAATAACTTGAAGTCAGAATAGTTTAAAAATCAAGGTTAGGGGCCACAAAGGACAGACCCATCAGTTTGAATGCATCTGTTTAAATATATTTCACTTGGCAATGACTATGAATTCAAACTCTTTTTATAGCAACACAATAATGCAAACAGTTTATATTAGCATGCTCATCTCTGGGGAGCTTTTTAACTCAACCCCAGACCTGCTAAATCAAAATCTGCATTTTATAAAAATCCCCAGGTGATTTATATGTTCATGGATGTTTAAGAAACACTGATCTAGAACAGTGATTATCAATCCTGGCTGTGTATTTGAATTACCTGGGGAGGTTCTCAATCTTGCAGCTATCCAGGCCCCACTCCAAACTAATTAAAGCAGTCTTTGGGAATGGGATGTAGGCACCCCTGTGTTTTAAAAGCTCCCCAGGTATTTCTGATGGGTAGTCAATTCTGAAAGCTGCTGACAGGATATGTAGGATAAGGAGCAGGGCTGTTTATCAGGGTATGTCATTCATTCTCTCTCTCTCTCTCTCTCTCTCTCTCTCTCTCTCTCTCTCTCTCTCTCTCTCCTTTCTCTTTCTCGATGAAATATTGGCATCGTGGCATCATATGTTTATTAAATTTGCAATAAAAATTGAAGTGCTTTTTGTTAAGCAGACACATGGGTATGATATGGACCTGTGTCCCTGCATATTATATTTTCATGCCTCCTCAATAGATAGAGCCAAAAATTGTGTCTTATTTGCTCTACCTAGAATGCTCTGTGTGACCTTGAATAAGTCACCCTCTCTGAGCCTTGGTTTGGTTTTCTCTCAAATATATATAACCTTATATACTTTTTATCATATAATCTAAGTGATTATATGATAAAAAGGAATAGCGTGACCAACTGTCCTGATTTTAGCACTGAAAGTCCCCTATCCTAGGACAACGCTCAGTCATGTACAAAACAGGGTGGTTGGTTACCCTAGGCCAGTGGTCGGCAAACTCCTTAGTCAACAGAGCCAAATATCAACAGTACAACGATTGAAATTTCTTTGGAGAGCCAAATTTTTTAAACTTCAACTTCTTCTAACGCCACTTCTTCAAAAATAGACTCGCCCAGGCCGTGGTATTTTGTGGAAGAGCCACACTCAAGGGGCCAAAGAGCCGCATGTGGCTCGGGAGCCGCAGTTTGCCGACCTTGGCCCTAGGAGAAACAGATAATGAATCACTTAAACATACCTAGAGGGCTTTACTCATCTAAGAGTGTACCTGACTCCCATTGCAGGCCTTGTTAAAGAAAGATTAACATTTCTAAGCCAATCCGAAATGCAAATAATGCAAATGCGAAACCTACCACTTTTCTCCTGAACCAGGCGAGGCCCTGAGAAAGAGGAAACAGTGTTTGGGAGTCTTGTGGAAATCTGATTAGCCATATCAGTTTTTATAGACTCAGATCCAGCCTAGAAGGCAAAGACCAGGGTTTAAAGGATATAAGATCCTGGCAGGTAATAATGTTAACAAAATAAAGAATCCCCTGCAGCCTGGAGAACCATTAGTAGGAAATTGTAAAGCATTAAAAAAACACACACAAACTACAGAAAGTTTCCAGTCATGCAGAAAAAGAAGTCATAAGCTTCACATTTGTTTCAAGCATGTCTCCCAGGTGGAATGAGATAATGATCTGAAAAGCACAAGTTAGTCCCTTGGCTCTCAAGGGTAGTGGTGGTGGGGGTGTGTGTACAGGAAGCCATAGATCTTTGCAACTCTAAAGAAAAGGTGTCTTTAGGTGAATTATTGTTACAACAAACCACCCTATGGATTTCCAGGAAGACCTGTGGAAGAAATCTCTGCAAGCTAGGTCTACAGACTCTCATCATCCAATGACACTGTTTTGAGCATAGTTTCTCATTGCAGCCCTGAAAGCAAACCTAGCCTTGATTTGTAAAGCAAAAATTCTGGCCTTGCTTAGACTATTCTAGTAACCTCCCAACTCATATACTGTGTCAACTCCTCCCTCCCTTTTATCTATTGTCTGATCTGTAGGTCCAACTGACACCACCACTCTTGCTAAAATTCCTTAATTGGCCACCCATTGTCCTTAAGGTAAAGACTCAAACTCAATATGGCCTCATCTCTTATCTCATTTTCCCACATACTCCTCCTGGCCAGACAGACACAGTAATCAGTCAGATTAATCCTCAGTTGTTTGCGAAAGCTTTCTCTACCTTTACCCACCCTCAACCCCCAACCCGACAAAGGCTGGATCTCTCATACGTATTATCATAACACCCTGTTCCTTCCTTCTGGGGACTTCAAAATCCATAATTACACATTTGTATGTGAATATTTTATTAATATTTCTCTTCCCATGGACTACAGGACTACATTAGCACAGAAGTAGTGTGTTCTTTCCCCGTTGTATGCCATATTTTTATCAACATATTGCCACACAGTAGCTACTCCATAAATGTTTGTTGAAGGAAGAGAAGAAAGGAGAGGAGGAGGAACAGAGGGAGAAGGTTAGATAATATTATTTTTATACTTGGTAGGGGGAAATGTGCTTTAACAGAAAACTATTCATTGTCTAGAGCAGGATGGGAAAACATTTTCTATAAGAGCCAAATAGCAAATATTTCCAGCTTTGCAGGGCATAAGGTCTCTGTGGCAACTATTCAACTCTCTTTGTAGTGTTAAAGCTGCCACCGACAATACATAAATGAAGTGTGTTCTAATAAAGCTTTGTTTAGATACTGAAATTTGAATTTTATAAAATTTTCACATATCACAAACTATCATTCTGCTTTTGATTTTTTTTAACCATTTTAAACTCACAGCCATGCAAAAACAGGCTGTGGCTAGGATTTTATTCTGGAAATAAATTGCACACTCTTCCAAGTTATCTGATCCTGATTCTCTGGAGTTAGTCTACAACTCCCCAAGTGTGGCTAACTGGTAGAAATGCAAACTAATGTTTTCTATAGACATTCATAGGCATGCCAATGAATTTTGTCTGATTAGTGATACAAGTGCCACCCCACCAAAAAGAAAAAAAAAAAGCCAACTTTGCAACCTTTTCAAATTTGTTTCAGCATTCCTGTACTCCATATAAATTTGTACGTTTATGACTTCTCCTTGGACTTCTTTGTTTTCTCTAATTTAATTAATGAGTTAAGCTTAACACCTTTATTTTAACACCTTCATTTTATATATGTATGAGAGTGATGTTTTCACCTTTTAAAAAATATCTCTTAATATGTTTACCCAACTGTCCCTTCCTGAAGAACCTATAGTAAATTCTGTGGACTCCTTCTAAATACACCCCTATGCTGAGGTGAAAACCCATAGTCTCTCTTTATTAATGTCTTAATGTGCCTCATTTATTTATATCTCCTTATGTCAGAAAGTAAGAAATTTCAAGAAAATATATCCATAGGAAAAATGAAGTTGAGAAAGATAGGTTGAATCCAAGAATGAGCTTAGTACACAAAATACTATGGTGAGAGGTGGGCCATAAATTAAATTCTCAATTATCGAGAAATAGACACAGAGAAGAAATACAATCAGTTAAGCTTCCTGCCTAGTGTCCATGAGATAAAAGTAGACTAGGAGGCTCAGGGGAATGAAGAGTTGTTCTGGATCACAAAAATGAGAAGTTTCTCCTTGGGTTCTCACAAAGCAGAAGCTTCTACAACCCTCCAGTTATTATTTGTTGAGCTCTTACTAGGCTCAGGCCCAGTTTTATTTTTAATTATAGTTGACATACAGTATTATATTAGTTTCAGGTGATTAGACATTTATATACCTTACAAAGTCTTAAGCATTTAAGAAGTTTGTAGGCCTGTCACTCATGCCATTATTTTAGGAAATTTCTTAGCCAAAAAATGAGACCTAATCTAATTAATTGCTTCTTTGTATAAGATAGTGAAAGAAAGATTGAGAATGCCAAAGGACAAATATAAAAGGGTTTTTCAATCAAGTCTATATTTTCTGATCAAAATAATAGTAAGGGAAAATCAGATATTAACCACACTGGATTCACAGCCAACTAGTCTTTCCCTCAAACAAACTGTTTGAAAAGTACTCACCCTGAAGAAATATGCTACCTTAGGAGAAGTGACAAAGACAGGCTTGTCAATGGGCAATCTCCCAGGGGAGTCACTAGAATTATCAGGTTCATCTCCAAAATCAGGCTTAATCTTTCTGTTTTGTACACATCTATACACAATGATCTAATCTGCACTTGTTGTAATTTGTATAAATCCACTTGAAAATAGAAAGGCCTAAATTTTGCAGTCCAGTGGTCTCCTGGGGGTAATCTTACCTAATAATAGACAAACATGTAAATTGACCATACCTCCACTATGCCACCAGCCAATCAGGAGTGATATACAAATTAACCCAACAAAGATGGCGGTTAATTTGCATACACAGGCGCTGAGTGACTGGGGGGAGGGACACTTGCGTCGTTGCCATGGCAATGATGCAGGCGTTCTGCCCCACCCCCGATCTCTCAGGGCCTCTGGGCAGCGTGGGAAGGCGTGGCTGGAACGGAAAGAGATGGCTCCGGGGCCTGAGTGGAAAGGGGCTGGGCTGGAGTGGAAAGGAGGTGCTGGCAGTCAGGAAAAGGAAAGCCCATTCTAGCACGAATCTTCGTGCATCGGGCTTCTAGTTAAGACTATATTTTACCAAATAAATGAAGAATTATTATTTACCAAATGGTCCAAAAACTCCCCACTTCCACCTCCTGTCCTTCAACATGTAATGTAGGACTTTTCCAAGTCACAAATATCTTCTATAATCTTGCTTGCTTCTCTACACACGTTTTTTAATTTGGTTTTTGAAATAGGTAATACAGTCTTATGGGCCAGTCTAATGACCTGTCAATTGGTCACTATGACGTGCACTGACAACTATGGGGCAGATGCTCAATGCAGGAGCTGCCCCTTGGTAGACAGTGAGTTCCTACAGCTGGAGCACTGCTCAGCTGACCAACGGGCGCTAGACGCTGGGCTCAAGGCTGGCAAGCACTGCTGCAGTGGTGGGAGCCTCTCCTGCCTCTGCAGTAGCGCTACCAAGTGGCAGCGCCGAAGCGGGGACCAGGGGATGAGCAGGAGTTGTGCCCGGCCTGGGCTCAGGCTCTTCCCCGGCTGCCTGCCACTTTGCGCACTACTACATCCCTGGGGGATGTCAGACAGCAGATTTTGGACCAATAGGCGGGGATCTGGCCGAAACTGGAAGTCCAACATCCCTTGAGGGGTCCCGGATTACAAGAGGCCAGGCTGAGGGACCCCATCAGTGCAGGAATCCATGCACTGGGCCTCTAGTATAAATATAAAGGGTCTGCACAAAGAGGTTCCTTGGTGGTAATAAGACAATTCTGTACCTTGATTATGACTGTAAGTACATTAGTCTATACATGAGATAAAATTGCACAAAACTGCACACACACAAATGAGTTTATGTAAAAACTGAATGAGGTCAGTAGTCTAGTTAACAGTAATGTATCAATGTCAATTTCCTGGGTTCGATATTATGCTACAGTCATAGAAGATGTCACCATTGGGGGAAGCTAGGTGAAGGGGTCATGGAACTCTACATTTTTGCAACACTGTGAGTCTAGAATTAATTCAGAAAACTTTTTTTATTTTAAAAAGCAATCCATAAAGGGCTTATGGTGTGAGTCTATTCCATTCCTCCACACTCCCAGTTTTCAAAACATACATTCCTATCCAGGCAACCAGCACCCCTAGTTCCTTGCAGATTCATTCAGAGTTTTCTTTTCTTTATATCACCAAATATGAATACATATTCTTATCCTCCTCTTTTTTTTGTTTTGTTTGTTTTTTATTTTTTATTGATTTCAGAGAGTTAAGGAAGAGGAAGAAAGAGATAGACACATCAATGATGAGAGAGAATCATGGATCAGCTGCCTCCTGCATGCCTCCTACTGGGGATTGAGCCCACAACTGGGTCATGTGCCCTTGACTGGAATCAAACCTGGGACCTTTCAGTTCATAGGCTGATGCTCTATCCACTGAGCCAACCAACTAGAGCTTTGTTGTTTGTTTTCTGTTAATCCTCATCTGAGGGTATTTTTCCATTGATTTTTAGAAAGAGTGGAAGGGACTTGGAGACACACACAGAGAGAAACATCTATGTGAGAGAGACACATTGATTGGTTGCCTCCCACATGCGCCCCGACTAAGGCCAGGGATTGAGCCTGCAACAAGGTACATGCCTTTGACAGGAATTAAACCCACGACCCTTAGGTCTGTAGGCCAACACTCTCACCACAGAGCCAAACAGGCTAGGGCTCTTATCTTCCTCTTTTACAAAACACGTACACATTTTACACTGTTCTACACTTTGCTTTTTTTACCTAAAACTATATCTTGGTGCACATTCTATATGGCATTTAAGAGTTTTTTTCTTCATTCTTTGTACAGCTATGAAATATTCCACTGTATTAATGTGCCATAATTTATGTAACTAATCCCCCACCAATATACCATTGGATTGTTTCCAATAGTTTTGGTTTATTTTTGGTTTTACAGTTTATTGAGGTTTGATTATATTGTACATATAAAAAGGAACAATAGACTACACATTTGAAGTGTGCAATTTGATAACTTATGGCATGTGTATACACTCACAAAACCGACCACAATCAAGATTATGATCACTTAGGTTGCTTCCATATCTTCATGATTGTAAATAATGCTGCAATGAACAAAGGGGTGCATATATTTTTTAATTAAGTTTTTTATTCAGATAAATACCCAGAAGTGGAGTTGCTTGGTCTATTTTTAATTTTTTGAGGAATTTCTGTACTGTTTTCCATAGTGGCTGCACTAGTTTACAATTCCAACAGTGTACTAAGGTTTCCTTTTCCTATGGATAACTGATTTTGACAAAGGTATAGAAGCTATTCTTTTCCTGGAACAATTGTATATCCACATGCAAAAGCAATTAACTTCAATCAGTAATATTCCCCATATATAAAAATTAACTCAAAATAGATCATAGTCCTAAATGTAAAACCTAAAATTCTAAAACTTCTAAAAGAAAACACAGAAGAAAATATGTGACCTTAGGATAGGCAGATTTCTTAGGTATAACACCAGAAGTATAATCCACAAAAGAAAAAATAATAAATTTGTCTCAAATCTTTCATATTATAAAAAAATGCTACAATGCATAACCTTGAACATATACCATTCCACCTGTGTGCAATTATTTTTAAAGGATGAATTGCTAAAATTCCAACCAGGTGTTAGATAAGTATTAAATGATAGCAAGCTTGAGATTCTTCTTCTAGATGAGTTCTTGGTGTTAGTATATCCTATGTTGTCAGTTGAGTGTAAAACAATATGCTTTAACAGTCAGATGAGTGGATAGTAGGGATTAACCTCTTATGAAAGTTGAAGAATTGAATAGGCCAAAGGACTACTCATGGATAGGGCCAGCATGCTTCTTTAGAAATAATATTGGGTCACCACTAACTCACAGAGAGGAGACAAAAAGATCACCAATTCTAGACCACAATAAATTAATCCTGAAAATATTTAAAGCATGTGATGAAATTCTATTCTGGCTTTAAAAAAACTTCTAAACCATTTTGGACAGAGAACCTCAGAATGCTTAAGATTGAGCAATATGATTTCCTATAATCTTCACTACAAACAGGTTTTGAAATGTATGCCTAGGTATCAGGGCTGATTTGCAATATAATTTGTTACATATAAATCAGTTAAATATTGGCTAACTGCTATCATAAATGATCATTTTGTTTTCAAAAGAGTCACCTATAGTTCTTTGACTGATCAATAATTAGATGGTAGGGGCAAGAGTTTATCAAGGTCCCTTTATGACACTAAATCCAGCAGGAATGCTTATTTGTATGTATGTACATGATAGTTAAAAATAAGAAAAATTGATATGTTTTTATGTTTTATTGATCTTAGAAAGGGAGGAAGGAAGAGAGAGAGAAAACAACACTGTTGTGAGAGAGAAACATTTATAAGCTGCCTCCCACATGCCCCCCAGCTAGGGATTGAATCCGAAACCTAGGTATGTGCCCTGACTGGGAATCAAACCCATGACCTTCCAGTGCCCAGTTTGACACTCCAACCAACTGAGCCACACTGGCCAGGGCGATGTGTTTTTTTATTTTGAAAAAAAGTTTATTGACTGGTGGATTTTTTTACAAGAACTCCATGTTAATTGTAGAAACGATTAAAAAGGGGGAAAAATCACTTGCAATCCCACTTTTCCAAAAACTTTTGTCCTGGTTCTAAAATTAATCTTACTTCTACTAATAACAAGGAGAAAGTTTTGAATATGTTACTGTACTTTTATTTTCTTAACATGTTATTGGGTGAATTTCTGTTCTTCTTAGTGAGGGATGCTCAAATAGAGTGGTTCTTCACAATGACTGCACTTTGAAGTCACCTGGAGAGCATTAAAAAGTGCTGATGCCTGAGTCCCATATACTGTATACTCTGATGTGTTTGGCCTGGGGTGTAATCTTGGCATCAGAAGTTTTAAAACTCCCCAATAGGTCCTAATGTACAACCAATATTGAGAACCACTGGTCTGAATATAAAGGAAGAGAGTCTGTTACAAGTTGAATTGTGTCCCCCCCCCCCAAATTCATGTCAATGTCCTAAACCCCAGTACCACAAACTGTAACCTTATTTTGAAATAAGTTTGTTATAGATGTAATTAGTTAAGATGAAGTCATACTGAAGTAGAATGGCTCTCTAATTCAATATGAATACTGTCTTTACTAGTATAAAGGGGAGAATTTGAGCACAGACACACACACAGGGAGAACACCATATAAAAATTGGAGGTATACTGCCACAAGGCAAAAGACTATCAGAAGCTGGGAGAGAAACCCTAGAACAGATCCTCCCTAGTGCCTTCAAAGGAAGCATAGCCCTGCTGACATCCTTGATCTCAGACTTCCAGCCTCCAGAACTGTGAGACAATCAATTTCTGTTTATTAAGCCGCTCAATTTGTGGCGCTTTGTTATGGCAGCCCTAGCAAGGTAATACATATGTATAATCATTTTCAGTAGCATCTCTCCTGATAAGCATGTAACATTAACTTGGCGGTGTGACTAAGTAAATGGCAAGAATAGAGTCATGGGAGGCACCCAAACTGGAAACATTTTATCACATGTCCACACAGGAATTAAACGGTTCTATTTCTGGCAAATCATCACCTCCCAAAGGCTTACATTTCCTGGATTGGTAACCATCTATACACTGTATTGACTCCCCTGTACGTTTTTTAATAAATTCTTACTGGCTAGTTGCCATGGTCATGCCCACAGCAAGTGTGAAAACCTGAAGACTGCCTCCAATCTAAGACCAGAGGCCATCTGAGAATGATTCAAGGCATAAGCTGCTGACAAGTAGCAGTCTGAATAAAGCTATAGCAAAATAACATCCATATATTCCCCACCTTTTGGCTTTATCACATAATCACAAACTCTTAGACTATACTGCCAAGATATTTTGTTACAGTCTTACAAATGTCTGAGGTGAATGCAGGTGCAAAGGGCTCAACTGCAACTATTTTATGGTGAATTAAGTTCCCTGAAGATTTGTTTGTGGCACGTAAAAAAATATATATATAATTCTGTAGCCATTTATACCTACCTTCCAGAATTCATTCTTTTATGTGATTTAATAATAAATTTAAATTATTTTAAAAGCTACTTAAGTCACATATTTTTAAATGACATCTGGCCTGCATGAAGACAGCACCCTCCAGATTCCCATGAAAATGTCTATGAAAATGCAAGAAGAACACTCACATACCATAAAAAACCCTAAAGTTGGCAGAACCCTTATTGTTGTAGCTAAGTACAAAACAGATGGATCTCAGGGGGAAAAAAATAAGAAAAAAGGCAACTGGTACCCTATCTATGCTTTCCTCGCAAAATAAAACAGTCCCACCTGCCAGAAAGATTTTTAAAAAAGACTCAGATTCTTTTTCCCATAGTTTGATCTATTCCACCCAAGATGCAATATTGTCTGTGATTGGCTATCTTAGCAGGACAGTGGGAGTAGGGTATAGTTTCAGGTTAAGGACCCAATGTAAAGGTTGCCAACTGCTATGTATAGCCATACTGTTTATACTTTCGGCTGGATTCATGTACCCAGGTGGACCCACTGTGAGCCAGGACTCCATTTATTACCTGGCGTCATACACCCCTATTCAAATATGTGGAGACCATGATGATACTTAGGTCTTGGAGTATCTTTGTCAACTAGGACTCTGTATCAAACATCCCCTTTCCTCCATGCATGATTACTCAAGGAAATGTCCATACGATTTTTAGGGAAGAACTTGGAATATTACTACTGTATAGTGCGATGATGTGGTCATTATGAAAATCCAGTATTCAGTCAATTCATTCGGGGTCTAAGAACTGGCTTGGGTCTAGAAACTAGTAATAGAATTGTGATTTCCCATATGTTGTTAACCTCAGCCCAATCTGTCCAAAATCACCAGCTTAGATGTGGAGAAGCCAGGATTTGAACCAAGTAGTAAGATGCCAGAGTGAGTGCTTTTATGTTCCCATACATAACTTAATCTCCAGTGGTAGGATTTTAGGCATCAGGTATGTTTTGTTTTGTTTGTTTTTTGGGGGGTGTCCACTTTAAATTTAAGTCTTTTTGTTGAAAGTATTACAGATGTCCCCCTTTTTCCCCATTGACCCATTCTAGCTCCTTGCAACTGATCATCCATTCTTGTGTGATTATATATGTTCAGCAATACCAAGGGTGGCTGCCTCTATATGTTGCCTCTAAAAATGCCATATTCTATTAGCCATCTCCATAGATCCTTGCAAATCAGGGTCCCCTGGCTGCCGTTCTGAACTTGCTGGCCATTGTAATCATTATGCCCACGTTTGCCTCTGTTGGTTAAGCATTGCCATCTTGCCTCTACTATTCTTGGACCCTATCATCCCTATTGGTACTAGGGAGCCAGGTCTTAACAGCATTTCCTACTATCAGCTCTGTCCTACATTAAGCTATTCAATGATGGGTACCTCTTTTGCCAGTGTACTCCTTATTGCCTTGGAAAATAGGGTCCTCCCAAGGAACATAGTCAGTTGGTGGGTAGAATTCTAAGATGGTCCCCAAGATTCCCACTCTCCGACTTAGCAATTATACAGCTCCAGCCTGCCGGGGACTGTCAATACTCCACCTCCCACCATGATGAGGTCCTCATTGCCATTCATCAGCTGAGTAGTCCAACTCCAGAATCCTATTTTTAGAGTCTGCTTTCTAGGACCACTCCTGCTACCAACTGTCTTAGGTTGGGATTCCTAGAAACAGAAGCTGTGACAGGGATTGTTCTCCACAAATTTATAGAGGGAGAGCCCTTATGAGAAAGGAAGTGAGTGGAGCAGGCTAGGAAAGAAGTAAAACAGCTAAGCAAGGATGTAGTCTCAGTTGGAAACTCGTTTTGGCCTGACCCACAGGGAGCTCTGAAGCATAAATGGCACCACAGACTTGGCCCAACCTTAAAGAAAGGGAGCCATATTTTTATAGCCTTATGACAGTTAGTCATTGGCTATAGGATTCCCCTATTAGTGCATGAGGGGAATAATCTCCATAGAAAGGTGCTTCCTGCTAAGCAAATTTACTGCAGAAGGATCAACTGAGAAGCTGTTAGCAGGCAGCACGCGAAATAGCTAGGGAATGGATGTATCAGCTGGCAGAGGAGATCCTGGTGGGGTACTACATAACCCCTCCATCATCTCAGTCTTGAGCATCCTACTTTGAAAAATCACATGCAAGTTCTGCCCCCATAACTCCCTTACTTTGGAAACCATCTCCTATTACCCTTTTTACCTTCAGCTACACTGACTTCCTTGCTGTTCCTCAAACTGGTCAGTGTGGTCCCACCTCCGAGCTTTTCCACTTACTGCTCTCTTTGTTTGGGATATTTTTCCTCCACATCTTGGCACAAATAGCTCCCTCACATCACCTTCTCAGTAAAGCCTATCCTAATCATCCCACTTAAATTGTAAACCCACCCCAGAACTCCCTATTCCTTTTTCTTGCTTTGTTTTTTCTCAATTGTACTTGTTATCACTATCTGACATTCTATATGTTTTACTTATCTATTTATTGTCTAAGAACCCCCCCCCCCCACAACTAGAGTGTTAGATCTATAAGGGTAGAAACTGTTTCTATTTGCTACTATATTTCTTAGAACAGTGCATGTTTTATAGACAGTAAATGTTTGATGGATTAATTAACTAGTTAATTAATATATTTTAATGAAATGATAAAAGAAAACCTCTTTGTCATGAATTACTCTAAAAGTTTAAAGCAATGGTTCTCAGACTGGAGTGTGCATCAGAATCACCTAGAGGGCTTGTTAAGTCAAAGACCTCTGAGTCCTTCCTCCAGAATTTCTAATTCAGTAGGTCTGGGATGGTGCCCAAAAATTTGCATCTCTAACAAGCTCATAGATGCTGCTGCTACTTCTGGTTCAGTGACCAAATGAGAACCACTGGTGTAAAGACATATGGATGAAATGCATGATGTAAAAAATCTTAAAAATCGGTATGGATTTCTCACAACTTCAAAAACTAATAATAGGTAAATGCACTTTTCCAGAATTTGCCTTTGGTAAGTTATAATCACATTTTAAAGTTTCTTTAGCCCTGGCCAGTTTGGCTTACCTTAGTGGATAGAGCATCCGACTGTGGACCGAAGGGTCCCGGGTTTGATTCCAGTAAAGGGCAGCAGGTACCTCGGTTGCAAGCTCCTCCCTGGCCCCGGCTCTGGTCAGGGCACGTGCAGGAGGCAACCAATCAATGTGTTTCTCTCACATTGATGTTTCTCTCTGTCTTTCCCTTCCACTCTCTCAAAAAAATCAATGGAAAAAAATAAGGACACATATGTAATACCTTAATCAATAAAGAAAAATAATAATAAAAATATCCTTGGGTGAGGATTTAAAAAAGAAAAAAATTTTAAATGAAGTTTCTTTAAATTTTAAATTTTTTTACACATGAATCACAGTAATTGGGTCAACCAATAAATTATTTACAAAGATTTAAATACTATTTTTAAATGCTTATATTTCGACCTGGCCAGTGTGGCTCAGTTGTTTGAACATCGTTCCATGCACCAAAAGGTTCGATTTCTAGTCAGAGCACATGTCCAGGTTGTGGGTTCGGTTCCTGGTTAGGGTTCATAAGGGAGACAACCAATTGATGTTGCTCACATCGATGTTTTTCTCTCTTCCTTTCCCTTCCTCTTACTCTAAAATCAATCAATCTACATATATATATATATATATATATATATATATATATATATATATATATAATAAAAATGCTTATGTTAAGAAAAGTAAAATTGAATACATACAAATTTAATGTCATCAATGTAAAATAAGCACAGAAAGAAATTCATCAATATAACTATGATTTCCTTTGGTTAATGGAATTATTGTAAGACATTTTGTTTCTTACCACTTTTTATTACACCTAAACTGTCATATTGTCCAATTAAATATGAATTATTTCAGTCATAAATATCCAAAAGACTTATACTAGCAACTCATGTTTAATTATCATTGAATAAGTTTATCCCCATCCCCCAAATAGATTTTTAAGAAATATGAATTCATTGCTTGTTCTCACAACTCCAAAACATGAAAGCTACATATAGAGTTGTTTAAAATAACTCAGCTTTTTAAAAATTGGTGGCTCAGTTGGTTGCAGCGTCATCCTGTACACCAAAAAGCTGAGGGTTCCTTTCCCAGCAGGGGCGCGTATAGAAGGTAACTTACAGATGTTTCTCTCTCTTGGTCTCTCTCTCTCTCTCTCTCTCTCTCTCTCCCTCTCCCTCTCTCTCTAAAATCAATAAACATATCCTCAGTTGAGGATTTAAATAAATAAATAAATAACAAAAATAAAAACACATTAGGGCATGTTTTAGAAGCTGCTCCTCAGGTCTGCCTAGGTGGCTTTTCTGATCTGTGCTGAAGTCTCCAGGAAGATTCTAGTGTCAACTCAGGAGTGGCCAGGTCCTCATAAAATTTTCATTTTAAAACAGCTGTATGTAAATAACAAAATAAAATATCTAAATATCTTAATTAGGATTACATTTGCAAAATTCCCTTGTTGGTTTTCCATTTAATTATTTTGTGAAAATATTTTTGGTTATGTACAAAATGAAAGGAACTAGGAGGCTAATTACCATGAAATTCTAGTTTCTCTCTAGGTTGAATACAAGGTGACTTGTTTTAAAGTAACTCAAATGAAGATTATGCAATGTTATGCAGGCTGTCTTAATGGAATCATTCTATTTCATAAAGATGTTTTATAAAATATTCATAAAAGTGTGATACCTAGGGAAATGATAGTGCATCTGGTTTTAAAAACATGAAAATTAGCAAACTAATTTCAATTAGTTTAGAGAATAAATGCATTGAAATTGTATTCATGTAAATATGACTTTAGAAACATGTAAATATTCTGTAAAACAAAATTAAATTTAAAAGTAATTACTAAAACATTCTAAAGTAAAATGACATGAATGGACATGACTATTTATCCAGCTGGTGTTATAACATGGACAAAGAAGAACTATTCCATGTGGTGAAGGACTGGGGAGGGGTTAGGAGTGGGGGAGAGAAAGGGGAGACATCTAAAATACTTTCAACAATAAGGATAAATTTTTAAAAATAAATTAAAATATATATAAAATAAAATTTTAAAATAAAACAATAATTTTACTCTGAATCCCTAACAAGATATAGCCTAATTTTTACTTTTATTTTATTTATTTATTATTTTTATTTTTTAATCTTTATTGTTGAAAGTATTACATATATCCCCTTTTCCCCCATTGGCCTCTTCCAGCCTGCCCCTGTCACCCACCCCAGGCCTTCACCGCCCCATTATCTGTGTCCATGGTTATGCATATATAGATACAAGTTCTTGAGTGATCTCTTTCCACCCACCCACCCCTGCCTTCCCTTTGAGATTCTTCAGTCTGTTCCATGCTTCTATGTCTATGGATCTATTTTGTTCATCCATTTATTTTGTTCATTAGATTCCACATACTTGTCCTTCTCTGACTGGCCAAAATTGCTTAGCATGATACTCTCCAGGTCCTTCCATGCTGTCTCAAAGGGTAAGAGATCCTTCTTTTTTATTGCTGCATAGTTTTCCATGGTGTAAATGTACCACAGATACTTTATTTATCCACTCATCTACTGATGGGCACTTAGGCTGTTTCCAGGTCTTAGCTATTGTAAATTGTGCTGCTATGAACATAGGGGTGCATACATTCTTTCTGATTGGTGTCGCAGGTTTCTTAGGATATATTCCTAGAAGTGGGATCACTGGGTCACATGGCAGTTCCATATTTAAATTTTTGAGGAAACTCCATACTGTTTTCCATAATGGCAGCACCAGTCTGCATTCCCACCAGCAATGTACGAGGGTTCCCTTTTCTCCACATCCTCGCCAGCATTTGTCCTTTGTTGATTGTTGGTAGTAGCCATTCTGACAGATGTGAGGTGATACCTCATTGTCTTTTTAATTTGAATCTCTCAGATGATTAGTTATTTTGAGCATTTTTTTTTTCATGTTTCTTGGCCATCTGTATGTCCCCTTTGGAGAAGTGTCTATTTAGGTTCCTTGCCCATTTTTTCTTATTTTTTTATTGATTTCAGAGAGAAAGGGAGAGGGAGAGAGAGATAGAAACATCAATGATGAGAGAGAATCATGGATCAGCTGCCTCCTGCACACCGCCTACTGGGGATCGAATCTACAACCTGGGCATGTGCCCTGACCGGGAATCAAACTTGGACCTCCTGGTTCATAGGACTACACTCAACCACTGAGTCACACCAGCTGGGCACTCATTTTTTAATTGGATTGTTTGTCTTCCTTTTGTTAAGTTGTATGAGTTCATTATATATTTTGGATATTAAGACTTTATCAGATGTATCTTTGGCAAATATATTCTCCCATACAATGGGCTCTTTTTTCATTTTGTTGATGGTTTCTTTTGCTGTGCAGAAGCTTTTTATTTTGATGGAGTCCCATTTGTTTATTTTCTTCTTAGTTTCATTTGCCTTAGGAGATGTATCCACAAACATATTGCTACAAGAGATGTCTGAGATTTTGCTGCCTATGGTTTCTTCTATGATTTTTATGCTTTTACGACTTACAGTTAAGTCTTTTATATATTTTGTGTTTATTCTTGTGTATGATGTAAGTTGGTGGTCTAGTTTCATTTTTTTGCATGTATCTGTCCAATTTCCCCAACACCATCTATTGAAGAGACTGTTTTGACTCCATTATATGCTCTTGCCTCCTTTGTCAAATATTAATTGAGTGTAATAGCTTGGATCAATTTCTGGGGTCTCTGTTCTGTTTCATTGATCTATATGCCTGTTCTTGTGCCAATACCAGGCTGTTTTGATGAAAACGGCTTTGTAGTATAACTTGATATCTGGTATTGCGATCCCTCTAACTTTGTTGTTCTTTCTCAAGATTGCTGAGGCTATTCAGGGTTGTTTTTTGTTGTTGTTCCATATAAATTTTTGGAGTATTTGTTCTATGTCTGTGAAATATGCCATTGGTATTTTAATAGGGATTGCATTAAATCTATAGATTGCTTTGGGTAATATGTGCATTTTAATTATGTTAATTCTACTAACCCATGAATATGGTATATTCTTCTACTTGTTTATATCTTCCTCAATCTCTTTTTTCAACATCCTATAGTTTTCTGAGTACAAGTCTTTTACCTCCTTAGCCTAATTTTTTAAGCCCAGTTACATTTAAATTTCAGATAAACAACTAGTTTTTAGCATAAATATGTCCCAAATATTAGAATAACATATTTATACTAAAATATTTATACTGTTCATTGTTTCTCTGAATTTCCAATTTAATCAGGCATTTTAAAAAATATGACAGTCCTGTATTGGAAACTAGGTAAAGGATATTCAGAACTTCTCTGCACAATTTTTGCAACTTCTTATGGATCTATAATAATTTCAAAATAATTAAGTGAGAGAATAGTTTGAAAAGAAGTTGTTTCATGAAATGAGGGTCTGACCTCAAACTACCTATAGCTAAATTTAAAAAATGATACCAAGAATATTCAAAAAATAGTAAGTGCAAAGAGGCAGTAGTTCTGGGATAAGACCTGATATGAAATTATTTAATATAAGGGAAAGGTGAATTGATTTCTTAAACTGTTCTTTAGAGAAATAGACTAGAAGTTATTTCTCTGACCTTGGTGCTGGATCTACAATAAAGAGATTTTATTTCAGTTTTATACAAATACATCTTAATTTAAGTCACACCTAAGATCATTGTAAAGAGAATGACTGGATAATGTTTTCCTTTAGACAATTCTCTACATACCTGAAATTGCATGAAAGGCAGTAACAGCAAAAAGAATTTAAAAATGAAAGTTGGGAATATAAGAAAACCTCTTTCATATAAACAAACATTTTTTCTTATATTGATATAATTTTTTTTTCAATTGAAGAATTGATTTGTTTTTTGGGTTTGTTTGTTTTTTGTTTTGTGGGTTTTTTGTGTGTGTGTTGGTTTTTTTTTCCAGAATATCAAGCTGTTCACTCTGAGTCATTTCAACATCTACCTGAAGTGGGGAAGAATAATAGCAGTGCCCTCCTTCCTCATTTCAGTAACATTTCAATGTGTGTGTGTGTGGGGGGGGAGGGGTTTGAAGAACCAATTTTCTTTTTTCTGGGTTTGAGGGAAGGAAAGAATGTAAGAAGGAGAGAGTACTATGAGAGTGGACAAATATATCACAGCACCAGAACACATGGTGAGTGGGTAGAGTGGGGGAACACTACAAAAATGGATATGCATGACCTCACCATGAGCATCCCTAAAATATCCTGTAAAGATGGAAGGATTAACAGCTTATTCAACACTGTGTACAGATGCACAGAGCAGACCAAGAGCTCAATTATCATTCCTTGCCTGTCCGATTCTTCATTAAAAATTGGTGTTTAAAGCTCAAGATGTTTTTGCTCAGAGAATTAAGAATATGTTTTAAACATATATTTTTCACTTAACAACATGCCTTTAATAGGTTTCTCCTCTTGTAACCAATGTAGCCAAATGCCCCACCCAGTGGGTAATATTTAGAAGAAATCACCAGAAAGGGCAAGAGTCAGAGGTTTTCATTCTGCCAAAATTTAGACCATAAAATTTTATCATGTGCTTGTTTTTTGTTGTTGTTGTTTTTTTTTTTGTGTGTTTTTTTTTTTTTACTGAGCACTGAGATAGATACCAGGGATTTACAAAGATGAAATAATGCATATCTCACCTACAAGATCATTATATTTAATTTGGAGAGAATACAAAATCATACAAACTTGAACTTTTCATTTAAGAACTTTAATTATTTGAAAATCGACAACTTTATAAACATTTGCCTCATATTTTCAGGTTTACAGAGCACTTCCACATATTCTACCATTTGACCCATACAGAGGCCTTTGAGGTAAGGGGTTTTGCTATGCCCCTGAAACTTATACGAATTCAACTTTGGAGAAGAAATTAAGTTATTTCTAAACAAATCTTCAAACAATATTAACTTATTTGATCTGCTGACTGATGGGGACTTAGAAAGTAATTAACCTCCTTGTGGGCATACTCATATCCCCAGTAATGCATTGCCCAATCTTTGGTACACAGTAAATACTCAAAAAATGTGACTGAAAACAAGTTGCATTAATGTATTAATAAATGTTATAGCATATCCCTTACTGTAATATCCACTGCATTAACCCAATGTTTGACATAATTAGCAGTTCAGTATACAGAATTAAACTAAACTGATAGGAGACTGACCCTAATAATAGAGTGCTTACTACATGCCACATACTGTTCTAAGCTCTCTGTATTTATCACCTTATCTAAACCTCATGACAATTTTACAAGGTATGGGCTGTTATCATTGCCTATTTTTCAGAAAAAGGAGAAGTGACCTCGGGCAGGTTAAGTAACTTATCCAAAGTAACACAGATATTAAGAGCTTGTGATATTTTCATTATTTAAAGCTAATAGTCACATTAGAAATTTAGAGGGAGACCTTTCAGGTCAGGCCCTCTAGAGAGATGGCTGTTGTGCAGAGGCCTGAGGTGAATGTGGACAGCGGTGAGCTGAAACTGAGCAACAATGAGCTAAAGAGACAACTGAAGAAAATAAACAAGAATGTTTATAATACATATAGAGCACATGCCAAATGTGTATAGAGCACATACAGAGTGAACATACCAAAAATATTTTATTCGAGTAATAAGTGGAAAATATTAGGATAGAAGGGGGGGGGCAGAGGGCTTAAGGAAAGATTTACCTGTCACCCTAAAAATAAGGTAATAAGAGCTTCTACTACAAATATCATCAACAAATATACTTGATTTAGTGTTTTATGACAAATATTGCTCAAATAGGGGATAGACATTCTTCCTTTCTCCCCTACCATTACTCATCCCCCGGGATTGCTCCAAGGCATCCCAACAAGCTTCAAAAAGATAACAATACTATGGCAGTGAAAGCCCAAACTGGTGTCTGTATTTGTTTACCTCATTTCTTCCCCTTCCATTCACTCTTCCACAGTGTGGATTCTCTGCCCTCCACATCACTAAAACCACTCCAATCCAGTTCACCAGCAAGCTCCATCTTGCCAGATCCAGGGGTCACCTCTTTGTCCTCAAACTTAATGTGCTCTCAGCTACACTCAGCACAGTCGATCACTCCCTCCTTGAAATAATTTCCTTTTGTGGTTTCACACTTTTCCTAACTGGTTGCTCCTTCACCAACTGATCTCGAAATGTTTATAAGCCCCAGAGTCCTCTTCCCTGTCTTATCTTGATTGATTCTCGTGGTTCTATAGCTTTAAATACCGTTGATATTCTAATATTCCCAAACTATATCTTTTGTTGACATGACATCTCCTTTTGGAAGTCAGGTAGGCTGCTCTAAAAGATTCTTTAAATTACTGATTTAGACCAAAAACTCATAATTTCCTTCCTCCACAAAATCCATTTCTCCACTTGTCTTTGCCACTTTGGTAGATAGCACCATCATTCACCCAGTTGGTCAAGCCAAATCTTGAATCGCCCCAGTTTCCTTTCTCTCCTTCAACCCCCACAACCAATCTGACAGCTACTCCTTCCAACTCGACCTCAAAAAAATCCCAAATCTATCCATCAGCATTGTCTCCCCTGGTCCATTCTATCACACCTCTCAGCTTCAACATCCCCTAGCAGATTTCCTTGCTTCCACTCTTGCCCCTTTCTCAACTGTTTGCTATTTAGAAGTCAGAGTGATCTTTAATCAGATAAATCAGATAATGCTATTACCACCATTTAAAACCATCTTATAATATCCCATTGTTTTTAAAATAAAATCCAAACTCCTAAGCATCACTGAAAAGCGTATCTACCTTCCTAAACTCATCTCATAAAACCCTGCCCCACTTATATTTCCGTCACACTAGCCTTCTTATCTTCAGACCAAGTCCCTACCTCTTCTAAACATATACTATTGCATTTTATCTTGTCACCCTGCTAATTTCATTCTCAGTACTTGTAGCAACCTTAATTATCTAATTTACATATTAGTCTCCTTGTTTATTATTTGCCTCATTCACAAGACTATAAGGTTCATGAGGGCAGAAGTCATATCTTATGTTGCTCACTTCAGTATATTTAGTATCTAGCACCAGTAGCTTATTGGAATAGTCCTCAATAAAAATTTATTAAATAATTTAAAGGGAATGGCAATTTGAACACAATAAAAATGGAGAAAATGTATCTCCTTTGCCATCGGAATCTTCCACCACACTGTCTTCTGTCAAGGTCTGAAATCTGCTGAGAACGCATGAGAGAGAAAGAATAATAGAACTCTGAACTGCTGTCAGGCAGTGGTGGTCCAAATAAAAGTTTTAATGGAGGTATTTTGGTGTAAGGAAGGAGCATCAGGGAAAGTAGAAAAAGGCAGAAAGAAAAAGGCCACTGGGGCTCGAAGAAGCCAGAGGAGGTAAGGTGTAGAAATCACAAAATAAAAGTTTTAGAACCACCACTCTTGGCTTTCACTTCCCAGCCCACAATAACCACCAATGTGCTCGTCATTTTATTTTCAGGATTCTATTTCTAGGCTGAAAGAATGGAGCAAATTTTAGAGTATTGCAGACTTTCACAGGAATAAGAAAAGATTACCTAAAATATCCTCACCTTTGCCAAGAACTACTTCTAAACACAAACTTTGTCACACCTGCCCCATTCCCCCCTTTTACCTTCTTTGCTACTACCTATTCCCTCATTGCTCCAGATACATCTGCTACCATAAGAATTAGCTAACATGTTCCAAGTAATTTGAGCTCTTCAAACAGAAAGTGTTCCAGAAATAACAATAAGGTGCTAAATAGTTACAACTCGTTTCTACCAGAATGATTGTTGAAATTTTCTATTTTTAAGTTTTACCCTTATGTTTTATGGAGGATAATGCCAAAGCATTTGATATTTCACCATATGATTAGTTCTCAAATAAGGGATGCAAAGCTAGTATTATCTGGAGGCACATTTTCTATTTTCTCTTGCAAATATGCAGCAACCTAAAAGAAGAATAAATTGTTCTTCTCTGTCCAAAGTCTGACAAGTTGGATTTAAACTCTCTGCAGTATACAGATTTTAGGTAGTAGATTTACATTTTCATTCAGATAAAATTTACTAAGTACCTATTGTGTGCCAGGTATAGGGGTAAATGCTTTCACACTCACTTTATAACCATCCTCTAAATGGGATGTTATTGAGAGGGAAAATTTGAAAAACTAGACTTGAAGTAACTTGATCATATTTATAAAGGCCATGGCCAGTAGATAGATACATAGATAGACAGACCGACAAATAGACAGAGATATACATAAATGAATATAAAGACCATGGCAATTGTTGTGTGCTACACTGTGTGGTAGGCAGAACAATAGCCCCCCAAAATATGTCCACATCTTAATCCCTGGAACCTGTGAATGTGTTGCCTGAGTGGTGAAAGGGACTTTGCAGATGTGACTAATTAAAGAATATTCTGGATTATTTAGGTGAACCTAATGCAATCATAAGGGGTCTTATATAAGAGGGAGGCAGGTGATTCTGTCAGAGAAGGACACGTGAAGATGGAAGCAGAGATCTCAGTGATACAATTGCTGAAAGGAGGCCACAAGCCAAGGAATGCAGGCAGCCTCTAGAAGCTGGAAAGGGCAAGGAAACAGATTCTTCCCTAGAGCCTCCATGAGGAAGCAGCCCTGCCAACACCTTGATTTTACCCACTGAGACCCATATTAGACTTCTGACATCCATAACTGTAATAAATATGTGGTTGAAGCCACCAAGTTTGTGGGAATTTGTTACAGAACCCGTAAGAAATGGATACACTGTACATCCTTTTAAACATCTATATATGTTCTTATGTTTAACCATGGGACTTATAGGTTCCATGTATCCTGTTCACTTCCACATTCTCTGTATCTGTCACAGAACCATCTGCCCATTGTTCATACTGATGGTGGTTATCAATGATAATTCAAATCCTATAGAAAACACAACAGTAATCCAAACCATATCTGACATCGTTCATTTTCATGGTAAGAGAAGGAAATTATTATGATTTAAATCAAATTTATTGTTTCTTTAATCACCTATGTAAATATTTCTACTGCTTTTTACCAAAATTGGAGTTGTATAACATCTTCAACTTTAAAAAGTCAGATGATTTAGCTGGAATTAAAAATTGATAAGCTGTGGAATGTTAGCAGCCTTCTCCGAAGCTTCTCCAGTTCCATCCTTGGGGTAAACTAAATCATCAGAAACCAACATGGTTGGCCTACCTTCCCATCACTCTAGAACTATGTTTACAGAACAATATTTTAACACTAAATATTGATCTCCACTAAGGCCAAGGAAAAGATAAATCAAGAAATTTTAGTTGTGTTTTTTTTTGTAAAGCATTTAAACAAGTTTTTCTGACATTACTAAAAACACCTTAACACAAAGAACCCAGTGATAAATTTCTTCATGTCCTCATAAAGATATTGTTAGTTTCTCTGGAGATACTGAATTGGTTCTAACTAGAGAAAATGTGAGTTAAAAAGCCTATTCAGTTTCTCTCTTTTTTCCCCTGACCACCAGGAGGTACAGAGCTAAATATGGTATATGAAATCTATAGCTTCTTATAGCAAGGAGTTCTTTTTGTTTTGTTTTGTTTTTCTTTTTTTGTTTGTTTTGTTGTTTTGTTATATTTTCTTAATCCTCACCTGAGGATATTTCCCATTGATTTTTTTAGAGAGAGTGGAAGGGAGAAGGAGAGACAAAAACATCAATGTCAGAGAGACACATCGAGTGGTTGCCTCCTGCACGCACCCCGACCAGGGCCAGAGAACCTGCAATCAAGGTACATTCCCTTGACCAGAATTGAACCCAGGACCCTTCAGTCCAAGGGCTGACGCTCTCTATCTACTGAGCCAAACTGGCTAGGGTATAGCACGGAGTTCTTGCTAGAGTTTTTCTCCTTTTCTTTTCTTGAAAATTCATTTATTTTTATCTTGTGATCATAGTTTTATATTACTCAGCCTGCTTCAAACCGTTTCTGAAGGTTAAAAGTGTGGGGGCCTGATGCGGCAGGAGCCAGACATGGCAGGGATCTCCCTTTTCCGTGTCCCGCGCGGCAAGAGATATGAACGAACGGGTTCTAAATGGAGGCAGCCAGGGATTGAGAAATATTAGAAATAAAGAAAACAAGGCGCAGAAATAGATTCATAAAGCTGGGAGCTGGGTGGATCTTTCTGTGCCTTGCTGAGGCCACAGAACAGATCCAGACTGCAAAGCTGGTGCTTTATTTATAATCAGGGACAAACAAGGTAATCTACAATGTTGTAAGTTTCACTTGTTTTGGCAGCACTTGCTGCCCCTCCCACAGCCCACTAGCTACCCAGGAAAGATCTAGGGAGCAGTCACAAGATCAAGCTTAATTATGCTTAGAGGACTGAGCCCTCCAAGCTGGGACTTATTTGCGACTTTGCCAGCAGGTCAGTCCGAGGCTTAACCCTATAACCGCTTCCTACATAGAAGAATATAAATGAATCAATAAATAATATATTGAACCACATTCTAACTTTAATATTTTTTACTGTCTTGTACAGTAATACATCAAGTTTTTTGAGAGCCATGTTGCTCATATGCCACGAAACGATGAACTAGCAAATCGCCAGATACTTGTTGGCTGAAAGGGTGCAGAGGAGGAAAATTTAACAAGCTCTTGTGGATAAGCACAGAGAAAATGACTTCTACATAGTAGGAAAGACTTTTTCAGGTAACACTCAATCTAGAAGTTGTCCATTTGCTGCTGAAAACCAGGATGGGCTAAAAAATATTAATGAAGAAACATGGCGCTCTAAAAAGGACAAATGGTTTGAACAGAGAAAATTTAGAACTTTGTACTTTAATGTTTGGATTTTGGACGATTCAGACAGAGGCTGAAATGTCTGTAGAGTTAATATAAGGCCTGGTTTAAGGCGTTGACCAGTCTGCCATGCCTTTAGACAATAATACACAGTGAGGGATAGCAATTAACCAGTTCTGTAAAAGAAGACAACCAACCAGTCAGGAATAAGCAAGACATTTCAATTGTCCATTCCTATGCAAGGCCCTCACTAACTCCTGAGACAAGAGGGACTGGGAGGATAACCTCAGAATGAAGCCATACTTACAGATGTACATGATCTCGTAGCCCACTCGTTTCAGTCTAAAAAAAAACACATTTATGTGATACCTCTTTGGTACTAAATACTGCACTAGGCAGCTAGAAATAAAAAAGATGAATAATATATGGTCTGGGCCAAAAAAAGACAGCTCCCATTATAGTGAGGAAGACAAACATATGAACAAATAATTATAAGGTTACATGAGAGTTACAACTAGAATAGAATGTATGAAATAAGAGGCCAAACACAAAAAGGAATTTGAGGAAGAGATAAACTAGAACATTGTTTGCCTTGGTCAAGTGATTCAGTTGGTTGGAGTGTTGTCCAGTACACTAAAAGATTGCGGGTTCGATTTCCAGTCAGGGTACATACCTGGTTTTCAGGTTCGATCCCCAGTTGGGGCATGTACCAGAGGCAACCTGTTGATGTTTCTCTCACACATTCTCTTTATCTCTCTCTCTTCTTCCTCTCTCTCTAAAAATCAATGGAAGCATATCCGCAGGTGAAGATTAAAAAACAAAAAGACAAAAATAGAACATGGTTTATGAAGCAATTGGCTTCATTTTTGAGGCAGTGAAGGGACAAGAAAACTCCAGGCAGAGGAAAAAATATAGGAAAAGTCATGGAAACATAAAATCGTATGTCTGATTCAGAAAAATATGCAAAAATAAAGGTAGGCGTTGGTAGTGGGTAGAAGTTAGGACATATTAAAGGTTTATGAGGAGGGAAGTTTTATATTACTCAGCCTGACCAGATTTTTACTCTTACTCAGACATGACCAGATTTTTACTTATAAAAGTTTCCTCTGGAGCAATAGCTGACTGGGTTGTTTCAGACCAACAGTCCTGCTGAGAACAATTAGAAAAGCTGGGAGATAAAAATATTTTTTTAAAAACTTAGCTTGAATGAATCAAAGAACTACCAAGGCAGTGAGAATTTGCAGAGTCAAAATCCAGAAAAAGATGGAAGAGACAGGCATTTGGGAATACTTTCATCATTAAGGCAATTGCCAATTACAAAAGTGAAAGCAGCAGCTGAGAGGCTGAAAAGCTAAGCATAACAGAGCATAAGTGGACAAAAATTGGAGTTCAGACTGCCCAGGAAATGGGGCTCTGGTAAATATCTCAAGCTGTCAGTCAGGACCTACACACTAGGAGGAAGGGTGAACTAGAAATAAAACATCCCTCAAAAGGATTAAAGCATAGCTTTAAGTCATCTCAATTCCTGATTGGGAAAGAGGAATCGTCCTCAAATCTAGTTACCTAACAAATGTAAAAATAAATCTTCTCTGGAGAAAATTTGAATTATACAGAGACTCAAAATGTCTATAACATTTTTAGTGCAAATATCTGGCACTAAATCAGAAGTAATCAGACATTTAAGGAGATAAGATGTAACTAAAAATCATTTTTAAAAAGACAATAGTAAAAGACCAAAGGAGATCCAGAGAATGGAGTTATAAGACATGGATTTTTATATGGTCCAGATAAGGTGTTCAAAAAATTAAATTACAAGGGGAGAATTTGGGCAGAGATCTGGAAACTAGGGAGGGGGGGAATTACATTATCCATAGGTTGGACTACATTGCAATTCAGAGCTTCTACATCATTAAAAAAGTGAAAAGAAATCCACACACCAAGAGAAAATATTTTTCAACACATATAAATGGTAGAGGATTTTTAAAAGAAGATGAAACAGGAGGGAGAAAGTTAGGTGGGGAGAGAGAAAGAGAGAAAGAAAACTTCTACAAATTTGTAGACAAGAGATCATACAATGGAAAATGCATCAAAAGATTTGAATAAGTATTTACAAAAGGTGGATATCCAAATAATAAATAAACATAAAAATGTTCTCAATGTCACCAGAAAAATACAAATTAAAACCACCATGAGATACAATTACATACCTAATAAAAGGGCCAAAATTTAAAAGACTAACAATATCAAGTATTGTCAAGGATGTAAAGAACTGAAACTCTCATACACTGTTGTTGGGAATGTAAATTGGTACAACCACTTTGGGAAGCTGTTTGACATCTACAGTTACTGAACATATGTATTCCTATAACCCAGAACTCTAGCTCTTAGGTACATACATAACCAACAGAAGTGAGCAAAATATATGCACCAAAGGACATCTTAAGAATATTTACAGCAACACTGGTATTAATAACTCAAAGTATTTATCAGTGTTAGAGGGTAAATAAATTGTGGTGCACTCATACAGAATACTATTCTGAAATAGAAAATTAATGAACTACATCTACCTACAATGACATGGATGAATCTCATAAACATAATGTTGACTGGAAGAAACCAGACACAGATGAATATGTATGGTTTGATTCCATTTATTTAAAGTTTAAAAACTTGAAAAAACAAATCTATTATTTAAAAATTCAGGATATTGGCTACCTTAACAAGAGTAGAAAGTGACTGGGAGTTCATATGAGGGGCCCTTGCAGGGTGTTAGTAACGTCTACTTCTTGATCTAGGTGGTGATTACACGTGTCTGTTTACTCTGAAAATTCATCAAGCTGCATACTTACAATTTGTGCACTTTGTAAAATGTTATATTTTAATATAAAAAGTTAATTTTTAAAAACTACATTTATAAGCACAGTAGCAATAAGAGTAAAATAATCAACAAGTTTAGAAAATTTTTGGCATTTAAAACAGTATAAGATGTGTCAATATTAGCATTTAATGCATAAATAAATCACTGCTTTTATGCAATTTTGCTTTCTTTATTGATTTATGAATTTAATTTCACTTCAAGTACTAAAGCAATTTGAAGATCGCTTAGTGTTCTCAAATTTGCATCCAGGATGTTGATCGTGAGGGCATATTAAAAACCCACAAATAGTAGATCTGTTGGAATTCTGAGTTTAAAGCAATTTTCTCAGAAGCCAAGCTTAAAATATTTAAGAAAGCTATTTCAACAACTCTGAGTTTGAAATTTAGATTAGGAGTGTTGAAGCACAAAATTAAAAAGTAAATAATAAATCTTTCAGACTTCTGATTCAAGATAACTGAGTGAATACATTTACTTCTCCTTACAAAAACCAATGAAGAAGAAATACAAAAATAATCATTCCACAGTCTATCAGGAGTCTGTGACGGGTGTCAGCAATAGACCAGAAGAGAATGAAACATGTGGTAGCTATAAATTTAGTTGGATGAGACTGACATTGACACCCATAAGAGCTGGGAAGTGCAGGAAATCCTAACCTTTTACAGTACAGGCAAAAGCAAAGACCTTTCTGCTCTACCCAGTTTGGCTCAGTGGATAGAGTGTCGGCCTGTAGACTGGAGGGTCCTGGATTCAATTCTGGTCAAGGGCACGTACCTCGGTTTCAGGCTCCTGGCCCTGGTCGGGGGGCATACGGGAAGCAACCAATTGATGTGTCTCTTTCACATCGGTGTTTCTCTCTGTCTCTCCCTCTCCCTTCCACTCTCTAAAAAATCAATGGAAAAAATATCCTCGGGTGAGGATTAAAAAAGAAGCAAAGACCTTTCAAGGAGACTTTTCCCAGTAAAAGCTTGGTGTAATGACAAATTCAGAGACAATGGGACTGAGAGAAGTAAGCAGTGGTCAAGTATTCAGCTACGGACTTTGGTTGGGGGATGATGGAGTTGATTATATTCCTCTGTGGCATGCTGTCATTAGTCCATGCAAGGTCCACATCTTGTATTTTATTTGTTATTTATTCCTTAGTCTCAGTCCCCACTCTCATTTGCATGCCCTCCTTATTTATTCCCCACACAGCACAGTGTTAAGATATCCATGTGACTATGTACAAGTGGTCAAATGTTTCCATTATGGCACAGTATTCCATGAGTTGCACCCTTGACATTCTTTTAACTCGCTTCTCCAGTAATGCACATCTGGATTACTCCTCTATTTCCCCTACAAACAAATGCAGTGATGAGCCTCTTCGAATGTGGCCACCTTACAGACCTCTCTGAGAATTATCTGAGATATATAACCAAAAGTGGAATTTCTGGGTTATAATATATACACATTTTTAATTTGGGTGAAAACTGCCACACTGCTCTAAAATGGTGGCAACAGTCTATAGCCCACACTCCCCCCAGTGATGTATAATGGTTCCTATTTCCACACAGACTTAGTGTAATCCACCTTTCTCATGTTTGCCAATCCTGACAGGTGCAAAATGATATCCCTTGTTTTAATTTGCATTTCTCTAATTACTAATGATTTAGAGCATATCTTCATATACCTGATATAGTCCTTTACTTTCCTCATTTCCTTTTTTTTCCTCTGTAAATTGCTACTTCTTTTGCTTACTTTGGTACTATGGTATCATTTTCCAATTTGCAGGATTTTCTCCTTAATTTGACACTGCAAATATTTTCTCCCAGGCTATCAGATATCTGACTGTTTACTTTGTCAATATTTTCTTCACTGCACAGAAATCTTTAATTTTTATATAATTAAATTCAACTGTATAGCTTTATCTTTTGCATTTAGTTATTTCATGTATCTAGAGTTCACTTTTGAACATGGTATTAAGTAAAGTCCCAGTTTCCCTTTTCTCCATATAATGAGCTGTTTTTCCCAATAGCATCTGCTAAACATCCCATTCTTTTCCCATTGATTTCCAGTGCCACGTTCATCATATGCTAAATTTCCATCTAAGGTCTGTCTCTGAGTTCTCTGTTGCCTTCCATTGATCTAATTGTTCTTACACCAGTACCATATATATTTTTCTTGCTATGGCTTTGAAGTATGTCTTGATATCTGAATGGGTAACTCTCCTCTTTATTCTCCTTTTTCAAAATTGGTTAAGGTATTTGCAGAACTTTATTCTATATTAATTTTAGAGTGAAGTTATTGATTATCTCAAAAAATCCAGATTTATTCTGGATTTGGGATACATTACATAATTAATTAATATAAGCTGTTAATTCACATCAATTACATAATTGATTTTAATGATTTAGAGGTGACAGACATTTTAATAAAATTTGGTGATTCAGTCTAAGAGCAAGAAAAATCTCCCCATTTATTCTGATCTTCTTTTCTGTCCTTTAATAGAGCTTAAGTTTTTTCCCATACAGGTGTTATATATTTACTAGAGGCCCGGTGCACGAAATTCGTGCACAGAGGGGGGGTTGTCCCCCAGCCCAGCCTGTACCCTCTCCAATCTGGGACCCCTTGAGGGATGTCCAACTGCCCGTTTAGGCCCGATCCCAATGGGCCTAAACGGGCAGTCGGACATCCCTCTCACAATCCAGGACTGCTGGCTCCCAACTGCTTGCCTGCCTGCCTTCCTGATTGCCCCTAACCGCTTCTGCCTGCCAGCCTGATCACCCCCTAACCACTCCGCTGCCAGCCTGTTTGCCCCCAACTTCCCTCCTCTGCCGGCCTGGTCACTCCTAACTGCCCTCTCCTTCAGGGTTGATCACCTCCAACTGCCCTCCCTTGAAGGCCTGGTCCCTCTCAACTGCCCTCCCTTGCAGGCCTGATCCTTCTCAACTGCCCTCCCTTGCAGGCTGGGTGCCTCCCAACTGCCCTTTCCTGCTGGCCATCTTGTGGTGGCCATCCTGTGTCCATATGGGGGCAGGATCTTTGACCATATGGGGGCAGCTATATTGTGTGTTGCAGTGATGATCAATCTGTATATTACTCTTTTATTAGATAGGATAGAGGCCTGGTGCATGGGTGGGGGCCAGCTGGTTTGCCCTGAAGGGTGTCCCAGATCAGGTCGGGGTTCCCTTGGGGCGTGGGGCGGCCTGAGCGAGGGGCCTGTGGTGGTTTGCAGGCTGGCCACGTCCCCTGGCAACCCAAGGGGAGGCCCTGGTATCTGGAATTTATTTTCCTTCTACAATTGAAACTTTGTAGCCTGGAGCGGAGCCAAGCCTGGGGCTCCCTCCGAGGCCGGCCGGCAGCCATTTGTGTTGGGGTTATAATTGAAACTTTGTTGCCTTAAGCGGGTGAGCCCGGCCAGGGTGTGCGGAAAGCTTTGCTTCCCCTGTTGCCGGCAGCAACCCTGGCCTGCCCTCTCAAGCTCCATTCTGCCGCCATTTGTTTGAATTTGTTTACCTTCTATAATTGAAACTTTGTAGCTTGAGTGGAGGCTTAGGCCTGGCAAAGGCAGGCGGAAAGCTTGGCTTCCTCTGTTACCTAGGAAACCTTGCTCTCTGTGGCTGTAGCCATCTTGGTTTGGGTTAATTTGCATACTCGCTCTGATTGGATGGTGGGCGTGGCTTGTGGGCGTGGTTTGTGGGTGTGTCGTAGGTATGGTCAATTTGCATATTTGTCTATTATTAGATAGGATTATGTTAATTCCTAGATACATTTGAGTATGGATCGGCAAATTTTTTTTTCTGTAAAGGGCCAGATAGTAAATATTTTAGGCTTTGTGGGACATACAGTCTCTGTTAAAACTACTCAGCTCTGCCATTTTGCATGAAAGCAGCCACAGACAATATTTCACAGGTGTGTCTGGTACTCCAAAAAAATTTTGTTTACATAAACAGATGGTTCGCTGGATTAGTCCATAGGCCATAATTTGTCAACCCCAGCTTTATGGGGATTTTTTGGTTTGTTGGTAGGTTTGTTGTGTGTGTTTGGGATTTTATTTTTGAGTTTTGTTTTATTTTTGCTATTATAAATGGTTTCTTTTAAAAAATCATTTCTAGACAGTTATTGCTAGTATAGAGAAATGCTATTGATTTGATGAATTGATCTTACGTTTGGCAAGCTTGTCTCTTGATTCTGTTGGTTTTTCTACAGATAATGATAGTTTTATTGCTTCTCTTCCTTTCAGTTTTTATAAACTTATTTTGTTTTGTTCTTTCTTATAACTTCACATGTTCAATAGTACCTGTGATGGAGGCATCCTTGCCTTGTTCAGATCTTAAAGTTTCTCCAAGATTTCTCAATTAAATATTATATTTGCTTTAGGGATTTTTTATATAACCTGTACCAAAATAAAGAACATTATTTTTATTCTTATTTTGTGAGAACATATATCATAAAACTATTTTGAATTATCAAATGCATCTTCTGCATCAATTTCCTCAATCAGGATTTTGGCATCTACAATCATAAGTGAGATAGACCCATAAATATTTTTTCCTGTATTGTCCATGTTTGGTTTTGGAAACCAGAGTTCATTAGCCTCATAATATGAATGACTTATTTTCTATCATCCAGAACAATATATCTAAAGATAAAAATTAACTATTCCTGCCTGGCCAGCACGGTTCAGTGGTTGAGCATCAAGCTATGAACCAAGAGGTCATAGATGGGCTCAATCCCCAGTGTGGGGCCTGCAGGAGGCAGCTGTTCAATGATTCCCTCTCATCATTGATGTTTCTATCTATCTCCCTCTCCCTCCCTCTTCTTCTCTGAAATCAATAAAAATATATTTTTAGCCAAAATCGGTTTGGCTCAGTGGATAGAGCGTCGGTCTGCGGACTGAAAGGTCCCAGGTTCGATTCCGGTCAAGGGCATGTACATTGGTTGCGGGCACGTCCCCAGTGGGGGATGTGCAGGAGGCAGCTGGTCGATGTTTCTCTCTAAACATTGATGTTTCTAGCTTTCTATCCCTCTCCCTTCCTCTCTGTAAAAAATCAATAAAAAAATATATTAAAATAAAATAAAATAAAATAAAAATATATTTTTACAAAAAATAATTATTCCTTTAGGATTTAGTAGAAATTACCTATGCAAATATATGATCTTGGAAAGGAGTGGCAGTTTTTAAATGCCATTACACCATACACAAAAATAAACTCAAAATGGATAAAGGACTTAAAAATAAGGCCAGAAACCATAAAAATATTAGAGGAATCCACAGGCAGCAAAATCTCAGATATATGCCGAAGCAATATCTTCACTGATACAGCTCCTAGGGCAATGGAAACTAAAGAGAAAATAAACAAATGGGACATATCAAAATAAAAAGCTTCTGCACAGCAAAAGAAACCATCAACAAAACAACAAGAAAGCCCACTGCATGGGAAAACATATTTGCCAATGTTATCTCAGATAAGGGTTTAATCTCAAAAATTTATAGGAAAATCATACAACTTAATAAAAGGAAGATAAAATCCAATAAAAAAATGGGTAAAGGACCTACATAGACACTTTTTGAAAGAGGACATATCAAAGGCCAAGAGACGTATGAAAACATGCTCCAAGTCACTAATCATCTGAGAGATGCAAATCAAAACAACAATGAGGTACCATCTCATACCTGTCAGAATGGCTATCATCAACAAATCACAAGTGCTGGCGAGGTTGTGGAGATAAAGGAACCCTCGTGCACTGCTGGTGGGAATGCAGACTGGTGCAGGCACTGTGGAAAACAGTATGGCGTTTCCTCAAAAAACTAAAAATGGAACTGCCATTTGACCCAGTGATCCCACTTCTAGGAATATATCCCAAGAAACTAGAAACACCAATCAGAAAGGATACATGCACCCCTATGTTCATAGCAGCACAATGTACCATAATGTACCATAGCTAAGATTTGGAAACAGCCTAAGTGCCCATCAGCAGATGAGTGGATTAAAAAACTGTGGTACATCTACACAATGGAATACTATGCTGCAGTAAAAAAGAAGGAATTTTTACCATTTGCATCAGCATAGATGGAACTGGAGAGCATTATGCTAAGCCAAATAAGCCATTCAGAGAAAGATAAATATCACTGATCTCACTCATTTGTGGAATATAATGAACAACATAAACTGATGAACAAAAACAGATCCAGAGACAAAGAAGCATCAATCAGACTATCAAATCTCATAGGGAAGGTAGGGGAGGGTGGGGGTAAGGGGGAGAGATCAATCAAAGAACTTGTATGCATGCATATAAGCCTAACCAATGGACACAGACAACAGGGGTGTGAGGGCATGAGTGGGGGTAGGGGGGCAATCCTAGCTAATAAAAGAGTAATATGCAAATTGACCATCACTCCAACACACGAGATGGCTGCCCCCATGTGGTCAAAGATGGCTGCCCCATGTGGACACAAGATGGCCACCACAAGATGGCCAGCAGGGGAGGGCAGTTGGGAGGGACCAGGCCTGCAAGGGAGGGCAGTTGGGGGCGATCAAGCCTGCAGGGGAGGGCAGTTAGGGGAGACCAGGCTGGCAGAGGCAGGAAGTTGGGGGTGACCAGGCCTGCAGGGAAGGGCAGTTGGAGGGGGGACCCAGGCCTGTAGGGGAGAGCAGTTGAAGGGGACCAGGCCTGCAGGGGAGGGCAGTTTGGGGGGACCAGGCCTATAGGGGAGGGCAGTTAGGGGCAATCAGGCTGGCAGGGGAGCAGTTAGGCATCAATCAGGCAGGCAGGGGAGTGGTTAAGGCGTGATCAGGCTGGCAGGCAGAAGTGGTTAGGGGCAATCAGGAAGGCAGGCCAGCGAGCAGTTGGGAGCCAGCAGACTTGGATTGTGGGATAGGATCAGGCCTAAACAGACAGTCGGACATCCCTCGAGGGGTCCCAGATTGGAGAAGGTGCAGGCTGGGCTGAGGGACACACCCTCCATGCACGAATTTTGTGCACCGGGCCTCTAGTGGGGGGATAAGGACACATATGTAATACCTTAATCAATAAAGAAAAAAATAAAAATAAATAAAAATAAAATTGCAACTAAGCTATTAAAAAGAAGAAGAGATAACACACACACACACACACACACACACACACACACACAAAATGTTAATGTTTCCTGCTCTGTTTCACCAACTTCTTAGGTGAGAGTTAGCGGGGTTTTTTCCAGAAAATAATCTGGTCATCTAGTTTTCAAATTTAATTGCTTAGAGTTATTATGTCCTTTTAGTCTCTATTTTATTCATAGTTTTAAAAAACTTCTTGACTTAAAAGTGTAGCTCGCCCTAACCAGTTTGGCTCAGTAGATGGAGCATCAGCCTGCGGGCTCAAGGGTCCCAGGTTCGATTCCAGTCAAGGGCATGTACCTTGGTTACGGGCACATCCCCAGTAGGGGGTGTGCAGGAGGCAGCTGATTGATGTTTCTCTCTCATCGATGTTTCTAACTTTCTCTCCCTCTCCCTTCCTCTCTGTAAAAAATCAATAAAATATATTTTTTTAAAAAAGTGTAGCTCATTTTACCCAAGCCAGGTGGCTCAGTTGATTGGAGCATTGTCCCATACATCAAAGGTTGTGGGTTCAATTCCCAGTCAGGGCACATACCTGGATTTCAGGTTCAATCCCGAGTTGGGGTGTGTACGGGAGGTAACAATTGATGGTTCTCTCTCTCTCTCTGTCTGTCTCTCTCTCTCTCTCCCTCTCCTCTCTCTCTCTCTTCCTTCCTCTTTAAAATCAATGAAAAGATATCATTGGGTGAGGATTTTTTTTTAAAAAAAGTATAGCTCATTTCATTTCAAAATTTTCATTGCTTAATAATGCATTAAAAGCTATAAATTTCCCTCTAGGTAAGGACATTGCTCTTTGTCCCAGAAAATTTGACAAGTAGTGTTTTCATTGTAATTCACTTGAATTTTATTTTAATACTTTACTTATTAACCAAAGGGGATTATAGTATGCTATTCAGTTTCTAGTCCCACGGGAATTTTTAGCAATTCTTTTATTTTATGTTCTCATTTTATTATATTATTGTAGGAGAACATAGATTTTTAATATTGATAATTTGGAATTTAGTGATGCTTCCTTTGTGACCTATTATATTGTCAACTTTTGAGAATGTGCTAAAAATATATTGAGTTGAACTTAATTAATATCTAATGGCTGAAGATTATTAATTCATATATTCAGACGTCCCATGTCTCAGGTTGTTTTTGATTGCTTGATCTATTGATTTTAGAAAAGAGTATATTACAATACCTAAATAAATTATTGTGGAATAATTTATTAGTATTATGAGCAGTTGCTTTATGCATTGTGATGATATATTGTTAGAAAATATATATTCATAATTCTTTTTTTCTTCTGATTATATTGTAAATTTTGCATGTATACAAAGGCCTTTTTATTTCTTACAAGAGTTTTTGCTTTAATTCTATTGTATCAGATTCTGTTGTGCTGGGAACCAATTCCAGCATGTAATAATTACAGAAGTTTTATAAAAAGGTTGATGGGACTTGGGGGGGCTCAACAAGGGTGAGCTACGTATGTAGTTTACCTGTTGGAAACTGGGAAATGGCACTTCCCCCAAACCTGAATAGGATTGTCTGCTGCCAGACAGCTCAGGGCATTTTATTGCCTCCTGTTGGCCAAACACCTGAACAGCTGTAGGCTATTCCCCAATCTGACAATATCCTTTGATACCCTACCCTTTGAAGTGTATTATCTCCACCTTGCCTTAAGACAAATTGTGTTAAATAAAAGCAGGGTCCTGAGTCGAGGAAGGAGTCTTCAGTTCCTTTAGCTGAAACTCCTCTGACCCCAAATGCCTTTCAAAATTATCTTTCGTCTCCGGGTTCTTTAATCATCTACATGCAGCCCCTTTCTCCATAATGCTGAACCCTTTGTAAGGCTGGGAAAAGAACCCCGGCACTGTTGGCTCATATCTACCTGGTATATGTTTTCATCCTTTATTTTCAATCTTTCTGTTTTAAGTAGTTAATATATTATTAATCTTATTTTTAATTCAATTTAATGTTTTCTAGATTTTAATAGTGACTTTAGAACACTTACATTTGTTACAGTTACTCTTGTATTAAGACTTATTTCTGCTTTAATTTTGTTATCCATCTATTGTCCTTTATTTTTTCCTGTATTCTCCTTCCCGATTTACCCATGATAAGTCAAGTTGTTTTTTTGTTTGTTTTTGGTTTGGAGAAGGGACTAATGTAGCTGGTACACATATCTTAAGTAATTATTTGGCTAAATAGGTCTTGAAGTGAATATTAAACATAGCTTCAGAGAGTATTTTATTCTTGACAAGATGGAGAACTAACACAGGATGCTGGCTCTCCTCCCCCAAATTCATCATGGAGAAACTTCATAAGTGAGAGGAAAGGATGAAACTAAGGCATTGTTAGGGGGGAAAAAAACTATCTGGACTGCCTTGGGAGGCCATAGGCAATCATGAATTTGTACCTCTGGGAATGGTGACAGCTTGGGGAAGTGGACAGGCAATCACACCAAGAATTAGATAGATCAGCCATAGCCTGTTTGGCTCAGTAAATAGTGTTCGTCCATGGACTGAAGGGTCTCAGGTTCGATTCCAGTCAAGGGCACGTACTTCCATTACAGGCTCAATCCCCAGCCCCAGTCCTGCGTGTGCAGGAGAAAACCAATTGATGTGTCTCTCTCACATCGATGTTTCTCTCTCTGTGTCTCACCCCCTCTCTTCCACTCTCTCTAAAAAATCAACGTAAAAAATACCCTCAGATAAGGATTAACAACAACAACAAAAGAATTAGATATATTGAAGTAGACCCTTTAAGTTCTCCTCTTACCCTTTCCTCACATTCTCTGAATATGATCATGTCCCTTCACATAGAAAAAGTGGAAACAGCTTAGAGGGATAGTGTCAATGGGGTTCTCTCAAAGTAGAACAAAAGCATCCTTTTAGTAAGGAGTTGATAAACTGGTATGGATAGGCCAGGACTGCACAAGCAGTCACTCTTCCCTTCTTCATCTCTACATTTCCAGCACTGGTAGATAACAATTTAAGGAGACCACCACCTCCCAATGTGGCTTCTGTAAGTAATTAAAGAAAGGATTTAGAAGGATAAGAAGAGTTGCCTTATGGAGTGAGAGCAAATGGAGGTACAGTATTCAGTATTACTTCTGTGGTTTCAGAGGTATTCCAGATTTGGATTCATTCACTCTTCTTTCCTTAAAATCATCATGAGGGACAAAAACAACTAGAGCCTGGACTGTATCCATTCCTGGTATACATTACTAGAGAGAGAAACTGGTACCCAAGGAGCATGGTCACAATGGCCAAAATAACTTTATTTCTGAGTAATGCAACATCTACAAAAGAAAGAGTAAATTAAATAATGTGTACCACATGAAGCAGAGTTACTGGAACAAATGGCATATTAAATACTGTAAGATAGAAAAGGAGGATTATTTGAATTATTAAGTAGTAAAAGTAAGACTTTAGAAAGAATCAAGTGGCCCTGGCTGGTGTGGCTCAATTGGTTGAATGTCTTCCCATGCACCAAGAGGTCACCAGTTTGATTCCTGGTCAGGACACATGCCTGGGTTGTGGGCTTGATCCCCAGTAGGAGGTGTGCAGGAGGCAGCCAATTTATGTTTTTCTCTCTCCCTCTCTTTCTCTAAAATCAGTACAAACATTTAAAAAAATAACGAAGTGAAAATGGTAAGTACCAAAAATATAACCATAGCATAAGGATCTTAACAGCTAGGATATGTAGCAGGATAGACTCAGCCAAAGACCAAATTACTGAACTATAAATCAGATTATAGTACCTTGCCATAAAACAACAGAAAAGACTAAGAAAAAAGAAATGGTACAATTATAAAATAAAAGTCACATGAAATGGAGGTTTGAAGTGACAAAATTCTGACAATGGAAGTCTCAGAATGAAACAAAAAATGTGTATGGGCTCAGCAAACTGCAGCCTGCGGGAAAAATTCAGCCTATTTTTTGTAAATAAGGTTTTATGGAAGCACAGCCACACCCATTACATGTTGTCTATGGCTGCTTTCATGCTACAATGACAGATTAAGTGACCATATAGCCCAAAAGCCTAACATATTTACTATCTGATCCTTTACTGAAAACTTTGCTGAATCCTGCTCAACATACCTAGGAATGAGTAGACTGTGATAAGATAACCATAAGAGACATTCCCAGTTAGAAAGAGGAAGAATAACAACAAATACATGGCATTCCCTGGTCCATAGCAATCCTGAAGCCGAGGCCATGAGGGTCACCTGCTTTGGACATCCTCATGGCAGGGAATGAGTGTCAGTCTCATCTAAATCTTAATGTGGCATGGAAACCCCATCTAACCTGGTGGGTAGTTATTTTAGGAAACATTTCTTTGGCATCTTATTTTATAATCAAGAAAATTAGATGATAAAATATTTAAATGACTGTAAAGCTTCTGTCTGCTTAAATACTCTATCAGGATAATGCGGGTGAGGTAGATAATTTTGAGAAGAAACTAAGAGGAGAATGAAGAGAGGGAGCTGAGCTGTAGAAGAGAAGGATGATAGAAGTGAAAACAGAGAGCACACAAGGGAATCCAGGGTGAATAGGTTCCTTCTGATGGTATGGAGGAGGAAGTCAAAGACATACATGACACCAGTAGACTGTTCAATACAGGCTCCTCCTGATAATTACAGGAACCCTCTGTCCCCACACCTCACCTCAAAAGCCCTGGAACATAAAGAAAAACCTGCCACCACCTCCACCCTAAATGTCTGCTCTTATCTCAGTTGTGTTTTTTTGTTTTTGTTTTTTTTTTGTATAACCTACAAAACCAGAAGTTTGTTACTACCTGCTGAACACTCAGAGTTCTGAGCTGTGTAAATTGGTGAATTTGTCATGTTTTTGCTTTATATACACAATGCTTTTTAAATAACTATTCGTCACAACACAGGACTACCCCATTCATTAGTATTTGGGACTACAGAGGTGACAAGATGGCTTTCAAAAGTACAGCTACTTCAATATATTGTTCTAACAATAAAATCCAAAGCTGTACATTAGGGCACAAGTCTGGTAAGTTTTGGAAGTTTCAGGAAAGACTCAGGAATCAATTAAAATCTCTCCTACTTTACCTGACAAGAAGAAAACAAGTTGAGTTTATAGGTGTTTCAAAATCAGCTGAAGTTTCCCTTTTTCTGAAGGGAGTAGCAGTTAGCCATCTTCAATCATCATTGAAGCCTTAGCCTAGCAACAGTCAAGGTTATACTTTTTGCATGTGGAATACTGAAAAGGAAATGAGGAGGCAGTGTCAACTAACTGTGCATAATTGCGGATTAACTCTCACTGCACTTCCTCTGCCCTCTCTAATGGCTTCTAGAATTTTCCAGACTCCTAGAAATTTGTTCAAGATTTTGGCACTCTAGAAATTCCTCCCAGATCCCAGATAAAGGCAGTACAGCTTTATTTGAATTTTTACCAAGACTAATTCTGCCTTCAAGGTGTGTGTGTGTGTGTGTGTGTGTGTGTGTGTGTGTGTGTGTGTGTTCAAGAAAGAGACAAGGAATAGTAAATTGTGAAGAAGCCTTCATGCCCCCAAAGGTAATGTCCATAAATCTAAGAAATCCATGTAGCATTCCACAAAATCACCCAGGACACCATTCTTTTTCCTTATGCTGCTCTACAAGCTGACTATAAAAGCAGACTGAATTAGCTCTGAGTTTCCAAATGGAAAAATATTATACTAGAGAATCACAATAGCATCTCAAATTGGAATCAGTTAAAAGAATTACAGATTTCAGAAAAATATGTATTTGTCTACATTTTTCAGCATAAATATTTAGTAACCCAGGGTCTGGAAAGATTCTTTTACATGTCACTTTAAAAAGAATCAACCATTTTGTTCAAAGTGAAGTTAAAAAATATATATTTTTTAAAAAAAATTCCTAGCTGTAGGTCCTCACAGTTTTACAAGTATAACTTCATGTGTATTATTTGTGATATAAAATTTTTCCAAGAGCTATTTTTACATTAATTGGGAGAATAAGTGCTTGCTCTCATTGTAATGTAATTTTTTTCTTCAATTACAGCTCACTGGTGGAGACTTTGTCCAATGGGTGAGCTGACATGCTGACTCATTTCATGGACAGTGTCTTAAGCCAGCACCCTTTCCCACTGTGACTAAGGCCCTGGAGTGGCTCCTCAAATAAGCTGTCTATTCTTTCTCTCTCCCTCTCCTCCTCCTCTCCCCATTCCCTCCAGCTTCCTCTCCCCTTTCCCACCTCTTTCTCTTCTTCCTCTATCTCTTCCTCCTTCTCTCCAAGCCCTGGGGAACCCGAGAGAATTCATCCATGGCACAGTAACTTAATGAGGTAGTCAACCAAAGTTTAAAGCAAGTTTTCCCACACCCAGCTGGCAGTCAGCCACTCCATTCTGCCAGCATTCAAAGTTGGCTTCTCAGAAAATCTATTCCAAAGCTGGCACTTTACCTCAGGAGAATTTAGTCAAAGCATTTGGCACATCAGATTGTCTAAAACACAAGGTTAAGAGCTCAAAATAGCCACTCTGTTCCAAAACTGTCTTAAATTAAAGAACATACTTATTAAAAGAGTCTGCTACAATTGGACATGAAAACCATACCCTTCTACAAGGTAGCTAGGCAAGGCTGCTTTTCCTCCTGATAAATGAACAAATATTTAATGAGCATGCACACTGTTCCTCCACTGGGGGAATACAAAGAAAAACAAGACACAGTCATCACATCAAAGAGCTTAAAATGTAATTAGAGAAACAAGACATAAACACATAAAAACAAAACCATTTATAAAATTAGAATGCAAGGTGTAGATTGCAGCAGCATTAATAACTCCAGATGCTCAATGCCCAGTTTGCAGAATATGAAAAAATTACCTGTGTTCCCTCTTTAAAACATTTGTTGAAGTCTAATATACATACAGAAAAGTGCACATATCACCTTATATAATAAAAGCCTAATATGCAAATCGACCGAACGGCGGAACGACCAGTTGCTATGATGTGTACTGACCACCAGGGAGCAGACACTCAATGCAGGAGCTGCCCCTAGCCTGCAGGCCCCAAGCCAACCAAGGCAGGTGTGTGCTGGTCGCCTCACAGATCAGCCCTGATCACTGGTCAGGCCTAGGGACCCTACCCATGCATGAATTTCATGCACCGGGCCTCTAGTAAATATATAAGTCTGCCTGGCTGGCACGGCTCAGTGGTTGAGCATTGACCTATGAACCAATAAGTCACCTTTTGATTTCCGGTCAGGTCATATACCAGAGTTGGGGGCTTGATTCCCAGCGTGGGGTGTGCAGAGGCAGCTGATCAATGATTCTCTCTCATCATCAATGTTTGTATCTCTCCCTCTCCTTTCCTCTCTGAAATCAATTAAAAATATATTTTTTAAAAGTAGATAACTCTGGGGATTTTAATAAGCTAAACATACCCAGTTCAAAAAATAAGAACACTGCTGGCATCTTGGAAGCCCCTCTTTTCCCCTTTTCTAGTCATTCCTCTCATATGGTAACCCTTATCCTGACTCATATGACCACAGATTCATTTTATACTTTCTACTTTATGTAAATGGAATCATGCAGTATGTATTCTTTTGTGGCTCACTTCTTTTGCTCAGCATTATGCTGGAGAAAGGTACACATATTATTGAGGAGAGTTATAGTTCATTCTCATTCCTGTATAGTATTCTCTTGTGTGAGTATTACAAAATACATGTATCCATTTTCCGATTGATGAACATCTAGATATGATGAGTGGTATTGTCATGAACATGCAAGTTCATGACTTTTGGTGAACACATGTATACATTTCTGTGAGGAATACAGTCATGGGTATGATTACTGGGTTATGGAGTAGGCATAAGCTCAACTTTAGAAGATACTGCCAAACATTTCCAAAGCAGTTGTGCCATTTAACCTTCACACCAGCAGTATATTAGCATTCAGCCACCCCACATCCTTGCCAGCATTCAGTATTTTCCACAGGACAAGCCTTTGACAACACACTGACAGAGCATAGCTTTGAGTGGAGGCTAACAGGGATTTAAGGCACAGCTTGCAGGTGGCTGAGAGATCTCTTCCTTCAAAGAGACCGTCCCAGATCTGTGGGGCTCAAATCTGACCCCAGAAGCACAATTCCCCTCCTTATCCCAGTACTCCATCTTGCATTAAGTCATCAGCCACAGGCACATATGCAATCTTCTCCATTGCAAAAGAAATGACTTTCATTCTCCTAAGGTAAATAAATAAGCAAACAAACAAGCATATATATCCCTTAACACAGAGACCAAGTAGCAGAACAGAAGTTCAAATTCTTCTTGGAGAAGACCAACTGTATCAAGGGAAGAAACAGGTTAACTATCCCATCTTATCTAACATATACACCGAGTGGCCAGATTATTATGATCTCTGAACGCATAATTGGCCACTCAGTATATATATATATATATATATATATATATATATATATATATATATATATATATATATATATTTAGGGGCCCAGTACATGAATTCGTGCATGGGTGGGGCCCGGCCAGCCTGGCCAGGGGGAGGGGACATGGGCGGTTGGCTGGTCTGCCTGCTGGTCAAACTCCTGGTTGAGGGGACAATTTGCATATTAGCCTTTTATTATATAGGATATACACTGAGTGGCCAGATTATTATACGCTCAGAGATCATAATAATCTGGCCACTCAGTGTAGGTTCTCACTATGTATGAGGCCCTATTCTAAACCTCTTAAAATACTAATTCATTCAATTCTTACAACAACATGAGATAAACATTACTGTTATTCTGATTTTACAGGTGAGGAAACTAAGACACAGAGAAGCTGAATATCTCAACCTCATATGGCTGATGACAATACCGAGATTCCAATCCAGGCAGGCTAGCTCCACAGTTTTGTTCTTGACCTCACATTATGCTGTCTTTATTTTTCTGGAATACTTAGGCCCTGAATAACTGCTCATCTTAACCAGTCTAGTGTGTTCCTTTTGGTTGTCCCCTTAGTTTACCAAGAAATTTGCTTATTTCATATGCCCAAGTCTAAAGGTACAGCTTTGTTTTCCAAAGAGAAAATTCTGCTCCTCCCTCCAAAAAATCAGAGCTAATTTAAATAAACTTGTAGATCCACAGATTAAGAAATCAAATGTCTTTTATTTTTATAATATTGTATTTTTTTAAATTTCACACACATATATAACAAATAAAATTATGTATTGTTAAAATACTGCTTTTTTTTTCCAAACTCATGTGTCAGGAAATAACTTATTCTTTGGACAGGTTTATATAGTTATGCCTCAGTGTCATCATTGTCACTAAAGTTAATTTTTATAACATCAGCTTCAATTCATTCTGAACGACTGACATGCAGCATATTTTGATTTCATATATTGGGAATTTTATCTCCAATTAAAGTACCCCTTGGCACACCTTTTTAAAACTCATTTGTCCTACAGGTATTATAATCACAGCCTCTTCAATGGAGCATCTGAATATATTGCTCTATAAAGTGATGATGAAAAGATTTGTTTATTGTAATATGAAATGATTATAATAGAGTCCTAACCCCAGTATAATTACTAAATCTGTTACATTTCTCTTTTATTAATTTTACCTAATCTGTAGAGAGACCTATATAAACTTCCCAAATTAATATTGATTTAGGTTGTTTTAATATTCCTCCTCCAAATAGTACTTTATCATTCAAACTAAATTAATTCAGACTTTTTATAAAGACTCAAATAGAGGGTGGCAATTCCTACTTTCTAAGGAACAATCATAAAAGAAGGGAGAGGACTTTACCTCTAAATTCCCTCTCCCTGGCTAAATCAGAATCCACAGTATTAACTGAACCACACCTTTTATTTATTTTTATTTATTTTTAAATTTATCTTTATTGTTGGAATATTACAGATACCCACTTTTCCCCCATTGACCCCCTCCACCCAGCTCCTGCCCCTCACCCCAGGCCTGTACAGCACTATTATATGTGTCTATAGGCTATGCATATATGCATACAAGTTCTTTGGTTAATCTCTTCCTGCCCCCCACCTTCTTTCTCTCTGAGATTGACCAGTCTGTTCCATGCTTCCATGTCTCTGGATCTATTTTGTTCATCAGTTTATTTTGTTCATTAGTTTCTACATGTAAGTGAAAGAATATGGTATTTGTCGTTTTCTGATTGCTTATGTCACTTAGCTTAATACTCTCTAGGTCCCTCCATGCTGTCTCAAAGGATAAGAGATCCTTCTTTTTTTACTACTGCATAAGTATTCCATGGTGTAAATGTACCACAGCTTTTTTATCCACTCATCTACTGATGGGCACTTGGGCTGTTTCCAGATCTTAGCTATTGTAAATTGCACTGCTATGAACATGGGGGTGCATACATTCTTTCTGATTGGTGTTTGGGTTTCTTAGGATATATTCCTAGAAGCAGGATCACTGGGTCATATGGCAGTTCCATTTTTCTTTTTTTTTTTAGGAAACTCCATACTGTTTTCCATAGTAGCTGCACCAGTCTGCATTCTCACCAGCAGTGTACTAGGGTTCTCTTTTACCCACATCCTTCCCAGAACTTGTTATTTATTGATTTGTTGCTGGTAGCCATTCGGATGGGTGTGATGTGAGGTGATACCTCATTGTTTTAATATGTGTCTCTCTGATGATTAGTGACTTTGAACATTTTTTCATATGTCTCTTGGTCATCTGTATGTCCTAGTTAATTTTCAAAATATATAAAGAACTCATACAACTTAACAAAGGTAAGACAAACAATCTAATTAACAAATAGACACAGGCCCTGAATAGACACTTCTCCAAAGTGAACCACACTTTTTAAAAAATCTTTCCCTTAAATTTGTCTTCATCCTTCTCCACTAAACTTAACCAACCCTGTCCTTCATCCCCAGACCTGACACCTGGGCTCTTTGCACAGAGAAAATTTTCAACCTTAAAGTCATTGGCCAAAAGCCAAGGAAATAGCAAACATAACAGTAAAGAGTAATTCTAAAAACCAGCAAGGACCATCATTACTGAGTTCATACTGTGTTAGGCACTATGTCATGCCCTTTAATCCTCACAACTATGCTGCACTACGTTATGATCTCCATTAGTCAGATAAAATGACTAAACCTCAGAAAAGTTAAGTAATTTGCCAAAGGCCATAGACCTATTAAGTTATATGTATTAACCAGACCTGTCTGATTCTAAAACCCACATTCTGAACACTTTACTGTCACATTTGTAGATGGGATAACTCTAATGATAGTATGTTCGGTTCATTCTATAAATGTAAATGTGCAAAATATATCACAGATTAATATGCAGATGATGGGGGACATGTTTCTACAAGGAAGTCCTCAATGTCTTGGTAATTCTCTACCCAGTTAAATACAGCAGATTTCCAAGGCTTGGTCACCATGAGCAGACCACAAACTAACAGGTTTTTCTTGAGCAGTGAGGCCCATGCTGGGCCAAAGATGTGTTTGGGAAATCAAGCCCGGAGTGTAAGCTCTGTGTACATAATGGTCGAGCCCCATAAGAGCTTCTGGGAGGCTTCTGTCCAAAAATCCATGGTCTCTGTTGAAAGAGCATTGGGATAACTTACTGTTAACATAAAGCAGAAACATTAGGGCAATAGTGACCTTCTAAATCTGTTGGGTTGTCTACCTCAGAACTCCTAAGATATAGAAAGGAAAGGCTAAAAGGCCTTTGGTATTATAGTAAAGAGCAAAGGCTCAGGAGTTAGAAAGATCCAGGTTAAAACCTAGCTCTGCCACTAGCTGTATGGCCCTGCACAGAACACTTATCTTCTTTAACTCTTTAAGATGTAAATAATAATAACTTTAATCCTATCTAATTCATAGCGTTCTTGTGAAGAATGAACTAGACCATGCCTGCTAAATATTTAGCACTATTATTGATTTTTCATTCTATATTATAAACATCTTCAACCCAAGATTAAATGACTGAAATGTTCCTTCTCTCTGTATTGAAAGGCTCTACAGGTCTCCCAGGAAAAGGAGGGGGAAAGAGACCTGGGTAGTGTGAGGTCAGAGCATTCCCGCTTTTCCTCATACTCCATGTTTCTGAGTTTGTTTTGCCACATAACACTGTTCTCAGCCCACTTGATGCCAAAATTCACATCACCATCTGAAGTAACATCTTCAAGATGAAAGAAAAACAGATAAAAGGATGCCAGTGATGTCTCAATTCGAGCCATGGGAAGCATAGCTAAATTTGTCATTCTTCCCATCCCATGTGAACAATAGTGCCTTGTACCTGCCACATAGTAGCTCCATAACTACTGCACTGATTGGGGAAAATGCCTTAATTTAATCATCTTGAATGACAACAGATCTATTTTTTTTGTGCCAATTTTCAAACACATTTTTATTATGGAAATTTTAAACAAACAAAAGTTGAAAGAAGGACCCTTATGCATCATCACCCAGTTTAAAAAGTTATCAACTCACAGCCAAATGTGTTTCTTATATACCTCTACCTATTTCCTCCCTCTTTTTAGATTATTTTAAGCAAATCCAAGACATTTTATTTTATCCTTATTTATTTCAGCAAGTGACTCTAAACAATTATTCTTTTTTAAAAGACAACAATAATGTTATTATTCCCACTAAAAATTATTATTACTTAATATTATTAAATACCCAGTAAATATTCAAATTCTCTCTAATCTTGTAATTTTTACAATTTGTTTAAGTTAGAATCAAAATAAGATTCATATTATGCAGTTAATAAATGTTTCTTTTAAGACTTTCTCAGTCTCTAGCTTCTAATTCATTCTCTCGATCTCATTTTTTAAAATATATTTTTATTAATTTCAGAGAAGAAGTGATTGGGAAAGAGATATACAAATATCAATGAGGAGAGATAATCACCGATAGGCTGCCTCCTGCACTCCCCCCACTGGGGATCAAGCCTGCAATCCGGGAATGTTCTCTTAACTGGAATCAAACCCGGGACCCTTCAGTCTGCAGGCCGACGCTCTATCCACTGAGCCAAACCAGCTAAGCCTCTCCCTCTCCTTCTCCCTCTCCCTTTCCCCTGCCCTCCCCCTCTCTCATTTTGCAATACAAGTTTGTTATTCAAGACAGCATGTTATTTTTCCTTATGGTTTTGATAGTCTATATTTTACTAATTGCACCTCTATGGGATCATGTAACACATTTCACTATTTCTTATCAATTTGTAGCTCAATCTAAAGGCTTGGTCAGATTCTGGTTTGATATTTTGACAAGAAAAGGACATAGGTGGTATTTTGTACTCACATTGGGAGGCTTTTAATATCTGGTTGCCTCTTTTTTTGTATTTTTATTGATTTCAGAGAGAAAGGGAGAAGGAGAGAGAGATAGAAACATCAATGATGAGAGGGAATCATTGATTGGCTGCCTCCTGCACGCCCCCTACTGGGGATCGAGCCCACAACCTGGGCATGTGCCCTTGACCAGAATCAAACCTGGGACCCTTCAGTCTGCAAGGTGATGCTCTATCCACTGAGCCAAACCAGCTAGTGCTGGTTGCCTCTCTTTTTGATATGGTAGCTACTGATGATCATTGTCCAGATTCAGTTTTTAAAACAATATGTTACTATTGTTTATCCCAATATTTTTTAGAAAATAGATTTGACTTGATTAGGAGCTAGACATCTAGGGGAGGAATCTAAACACTTTAGGAAAGAGATTGTATCTCATTTTTCTTTATGTCCCTAGTGCTGAGAAAGAACATGTGGTGCCTGTGACATCACAGGCACTCCAAAACTGTGGGTAATGTTAAATTGGAAAACCAATATTTTCTCTAAAATGTAATTTATCCAAAGAAGTGTATGCTTTTCTACTTCCATCATTAGCTCTTATAAAGTCAATGATTTCAACACTACCCCAACACCTAGGCTGCCTGTTACTTTTAATTTAGTCATCAAAGTCTCCTCACATTCATAAAAGAATAAATTGCTATGCCTGGAATTGAGTGCCTGCAAAGGCTAACATTAGTTTTAATTCTTCCATCACATCTGTTTAAATTTCCTCATTAAGACTTCAGGCACAATTTTCCCAATAGCATTACCTAGGCTGTGTATGCAAATTATATCCCTGCTTACACAATTGACAATTTAAGGCATGATTATATTTTCCTTCTCTCTGTGATGAGGAACAAAAGGAAATTTGGTTCACACAACATAGGAGACACCTTTGAATTCTCTTGTTCTACTTTTTTAACAATTTATTGTAACAGTACCTGCCAGGACTTATTGCCTTGGGGAGTTTTGATCTTGTTTTGTCACACTCCAGCTTCTCTCTTGATCTTGACAAACTTAGACAATAGGACCCAATTACCATTTAGCAGAGGTCAATATAGAAGCTGGTTCTACACATAGAAAATGAGCCCAATTTGACATTTCTAGCTTTGATTCAGCTGTGACCCTTCACTGTCAAAGTCCTCTGAGAAGTTATTTAGCTCCACCCTCTCTCCTTCTCCCATCTCATGCTCTCTTCAGTCTCCTGAAATCTGTTATCTATGCCTATCTCTACCTAGCAACTGTGTTAGTAACCAACATATCAAATCAACTAGGCTTTCCTCCGTTCTCATCTCATATGGCAGTTTTGTAGTTTTCATGCTGTTCAGAAGCCCCTTCCTTTCAAAACCCCTGTCTCAATATCTAAATAATCCTGATTCTCCTTTTGCTTCTCAGATTACATCTCATTTTCATTTGCTGTTTCTCTTCCCTCATCAGCCTTTTAAATATTGCATTTTTCTGTTTCTTTTGCCAAAGACCTGTTCTTTTCTTACTCACTCTTTGCCCAAATAATTTCATTACCAGTTTTTGGGAGAAGACTACTGAATCAATATACCTTCTTCTGTCCTTATCTGGGAGTACAGACTCACATCTCTGGAGTAGCTACATTGGGGTAGCTACAAATGAATGGCCAATCAGCACACATCTAAATTAAATGTTTACCTCTTCCAGCCCCACTCTTTGTCTTCTATCACTGCCCTCCACAAATCTGTGGAAATCTGAAGATCCCCCCAAAGTGACACCTACCCTCTCTTCTTCCCATTTCCCACATCCAATTGGTCATCAGCTTCTTTCAAATTAGTACTCCAGAGGTCTCTCAAAGTCATCCCTTCTGCTTCTTTGGTTCTACTCTTTGCCTAGCTTATGTCCTGACCTTCTTGCACCTGAACCATCATAGTTGCCTCTCAACTTGTTGCCAGGGTTGTTCACATTGCTGCCAGAGTTATTACTATCTTCCTAAGACACAGTGAGAAATGTAACTACCCTCCTGAAAGACTTCCGATGGCTTTAATTACTATAGGCTAAAGACAGCAGCATCCAAAGCTCTTCATGTCATGAACCCAATTTCTCTTTCTAGCTTCATAAGTCAAAGTAAAGACTCTCTGCAGCTCCCAGTAGTAGAATAAATTTAAAGAAGGGTAGAAGTTCTAAGGGAGGAAAATAAACAGACAGGCATGCTTAAGCAGGGAAGCAACAGGAACAAAAGCACTAAAGCAGTGGTCGGCAAATTGCGGCTCGCGAGCCACATGCGGCTCTTTGGCCCCTTGGGTTTTTAGCAAAGGCCAGCTTAGGAGTACCCTAATTAAGTTAATAACAATGTGCCTACCTATATAGTTTAAGTTTAAAAAATTTGGCTCTCAAAAGAAATTTCAATCGTTGTACTGTTGATATTTGGCTCTGTTGACTAATGAGTTTGCCGACCACTGCACTAAAGTTAAAAATACTATTTTTGTAAAGGAAAGACAGAAAATATAAGCCAATGGGCAAGGAAGTCTGTTATTGTTGGGTAGGGAGAGATACAATTCAATCCATAGGATGGAGAAAAATCATTAGTATAAGTCTTAAAATTAAACATGAATTTAGTAACATGATTTCCATGTGTATTACCTATCCTTGCATGCAGCTTCTCCAAACCTAATATTCTACAGCATGCCCAACAAAATACCCCCAAGTTGGCTAAGTGGTTCTTATTTATATTTTAGGCTTTAAATCCCAATTGTTAACAACTCCATTAAATATAAAACTTCCTTTCAGAGCCACTTGAAAATGTATTACATCAATGCTGAATATTTCCCCTCTTCTTCTCCATCATTTCTCAAGCTTCTAAAAATAACACCTCAGATGCTGGCTTTGTTCACTGTTCTAGCTCCCACTTGCACACCTATCATGTTTAGAGCCCAACTGGGACAGGTGACTTACACTGGCATTTCTTTTTTGTGCTTTCATTTCTTCCTGTTCATATAGAATTTTTTTAAAAAATGAAGCTTAATGCTTCTGAGGAAATTATGTTCTGTCCTGGGAATGAAAAGGCTACAAATTATCATTTTTATCCTCTGATTTCCATAGTAGCCCAGAAGACATAATTTGTGGCCAATATAAGAGCTCTCCTATATAGTAGGCAGTGATTGCCTATATTTATTTGAAAGCTGACTTAATATAAGCTACTAGACACTGTGTTAGTCACTTCACATTCAGAATCACATTTAATCACTACATCAATCTGGTGACTAGGTATTATTTCACTTCTCATTTTTCAGACAAGCAAATCAAAACTTGGAAGGATTAAAGAACTTGGCTGAAGGGAGTGGCTGTGCCTACTTTCAGACCTAGACCTGCCTGGGACCATCACTCATGTTCTGTATGCAGAAAGTCACATAACATTTTTGAAATGGAAGCCTGTACCTGGTATCTTACCTCGAATTCTATCAGAAGCAAACGCAGAAATAAGAATTAGATAGAGTACCAATGCTCTGGATATAGGTATCCCAAACAATGTTTACTCTTTTCTTCTGACAGTCCAATGGATGTTTCTTTCTTTTCTGACTTAACCCATTGGAATGAATAGTTATTCAAAGTGTGTATACATTTTTGGGACACCCTGTACACCAGGAGCAGAGGGAAGACATGGTACAAGGAAGGGAAAGAAGCCACAAAGGATGTGCATCCTCTGAGGAAGTCTGGGAGGCAGCCTAGAGCACACCTCAGAGTTCATCCAACCAGTGGTCAAGGAAACACACATTTCTCCAGATAGTCCCATGTCCAGCATTGGTTGAGAGCTGGGGGCATTTGCAGCTGGCTCTGAGCATGGGACTAAGCCTACTTCCCAGTCAGAAAAGACCTCACAGAGTCACAGATGTTTAATAGAAAGCAGCTACATCAAGTAGATGTGAGTACCAAGGGATGTGAGCAGGGCACCAAGAATACCTCATATGTATGCACATGGCCCTGGGAACTAAAAAATGAAAGCAAGAAATCCCCATCCCCTGGGCACACACATTCAATTACACTGCTTCACACACCATCCTTTGGATTCAGCTTAACCACTTGAGGTTTCTCAGTACTGGCTTTCACCATTTTTTTCCAGTAATTCCCTCTTTTCTGTCTCCAGCTGAGCAATATGCACTTTCAAGGAGACGCAGGAATGATAGTGGCGGTGCTGCCACCTGAAATGGTGTGAGACCCCCACTCACCCTCCCACCATTGCACACCAGAACTTTCTAGAGACCGCACTACTTTATGCGGTGGAAATCTGTACCCTTCCCACAATAAAAGTTTCTTACACTGTTTCCTTAGGCTGCAAAGGCTAGACACTCTAATAGTCCCCAAATTCCAACTTTTGCAGATCAAGATGAGATTATTTTCAAAGACAGGATCCTAACTCTGAAAAACCCTCCTTAAGTTTCTTCACTCAAGATTTTGCAACTCTGAAGTTCCTAAGTTAGTCAGTATAACCAAAGGAGCTAAATATTGCATAGTCTTTGGGGTTAAACAATTCTCTAAATAATTTTATAGGTTTGGCATTGTAGTTGTAATGATAAATACCAATAATACTGAAGAGTTCCCATATATTGATGGCTCACTATGTGCCCAGCCATCTGGTTTGCTCATTATTTCTCACTATAACCCTAAGAGATTCTTGCAATTTAAAAATCTAAAGCTCATGGGTATGTCCATGGCCCTTCCAAAGCACCCATTCCTATCTACCTCAAGTTTTATAGGCTTTAGACAACAGTAACAGGGATGGAATGAATAGAGGCTCGGAGTTAGATTGATATTAGTCAGATCTGCGAGAGAGGGATCTAGGGTTGGCCCAGACAGGTAGGGGAGATTAAAATTAGTCTTCGTCTCTTTTCTGTGATTCCCAAGTTTTTATCACATCTCCTTTCATTATTTTCCTCAAACCTTCTTCCCTTCATTTTTCCTCCTTCCATCACTTTGCCCTCAAAAAGAAAAAAAAATTCTGCCTGGCTGCCCTGGCTCAGTGGTTGAGCATCAGCCTGTGAACCAGGAGGTCATGGTTCGATTCCCGGTCAGGGCACATGCCCAGGTTGCAGGCTCGATCCCCAGCGTGGGGCCTGCAGGAGGCAGCCGATCAATGATTCTCTGTCATCATTGATGTTTCTATCTCTCTCTCTGCCTCTCCCTTCCTCTCTGAAAACAATAAAAACATATTTTTTAAAAAGAAAAATATTTCAAAAGCCTGGATGGTTAAGTATTTTGTCCAAGGTCATACAGCAAATAAAAGTCAGATCCAGGATCCCCACCCAAGCATGTTTTTTTTCCCTACAATACCACAGTTCCTTTCTAGCATTCTCTGAAGTGAAATGCTCCAGGGCCCATTGTCACAAAAATACTAAAGAAATTATCACTAAATAATTGGCTATTTCCATAAATATGAAGTATAGAGTATATCAGAAAGTTTAAGCTATTATAATAACCTATACAATGGTTGATTTATTAATGCGTAATTCTGTATCCTCCACGAGAAATCAAATTAATAATCTCATCTATGTTTGTGTTTTTTTGGTTTATTTATACTTTCTTTTTTCTTTATTAAGGTATTACATATGTGTCCTTACCCTGCATTACCCCCTCCATCCCCCCACTCATGCTCTCGCCCCCCTGTTGTCTGTGTCCATAGGTTATGCTTATATGCATGCATACAAGTCCTTTGGTTGATCTCTCCCCCTTGCTCCCACCCTCCCCTGCCTTCCTTCTGAGGTATGATGGTCTGATCGATGCTTCTCTGTCTCTGGATCTGTTTTTGTTCATCAGTTTATGTTGTTCATTATATTCCACAAATGAGTGAGATCATGTGATATTTATCTTTCTCTGACTGGCTTATTTCGCTTAGCATAATGCATTTGTTTTTGAAAGAAGCATAACTTACTAGAATGGAAGGAACTCTGAGATCATCTAATTGTCAACTTGCAGAACTGAGGCCAGAGAAGTTAAGTAACTAACTTTAGGACACTCAGCTGGCTACTTAGCAGTCAGCTAGGATTAGATCCGGCTTTCCCTGCCTTCAGGTCTGTAGCTTTTGCATTCACCCCACCAGATTGTGTCTTTTCATTCAAATTGCCCCACCCTCAGGACAATTGCAGATGGTCACAGTTTTTAGCACTGGTGCAAATTTTGATCAGTTCCACTGCCCCACGTTTCTAACAATTCTCAGAAATGTTTTTGCTCACAGGCATTTAGGATAGTGCTATAATAACAGTTTTTTAATGTCTTTCCTCCAAAAGAAATAACAAGCCAAAGCTCCAGGCTTCTGCTTCATCGTTATATAACACTTGTCTGGGATTGCAAATCACTTGCAAAGGACAAGGCCTGGGGGAGGCGAGGGTGGGTGTGAATCTTTTGTGGTTTCTTGTGTAACGTGAAGCAATTTGTCATTTTAGAGAAGCTACAGTCTGAGCTTTCAGATCCATACTAGATACATACGGCTCATTTTTATTATCTTTGAAAACTTAAACGGTTTCTGAGGCCATACTGAATTGGGATGGAACACAATGGTTGCAGACACACCTGTTTTTCTCTCTTCCCTTCCACCCAAGCAAGAGAAAAGTCTAATAATAAACCAAAGTTCTAGAACTTGAACTGAAAATACCTCGGAATAAAACCTGTTTCTTCCATCCTGCCAATGGGAGGGGAAGCCATCAGCCAGAGCAGGGAACCGGTGCATTTTCTGTGAAAGTGTGCTCTCTGCTGATTAATCTGAGTAACGTTTGGCTCTCGGGAGGAGTAAACAGAATTATCATGCCCAAAAGAAATTTTTATGGGGTGTGTGTGTGTGTGTAAGGGGGAGAAGATATATAGAGAACTCATTAATGTTCAAGTTTATAGTCATAAGTTAGCAGTTATGGAGGACCTACTGAGAGGTGTGTTAGTTCTCATGGAGATTTGTACAAGAGAAATTCAAAAGGTATTGGGAGCCCTCCCAGGACCTTGTTGATGGGCACCTGTACAGAGAAATGAAAATCAGGCAACTCCAACAGGGCAGCGGTGTAAAGATTAAGGCCATTTATGTTAAACTCTTGCCAAAATAATGAAAAGCAGTGAGAAGACATTTCAATTTTGGAAGATGGACAAGAATTCAGGAGCAAATAGGGATACTTTTTAAAATTGTATTAACCAAAAATGAATGAGAATTTTTTTAATACAATACAATGAGTTATGCCTTCAGTTGCAAATCTTCCATTGTTGTGTCTTGCCTATTTTTTTTCCTCCTGGTAGAAACCCTGCAATCTGCTGTATGTGTTTACTTCAATATTTAGATTAAAAGGCAATGAAAGAAAAAACTCCTTTATTAGGGATTCCACTCAGGGATATCCCATTCCCTAGTCCCTGGCCACATTTGATAAGGGAAGAATTCCAATGATCTATGGTTCGCTGCTATAGCGAGAGAATTTTCCCTCACAATTCCCTTCCCTGCTTCTCCAGTTTCCCCACCCACCCACTCCTAATTCAGACCACCTAAACTGCCTCCATTATTCATCCAAATTATTCCACACCACGTTGTGCACACGCACCCACGTTTATTTCCTTAGCAATGCTCAGTTTAACCTCTGCGTGCAGAAGAAATACAAAATCAAATCAGCTGTCTGAGTCTGGCACTCACGGGGACTGCGCACAGGTTTTGCAGTTCCCACCCTTGAGCCAATCAAATAGGAGCCCATCAGCAAACAGACCACGTTACATAAGGCAGCAGGAGGCCAGCAATGAGATAGGCAAGACAGATCACACCGCCACAGCTTCATCCACGTGCTTGGAGAATCTCCACCAGCCCCTCGGGAGAGGCAACCCAGACGTCTGTAACTGTGCATGCATTTTGTGCCAGGCAGCGAGCATGCAGTATTCTGAAATCGAAATACTTAGCAGGATTCACATTACCCCAGGGGGAATACAGAAACATGCTTTCCTTCTTTGAAATCCCTTCAACTCCTTATTAAGGCGCTGGGGGGTGGCTTTAGCTCATTTGTTTTACTCCCCAGTCAGCACGTGTTCGGTGATTGGGGCGAACAGAGCAGCTGTGATCACAGGAGGGCAACCCAAATTCATCCTTCCTGCTCCTTGCCAGAGCCTTCTCAGTTGGACAATCTACGGGAAGAAAAGAGGGCATGGCTAGAAATTTTCCTCTGCCATCCCCTGAATCATAGCTGCGAGGTTCCGGACTAGATTTAAAGAAATCTAACTCTCAGGTGGAGGTTTGGTTTGAGAAATGAGCAGGCAAGTAAAAGCGTTCTCCGCTTGGAAAGAGATTGTGGTAAGGGGGGTGGAAAAAGAGACTGAAATCGAAGTCATTTTTCATGCGCGTGATTTGAGTTGATCCTAAGTAGGTCGCTGCACTTTGGCTGGCGGTGCATCCAGTAGATGCTCATTCACTTTGGGGCGGCTGACCGCAGTGACTGAGCATTGCTTTTTAAGTGCAAATAATACACATACGTATTTAGTATGCAAGAAAACTCCCTTCACATGTGAAATCCAATGTATACTATGTGTTTGAGATAGCATTGCATTGTAGAAAGGAGGTGATTACCACGTTAAGAGGGAGTGAAAAGGGGGGAGAGGGATTGGGCGAAAAGAAAATAAAGAGAGGGGAAAAGTAGAAAAGTGAAAGCGTCAAGGAATATTTAACGGTATGAGAGAGAAGTCCCATTCTAAGAGAAAGAGTGTCCATCCATTGCTGCTAACCACCAGAGAGTGCTAATTAGAGAAAGCTGCCAGCCCCTGCTGAGCTCATCTGAATGGAGGCTAGGAGGACTCCAACTCTGCACAGCCCCTTCCCCATTGAGAATCTCTGCTGACAATAAGGTAATAATAATGACAGTGATGTAATGGGAGGTGTCACTGATGTGAGGATCTCATACATGAGAATCATGTGGGGAAAGAAAAGGCTGGGATCCCCTGTAAATAAGCAAGGGAGAAAGAAATGAATCCTCTCACTGCAAATGACAGACACCAAATACATGTTTAAAGATGAGATATAGAAACTCTCAAAGGGGAAAATAAACCTAGACATTAAGTCTTCAAATACCTGTAATACCTCTATCCCAAACAAAATGGGCAAACAACAGTTCTTTGTTAATAATGAAGGTGGGTGTGTCATTCACAGGGATGATTGGTTATTGTGTCTCAGTCACTCCCTATACAGCTGGGGGTCTATATCTTCCCTATCACTAGCCTTCGGAGATTATTGTTATGTAAATGTGGGTTGGTGGCAGCTGGCTTTTGGTTCAATGATGATATTTTCAACATTTTTTAACTAATAATTTCTAAATTCTGCAGCTAAGACTTTCCAACCCTTTATTCTGAATTGTGTTTAATATACAAAGTTTTGCACCTCTTTATGAGCTGCCTTTGTTGCAGCTGTTGTTATTGATGATGATGATGATGATGATATTTTGTTATTGACGACGATGTGGTTGTATAAATACAGGAGACAAAAGGGATAGATCTTTGTACGCTGCAGCAGTTTAATGGTAAGAATTGATTTTATAAAAGGTTTTGCTTCCATCTAGTGGTCATTGTGTAGAACTGTAATATTCTGACAAGTGAAATGAACTAGATTTTTAATGCTCCTACATTGTGCAGAGAGCTACCGATTAAAACACTAATAATACTATTTTAAAATACTATTAATAATTATATTAAACTGCCATTGATAAGTTCTCAGAATATTGGAGGAATCGGCCACTTAAATGGCTGTGAACAAAACTAATAACAATAATAGTTAATATTTATGTCATGTCTACTATATGCTACATTGATCTAAGTGCTTTTCATGTTGTAATTCACCTAATGTTCTCAATAACTCTAACTCTATGAGGTACTGTTTTTAGCCTCATTTTACAGAAAAAGGAGCTGAGGCTCAGAGAGGTTATATAAACTCTCCCAGAGTTTCACAGAGTAAGTGCTGGAACCAGGTTTGAACCAAGCTGACTGGATCAAGCTTGTTCTCTTACCACTGTATATTCATATGACAAGTTTGATAGAAGGAATATAGTAACTATAGGAATTGAGTCATGGCAGTGAGGATGGGAGCAATAATTTAGAGTAGAGAATACATCTAAAATATATTTAGGGGTAGAATTAATAGGAGTTGGTGGACAATTTGATGGAGATGAAAGGAGGAAGGTAGTTGGAAGAGTTTCTGGCTAAGCAAAATGGGACATGGTAATTAAACAAGTCAGTACATTTTGAAGTAGACAGTAGTGTGAGGAGAATGGATGAAGGTAAGACTTGTTCAGAGGCTTAGGAGTGATGAGAAATAAATATATTTCAATGAAAATGTGAATATTAGGAAAATATGCATGATTAGAAAAACAACTCCTTCATATTATGAATCATTTACTTGAAGAAGACATATAAGAGACCCCAAACAGCTGCAGCAATCTTGAGAAAGAACAAAGTTGGAGGGATCACAATACCGGATATCAAACTGTACTACAAAGCCACTGTAATCAAAACATCCTGGTACTGGCACAGGAACAGACATATAGAACAATGGAACAGAACAGAGACCCCATAAGTTGACCCAAGCCATATGCTCAATTAATATTTGACAAAGGAGGAAAGAACATACAGTGGAGTAAAAACAGTCTCTTCAATAAATGGTATTGGGAAAATTGGACAGATACATGCAAAAAAAAATGAAACCAGCTTACACAATACACAAGAATAAACTCAAAACGGATAAGACTTAAATGTAAGGTGTGAAACCATAAAAATCCTAGAAGAAATTATAGGCAGCAAAATCTCAGACATCTCTTGTAGCAATATGTTTGTGGATACTTCTAGGGCAAATGAATCTAAGAAGAAAATAAACAAATGGGACTCCATCAAAATAAAAGGCTTCTGCACAGCAAAAGAAAGCATCAACAAAATGAAAAGAGAACCTACTGTATGGCAGAACATATTTGCCAATGATACATCTGATAAGGGGTTAATTTTCCAAAATATTTAAGAAACTAATACCACTTAACAAAGGGAAGACAATCCAATTTAAAAATGGGCAAAGGACCTAAATAGACACTTCTCCAAGTGGACATACAGAAGGCCAAGAGACATATGAAAAAAATGCTCAGCCCTAACCGGTTTGGCTCAGTGGATAGAGCATCAGCCTGCGGACTGAAGGGTCCCAGGTTCGATTCCGGTCAAGGGCATGTACCTTGGTTGCAGACACATCCCCAATAGGGGGTGTGCAGGAGGCAGCTGATCGATGTTACTCTCTCATCAATGTTTCTAGCTCTCTATCCCTCTCCCTAAGAATCAATAAAATATATTTTTTAAATGCTCAAAGTCACTAATCATCTGAGAGATGCAAATTAAAATGACAATGAGGTATCACCTCACACCTGTCAGAATGGCTACTATCAACAAATCAACAAAGAACAAGTGCTGGTGAGGATGTGGAGAAAAAGGAACCCTTGTGCACTGCTGGTGGGAATGCAGACTGCTGCAGCCATTATGGAAAACAGTATGGAGTTTCCTCAAAAAATTAAATATGGAACTGCCATTTGACCCAGTGATCCCACTTCTAGGAATATATCCTAAGAAACACGAAACACCAATCAGAAAGAATATATGCACTCCATGTTTATAACAGCGTTATATACAATAGCAAAGATCTGGAAACAGTCCAAGTGCCCATCAGTAGATGAGTGGATAAAAAAAACTGTGGTACATTTATACCATGGAATAGCATAAAGCTATAAAAAAGAAGGATCTCTTACCCTCTGAGACAGCATGGAAGGATCTGGAAAGTATTATGCTAAGTGAAATAAGCCAGTCAGAGAAATAGTGTTTCAGTTTTCTTCAACTAAATTCCCACAAGTGGAATTTCTGGGTCATAAGGCAGTTCCATTTTTAATTTTTTGAGGTAACTCTGTACTGCTTTCCACAGTGTCTGCACCAACCTGCATTACCACCAGCAGTGCACAAGGGTTCCCTTTTTACCACATCCTCACCAACACTTGCTGTTTGTTGATTTATTGATTACCTCTCCTGACAGGTATAAGGTGATATCTCATTGTGGTTTTAATTTGCATTTCTCTGATGATTAGTGAAGTTGAGAATCTTTTCATATGTCTATTGGCCATCTTTATGTCCTCTTTGGAGAAGTGTCTATTCAGGTCTTTTAAGTGGGATTTTTCTGGGTATGCAAGGTTGGTACAATATCTGCAAAACAATAAATATGATACACCACATAGACAAAATGAAGGATAAACACCACATGATCATATCAATAGATGCAGAAAAAGCATTTGATAAAATCCAGCACCATGTCTGATAAAAACTCTCAGCAAAGTGGGAACAGAGGGCATGTACCTCAAAGTAATTAAGGCCATATATGACCAAACCACAGCAAACATCATACTTAGTGGGCAGAAACTATAAGCATTTTCCCTTAAGATCAGGAACAAGACAGGGATGTCTGTTGCCTTTTTAAAAAAATACATTTTTATTGATTTTGGAGAGGAAAAGAGAGGGAGAGAGAAAGAGAAACATCAATGATGAGGGGCAATCTTTGATCAGCTGCTTCCTACCATGCCCCCTACTGGGGATCGAGCCTGCAACCTGGGCATGTGCCCTTGACCTGGAATCGAACTGTGACCTCCTGGTTAATAGATTGACACTCCACCACTGAGCCACACTGGCAGGGCTGTCTGTTGCCTTTTTAATTGAAAGATCATTTAGCTGAGTACAATGCTCAAGTCCCAGTTTCTTTTGCAGAAAATTTTGCACACATGTTCCATTGTTTTTTGATGTTTAAATGTGGTTAGGACTGCCAGATAAACTACAGGATGGCCAGTTAAATTTGAATTTCAGATGAACAATGTTTTTTTTTTATTATACGTCTGTTCCAAATTTTAGATTTAAATTTTAAAATTTAACTGGCCACCCTGTATTTTAATTTACTATATTGGGCAACCCTAATGAATCTGTGGAAAAGTTGAAGTCTGATTACTCGGCCCCATCTTCACCTTGTAGATGGCTTTTCTTTTTTAATTATCTGAGGTGTCTTTTTAAATATATTTTATTGATTTTTTTTACAGAGAGGAAGGGAGAGAGATAGTCAGAAACATCGACAGGAGAGAAACATCGATCAGCTGCCTCCTGCACACCTCCTACTGGGGATGTGCCTACAACCAAGGTACATGCCCTTGACCAGACTCGAACCTGGGACCTTTCAGGCCGCAGGCCGATGCTCTATCCACTGAGCCAAACCGGTTAGGGCTAGTTATCTGAGTTTTTTAAATATGAAGTTCAATATTAGATGTCAGTTTTTCTGTATCTTTCCCCCCCCTGGTACAAAGGGGTACCCTTTTACTATTAATATTCCCTTTTACCTTCATTTCAAGGAAATGTTCCTGTATTCTAACTCTATACTTCTGCATTTAAGGAACATCATTGTTTAGTACATTGGATTACCATTTCTGTCTTCCCTATCTATTATCTGTTCTCCTATTCATCTTTTCAACTCTGGATATACTATCTCCAATATTTTTCATGCCTATTGTCAATCCTAAATATTCTTCTCCTTGCTGTCTCAAATCAATTTTTAAAGTGTAATAGTAAGCAAATTTCTTACCTTCTGCAATCTCTTTCCTTCTCTGTTGTATTATCATCTAAGATACTAATTCTTGTTTTATTGAATTTATATTCTTACTAGAGGCCCAGTGCATGAAACCATGCACTCGGGAAGGGGGTCCCACAGCCCGGCCTGTGCCTCTCCAATCTGGGACCCCTCAGGGGATGTCCGACTGCCAGGAAGGCAGGAGAGGCTCCCACCATCGCGACTGCGCTCACCAGCTGTGAGCCCAGCTTCTGGCTGAGCGGCACTCCCCCTGTGGGAGTACACTGACCACCAGGGGGGAGCTCCTGCGTTGAGTGTCTGCCCCCTGGTGGTCAGTGTATGTCATAGTGACCATTATTCCACCGTTTGGTCAATTTGCATATTAGCCTTTTATTATATAGGATAAGTATTTTATAACTTGTGATAAACATAAGGAATATCCTCCTTATTCTTCCAGATTTAGGGGGTCTTCTGCCTTTTTTTGTCTTCTGCCTTTTATTCATCATTTCATTCATTCATTATTGTGTTCCTTTCTAACTACCTTCTTTCTATTATTGATTTCTCTATTTATCTATCTACTCATTTATTTATCTATCCAATAAGGTTGCATGGTTTCCCTGCCATTTTATTTCATCTTGCTAATGCTGAATGTGAGCAGCTTTGTGCAAATCTGTCTGCTCAGAAATTGTTTGGGTAAATTTTAACTGATACCTTTTCTACTTTATCCAGGGTGTCTCTGCCCTTCTCCCTGTTGGATGGCTGGGAGTTATGTTCTTTTATAAAACTGGAAGTCATATGAAGAAGGCAAGGGAAAGAATTCACCTGGAACTGAGTTAACCCCTTGCTAAGAAATCTGAAATCTGCCCCCCCCCCCGAGACCTTATTAAATTTCCAGTGCCAGGATCTATTTTTCCATCACATTTGAAAGGAATTTAGAGATAACCAAGCCTTCTATATTTCAGGGAATTGATTTAAGGGGATAACATAAAGTTTAAAAAAAAACAAAAAACAGAAAATGTGTTATAAAATGCTCAGCACCATTCTGACCCTGCCACAACTACAAATTTCATAGACTCTGTTTTTCTTTCCATGCAGATTTCAACCTGAAAGCTTTTGAGATGTACCTCTGTGTGGAGAGAGGGAAGGCAAGCAGGAGAGTAATTTCAAGACCCCTCCATTATAAGTAAGTATGTACAGTGCATGCTCAGTGGAGGGAGGTTAGCCAAGTTTGAGTGTTGCATGTCAAAAGGACCATAGTGTCAGCATAGCAGACACTATGTCTCCTTTATTTTTAAACAAATTAATTTTATGTGATTATAGAATTCCATATGTGGTTTTGGGCATAAGCTCTAACCTTCACAATCAGCCTTTATATCTCTCTACTCGCCTACACAAACTCTCCATTTCAGCTAAAGTGGCCAACTCACTGTGACCTAAATAAGCTTGGACTTTAGTCTCTGAAATGTGTCTCATGTCACGCCACTCCCCTGAAATACCTTCTTTTATCCATTCTTACACAGCCTTTAAGACTCAACTAAAATTCCACCTCTTTCACAATGCTTCCTCTGTGCCAATCTAAGGTGATTGCTCCCAAGCTGCCAGAATGTGTTACACTCTGAATAAATTCTTCAGCTCTATCTTCCATTTCACTAATTCACTATTTAGCTCTGTCTGATATGTGGTTTAATCTATCCACTGAGTTTGTATTTTAATGATTCCATTTTTCATTTTAAAGCAAAGCAATTGGTTCTTTTTAAATCCTCTTTGCTCTTTTTGGTAGTACAGTAAAACCTCAATGTAACAGACTAATTCAGGCAAGGAGGCGTCCGTTAAAGCCAAAAGTCCATTATATAATAAAGTAGGTTTTCTGAATGTGTATGAAAAAATTGACAAATTAGTTAGCTTACCTGTTTTTACTTATGTAGACACGGTTGTGTAATTAAAATTAAGTATGTATGAAAAGTTTAATTTCACAGAAAAGTTTTCTATTTCTCTTACTCTAATTTTAAATTTATACTGAATAGTAAATGTGTGCATTCACCAGTCACCAAGAGTAAACAAATGCACAAATGGGGCATGACTTAGCCCACCCTTTCAAACTGCTGCAGAAAATCACCACGTGACAACAAAACCAATTACCACACGCCATGCGGTGTTATCACATGCTAATCATTCACCAAATATTGTTTACAAGCAGTAACTCTTGGATTTAAATACATAGACTATAGTTATAGGTATGTAATATTTATTTATGTTGGCAAAATTACTACAGTGTTTTTTCCAACATATGGTCTATTTGCTAAAATTTGTTAAAAATAGCAATGAATTAATGACAAAAATTAACCTGTTAATTTAATTATAAGTAAATCTTGGTTAAAAGCATTTTAAAATTAACAGGGTGTTAAATTTCACATAATGACATACAGATTGGAAATTTTGTCCATTAAATCTGAAGTTCATTAAACCGAGGTCTGCAAAATCAAGGGTGTACTCTTCCTTGATATTCTATCATATTTTTCTTCTTTTAAAAAATGTTTAGTCATACTTCATAGTACATATTTAATAATCTCATCTGAAAGATTCGTAGCTCTAATCTAACCATTGGTCATATTGGCTGCTAATGTAGTTTAATGCTTTTGGGGGGGTACCGGGGATGGTGAGTTCATATTTAGGGGGGGGGCTTTATCTGCAGGAATCCTTTGTGGTCTGGTTTGGGGGTGTGACTCTTCAGACAAGATTGGTGTTTATTTCTGCCAGGGGAATCACTGGATGGAGACCACTTTTTATATTCATTTCATGGGTTGAGGTTTACTCTGCTATAAAGAGAGTACTGTAGGTCCTTGGGTTATGTCAGAGATCCATTCCTATGGCACGACATAATGTGATTTTCACAATAAGTCAGAACCCCCTACATAAGCACCTACATCACTCACATGGAGCACATACACAGCAGTAATGAAATGAAACAGTAAAAAAAAAAATTAAAAGAAAGATAATGATTCCTGACCTTTATTTGTGGTAAATAAATAATAAAAAGCATAAAGTACATATGCACATACGTCAAAATGACGGAACTTTTTTTATATATAAATAAATGGGAGATGGCGACATAACCACGAAATGACGTACATCGAGTCCAACGTAACCCGAGGACTGCCTGTATATATTTGGACCAGAAATTCAACTGAGAGCAAAACTAAGGTCCCAACTTTCAGGGACCTGGAGAACAGAGTAGTTGTCTTGCTGGCAATGGGTAGATTTTACTTGTGTTTCACCCTTTTACTGTGGCATAGCCCTTTGAGGGTTGTAGCTTTATGCAGTCATTCCTTTCTGCTTTGCTTTGGGCTGAAGTATAATTGCTTGTTCCCATTTGGGAGTTAAAACCTAACTGTCTTGGTTACAGAAACCAGCAGAACCCACCCACCTCCAACCCTGAGCAGCAAGAGCTCCAACTGCTCCCTTACAACTCTTTTTCAGTTTTCCTCTTCATTTTTGGTTCATGGGGATAATTCCCTTAATTTCCTATAATCTTTTTTATATATAAAAAGGATATTATATTTAATCCATTATTTCTTGGTGTTTTGTATTGGAATGGATAACATTACCTAATACACCATATTATAAGAAATGGAAATTCATAATTGATTCAATAATTTATCATAGAGAGCCTTGTGACAGACCTCCTATTGTCATTTTGACCTATTTTTAATATTAAAAGATGATATTTAAATAGCATTGTCTTTAGAGGCAAAGAAAAAAAGCATTCTCCAGAATGTCAAGAGGAAAACAGGAGAATGAATACATTATAGAATATAGTATATTGTGTATTTTGACCTATTATTTAAATCTTAAAATTTTTTCCACGCATTTTCTCCTCAAATTGCACACACACACAAAAAGCCAGGAATTGTATCTCACAACCCTTTTTATTTATGATAGTGTTTTGCCTGGCATGGCTCCATGTTAATTGATACAAAATAAATGGTTGAAAAAAGTTTGGGTTGAACACAATTAGAGAAACATCTTGATTAAAAATTAAACTGAATATTTCAAGTATGTTTTTCAAATATTAATAATTTGATACAATATTAAAAATTAAATATTTATAGAATGGTGATAGAATGTTAGACAAGATAGATATGGTGTCTTCCCATATAGAGATTACAATATGGGTAGGTTTATGGTCCATTAAGTGTTTTAAAGCATATTTATGCATTTTCTCTCCAGAAGTTTGAGTCTAGATATACATACCCACACGGGCGTGCGTGCACACACACACACACACACACACACACACACACACACACACAACTTTTTTCTTTTTATTTATAATTTATACCAACTTATTCCTGCTATGCTAGTTTGCAAATCTATATATATGGTATAAAAGGCTAAGTGACTGTCTGGTAGGTATGACACACACTGACCACCAGGGGGCAGGTGCTCAATGCAGGAGCTGCTGAGCTGCAGTGACTTGGCAGTGGTGGTTCTCGGGTGACGCACCCCAGAACCAGAGAGGAGGGAGCTCGATTCCAGGGTGCATCACCCAAGAACCACCCTCTCACAATCCAGGACCACTCAGGGGATGTCAGAGAGCTGGTTTCAGCCCTATCCCCTCAGGCCAGGCCGAGGGACCCTACCTGCCGGAGGGACCCCACTCACGCCACAGATGCCCTTCAAGCCAAGGCGCCGCCCCAGGTGCATCCGGACGGGGAGGGACTTATGTGTCGTTAAGCATTTTTGTTCATTTTTCAAAATTAAAATAATTTTCACTCTATTTTTAAAATTTCTCTCCCAGTCCCGCCCCGCCAGCCACCTTCTAATGAATTTCCCTTCAAGGTGCACAAATCCGTGCACCAGGGCACTAATCCTTTAATAAATTGTTACATTTGCCTTTAGCTCTAAATGAATTGTCTAAGAGCAAATTTGTGTAAGAATTAAATTTATAATATCTAGTTCATTTTTATTATTTCTGTGCAACCTAGGATAATTGTACAAATTTTAAGCTCATTTATAAAAGTAATTTTGTCTACCTTCTCATTTGCCCTTTCATTCTTTCAATTTTCAATAATCACTGTTCATTTAATTTGCTTAACCTGCTTTTATTATCTTTGTATAAACATTTATTTTATATTTAAAGTTTTCTTAGCTATATTTGATATTATGTGTCAAGCATACAAACAATGTTTGCTGTCAGGATTAAAGCTGTAATACAAAGCATATACAACCACAATGTGAATGCAAGGACAAACTTAGGGTTGCTTACACTGCTGGCCTAAAGGCAGATTGATCTGACTTTTGCCTTGCTGCTGAACAGGAGACAGAAATCTCTTCCTGGACTATAAGAAAGATAGAAAACCTGTATTTAAACATTTATCCTCATATGATTTCCATGACTTTGGGCCATCAGTAATCAATGTAGCTAGTTGTTGTTTTAGTTCAGTGAAAAATAGAGCTCAATATTTTATCTGATGGAAGGTCACTTTTACAGCTGACAGCTGATACCTCTACACACAGGTAAGCCCTCAAAGAATTAGAAATTTTAAAAATAGAGTAAAAATTATTTTAATTTTGAAAAATGAACAAAAATGCTTCATGATACATAAGTTTGTAAAAATCACCCTACAGTGCTTTAAAATGTTCAATAAGTGAAAATCAAGCATTGGGAATAATTGTTTCAAAAAACAAAATTTTCTAGGACTGCCTAATAATAGCTAATGTTTTTAAGGTGCAACAATATTACCCATCCCACATAGTTCTTTTATGATGTGCCTTTGACACTCCTCCCTTTGAAAGGTGGGAAACCTTTGTTCCCTTCCCTTGAATCTAGGTAGGCTTTCTAGGTATTCTTGTTACTACAGCAGAAGTGATGGTGTGTGATCTCTGAGGCTAGGGCATAGAAGGTAATACAACGTCCACCTGGTTTTCTTGAGTTGTTCATACTATGAGGAAACACAGACTAGCTTACTTAGAGAGGCCATGTGTATATGTCATAGCTGATAGCCTGGATGAGGTCCCACCAATAGCCAGTAATAAACATCAGACACATAATTGAAGATGCCCTCAAATGATGTCAGACTCCAGCTCTGTGAAGTCAACCCTGGCCTTTGAGTGCTCTAGCTGAGTCCCCAGACATTGTGGTGCCATCTGGGCTATGCCCCCATCTAATTTCTGACCCACAGAATCCATGAGCATAATAAAACAGTTGTTTTACAGCACTGTTTTTGGGTAGTTTATGACACATTGGTAAATAACTAGAACATAGCCTCAATCAAGTATGGCCCAAAAGGATGGTGAAGAAGAGAAATTCTCTCACAATAGACTTTCAAGCAGGACATCTCTGTCTACTTTGCCTGGAAAGGGAGGCTAGCATCTTCACAAATTCCTTGGCAATGGCTAAAGATCTAAGGAAGTAAACATGACCTAAAGAAAACAAAATTAGAAGATTGGTGACAACATTTGGGGTGTGTGTGTGTGGGGGAAATATGGAAGAATTTCTCTGAGTGGTCTAAGAGACAGAGTATTTCTGTCTAGTGTGAATGGTCACTAAAAGCCTGCCCCACTCCGGGCCTTACTTAGCCTTTGTTGTCAGATAGACTTCATTACCTTCCCAGAGCTTGCTCAGAGAACCCAGGATTGTCAAGATGGAAACTATGCATATCTCTTCAACAAGGCTAAGTGCCCTATTTTTCAGAAAACTTTTGTTTTGCAACCCACAAGGTTTGTGTCTTTCATAAAGAATTGATTGTTCTCTGAAGGGAGGAAGAAACTCTCCTAATTATGTTTAGTTTGAAACATATTAAATGTGTAAGTCAAAATAATTGAATATTGGCAATTTCATATGGTTCAGCCTAATATTTAAGAGATTTCTTTTTGGAGATTTGATGAGTAGGAAATCCAATAAAAAATCAAGGCAATTTATGATCTTTGTGCAGTGCCCAAGATCAATTCAAGAGCTAAATCAGTGGAGAAGTTAGCTATGTCAGTATCCCATGATATAATCTTAGTTATATAAAAATGATGACTGCAATGTCAGTCAAACAATCCCTAGTTAAATCTTAGTAATGTAGGAGGATTGAGAAAAAAATGAAGGGAGAAGGAGGATAAAGTGGCTGGTAGGCTTAATAGGGAATCAACTTCTGCCATCATAAAAGACACACCTAACTGCTTTCCTAAATTTAAAGACAATGAAGCACAGAAGAAGCACTTACCTGCCTGAGTCATGGGTAAGGTGGAAGACAGTAATTGAAAACACTTTTTTTCTTTCTTTCCTGAAATTTGTCTCTGAAGATAATGGCAAGTTTATTATAAGAAGCTAACATTTTATTTCAAGTCATCTAGAAATAAAGAAAGAGAAACATGAATGTCTCAAGCACAGCGTGCTTTGCTGTGTCTTGACCAAGAAAAGCCTTTGGAATGTGCCAAGCACTATCTCACATCAATATGCCAAGTACCAAGCAAAATGCACTCGGGGAAAATATACTCAGCGGAGGATGTACAGTCATGCCAGATTGTTTTAATGTCTCCTCACTTACCCACTGCATTCCAATTCAAAATTCAAATAGTATTTGTTGGCAGATGTGGTAGACTCTTGGGGAACATCAGTGAACACAACACACAAAGAGGGAGCCCCTCAGGAACTGGCTTTGTGGAACTGGGGAGGAGATAGATAACAAATTAATGAATGCAGTGCATAAGTAAATTTATAAAGTTAGGTATAAATTTATAAGAGCTATTCAAAAATACACAAAAACAAAAAACAGAAGAGCAAGATAAACAGTTTCAGGTGTGCAGGACCAAGAGTTGAAAGCAGCAGTGGGCAGGTTGTAATATTAAATCAGATGGTCAGGGTGAAGCTCACTGAAAAGGTGAGATTTGAGTAAAGATGTGAAGAAAGTGTGTTAGCCAAGTGGATATCTGGGACAAGAGCATTCTAGGCAAAAGTGATCACTAGTGCACAGGCCCTGGGCAAGAGAACATTTCTGGTGTATGTTTTGAACTGTAGGGAAGCCAGTAAAGCTGGTGTGGAAAGAACAAGGAAAATAAGACCAGCAACCAGAGAGGTAATGGGAAGGCAGGTCAAGGAGAACCTTACTACTGAAAGAGGGGTCCAAGGACCAGCAGCATCAGTTTCACCTGAGGGTTGGTTAGAAATACAGAATCTCAGGCCCCGCCACAGGCCCAGGCAATTCATACGCACATGGACATTTGAGAAACACTTATGTCTAGCCTAAAGGCTCATGTTAGCACCTGGACTTTTACTGTGAGGGAGATGGGAGTTAATTGCAGGATTTTGAGCAGATGAGGCTCAAAATCCTGGCTTTTATTTGAAGAGATCACTGGGCCCTGTGTTTTGGGAATAGCCTGTATGCTAGAAGCAGGGGTAGCAGTCAGGAGGCGATTACCATGAGTTAAGGATTAGATGATGGGGCTGGAACCAGAGTACAGGAGGCAGAGATAGTGACCCTTGAGCAAATTGCCTGATCTTCCTCCTCTCAGGTTTCCCTTCTTTAGCTTTTATTCAGGCACATGGGTTGATTGTACATGGAAGGGTTAGAAAATGCTTCAGAAGGAAGTGACCTTTTAAATCAACTAACTTAAAAGCGGGCCTTGGGTGCTGTGGGAACAAACAAGAGCAGGCTGACACATTCCCCATCATGGCTAGAAAAGTGTTCAAGAAAGAGGAGATGCTTGAGCTGAGTTTAGGAGGAGTAGGACTTAAGCTAGGAAATGGGGAAGAGGGATAGATGAAAAGGACATTCTGGAAAGAAACAAACATATGTGAAGACACAGATGTTGTATGATACACTTTGTCTGAACAATATAGGGGGATGGGGGCACTGGCAAGAAATGAGATTAGAGAAGTAACCAGATCCTGAAGTCCTAATGTCAGATTTCAAGATAGACGCAGATGTACACATTTTAGAAAGAGCATTTAGGAAATAATGGGGAGGATAGATTAGAATAGGGTGAGTCTGTAAACAGGGAGAGAAGGCCCAAGTCCTTAAAAAATTAGAGTAATTCATTCCAGGACCACAGGGCAGGAATGCCAGTCCAAAATGCCTGAGTCCAGATCTCCTTGCCACCTATGAGCAAATTACAAACTTCTTGAACCTCAATTTTTCCTCCATGAGCTCAGGTATCCCTCATTTCCTTAATATCTCAGATGACTGTTGAGAGAATCAAATAAGATGCTATATATAAAGTGCCTGTCATACAGTAAATATGCAACAAATTGCTTCATAAAATCATTCCAAAAGATCCTAATTTGCAGCCAAGTTTGCAAATCATCGACCTAGTCCAACTACTTCATTTCTGTATGAAAACACAGAGGTACACAAAGGAGAATTGATTTGTTCAAGGACACACTTCTAGCTAGCAATGTATCAGGACTAAAGTCCAGCACATTTTGTCTTTATGGTATAATGGGGAAGGGCTTACACTGTGGAGACAGATGCTAGTATTGCCATTTCTCAACATCTCTCAACTGTATCTGTAAGATGGGGCTGACAGTAGCACCTACATCATAAGGTTGTTTGAAGGAAGAAATAGATTAAGGTACACACAGAACTTAGCACAGTTCTGGGTGCCATCATAAGCATTAATTAAATGCTAGCCATTGTTATTAGCTACTAGGGGCCCAGTGCACAAATTTGTGCACCTTGAAAGGAACTGTGGGCCACGAGGCTGCAGTGGGCACAGGGGTGGGTCTCAGCCCATCCTCCATGCCCCCGCCCAGCCCCTCCTGCCACCCTCCCACCCCGGTCCCCTGTCTGCTGCAGCCCCGCTCCTGCCACCATGGAGCGATTGGGGCCAGCACCATCAGCAGGTGTGAGCAGCAGCTGCTGCCCCGATCGTCCCTCGGGAGCAGAGGGATGTGGAGAAGCCCTCAGGCTGGCAGCTGCCGCTCGCACCCACTGACGGCGCTAAGCAATGGGGCCAGCACCAGGCACTGGCAGTGGGTGCAAGCGGCAGCTCCGGTGCCAGCAGCAGGTGCAACCAGGACTGGGGCTGGCAGTGGGAGCAAGCAGGGCCAGCAGCAGGTGCGAGTGCCGGGCGGAAACACGGTGCACGGGAGCAAAGAATTTTCAATAAGCACCAGAGGCTCACCCTGATGACAGCAACTGGCGCCCACCTTGGTCTGGCATCCCCGCTCACCTGCTCCACCATCCTGCCACAGCCAATGCCTGCCATGTTGCACACTCTGCCACCTGCTGCCAATGCCCACCATGTTCCGTGCGCACCCTCTGGTGGTCAGCGTACGTCATAGCGACTGGTCAGTTATTCCACTGTTCGGTCTATTTGCATATTAGCCTTTTATTATATAGAATGCTCTGACTCTCAAACCAGCATTCTTTCTATGTTTCCAACAGGTTGTATGATCCCCTCATGGATTTTAATTATGTTTGCCTCATTCCTCATGTGTACGCTCATGGGAATATTTTTTTATATATTGAACTGAAAAAAATTAGAGCTGACTAGTTCTAATTCTCCCTGATTGTTGATGGTGCCAGGAGTTTTAATCAAATAAACTAATATAACTGTATACCAAACGTCCATGCTCACCCATAGGTCCTGGTCAGGTGCTGTTTGTGCTGTTACTGGGTTTTTGATGTCACCATTTCCTGTGTGTAATCAGTAATTGACACCAAAGCTCTGACAAAATGACCATTTTTAGAGTGCCATTAGCTGTCTCCTGGAGTTTGGCTGTAAATGTAACATAAGTAGGATCTTTAATACATCAATTTTTTATTGCAGTCATGTATAGCTTCATGAAATAAAGCGCTCTGGGAAGAGCGGAGTGGATGAATATGCTGGCTTGTTTTTCTGTTAAAGGATGACACTGATGTTCATTTACTATTACCTGAAATTTATGTGCTATTACAGAAAGAATTCTTCTCAAGAGAAAACATGGGTACTGCTGAAGCCAAAATACTCTTTTTGTTTTGTGTACAAATGAGGCAAAAGGTTTATAAACTTGCTTCTTACAGAAAAGTTGCCTGGGTTATTTGTTTTGTAGCATTTCTAACTATCTTAGCCCCTAATTAATCACCATAGGCCATCTTTCACTTGTTTCATATAGAGCACAGAGCACTCAAATTTGAACATTGGGAGAAAATTTTTTCTCTGGTATATGTAAAAATTCTAATTGCCACAAGAAGCAAGGTAGCTAATAAGTGCCAAAGTCAAAACAAGATGTTTCTGAAGGTACTTTAATTAGAGTTTAACATTGCATCTTATAGTGAAATTGAAAATACCAACCATGAAAACTGTCTGTGGATAAACTTTCTTTGCATTTTGTTACATGCTTTGGTAAAAATTCTTGTATATCAGAATTGTAGATTCAATAGAATTGTAGATTGAAGAATCATAAACTTGTATTGTTAATTTGGAAGACCATGAGGTAAATTGACCTAATTAAAGTAGGAAAAGATCAATAAAAACATTTCAAAGGTTTGGGTTATTATGGGTTTCTGATTAAACAAATGTTAAAGTCTATAGAAAAGTCTCTATAGTTAATTTACCATATGGAATTTGTGGGAGGTTTAGGATTTCAAGCTAAACCCATCTCTCTGGACAAGTAAGCCAACTTCTTGTGCATTATCTAGTGCATGGCTGTGGGGAGAGAGGAAATGCAATACAAAACTAGGTACCTCATTACTATCGTACAAGATACATTTACTCGAACACAGCAAATTTTAGTTGCAACCATTGTGATTCTCCTGGAAGTAGTGAGAACTTAATGAATAAACATTTGAAGGAAATGAGTACCTAGCAACTGATGTCACAAAATTCATTCTTAGTGTATCATCAACAAAGTACTCCTCTGTAGTCAAATTTCCTATGTTCTCGGAAATTGTAATTGTGTGAAGTGCATTACTAGCTCTAATTCTTCACCGCCCCGGGTATCATACCTTTTGTCATGTGAATTTTTAGTTCCTTCATAAAGGTAGAATATACTGTATATTGCTACCCATTGTTTTTGAGATAGGCAATGTGTCATTCTTTGGTCAAAGGAATGTGAGCAGAACTGTCAGGGTGCCAGTAAAAGCCTTGGCCTTAAGAGGCCTGCATGTTTCTGCTGGCCCACTTGTGGTTCTGCCATTCCATAAGAAGAACATGCCTGAGGATGAGACATGGGGAGCCGAGCCTCCCAAGCAGAGCCCAGCCTAGCTCAGACAACCCCAGTGAGCTGCAGACATGTCAGCAATAATAAATAATTGCAGTTTAAACCACCATCTGGGGTGACTTGTGATGCAGCAGTAGTTAACTCACATAATACTATAACAAGTTCTCTAGGTTGTGATCTGTAAATACACATAATATAGAGCTGGTTTGGTTTCTGTAATGAGGAAACTATCACCTCAATGATAAATTCTTTCTCTATGATACATCAAAAAATAACTTACCAAATATCTATTGTGGGCTCAGGGGTGACTGGTTTAATCTAGGTTTATGACCCATGGAGGAATGGTAACTTCTCATAGGCCATAAGCTTCTTGGTATATACAGATGTGATAGAGAGACTGGCCTACTGTGTAGTCAGATAGTGGGCTGGGAGTAGATTTTTTAAGCACTCATCATGAAAATAGATAGAGATATGATTGCAGAGAACAATGCCACTGGGCAGAGGTAGGGGGAATAGAGTGTGATAAAGAGAAGACCTAGGGGGAAGGAAGAGGAAAAGTGAAATGCCAAACTGGAACCTGAGACAATTGCAGTCTTACTCAGATGATCTTTATATTCGCTTGCTCATTTGGATGTGTTATAGCACCAAGTGGGATATATCACCTTGTGGGCATTTTTTAAAAATATATTTTATTGATTTTTTACAGAGAGGAAGGGAGAAGGATAGAGAGTTAGAAACATCGATGAGAGAGAAACATTGGTAAGCTGCCTCCTGCACACCTCCTACTAGGGATGTGCCCACAACCAAGGTACGTGCCCTTGACCGGACCCAAACCTGGGACCTTTCAGTCCGCAGGCTGATGCTCTATCCACTGAGCCAAACAGGTTTTGGCAGCTTGTGGGCACTTTTAGCTACAATGTCTTGGGTGTTCTTTGCTCTGCTCTTCACTTTCTCTAACATCAGGGACCAGGACCATTTGGGGAGAAAACTGTCCCTATAGGTTGGAAATGGTATCTTTCTCTACCCATAAAGCCTCCACATTTGTCAAAGACTCATGCATCCTTTGGCATTTGAGACAATTGGAAATTGATTTCTCTGAGAAGCAGGGACATTGATTGTCAGGTCCTTCTCCTAGATCCTGGTCCCTGGGCTCTGCCATATCACGTCAAAGGAAGCTCTTGGCCTCTTTGCTTCCTCCTCCTCAACCCACGCAGGGTGTTCTGACCCATCCAGATATCAGCAGAGGATGACTCATCAGTGGCCTGCCTCTGAATCATGGCTTGGTCTTGATGTTGAAAGGCACAGTGAATACAGCACTTGAAAATTAATGTGAATTGGGATTCATTTGGGGTTTTTATTTAATTATTAGTGTACTTTGACTCAATGTTAGCCCTTCTTTGGGTTTAATAAAATAAAGATGGCAGGACATTCAAATTCATTCTTATTACTTCATTCCTGGTTCAGAGTCAGCCAGAATGCCCATCACTTTTTATGTCAAACCTTAATTTCAAATTACCTGCTGATCCCAAATAATGACTAACTGAATTGATGAGATTCCATAATTCTTGATGCCAAAACAACTTCAAAATCAGTGTGATGGCCCATTTTCTTTTGAAGAGAGAAGTAGATCTATTTATGGGATCAGCTTCTAGAACTGTTGCTAGTTTTGATGTATTGGTCATTCTGATTGATCTCTCCTGTCTGTCATGCTAGTTTGTTAGCTACTTACCTACTCCCCAACTTGTTCCATAAATTATCTTACCTTATAATACACAAATATGCAAATTGACTGCACCTTCGCTACGCCTAAGCCACGCCCACCAACCAAGCCGCCCGAGGCTTTCCTGGCCTTGGGCACCAGCGGGGAGCCTGCACGGATCACAGGAAACCACTGGGGGTCGGCTCCTGCGATCGGTAGCAGGGACGCTGGGTGCGGCTAAGCCCAAGGCCACCGCCCGGGGCCAAGCCCCGACCCTGAAAGAAGGCAGAAGGCGGTGGCCACAGCCAAGGCCTGGGTCCCCGGTGCCAGCAGAAAACTGGTGCAGGCAGCCAGGTAAATGAAGGTCTATTGCACGAATCTTCGTGCAAACGGGCTACTAGTTTAAGATAACAAAATAATAGTTTTAGTCTTTCAGCAAATAGGTAGCCAACTCTTTTTTTAAATCATCTTTATTGTTGAAAGTATTACAAATGCCCCCTTCTTTTCCCATTGAAACCCTCCACACTGCACCTGCCACACCAGGCCTTCACCACACTATTGTCTGTGTCCATGGGCTATGAATATATGCATATAAGTTTTCCAGTTAACCTCTCACCACCACCGATCCACCCCCACATTCCCTTCGAGGTTCCCCTGTCTGTTCCATGCTTCTGACTCTGGGTCCATGTTGTTTTGTTCATTAGATTCCACATATGAGTGAGATCATGTGATACTTGTCTTTCTCTGACTGGCTTATTTCGCTTAGCATGATACTCTCCAGGTCCCTCCATGCTGTCTCAAAGGGTAAGAGATTCTTCTTTTTTACAGCTGCATAGTATTCCATGGTGTAAATGTACCACAGCTTTTTTATCCACTCATCTGCTGATGGGCACTTTGGCTGTTTCCAAATCTTAGCTATTGTATATTGTGCTGCTATGAACGTAGAGGTACATACATTCTTTCTGATTGGTGTTTCGTGTTTCTTAGGATATATTCCTAGAAGTGTGATCACTGGGTCAAATGGCAGTTCCATTTTTAATGTTTTTAGGAAACTCCATACTGTTTTCCATAGTGGTTGTACTAGTCTGCATTCCTGCCAGCAGTGTACTAGGGTTCCCTTTTCTCCAAACCCTCACCAGAACTTGTCTTTTGTTGATTTGTTGATAGTAGCCATTCTGACAGGTGTGAGGTGATACTTTATTGTCATTTTAATTTCCATCTCTCTGATGATCAGTGACTGAGCATTTTTTCATATGCCTCTTATCTATTTAGGTCTTTTACCCATTTTTAAAGTAATTTGTTCTAGGTCTTCCCTTCCTGGATTATGTTTTTCATGAGGATCTGAATTCACATCACTTAAGTTAGTTATTTTAATTCTCCCAACAACCTCCTGTTGCCATCCCTATTTCTCATATGAAGAATTTGAGTTAGCTTTTCAGAAAGATCTGATAACTGGACAACAGTTATACAGTTATGAAGTCGTGGAACTAGGATGTGAACCCAAGCAGACTGACTCCAAAGTCCTTGCTTTTAACCTTTATGCTACTAACTTCGCCAGATTCCTAAGTTCATATTATCCAGTCCCATATTTTAGTCAACATTTGCAAATGATACTTAAGAGAGATAGTTGGAAGATAGAGGCTTTCTTTCAGTTATTCTCTGGAGGGTAAGTGTTTTAAAACACCTTTGAATCAACTTGTATTTACCAATATTGATCTTTATTGTCCACATTTACTACAATTTACATTGTAGTTGCAGTAAGAACACTTTATATCTTGGTGAATTAAGGATCTTGTGTTCATTCTACATTTATTTTGGTGGGTTGAGGTTGCTATCTTAATACTACAATTTAAAAAGCAGCATTTTTCTGTTGTATAAACAAGCTTCAACGTTTCCTTCCTAATCTGTCTGCCTTGTGGTTATATCTAGTAACTATCAATTAACAGGAACGTCAATAAAACAAGCTTAGCAAAGCGGGTGTGGGGGAAGCAGAGTGAAGAATATCATGCCAGGAAATACTTTAATGTAGGTGGAGCCCTGCCAACTTTTATTATTATAGGAAAACAAAGCAACTTTATTAACACAACAGACATTATACTTTGGCTTTTATTTCTATTTTGTTTTATTTTTGAGCATGCAATAGAATTCTTTGCACTTGGATTTTTCTTATCATTGTCTACTACTTACTTCATTTTAGTGGCAAGATACGTATGTCTTTCAATTTGCATTTATTCATTCTTCTCAAATACCTACAAAATTCTTTTATCTATGGTATTTGAGAGGTAAAAAATGCTACCAAAGTAGTAGAACCAATCCAATACCTTGCTTTCTTTGGTTAGGACAAAATTTGTTGCAGAAGAAATTATGTTTGCTTCCTGCACTGCCCCAGGATCAAGTAAATCCCCTGAAAGGATTATAAATAATGATGATTTTATGCATTAATTTGCTGCATTACTAGTATCTGTTACCAGAAAAATCCAAAACAAGACACAAAGGAAGCTCCAAGCAATAATAGATTTTGTCCTTGAGGTTGCAGATTGATTATGAATAGCAAATAAGATGCTGACAATAAGAATTCTAGCCTAGCACTTTTGGCCCATCAGGGAGCCTCCCCTCTCCCCAGACCCTCTTCACTGTCCTCCCTTTGTAGATGCTCATAGGAAGATTGCAAGAATATGTTGACTATCTGTATATCTAAAGAGCAAAAGAAAATTACATACAATATATGTATGCAGCTTTCTCATCAATTTTTCTCTGCAGAAAAGATTAAAATTTAGAAACATCTTGATATTGCCATGCTTTAAATATACCCTTACCTTCATTTGATGTAAGGGCAGATTCTGTGTGCCTTTTTCTCCAATGGAATATTGCAAACTAAGTCTCATCTAAGAAAAATTGATTGCTCTGTTTTAACATTCTATTATAGAAACTTTCAGTGGTTCATACAATCGAGAGAATAGTATAATAAGCCCTCATATCTATACCATTGATTAGATTTAGGTTCAATCATTCAGGTTCTATTGGTGGGATGAAAGGTAACAAAATTGTGTGTGGGGGGGGGGGAAGGATAGATGAACTAATATTATCAAAATGTTGACTGCTTCAGTTATCAACATTTTGATCATCTTATTTCATCTATCACCCCCCCCCACACTTTTTTCTTATCTTCCATCCCATTGCCCAATTCTCCATTGCAGTAGGTTTAAAACGACCCTAGACATATTATTTTATCAATAAATACTTCAGTATGTATCTCTAACTGGTAAGGCTTTTTTTTTTATTTTACTTAACCACTATGCCATTATCACACTTCATAAAATTAATAATGATTTCAAGATAACTTTTAATGTTTACTTCAGGCTCAAAATTTCTTCATTGTGTCAAAGGACAATTGATTTGATTGAGTGAGGATCTCTATCAGTCCCATCAAGAAATAGCACTCTCCAACTAGGATAAGTCAAGGAGGGTTTATTTATAAAAGCAATGTGGCAGTAATCTTTGGGGAGCAACAGCAGAGTTGTTACCACAGCTAGGTATGAAGGAGTAAGAAAGACAAGGTCAAGATTACTTAGAATGTAATGTAAGAGTCCTTAGGGAAAGCCACATTGAGAGGAACAGTGTCCTTTCATGGAGGGATCCAGCCAGCCCGGTGACCTCACAGACAGGAAGCCAGGAGAATAAATCTCTAGAATGCCCTTTCTTCCCCTCTCTGATCTCCTGGTAGGGCTTCCCACTGGCCAAACCCAACCAGAAGCCAAAGAGAAAGGGAGCCTTAAGGCACAATCCATGCAGGTTAATTTCCCAGGCTAGAGAGAAGTGTAGAGAGAAGATCTGGAGGAGAAAAGAGATCTCTGGCATAGGAATCAACAAGGCCTACACATTAGGTGTGGTTGTTGTGTTTCTTAAGGCTCTTCGGTTCTATAAAAGTCCTCACCTCCTATTTATTATTTATTTATTTATTTATTTATTTATTTATTTATTTATTTATTTATTTTAATATGCTATTAATGGAGAAACTGAGACTTTGGTCTTATAGAATGTCCCACACGTAGAATTTGGTTGATTGCTTTCTTTTGGTTCTATTTAAGTTGTTCCTTTATCCCCTATATAATTTCTGTATAACAATGATTCATATAACTATAGAGGCATTTAGATGTAATTATGATTTCTATCAGACAGCTACTTCTTATAAACTGGGAGTCATATCTAGAGACTTGATTAGATTTAGGTTCAATCATTTTTAAGCAAGGTGACTTCCTAGGGGATGCTGGGAACATCCTATAACATTGCCCAGGCATATAATGTGTGGTTTCTATGGACTTTTTACCTAACCTTGGTTACACATTAGAATTACCTGTGGAGATTTTTTTAAATCCCAATGCCAGGACAACACCCATCATCATTTAAATCATAAAATCAGAATTACCAGGGAGGGCTTGGCATTAGGATTTTTTAATTCCCCTAAGTGATTTCAATGAGCAGCCAAAGTTGATAACCTCAGACGTAATGATTTTAGCATCCATTGATTATCATTTTTCTAGGTTTATTATTTCATTAAAATTTTGAAAATGGGTAATTTTCTAATTCTAACATTCTTTCTGCATTTATTGGCTATGAAACAATGCCAAGCATTAGCTTGCATTCAGTAAAGAGATGTTGATTTGATCTGAAATTCATGTTTAATGACTATTTTTCATCAAAACGTTTTATAGAATTTCTCTATTTAAAAGATTTAACCATTTATAAATGGATTTAAATAGGATTGTGTTATTTTTATTAGATTGATGTTTATTTTTATAAATGATAGCTCTCTGGATCATGTCTAAAATTAAAATTTCCCTCAAAAGCATTCTCCCTCTAAAACCTAAACATATGTGTGTTATGTATTATTCATAGTGTGTTAGATTTTTCAGTCCCACACACACATGAGGACCATGTAACTTAAATATATAATAAGGTTTTTGAAGAAAAATATGAGAGAAGTAGAGTGAACTTATCCCTGGAGCTCTCATTACTCCATAGAGAGGTGTACCTTAGGCTGGCCATGGCTGGGCTGGATAGGCAGGGTTCCAAAAGGGAGATCCCATCTCCCATTATAACCTGCATGTTTGTAAAGAATGGAGAGTAGGGAATCCTCAGGAGCTATATCTAAATAGAATGTTGATGTTTGAGGAAGTGGCCTGGTTAGAAAGGGGGAGCCTATAGAACTTAGCAACTGGCATTTGTTGAGTTAACTCAGACCTGCCAGGCGAGCTCTCTGCTAAACCACCAAAGAGGTGAAGTGCTTTCCAGATTTGTCTCTTTTCAGTAACATAAATACATAAGATAAGTATAAATATATAAAATATTTATAAACCTACTAGAGCCCCGATGCACAAAGATTCGTGCAAAAATGGGCCTTCCTTCCTCTGGCTGCCGGCACCACCTTTGCTCTGGCCAGAGCCACCTTTCCACCTTCCCATGCTGCCCAGAGGCCCAGAGCTGCTGGGGTGGTGCAGAATGCCTGCGTCCCCCCCTGCCCCCTGCCACTCAGCACCTACATATGCAAATTAACCAGCCATCTTTGTTGGGTTAATTTGCATACTCCTGATTGGCTGGTGGGCATCGCAAAGGTATGGTCAATTAGCATGTTACTCTTTTATTAGCTAGATAGGATAAATCTGTAAGATACTTATCACAAATAATAGGATTACACTATAAATGCATATGATTATATTCATTGACTTACTAGGTGCCAGTCAATTCAATCAATGATGCTATTATTTTCCCCAGTCAACCACAAGGAAACCCTCAATTCTTCTTTGATTCTTTTTCCTTCAAGATCCAGTTAGTGGTTCATCTCTTATAATAGTCATTAATTTGATATGAATTTATTTATTCATGTGTTACCTTATTGATTTAATTATTCAGAAATATTTGTTATATGCCTTTTTTGAGGCATGATATGGGTTCCATTTATAATCAGCATATAGCATAAATACCTTATAATCTAAAAAATGGAATAATGTCCAAAATATGAAAGGTCCCTTCTCTGTCCTTTCCCTCCATCCTCTCCTATTCGAGTGCAACCTTGAGTGCCCTCCCTTTGTGGCTAGCCCTCCTGCCTTTGTTTTCTTCTCCAAACCATGCTGCATACCCTTTTCAAAAGACTTTCTCCAAAATACTGTTTTCACTATACTCACAAATTCTAAATGGCTCCTTTTTTGCCTAGTTAATAAATTCCCAAGTTTTAAAATTTAGTTTAACATTCAATCCTCTTCCAGATCTGTTTGTTACCAACTTCTATCTCTCTTAAATGTCCCCCTTTGAACCCTTCTCCCAGTGAGTTTTTTCTGCCAAATCATCTATACCCCAAACCCATGAAGTTTCCCCACCTGTCCTATGTTCCTTTGAACTGCTAAAGTAATTATTAACTGTACCTCTCATTTTATTATCTAAATTTTTAATAACTTTTGATATGTTGATATCTCACTTCCCCTACTAGAGCATAACCTCTTTGAAGTTAGGAATTGTGTCTTATACTTCTTTGTTTTCTCAATACTTATCAGTGCTTTGCAGACAATAGGTGCTCAATAAAAGGTTGTTGATAAAAATGAGAATATTGGGAAACTTTTTAAATATGGTATTGGTTAAATCATTATATCAAAAATGAAATGTTTTTAAGCACATTTCAACTGTTTTATTTTTCTCTCATTATGAAACTAGAGTACACCCAAGTCTTTCCATCTTAAAGGTAAAGATAAAAGATTTCCTTGTGTTCTCTTAATTTTCTCTCTTTCCCTTTCTCTCTCTCTCTCTCTCTCTCTCTCTCTCTCTCTCTCTCTCTCTCTCTCTCTCTCTCTCTCCCCTCTGTCACACCCAGACTTCCTAAATGAATAGCCTACACTTGCTGCCTCCACTTTTTCGCCTCCCACTCACTTCCTCAACCCACTGCCATCTGGCTTCTACCACTATACCAAAAATCTTCTGGCAGAGGTCACCTAGCACCTCATAGATGCCAGCTCAGATGGACAGTTTCCAGTTCTTTTTGCATTTCATCTCCATAGCATTTGCTACTGTTTCCTCCTACCTCATTTAGGAACTCTCCTTTACTTTGGGTTTTTAGACTACACTTTCCAGTTTTTCAGTACACCTCTTTATTCATTTCTTCTCTAGTTCCGTCATGAGCTTCTCTGACCCCAATCATCCTTAGAATGTTATTGTAGACCAGGTTTCATCCTTGGCTGTCTTAATTTTGGTTTTCCCAAAAGCAGACCCTGAGACAAAATTTTACATGCAAATCATTTATTGGGGGAGATAATCTTAATAGGGGAGTGGAGAAGTGAGACGGGTAAGGGAAGGCAGCCAATACAGGGTGTGATATTAAGCCATGAGCAACTGTGGGCACCTGGAGCATAATCCCAGGTAGAACACATGCCTCAGGATTACCCTGCTTGTGGAGTGAAAGAGCTAAAGTTTTTCTCCACCAGCCTTATTCGATATTGATTGAAGGCTCTATCAATTCCCTGGTACTTCTCTCTTGCTCTTGGGCAAAGAGTTGCAGGTGCCAATCAATAGTTGGAAGTCAGGCTTTTGTTTCTAAATATAAGGGCTGGGGATTTGTCGGGGTCACCAACAACATCTGCCACCCCCTTTTCTCACTTTAACCATCATCCCTGGGTTACTATCATCAATGATAATAAAATTAACAATGATAATAGCTAACATTTATGTACTAGGTTAAGTATTTTACCAGTATTAGCTCATTTAATCCTTACAACAGCCTATGAGGTACCATTAAATCCCCATTTTATTGTGGAGAAAAGTAAGAATCAGAGGGGCTAAATTGTCCAAGGTTATACCACTGGTGACTTTAGCTATCATGCATATGTTGATGTCTCTGAACTTATTTAAAATCCATATTCCTCTTCCAAACTCTAACTAATATTTCTATTTGCCAACAGTTTTCTACTGGCATCTCAAGTGTACATGTTCAAAATGAACCTATCCAAAAGTCTGAAGAAAACCTGATACAATTGTTATTCTTTTTAATCTTTTACCTTTTTGACAGCTTTTTGGAAAAATTTTTTACTTAAAGAATAAATTTTACCTTAAAATAACTTTTCGGATAATAAGAGAAATACTCATAGAGATTTTGGAAAATATGGGAAAGTATAAAGTTTGCAATGAAATTCCTCATAATTCTACCATACAGAGTTGACATTGTGGGCATTTTCTTTGCCCAATTGTCTATATAGTTGTAAGATGTTTGAGAATATACTCTGTGTGTATGTATAACTTTGAAGCTTGCTTTTTACATTATAAGCATTTCCCCATGCTACTAAAAATCTTTAAAAAATTTTTTAAACTACATTAAATATTATATTTGTTTCAGGTATACAGCATAGTGGTTAGATATTTATATAACTTATGAAGTAATCCCCCTGATAAATCTAGTACCCACCTATAATAACCATACGTGGCTATTACACTATTATTGATTCTATTCCCTATGCTGTACTTTATATCCCTGTGACCATTTTGTAACTGCCAATCTGTACTTTTCAATCCCTCCACCTTTTTCACCCAGATCCCTAACCCCATCCCCTCTGAAAACCATCAGTTTTTTCTCTATATATCTATGAGTTTGTTTCTGCTTTATTTTCTTATTTACTTTGTTTTTAGATTACACATACAATCATTATAAACAGATTTTAAAGGCAACATAATGTTCCTGGCATGTGGACGTACCAAAATTTGCTTAATTCTTCCCTTATTGAGCATTTGTATTGCTTCCTTCCTTTACTCCTGTAACAGATGCTGAAATCAATATTTCTGTACCTACGTTTTTATCTGCATCTTGGATGATTTCCAGAAGAGGAATCATTCTTTTAAAGGGCAATAACATTTTTAGGGTTTTAATTGTATCTTGCTTTCCAGAAAGGCTGTACCAATTCACACTCATCTCAAGAGAATGCAAGAGTGTTTGCCACTACACCCTTGCTGCAATGAGGACTTTCATCATTTTAGAAACTTATTAAACTGTATAAGAGAAAAGTACACTATTGGTTCCACTTTCATTACCTCAATTTCCAATGAGGTTAATTTTTTTTTACCAGTTTGATGACCATTTATCTTTCCTTTTTGTAAACTGTCCACATCATTTTTCAACTTTTCTACTGGTTCTTGCAGTTTTTCTTTTCTTTTTTTTATTCTGCAGTATTTCTAATAAATTTTACAAATCAGTTATGTCTTTACTATATTTATGCAAAAAATCTATCTTGCCATTTGTCCTTTCATTTTTTATTGAGTTTATTAGAGTGACCTCCTATATAATAAGAGAGAAATATGCAAATTAGGCCAGGACATCACAACCAGTTCAGGAAGCTGCATCACAACCAGCTCAGAGCACGCCCCCAGCCCCAGAGGACACACACCGCACACCAGGGCTGGGGGCGGGCTCTGAGCAGCTGCAGCCCCAGCCCCGTGCTGCCCAGCCCTGAGGCCACTCCCACCAGGGTTTCACAGGCAGGCACACCATGCATCCTGCCCTGGGAGCCTTCCTGCCCTGGGAGCAAGGCCCCAGTGAGAGTGCAGCACCGCCCAGCTCCAAGGTCACTCCCACCAGGGGTTCGCGGGCAGGCAAACCAGGGGGGCTTGCTCCAAGCCGCTGTGGCCAGACTGTGGCTTAGGCCTGCTCCCACATCCTGAGGGTTCCCATACTGTGAGAGGGGGCAGGCTGGGCTGAGGGACACCCACCCAGTGCATGAATTTCGTGCACTGGGCCTCTAGTTGTTTAATAAAATTATATGTTTTAGGTGTATACTTATATGATACATCATCTGTTTATTGTATTGCATTCACCACCCCAAGTCAAGTCTGCTTCCATCACCATTTATCCCTTGCTTTACCTTCTTCTACGTCCCCTCCACACACTCCCACTTCCATTTCCCTCTGATAATCACTATATTGTTGTCTGTGTCTATGAGGTTTTTGTTATTTTTGTTGTTATTGTTGTTGCTTAATCCCTTCACCTTCTTTCACTCAGTCCCTCCCACCCCCCTTCCCTCTGACAGCTGTCAGTCTGTTCTCTGTATCTATAAGTCTGCTTCTATTTTGTTTGTTAGTTTATTTTGTTCATTAAATTCCACATGTGAATGAAACAGTTTAAATGACATAGCAGAGCACCCCCCCCCTTCTGTGATTTATTGAAAGTTGGCCCTCAACACAAAGGTTTTTTAAAAAGTAAGAAAACCCAGTTTAAATATTTCCTGAAATCAAACATAACCTTTCTCTAAGATTTTTCCTGTTATATTTGAGCTTCAAAAGCCTTTCCTATCCAGAAATTAGGTAAATAGTCACTTACATTTTCTTCTAGTCTTATGGTTTGTATTTCTGCATTACATTTATTTTACATCCAGTGAAGTGTGACACGAAACTGATTTCTCCTCTCCCCCAAATGCAGTATCTGCTAGCCAAATTTTTATTTATTGAGTTCTTGTGCCAAATGTTATATGATATTTTCCTTGTAATGGATCAAAATATTTTAATTATTAAAGCTTTGCAATAGGCTTTAATATCTGTCATAGGAATAGTACTATAATCCCCCCAATATTTCCTCAGCTATTCTCATCTATTTATATTTTCATATGAACTTTTGAGTCATTTTATCAACTTACCAAAAATTTTTTATATGTGCTTATGTTAGTTACATAAAATTTAATTATTAACCTTTTGCACTCGGATGTCGAGTGTGACTCGACACGGTTAGCATCAGTAGCAGCTTGTATGTCGAATTGTATTGAATGTATCAATAATTTGAAATATAAAAAAATCCAAATAAATAAGTTTGTATGAAAAGAAACTCCAGTTTTTTATTCTACTGCCACGCTTTGTAAAATCTGGGGTATTTAAAAAATTAAATCCTGAGTAGAATAAAGGAATTGAGAAAAAAGCAAGCGAGTGCAAAGGGTTAATTAGAGAAGAATTGATATATTTAAAAGATTTAGTGTTTCCATCCATTAAGATAATGGTCTCTCAATTCATTAATCTGCTCTTTTATATCTCACAAGCTCCTAAACTTTTCTTATTAAGTTTATGCTAGTACTAGTAGCCCATCGTGCGATATCGCACACAGTAGGCCACCCGCTGCTTCTGTGGAAGCCAGCAGGAATCGCACCAATTCCTAGAGAGTTGGGAGGAACTTGCGCCGCTTCCACATGAGGTGGGAAGGACCCGCGCAGCTTCCGCGCGAGGCAGGCCTGCCATCTCCTCTCTGGGCCTGCGCTCGGCCAGGGAGGCTGAGGGCTGGCCCCCCTGTCCCTGTCCATGTCCGCTCTGGCTCCGGGGGGTTGGCCCGAGCCTGGCGCAGCAACGAAGCAAGCATTCCGCCAGGCTGCTCACGCTGCCCGCTCTCAGCGGCCACCCCCCAGGGCTGGGGGACTCCGGTGGGGCTGAGAGGACTGGGCATCGCCATTTTGTGGCTATGGGTGCCACCATCTTTATGATGGAGTGATGGTTAATTTGCATATTACCCTTTTATTAGATAGGATTGATGTTCTTATTCCTATTTCAAAAGGATTCTTTTGTCCCATAATCTCTTTTGACTGGTTATTTCTGTTAAGGAGAGTAGGTCTATTTATTTTGTACATTTGTGGGGTTTTTTATCCAGCCACTATGCTGAAATCTCATTAATTATAATCATTTTTAGTTAATTCTTTTGGGTTTCTTCCTTTCTTTCATAACTACTTCTACTACATCTCTTTTGTTTTTGTTGCTTGGCATTTTGGTTTTGGTTTTCTAGAACTTCTAAAACAATGTTAAATAATAGCTCGGCCAGCAAATAATAATTATTTTGTTGTATCACAGTTAATTGGGTGTGTACTTCTATTCTGAGATTATTATTTTTAACATTATACTAGTTTTTAATTTCCTTTTTAAAACTGTTTTTAAGATTAGAGATGGCTATTGAATTACTAACTCCCTTTTCATCATTTATTATAGTAATCATGTGTTTTTTCTTGTCATTTTGATATGATATATTAATATATTTGCTAATATTATGTTATCCTTATATACATGGGATAATGTAAATTATTCTTTTAATATGCTGTTAAATTTTATTTACTACTATATTGCATTATATTCATACTGAGATTAGACTATAATTTTTGTTTTTAAGGTTTTTGTCAGGTTGTAGTATCAGTTGAATGCTAACTTTATAAAAAAATTTGGTACTAAAAATTAATGGGAAAGGTTTTTGTCCATTTTTTTCTGTTGTTGAACAGTTTATATAGAATGAGAATTATCTTTTTCTTGCTAGATAGAAAGAACTCAACAGCAAAGATTTATGTAAGGATACATTTTTGTTATAATTATGAATACAGATAACCTGAGTTGACAAGAATTTTAGGAACAGATTAGTTATTAATAATAATTAATAATACAACATGGTATTGTGCATACTTCATTTCTAAAGTACTTTTATATCTATTATCACTAGTGATTCATTCACCCCCCCCATTCAAAAAACATTTATTAAATGCCCTCATAAGCTAGGTACAATAGATATTCCAGGATAAAAAAGATGAATTGAATGTGATCCTTGAATTGAGACACATATGTCAACCAATAAGTCTAAGAAAATGTGACAACTATTTTTAGAGGTATGTTCATGCACATTATCCTCAGTCCACTTATACTAGTATCATTATGCCCATTATACAAGTGATGTAACATTCAGATCATTGGATCCATATTTGAACACCTCCAGCGACCAATAATTCTGTATCACCTGCGGAAAACACATTTATCTCTGGACCAGTCTAATAACTTGAGTGTTATTTCTTATGTCTTCTACTAACTTCTCCCAAGCTGTAATTCTAGCCCTCAGAGCCATTTAATGAGTCTGATGCCCTTTACAGGTATTATTTCTTCATATTTTTGAAGACTGTTGTAACCATACCCTCACGCTCCCCTCCCCCCCACAAGAAGTCCTTTTTACCAAGACAGAAATCTTCTGTTCTTTCAACCTGCCTTCCTATAACACAGTCTTAAATAACCACCATCTTGGCCCCTTTCCTTCGTATGTACTTCAGTTTGTGTTATTTCAGAATTCCACCCAATACATATGCTCTGACAAAAAGCAGAGTAGAGAAGAAACACTACTTTTTGCATCCAGACATTACATTTATAAATGAAGTCCCAAATCAGCTTGGTTTCTTTGATAGTATGACTGTCAGCTGACATTGAAGCTATTTAAATTTTTTTATAAAGTTAGCATTCAACTGATACTACAACCTGACAAAAACCTTAAAAACAAAAATTATAGTCTAATCTCAGTATGAATATAATGCAAACTGAAAACCTCAAGTTTTTTTAGACATATTTTCCTAAATCTTTTTCCTTTAACCTGAACTTGGATAGTTGTTTTGTTTTGGGGTGTTTTGTTTTTGTTTTTGTTTTTTGTTTGTTTGTTGTTGTTTTTTGTACTCATACCTAATATCTCCCCCACTTATTCCTGTCAAATTTAATTTTAGTTGATTAAAAGTATTACCTAATCATCTTAAGGTTTTTATGAGTCCTGGATCTGCCACTGATTAGACTAATCCTTCTAGCTTCACAGAATTATAAATTTTGTGATTCTGGCCCCACAAGTCATGATAAGAATACCAGATATAAGAATATTAAGGACAGATTCCTGTGACATATCAGCCAAAACCTCTCATCATGTTGGTATTGGTCAATTAATTAGAACCCCCTAAATATAGTCACTGACAAAGTTACTTTATTATGTGATGTTTACATGTATGTGCATATATGTATACACACACATACATATATACACATAAACAGTTCTTTCACTTGGATTACATATATCTATCTTGTTCACTATTGCATATAATATGCTTTAATGCTTTTGACATTGAGAATTGCTTATCAAGAGAAATTAAAACATACTAGTACATCTAAGAAAATTTGTAGATGAATGTTCACAGCAACTTTATTCATTATATCTCAAAATGGAAAATAACCACAAATATCTATCAGCAGGTAATAAACAAAATATGGTATATTCACACAATGGAATATGACTTTCAATAAAAGTAACATCCAACAGCATGGATGAATTTCAAAAATAATATGGTGGGTGATACAAGCCAGACATAGAAATGTATGTATAGAGCCTGACCGCTGTAGTTCAGTGGCTGAGCATCGACCCATGAACCAGGAGGTTACGGTTCAATTCCAGTTCAGGGCACATGCCTGGGTTGTGGGCTCGATCTCCAGTAGGGGGCGTGCAAGAGGCAGCCAATCAATGATTCTCTCTCATCATTGATGTTTCTCTCTCCCTCTCCCTCTCTCTGAAATAAAAACATATTTTTAAAAATTTACAAATGAAATTCTAAACAATTTAAATTAATCTATAGTAACAAAAGGCAGATTAGTGCTTGCCTGATTCCAGTGCTTGCCTGGGACTAGAAGTTGAGGGAGGTTTGACTGCAAAAGGGAGTGATGGAATGTTCAATATCTTGATCATAGTTATGGCTACATGGGTGTACAGATTTGTCAAAACTTATCAAATGGGTGCAGTCTATTTTCAATAAATTGTACCTCAATAAAGATGATTCTTTTAAAAATAATATTGCAAATAATCTAATAACTTGATTAAAGAAAAAAATAATCTCCATTGACTCCTTCATGAACCCCTGCTGAGTCCAAAAAACTACTACATCCCTTTCTAAGGACATGTAAATTATCCTTTTAACAATGTATTCTAGAATGTTCTGAAAATCAATATCAAGCTCACCCAGCCATACAATGTAAAAGCTATCATTTCCCATCCTTTGAAAATGGGCATTCTACTTAACTGTTTCAGTTTTCTGTGACATTTTATATTGCCAATTCCCCAAAGAAATAAACTATGTTTGACATCTCATTTACATTCTCTCTATCTTGGTTCCCTGGTATGTAATTCTCCCAAATCAGGAGATTTAAAACTTGTTTGGAAATATTTAGTGCTCTTTCATCTTGGACTTCCTGTGCAATGGGGCTTCTGAGTTGGAGATATTGTGGGAGAATTGACGCTGCAATTTGAGGAGCCATTCACTGCTTATGAGCCATTATGTTAGCCTCTATCAGGATGTCTGGCTCCGAGTCTGGTGCGGGAGATGTCTGAGGAGCTTTGTGTGCGAGAGCACCACAATTTCCTGCCTGAGAGTTCAGTATTGATCTGGCTCAAACCACTAAAGGATTTTTACTCTCTTTCGCTTATTTGGTGGCAGGAGACAAGGTTACGTATTCCTTTTATATTGTGCTGATTTTATAACCTCACATGCAATAAATGCATGTATAATGTATGTTTTGCTTGACATTCTATGTTAATGTTACTGAGAATATGCATTCTCTCTGTTTTTGCAAAAACATTTTGAGGCTAGAGAAGGGAGAGTAAGATGATAGTCTGAATTCCAAGCTGGAAGCCTCTAGCCTCTATTTCATCTAGTCCTTTCTGGCCTGTTGTAGGTCAAGTTATAGATCAGAAGAAAATGCCATACATCTGTGACATTGAGCTACAGAACATGGGGTAAGATTTGGGAATCCATGGGGTAAGATTTGGGAATCCTTGTGACATTGAGCTACAGAACATGGGGTAAGATTTGGGAATGTAGAATATGTATAATAAATCCACTAGTAATATTTGGGAATCCATGGGGTAAGATTTGGGAATCCTATCTTCCCTCTTCAGAGCACAGGGTAGCAGACAGAAGAGTGGACATGGAAAAATTATGTCTATGATTCACATAATAAAAAGGAGCACTTACCAAAAACTTATCAAAACAGAATGGCCCTTTTTATAAAGGGCTCTGGGGACTTCTGTAAGAGAGCTTATTTATGCCACTAGAATACAATAACCCTAACAATGATGCTAGAAAATCCTCAAAGCCAAAATTGTACTAAAAACAAAGGAAGATAATTGTGACTTCTGTCTCAGATTTAGAGGTGTTTTCTTTCAGAATTTGGAAAGTCAGAGTCACCAAGCACTATGAGTGTTAGAATCAGCTCAGGATTGGAAGAGATGTTTAGATTAATCTATCCTCCCAGCAAATGCAATAACCCTGACAAATGATCACCATGACTCTGGGTGGTTATTTAATGCATAAATGCTCAATTCTTATAAGACTGCTCATTTGCTTGCTGGAAGAGTGCTTTCTTACCCTGAACTAAAAGCCCTCCCTGGGTAACCTGTACACATCAGTCTTTCTTCTGACCTTTGAAGCAATATAGAATAAAGCCTTATTCTTTGAGTCTGAGATCCATTTAAATATCTGAAGACAGTGATCATATTTCCCATTAGTTTCTGCTTTCCTAGTTTAATCATCCCTAGTTTCTTCTGTCATTGCTCCTTGATACAGTTTTCAAGACTCTGCTCTGGAAGCATTAAAAATGACTAATAAAACTCTTAAAGTTTAATCCAACCCTTAAATACAGTATTGTTTCTTGGTGTGACAGATGACACACCGAACACACACTATATGGCAGTCCCATTGGAGAAGCTTAACAGTGTTTAGCCTATGTCTGACTGCTAATAGCTGCTCTGGCATAATTGTTCTTTACTACGAAGGACTATAATTCATGACCCAGAGATGCAATTCTTTAGCCACGGGAAACTTTGTCAAGACTGATAAATTTATAAATCTATTTTAATCATTTTAAATTATACTGTCAAAGAACGTTTGTTCCTTTAAATGCATAGCAAGCCATCTCCTGACCTGTGATGTAGTATAAAATTACTTTAATAGAAATGTAAAAATAAAAGGACCTAAGAAATGGTGGAATTATATCTAACTAAGCATTCTAAGTAAGGTTTCACATGCATTTTAGTACAGAACATGTAACTGAGGATCAAAGCCATTGGGGGCATTTCAAAGTTCATGTTAATTTTTTTGTTTCCCTGGACAATGTTCCTCTATTAATTGATCCATTGTCATTCTCAAAAATTGCATGGAAGCTAATGAGGAATGTTTGTTCCCTTAAGTTGGGCACTATATTATGTCATATTTGTTAGAAATTAAGGAAACCACATTTGCTAGAAAGTTCCGGACTTTAGAGTATCTGAGCCTACAGTATTTAGGCACCATTATATTCATTATCTTCAGCTAACATTTTCTGCATGAAATCAAGACACACAGAGACCAGACATTGTAGGGTAGATACTGTTGTCATTTCATTATGTCTTCATTACTTAATTGACTTCACACTGCATGGGAATGTAACCTAAGGATGAATTGTTCTGCTTTAAATAAATTTTATCTTGTTTATGGGCTGCTGATAATTTTATTCTCCTTTTTGAAATCACGAGCATGTGCCTGCTGGGATTAGTCATATAGGAGAATTGAGGAAAGGGCACTGTGAAAACATGATTTCATGTAATCCTTAAATAGCCCTCTCATGTAGGCATTAGAAATGTACTGACAAAACAGAAACAAAGTGATCTATTTAAGGTCACTGTGGATAACAAGTAAAGCTGAAATTCACATACACATGTTCCAGAGTCTAAAGCCTTAGTTCTAGACACTATGCATTATACTGCTCCGCATGTTTCCCAAAAGTTGTAAAAAAAAATGAATCCAAGGCCTCTCTTTTGACCCTCCAAATATGTAAACATGAAGACTGACATTGTCTTAGCTTTTCCACTGGCTACTAATAGCTGCCTTCCCATTCTCCATAAATGTCTACTGATAGTGGCTTGTTATTGTTCAGGGCTGCAAAGTGTCCTGTTAAAAATGCCTCCCCAGACTCCCTTATAGCTGTGTACATGTGACTCAGTTTTGTCCAGGGAAATGTAAGCAGATGTCAACTGGATAAGGCTTCTCCAGGACCTAGTGCCTTCCTGATAGAAAGGGACAAACTCAGTGTCTTTCCCTTCACCCTTCACTGTCTTCCTCTATGGAATATGGACAAGACACCTGGAGGTGGAGCAGCCATCTTGCAACCTTTAAAATGACAGCCACAGCCCTAACCGGTTTGGCTCAGTGGATAGAGCGTCGGCCTTTGGACTGGAGGGTCCCAGGTTCGATTCCAGTCAAGGGCATGTACTTTGGTTTCGGGCACATCCCCAGTAGGGGGTGTGCAAGAGGCAGCTGATTGATGTTTCTAACTCTCTATTCCTTTCCCTTCCTCTCTGTAAAAAATCAATAAAAAAAATAAATAAATAAAATGACAGCCACAACCCAAGGATGGCAGAATGGAAAGATGAAAGAAACCTGTGTCCCTGGTGGCATCTTGTAGTCCTACCTCTAGAATTCTTATTTCTCCTACATTATAAGAAGTTACTATTACATACAGTTCAATGTAGTCCTAATTGACCCAACTGTTTTCTCCTTACTTCAGTTTGTCTACAAACTCCAGACTATGGTTAAGAAGAGTGGATTCGAAGTTTTAATTTGAGAATTCACATCAGAATTGTTCATAGGATACTATAAATTAAGATGCTTGCCTAGGTCCTGTGCTTCTTCTCTACCCCCTCAACCCAAATCTAATTGTGCCCCCCAATACCCCAGTGTAATAGGTGACCAAGTGCCTGAACTGGGTGGGGTAAGGCAAAATCGGATGAGGGTTGAAGAGAGAGAGGTGGGTTCTTGTACTCCTAATTATTGAGCAAGTGTGGTATTTTCAGAGCCTGGGGTGGAATGTCCTGATGTCTTTTATATTTTACTAGTGACCTGGTACACGAAATTCATGCACATTAAAAGGGAATTAATTAGAGGAAATATTTTAATATTGATATTTGCTCTTTCTCTATAATAAAAGTGTCCGAGATGAAAGAAAATTAGTAAAATGTATATGAAAATCTTCCTCCTGTCAGAGTCTGGGGTACACCACGGGACTCAGAGTCAAGTCCCTGCCCACCCATATGCACCTCGAAATCACAGGAGACCCAGACCTGGCCGGCCCCACCCCCATTGGGCTAGATCCAGACCTGGCTGGCCCCACCCCCATCAAGCCCCGCCAGGTGGGGGGTGCAGCCTCAGTTCGCCTGGACTGGCGCCAGGGCAAGGGGTGCAGCCTGAGGTCCCCAGGCCCCGGGCCGGGGGCATGCCTTGAGGTCCCCTGGCCTGGGCCAGGGGGTGTGGCCTAAGGTCCCCTGGCCCAGGCCAGGGGGCGTGGCCTGAGGCCCCCCCATCAAGCCCGCTGGGCATGGGGCATGGCCTCAGGTCCCCAGGTCCAGTGCTGGGGCGGGGGATGTGGCCTGAGGTCCCCGTCAAGCCCTGCCAGGCGGAGGGTTGCTGCCTGAGGCCCCCCCAGCCTGGCGCTGGGGCAGGAGGCAAGGCCTGAGGTCCCCCGTCAAGCTCTGCCAGGTGGGGGACGTGGCCTGAGGTTCTCCTTCAAGCCCTGCCAGGTGGGAGGGCACAGCCTGAGGTCCCCCAGCCTGATACCAGGTCAGGGGGTGTGGCATGAGGTTCCCCGTCAAGCCCTGCTGGGCAGGGGGCTTGGCCCGAGGTCCCCCGTCAAGCTCCACCAGGTGGGGGACGTGGCCTGAGGTCCTCCTTCAAGCCCTGCCAGGCAGGGGTCACTGCCTGAGGTCCCGCAGCCTGGCGCTGGGGTCGGGGAGCACAGCCTGAGGTCCCTGTCAAGCCCTTCCGGGTGGGGGGCATGGCCTGAGATCCCCTGTCAAGCCCCACTGGGCGGGGGGCATAGCCTCAGGTCCCCGGCCCTGGCCCAGCACCATGCAGCCTCAGGTCCCTGCTGATTGCTTGTTAAGGCTCATTACAAGAACTTGGCCTCCACTGTGGGCGCAGCCATCTTGTTATGGCATGATGGTCAATTTGCATATTCCCTCTTTATTAGATAGGATCTGTGTTGAATTTTGGAAGAAAAAGCTATATGTAGTGTGATTTGCTTCCCAATCTTGTTCCTATGGCGCTATCCCTGGATATCTTGGTACATTTTTTTCAGGTGAAGCTATTTAAGTCAAATTTATTTTAGTGTCCCTCAATTCTAGGAAGAATAAGCATGTCCTATTTTAAACTACAGGGGAATCATCACATTAAAGTGAATGTAGAATATGTATAATAAATCCACAAAAATAGACCAGAATAAAGCCTCCTGAGTGACTCTTATCCAGTGTGACCCTCCTGTGAAAGGAAATATTTATTCATCATATTTCTAGACCCAGAGGGGATATTTACAGACCTTATAAACAAGAAAATGCTGTAAGAGACGAGTAATAAAGTTGCATCTGAAAATAAAGTTATTCGTTACTGCCTTTTAAAATATTTTCTCATTCTAAGACTAAACCTGAGCAAATGAAACAGAAGCATTGTCTTCTTTGAAAATTAAGATAGAAATTGCTACATTATCCTTAGTTGCTATCATATCACAATGATAAAGGAAGTTAATGAAATATTCTGTGTGAAGATAAAGGAGAAAGGGAAATTACTGAGAGTCAGCCTTTTCTTTTATTTATTTACGTTTTAGCTATAGTTTGGAAGGTAACTGGGGATAATGAACAATTCACTGTCATGAAGTTGGCCTGCCAAGTGTCACCCACTTGGGCATGATGTGGCTGAATTAACTTACCCATGAGCTAGAATGTGGAAGGAGGGGGGACAGAAAAGAGAGATGGTGAAGCTAGTACACCAGAAGTGTTATCCCATCCATGTTTCTGTCCAGTAGGGAAACCATTTACATGGCACCAATCAGGAACTCTCTCTCCCCCTGACCAATATATATGTATATATATATATATATATATATATGTATGTATGTATATATATATGTGCCTCTCTTCTCTGCTATTTGAGCAGAGCATGTACAGAATACACAGTGGCAGTAAACTCTCTGGCAGAGAATAGTGAACTGGCCTAAGGGAATCAGTCTCCTCTCTTGCCTTTCATTACTTCCTGTTATCATTTCAACTCTCACCCACCTTTAAATTATTTTTCCATGACTTCTCATTCATCCCTGCTGCCCCTTTGTTTCTTTTCTCTCCTTAGCAATGAAACAATTTTTCACTTATTATAAAAGTAAATACAGATAAAATGAAATCCTCCCATTTGTGACAACACGGATGGACCTTGAGGGCATTATGCTAAGTGAAATAAGCCAGACAGAGAAAAACAGATACTGCACGGTATCTTATGTGTGGGATCTAAAAAAAAAAAAAAATTCAAACTCATAGAAACAGAGTAGAAAAGTAGTTGCTGGGGTTGGTGAGGTGGGAGAAATAGGGCAAGGTTGGAAAGAAGGCACAGACTTTCAGCTGTAAGATGAATAAGGTCTGAGGATCCAATGTACAGCGTGATGACCATAGTTGACAACACTGTATTTATTGTATAATTGAAATTCACTAAGACAGTAGAACTTAAATGTTCCACCAAAAAGGAAAAAGATAAATATGTGAAGGGATGGATCTGATAATTAACTAAATATATGTATACAATATAAACATATCAAATCACTACGATGTACACTTTGAATATCTTATAATTTTATGTCAATTATACCTCAATAAAGCTGAAATTTTGTAAGGAAAATTTTTTAAGGAAATAGTACCATCAGGTAAACTAGCTAAAGGGCACAAGGGAATTAATTCCCTATTATTTCTTCCAATGCATGTGTATCTACACTCATCTCCAAATGACAAGTTTAACCTTACAAAAGATAGTTTGGGGATGAGGGATCTCATTTGCACATTTTTGGGATAAACTGATTTCCTGGCAGCTAACAGAGCAGTCAATCTGTGCATCTGGCCTTGGTAAGGGCTTAAAAAATGTTTCATTTGTTCATGGATTATCCATAACATTTTGAGGGTTTAGCTGAGGAGCACCCAGGCTGAGCTCTCTAGGTCTGCCCATGGGCACCCACCAGCACCTGCACCTAAGATAGGCCTTTTCTTCATTATTGTTCACAATAGCATCTCTTACCTGGCATGGAAGAACAGGCTAAGGCTGCTTTTGGAATCAGGAGTAAGACTTGAATTTCAGCTTGACTCCACCATTCATTCATCAAGAGACTTGGCCAAATTGACCTCTCCCAGGCTCCGTTTCCCCACCTCTAGAAGAAGCATAGTGTCGTTGTGAGAGCTGAAAGATAACATAATATTAGGTGAAGTGCCTTACAGGTGCTATATGCTGCTGCTACTGCCTTATGCTTTCAGTATGAGAGATAAAAACACACATGGTCAACCTCTGCTTGTTCTTCCCATAAGGAAGTTATAAAGTTAACATAGCTCCTACCTCTTTAATGCAGGCTCCTTAATGAGATCTATATTATTGATTACAAAGAGCTTTCAGTGGCTGTTTTAAACCTCAGCTGAAGAGAATCTTACCTTTGCTTTTTTTTTTTTTACTGAAATACCATGCATTATTTTTTAAAAGGAAGCAACACAGCCTGCTTCTTCATGTCTCAAGACCTTTGACTCTGCAGCAAGAGTTAGCATCACAGGCACCAGCTGGATCTCTGAGCTCTGTTGGCAAAACTGACAAAATGTCAGTGCCCTCATTTCTTCTGGAAGCTATTGAGAGCTGACTAAGCAGATAGCTCAGTCTTTTCCAGAAACAGTTCTCCTCTACCACTTTATTGATCCCTGCCAGGTTCCTCATTTTTGATCCTTTAGCTTAATGCAGCCAATTTTCTGTTGAGTTACAGTGATCTGTGGCGTTAAATTAGCCAGCTGGAAACGCTCCCAGTCCCACTCCCATCGCCTCCTCATTTTGATTTGAGCTGGCTCTGAATCAAGTCTCTAAAATAAAGGATTATCTGTGTTGTATAGATAACACTTCTTTAATTCCTGGTACCTCAAGATTAAATTAGCTATTTGAGGGCCTTGTATTCTGAGAACACTCTGTTTTTGAAAACTAACCTCTTAACATAGTGAGAGCCATTTAAAGCTTTGCATGAATCTTTGCCAGGCCTAAATATTGATCTTTGTGGCCAGGGCAGGAGGTAAAGAAAGAAATGTAGCAGAAAGCGCAAACAAATAGGAATCAGGTTCATGTTCGAGAACACTATTGGGTTCCTCTATATGAGGAGCAAACTAGCAACAGGAGGGATACAGGAACCACCTGGGCCTCAATGATTTTCTCAAAAGCAGTCCTAATGATTCTCAGTGACCACCATGGAGGGAGCATCAGAAAAAAATTTCTCCCTGCCAGCTTCAGTTGAAAGTAATACACAAGCTGATAGGAGCTTTAGTTTTCAAAGGATGATTTACTTTAGAATAAACAGCTTATTTGATACTTTGGTCACTGTTGTCAAATTTTTCATTGGATTATTGATGTATCTTAATAATAATTCCCTCAGTGAGAGTTAACAATGAAGTTAGTCTAGTAGAACAAGGCAAACAATGACCCACCACCTGTTTTTGTACAGTACCATGAGCTTGTTCGTTTTACATGTTATCTGTGGCTACTTTCACACTCCATTATTTGTTTTATGGAATATACAGCATGGGGCAAAAGTAGGTTTACAGTTGTTCATATGGAAAACACAAAAATTAATAAATAACAATACAAGAATAATCTGTATTTCATGTACTCACAACTGTGGATCTACTTTTGCCACACCCTGTATAGACTTCTGTCACTTTCTTCCTTCTTTTGTTAGCTCATTATGGGTCATTTTTCTGCTTCATTTTACAATCAGAAGAGAATAGGTTTCTTATCCTGGGTGCCTCTGTTAGCAGACCCTGAAACAAGGATTTTGGTGTGAGTGGTTTATTTGGAAGGTAATCCCAAGAAGTATCAACAGGGGACTGAGGAAGTGAAGTAGAGAATGAAAGAAAGCCAATTAATAGTGTGTTAGCAAGCCAGTCATCACTCTGGGCAACTGAAGCTCAGACCCACTGGGAAACTCTTGAAGACCATATAGAGCATACCTCATAATTATTCCACCTGAGGGTTAAAGAAACTGTGGCACTTGTCTACCACCTCCCCATAAGTTGTTGGTTGAGAGCTACTCCTGGGGACATGAACTCTTCAGCACTCTGTAGCCATAAAACATGCCTGCAGGCAGAGAGCCACAGGTGTTCACAGTAAGCAGTAATAGCAGTAATGCCAAGGAGATATGGTCAGGGCACTGATAGCATTCATGGATGGGGAACATCTGACATGCAGGCCATATAAGGCCCACGAAATCATTTGGTCTGGCCCTGCCAAGGTAATAGGGGTGAGTTAATTAAATGTTTGACCAAATATAGCAGGCTCATTTTTAAGTTGATAATTTTGTATGGCCCTCGAATGATGTTATAAACATCCAAATGGCCCTTGGCAGAAAATAGGTTCCCCACTTCTATGCTATAGGAAGGCACAGAAAGGCAAAACACAGGAAACTCAAGTTATGGCTCTGCTCCTCAGTAATAGCATTGGTAAAAGGCTAGTGATACCTGTCAGATAGAGGTAGTGGCTAAAATTGAGGCTTAGACAGCTCTGTAAATGACTAGTGTCCTTTACACTGAAATGTGACTGAGGTATTACAGCCTGTGTTCTTTGAGCTCATTATAACCAGCATTGCTGCCACATGTCATGCTGTGACCACATGATAATATCTCCACTGGCCAGCCCATGTTCTGGCTTTGACAATTGAACATTGATTGATAACTGAGCATTGTTTTAGGATTATGCCAGCAGCCAGGACAGTATTAGATATACACTATTAGATGACTGGCCCAAGATAGGTAGGCAGAAAGTAGAAACTGAGAAATTAAATTAACAAGTGGTCAAGAAAACTGATGAGGATGGATAGACGAATCTAGCTCATCTGGAGAAGTTCCAAAGGGGCTCCAGGTGCCTTGGGTAGCTTCTGATGCAGTTCTTAAGGGTTGGCTTTGACATGCTGGCACCCTGAAGCAGGATAGACAAAGGAGTAAGAGAATATGACAATTCAGAACAGCAGAACCTAGCTTGTAGTTGATAGCGTAAAACGGAGAATAAATATACAATATGCCAAAAAGTATCTGGGAATTCAATATCTCAATGCTAAATATCAGCCCAGTTTTGGAGATTAGTCAAGATCATATGTTTCTAATTATTTAGGGGTTATTTTTAATCCTTTAAAAATATACGTTTTTAACTGAATGTGAGCTGTTGCAATTGGGAATAATCTCTTTTTTCTTAATTTAAGGGGTAACCACCCTTCCTTCCTGCATCTCTATAATTAGGAGAAATGTGTTCACCTTTTGTCTTCTTCCTTTCTGGCATTTTTCTCTGCTCAAAGGACCTCTACCCATTCTCCAAGTGCTTAGGCTTTGGGCCTAGCCTATGTCTGAAGTCCCTTCCTTCTTGGGAATCATAAGATTTAAAAATATGTCATCACAGTAGAAAAATGTCTTCACGTATATGTGAATAATAATTTCGACAGCCATACAAAAGTGTTTCTTCTATTACATTGAAGAAACTGGTTAAGGTAAAGCCATCTGTTATAATAGATAAACCCCATAATCTTGGCGGTTAAACAAAACAGAGGTTTATTTCTTCATCATAAAAAGTATAGTTGGTGCAGAGAGTTGGGGCTGGGGCCTCTCTCCTCTCAGTCACTCAGGACCTCAGGCAGAAAAAGGCTCTAAAATCTTCAAAGCATGTGTTCCAAGATTACTCTGAGCATAAATTCAATGAGCAGATGGTGAGGAGGGGTGAGATAGAAGGAGAAAGAGATTAAGAGAGATTGCTTGCACAGGAGGTGTTTTTTATTTATTTATTTTTATTTTTTATTTAAATTCTTTATTGTTGAAAGTATTACATGTCTCCTTTTTCTCCCATTGACCTCTCCCTGCCTGCTCCCCGGCCCCCTGCAGCACATGCCCTCACCCCCATACTGTCTGTGTCCATTGGTTAGGCTTATATGCATGCATACAAGTCCTTTGGTTGATCTTACCCTCCCTCCCACGCTCCCCTACCTTCCCTCTGAGGTTTGTCGATCTGTTTGATGCACTGGAGGTTTTTAAAGGCCCAGGCCTGAATTAGCATATGTGACCTTTCTACCCATATTGGATTGGCCAGAACTCGGTCATGTGGCATTACTCAATTATATAGGAGGCTGGGAAATGTAGTATAGTAAGGTGCCAGAGGGAAGAGAAAAGGCTTTGTTGAACACCTAGTCAATTGCTACATAAATGCTATTTGAGATCCATCTCTTCTCCTCTTCCCCACTGGCCTTTTTCTACCACAACTGAGGTATGAAGAAGCTCATATAACCCTCCTGGTTCACTCAGTGTGTCTCCCCAGTAGATCCCTTTAAGACCCAAGTTCTAATCTCTATGCCTTTTATCTTGCCTTTTTAATTCTGTAATTCTGTTCATCTCTCTGGCTTCTGAGAAGATTCTGAGGACAAGCCAATGGTGAGAAGCAGAAGGCAAAAGCTGTGGATCCTAATTATGGCACTGCCACCAGAACCATTGCTGGATCCTTAGCATTGTACCCAAAAGGCTCTTGTGGCCCTAAGACCCGAAGCCTGTAGTAATGTGTACTTTTAGATCCCAAAGTCCTTGAAAGGATGGGAGGTTTTGTCTGAAATGTCCTGCTCCATTGATAATGCACCTACTCTTCCAGAGATGAGAAGCAGATTCATTCTTCTGAGAGCACAAACAGCAACTTCTTTTTTCATCTCCTGTGATACAGAGTAGGAGTACTGTAAATGCCAAGCAGTATGGATTTTTAGAAAGATGAGTCACTACTTCTGTGGGTTTTTTTTTCAAGGCAATTATTCATCTAGTCTGAATCTCTTCAAGATGAGCCAGTAAGTCTGTTATACAGACAAAGAGAATGGCTGAGCCCCCAAAAGCCAAAAGGTTGCTTTAGGTTAATAGTAAAACTGGGACAAATGACTTTTAGAAAAAGTGCATCTGTTTTGAGAAAAGAATTGAAATTCAGAACTCAAGGGCTGAGACTGCTTACCAATGTAACCCTTGGCTTTGAGGATCCTCTGACACCAAAGGCATGAGTTATTTTTGTGAAAGGAGGAGTCTAACTTGTGTTTTACTTTCTTCAGGGAAGAACCCAACTCCTATGAAATGTCTTCTAAGCTTAAAGCTACAGAGAGAGAGAGTTCATTAACATGCAACAATATCATAAACATTAAGTATACAAGGTATCTAAGGAAACAGATCACCTCACCCCACCTCTTGTAAATACCTCCACTTCCTACAGTTTCCCCATTTGAACTGCACCCTCCAACCCCACCCCCATTCCCACCCTTTTTGCTGCCTACAGTTTCCTCTGCCTTGAATCACCATCTTTTGCCTCCAAAGTTATAATTCCAGGCTTAAGTGGTCCCCTCAGCTTCTTTAAGTACCCAGAAAATAGCTGCTTATTGCCCTTTGCACACTCTTAATTCTGCTGGGGGGGGGGGGGGCGGGGGAAGGAAATCTCTTCTGTTGCTTCTAAAAACTAGGATTACTTCCATTTTTTACTTTATTTGTTTAGACAGAATGATAAACTATGGCTTGCTGCTGGAAAAAAAGAGAACAAAACTTCCCTACCCTAACTCCTCCTGAGGTAGGCCTGTTCCCTAGCTCATACACAGGTACTGCCAAGCCAACCAGCAAACAATATAGCTCTCCCCACCTTGTCTGGATTTATGAAACCAGGAGCCTGAACCTATTTCATGAAGAATTGCTGTACTCACTTGGGTATTAGGAAAGTCCAGGATACTTTACATTTGTTTGTGCCTACTACATGCCAGGTGGCAAAATCCTGCAGTCTAGTCCCTGTGAGTACCATGGGAAGCATTATTCTGCTCAGATAGTTTAGATCACTGATGTCTTTACTTCTTAGTGATCAAGAAGAAAATGTGTTACAATTAATGGGTTGTAGAAAATGTTAACTTTAAATCTTCAGCAGTATCTTTTGAAGACTTGAAATATTCCATTTTGCAAGGATGAACTAATTCAGGAAATGAGTTCGGGAAAGATAAAAACAGTTCTACAGATGTTGAAATTCCAGTTACATACTTAACACTTTGTCAAATGGGGTTACCAATTTAAGCTCTAACCCCAAGTTTGGCATGATATAACCAGTTGAGCACATGTAGTGCAGAAGATGGTGAGAGAAGGTAACATCTTAATGTTGTGTCATCAAGTACTTGTCCACCCTCCAGTTCAGTGGGTGAAGTGTCAGTTCATCCGGCCTGGGTTGTGACTCCAGGAGGAATCAGTCTAATTCTTCATCACAACAGAACTGAGCAAGTTGTTATCTGTCAATAAATATCTAGCTTTAATATTCCATGCTGGGAATCAAACTTTTTTTAGTCATGAATTGTTTCTCATTCTGCATAAACACTAACTACATTCAAAGCTTAGTTAAAAGGTAGTTCATGGAGTATTTTCCCCTTTGCCAAAAGACATCAAGTCATGTCACACTTCTCCATGCAGATTTTGCTCTTTGGTAAACTAAAGACGGGCAGAAGTCCTTAGTCTATAAAGTATTCAGAGTGTCGGGGTTTTAGAGGAACAAAGCATCTTAGAAAGGCTATGTTATTCCAATTCTAACACCCAGGGAAGGCTTATTTCCCTCTAATTTTTTAGCAAACTTTTTGGCTGTCCAAGTAAGCAAAAGCATTAAAGTCAAAACATCATTGGCCTTGGATTTCAAAACCATAATTCTGTTTTGCTTTATTGTGCCTAGCTAAAACCCTATGGGTTAGTCTTTGTTTTGCTCTTTAAAAAGATAACCTTTGATAAATGTGCTAATGAGAGCACCCAGCTGTAAATTCTAACATTGCCCTTGGATAAAATGTTGTTCCAAATTCTTTCCCTCCCCTCATATTTAAAACAGAAATCATCTTTACTTAGATATTTATTGACAGTTAATAACTTACTAAATTCTGTTGGAACAAAGAAGTAGACTGATTCTAAGCCTCCTGGACTCACCTTAACGTTCCTGGTGGCTGGCATCCTTCCTGGATCCGAAAGACTAATCAAATTCTTTTGGGTAGATAAAGTGCCATTGAAAATAGAGATTTCATATTGCATGGGGTTTTAAAAAACATTTTTTGAAGGGTGGCATATAGAAAACTACTCAAACAAACGTATAACTCAAGAAAGAGAACAGTATCACCACCCCCCCCCTCAGAATACACCCATTATGCCCCCTTTCAGGCAGTATTGCCCCAAGATAAGCACTATTCCAACACTAAAAATTAGTTTTGCCTATTTTTGACTTTTAAATAAATAGAAGCATACAATATGTTCTCTTTTGTGTCTGGCTTGTTTCACTCAACGTTTTGTTTATGAGATCCAACTATGTTGTGTCTGATTTTAGTTTGTTCATTCTCGGGTCTGTATAGTATTCCATTGTGTAAATATACCACAGTATATTTATCCAACGTACTATAGTCAGGCAGTATTTGGATTGTTTCCAGTTTGGGGCTGTTACAGAGGGCTGTGATCTGTATTTGTGTTTCAAAGTTCTTGTGTTAGAGTAATTTATTTATTTTGTTGGTAAAATCACTTTCCCAGGGAATGCCTTCAGTTACATCTTTAATTCCAAGCTAATTTGCACATTCTCTTTTACTTGTTGAGGTAATTGGGGCTGGATCAGTAAAGTAAAAAATGTCAGATCAATTATCAAAGAGATGGTGAGTAAATCAACCTCCTGGAACAAACATAGTTTATCAGTTTAAGTAAATGAGTGCAATTTTCTACCCCCAAACATCCTAACATGCTGTTTATTTCATAAATATTTATAGCCTCAGAGTTATAAGTCAGCAGTCTTTAGAGTTACTAAAACAAACCTTGCAATATTATAGATATGCTCTTTGTCCTTTTTTAGTAAGTAGCCTTAGAAGTTCAACTTTATAATGATGATATATAGAAGAAATAAAAATTTAGCTTAAATATTGTGAAACTGGTATGTAAATATGTATTTGCTAAACTTCTTCCTTACATATTTAAGCAAAGGGTAATGGTTAATCCAGTGTTTCACATTGTCAAAGATGCTTGTCAATACCTTAAATTTTCTCCCCATGTTTTTTCATATACTGCTATTTGAAACTTGTAGCCTCTGGTTTCAACATTTATCTTTTTTAAAATATATTTTTTAATAGATTTCAGAGAGCAAGGGAGAAGGAGAGATAGAAACATCAATGATGAGAGAGAATCATTGATTGGCTGCCTCCTGCACACCCCCAATGGGAATCCATCCCACAGCCTGGGTATGTGCCCTGACCAGGTATCGAACTGACCTCCTGGTTCATAAGTCGACTCTCAACCACTGAACCATGATGGCTGGGCTCAACATTTATCTTGAGGCTGAATCTAAGATACTTAGGACTTGTGTTGTTTTATTTTCCACAGTGATGTGTAGATATAAATTCATCTGATAATAATTACTAAAAGTTCCACTGACTTGAACTAAATTAAATAATGTTTTATAAACTAATTCAGACATGAAGGCACCCCTGGGTGTTCTGATGGCTTCATTTGCATTCCCTCTTTTACATTTCTGTATTTTAGAGATGTCAACTAGGAAAAGGTGGTATGATTAATGATTTGACTGTGAAATTAAGGTGAAGTCAAGTATGACCTTGAGATATCTTGAGCAAGCCCCTAATATTGAAGAGATAGAGATTGAGAAGAAAGGCATGGAAAGTAAGAGGGGGAAATACAAAGAATGTTTCTTTATTTTTTAAAAAATATATTTTATTGATTTTTTACAGGGAGGAAAGGAAAGGGACAGAGAGCTAGAAACATCAATGAGAGAGAAACATCGACTAGCTGCCTCTTGCACACCCCCTACCGGGGATGTGCCCGCAACTAATGTACATGCCCTTGACCGGAATCGAACCTGGGACCTTTCAGTCCGCAGACCGACGCTCTATCCACTGAGCCAAACCGGTTTCGGAAGAATGTTTCTTTAATATGTTGAATTAGAGAGGGTGGCTAGACAAGCCATCAGTAATAAGCATAGTGAGAAAATTAGCAGCATATCTGAGAAATGAAACGATTTCAATTTTAAAAAAAGAGTAAATGGGAAAGAACTCCAGGATATGAACATATTAAAAGCAAATACGTAAACATTTCTGTAATGCAAGTGTGTAGAGTGGAGACAGAAATCTGTGAAAAGGTGCCTACTCTCAAAACAACTTATGACAAACAGGTGGAAAGCTAAGTGCCCAGATGGAGCTTGAAGATTGGGTTTCCCGGATGTAGATCCGAGATAAGAATTCACCTGAAAGTGATTTAATTTTAGGCATTCTAAAGTAGGGAAGTGTAAAGAGGGCTTAGGAAGAGAAGGAGAGCAAGCAGAGTACAGCAGCCAGCAAAGCCCACAGAGGGTAACTTGGGCTTGGTCCTAGATGGAACTCGGGGCAATGATCACACCTCAGAGTTGTCCCCATCCAGAGCACAGGGACTGGAGTGTTGCTACTCCTGGATTATCAGTGGCTGGTTAAAGACTACCTGTGGAGGTACCTCTAGCTCTCTCTTCGCTGGCAGCGGGGGACAGGCCTCCAATATGAAGATGCAGGTGCTGCTGTAGAGCAAGAACGCACTCAGGGTGCAGGTGTGCGCAAAAATGCGGAACGGATCCAAGGGGATAACCTGCAGAACTCTAATGGCATCTACTACAGAGCTCGAAAGCATCATTATTAAAACAGGCAATATCTCCAAAAGCAGGAACAGAAAGTGAGAAATGAAATACTGCAGCTTTGTCCTGGCCCCCTCTGGATGTCTCTGGGAGGAAGGACAGTCAGAACACTTCCCAGACATGCAGCCACCTGGAGCTGAGAGAGAGAAACGCTTTGTCCTCTGGTGATGGAGTTGTGATAAGGTAATAAGCCTGGAGCTTCAAAGGCAGCCAGTATGTGAATCTTTGAGAAAATGAAGGGGATGCCAGATAAAATGGCAGATGGAGGAAGAAAGTGAGCCTTGAGTGTGTTAAATAAAGTTCCTAGTTCTTGTTATCCCTCATTTTTTGCTATGGTTCAGATTCAGATGCTAATTGATTTGCTTCTCTATACCAAGCACTGCTCTAGGGCTGAGGCTATTGATGTTAATAGAACAAACAAAGCCCTCTGCCCTCATGGAGCTTACAGTCTAGTGGGGGAGAGCACCAATTATATTTGTGAGTTAGTTGTCTCCCCATTAGACTGTATTGTCTCATAGGAATGAGTGCTATAAAGAAAAAAAAGCAAATCAGAGTAAGCGGATAGGATAAGGATATTTGGAATAGGATTGATAAGGGGGGTTGTTCTGTAAGGGGACATTCAAGCAAAGAAATTAATGAAGAGAGGGTGTGTGCTAGGCGAGGATTTAGGCAGGACTTGAATATCTGTTTATCACAACCAAAAGAGTCTTGAAAACTGTACTGACTATTTTAAGAACACCCTGTTTCATGATACTGTATTTGAGCAGATCTACGGTGGCCCTCTTGGCTAAGGGAAGCATTCTTTCTGTGTCTCATCTTGCCAAGAAGGCTCTAAGTGAGGGCCCCCACTTTGTGTTTTGCCTAGTTGTGCAAAAGGCTGTGGCTGATATGGCCAGCTGAAATGTAGTGGAAGAGGAGATTTTCCTTTATGGTTATTTGGATTATAACACTGGAACTTTTCTTTCCTAGTTCAGTAAAAAAAAAAAAAACACAAAAAAACAATTTTTTTTAATGTGCTTATGTGAACTTTTACATCAGACTTTGTATTCCAAGGGTGTATTCTCTTTCTTTGTTTTTTGTTTAAATCAGGTTCATTTGCATACACTAAAATTCACCTGTTTTAGATATATTTTGACAAACACACCAAGTGGTGTTACCTCCCCTGCAATCAAGACACAGAACATGTATCCTTGAAAACACTTTCTATCTGTTTGTCTTTCTTTCTTGAGTTGGGGATTCAAAGATACACAAGCATGGAAAATAAAGTTAATACTTGAAAACTGAAACTGAATCTTTGCCTGGAAGTTTGAGCTTGGGGATAAACAAACTATCATATAATAATCTTCACTAAGCATGTTTTTATATTAATTCAGCGGTTTCTTCTAGGTATATAAATGGAAAATAGTTAATGTATTAAAATTATAGTCTTTACCTAGAATTTTGAACTGTAGAGGTTTGATAATTTTTATATATAATAATGTAAAAATATATGTTTTAAGAATAACTGAACAGTTTTTTTCTTGGTAAGCAACTACTATTTTGGTTGAAATGGAATATTCCTTCAGGAATTAACTTTGTTATAGTGCTCAAATGCTAGCTTTAGCATAAGATGTTAATAAACTTGTTCCTCCATTATCCTCTCCTGCAGCTTCTATCAATGACCTTCACTAACTCTCCAGGGATATCTTTTTTCACTTGTTATCAACAAGCCAGGTCTCCTCTATCTAGGGGGGAAATTAATTTAATCCTTCTCTCTCAAATCCAGTAGCTAACATTTGTTGAGTGCTGGACAATTGCTTTATGGTCACACATTATTCCCACAAATCCTAGCATGCAGGGGATATTTTACAGGAGAAAAATATAGTGGTTGCATTTATAGAGTATAGGTGCTCTGTAGTCTCAGCACATTATTCCATATAATTTTCATAGCAAATCCTGTTACCAATGAGGAAACCGAGGCTTAGAGAGGGCAGAAGAGTGCAGGGTATTTCAGGCTATTGGTTCATGTTACTCTTGCAGCTTGATTGTTCTTGATTCTAACCCCAGCTCTGGGGCATGGCTACATTTCTCCTTCATTCCCTGTGCCTGAATCTCTTGCCCTTTACTCAAAGTTTCTTTGGGCCACAAATTATAGAAACTCCCTCAAACTGGCTAAAATTTTAAATAGTAAATTTATTTAAAAAGATAGAGTGTTTGTCTTCAATTTAAAAAATGGGCAAAGGGCCTAAATAGACACTTCTCCAAAGTGGACATACAGAAGGCCGAGAGACATATGAAAAAATGCTCAAAGTCACTAATCATCCAAGAGATGCAAATTAAAATTACAGTGAGATAGCACCTCACACACCTATCAGAATGGCTATCATCAACAAATCAACAATTGACAAGTGATGGCGAGGGATGTGGAGAAAAGGGAATCCTAGTGCACTGCTGGGAGAATGCAGATTGGTGCAGCCTCTGCACAAAATATGGAGTTTTCCTCAAAAAATTAAATATTGAACTGCTAGTTGAACCAGTGATCCCACTTCTAAGAATATATCCTAAGACACCCAAAACACCAATCAGAAACAATACATGTAACCCCTATGTTCAAAGCAATGCAATTTACAATAGCTAAGTTTTGGAAACAGCCCAAGTGCCCATCAGCAGATAAGTGGATATAAAAGATATGGTACACTTACACAATGGAATACTATGTGGTGATAAGAAGAAGAAGAGGAAGAAGAAGGAAGGAGGAGAAGAAGGAAAAAGAGAGGAAGGAGGAAGATGGAGGAGGAGGAAAAAGGAGGAGGAGGAGGAGGAGGAAAATAGATACAGAAACATAAATATAGAACGATGGAACAGATTGAGGAATTTCAGAGGGAAGTCAGGGTGAAGAGGTGGGTGGGGGGAGGTTAACTGGGAAATTCATATGCATATATGCATAGCCCATGGACAAAAACAATAGTATGATGAAGGTCTGGGAGGGGCGGGTGCCAGGTGGGAGGGGGTCAATGGG